>NC_089156.1:11537640-12166093 GCF_009819655.1 Sylvia atricapilla
TGGAAATTACCTGCATATTCAGCATCCTGGCAGAGAAACAGCCGTTCTGTTTGAGAGATCAGTGCCCCTGCTGTCTGAGAGAGAGAGCAGGAATTAGGTGTTTGTAAGGTACTCCTTCCTTTCAGGGAGCTGCAGGTGTGAGAAGAGCAGCAGGTTTATTTACCTACACTTATTTTCTTTGCCTTAAGCTCACAGTGAAGCTGGAATAGAAGAGGCAGATTTTATTTTTCCTCCCCAGACTAAACCACATCTCTGAACCTGAGCTAGAAGCACTTTCTATTTGCTTGTGGCACTCCCCAGACCTGCTGAAAGGCCTAGAAAGTGCAGCCACTGAAACACACACAGTTGGTTTCTGAGGCAGAGGTCGGTGTGGCTGGAGACAAGTTGTTGGAACAAACACAGCTGTGTTTTTTCCATCAGTGTGTGCTCATTTACTGGGTCAGTCAGCCACAGCCCCTGGCTGTGCAAAGGTACAGGGTAAATCCCTGTCCCTGGGGAAGCACTGGGACTGTAGGATCCACTCTCAAATTTCACCTTGGATGGGGTTCACTGTTGTTGAAATCAAATAAAGCTGTGGTTATACCTATTACAGGGAATGGTTAGAGCTTATTAATAGTGAGGCAAACAACCTGCCATGGGATATACAGTCAACTTTGCAATCAGTTGTGATTTCAAATGCTTAATTGCTTACAGTTCTGCCAGGACAGTCTTCAGTGCCCCCAGATTAAGGGTTCAGATGAACCCCTCTGAGTTCCCTGTGAGGACATTTCCCTTTGATGAAAAGGAATTTTTATCTCCATCACTCTGAGAAGCTCTTGAACTGATTTTGTTCATGTTCCCCTGTAAATGTCAACTCTGGGCAAAGCCACAGCCACAAAATACTACAGTCCAGGGTTTCAGAGGGAACAGTGGCCTTGTTTCCAGGAGAATAGCCTGAAACACAGACTGCCCACAGGCCCAAGGGATTGGGCAGCTCCAGGAAGCAGCTCGTGTTCCAGCACTGGAGCAGTTCCCACTGCTGCTTTGGGTGAAGCACAGCTCTGCTGCCGGGCTCAGTCTGGCTAATGGGCACATCTGACCCTGATTTTCACTTCAAAAAGAAGCCCTAGTTTGAATGATTTAGAAAGGTAGGATTTTCTATACAGTCCCAGGGTTTGTGCAGGCAAAAATATCTGCATTACAATAATTCTGCTGGATCCCTGGTGGCGTGGGGGGTTTCCACTCATCTTCCAGGACATAAGAAAACCCTCATGGCTTTAGCCCAGAAGCAGTGCCACTTGTCACGTGCCAACAGCACAATAAAAGGGCCTGTTCAAGCCAAAAGATGAGAGGCTCAGGGGAAAAGTAGCCTTGAGTTATCTGGATGCAGAAGAGAGAATTCAGCACCTGTGGCAATGAACAAAATCAGGCCCTGTTATCAGCTTGGACTGGTGCCACCAGCAGAGACAACCTGCTGTTTCCAGTGTGCCATTTCACCTGAAGCTGTTTGGACCTAACCTGGGAGTACAATGCTGGGATTATCATCACAGCAGCCTTGGGTAACAGGGCTCCCTTCCTGAAATTCAGTGTAGTTTTTGCAATAAAACAAATCTAATTGCATCCTCCAGTTCCCTTTATGCAGCCCTGCCTGGGAGGGACACACAGGACACAATCAAATTCTCTTTCCTGGCATCTCATGTGCTAATGATCATTGTCCTACCAGCACTTCACAGGGTGAGCTGGCTTCCCTAGTTCCCAGGTAATCCAATTTGGGTTTTCCCCCAGTTTTTTTAATTAAGCAGAAATGAATAACACTTCTATGAACCGGTGGCCACTTTCTGCTCCCAGTTACTGATAAAAATGCAGAATTTATCACTTGCCTGTCAGCGTTGGGTGGAACCCCCAAGCTCCTTCCTCATACCCACAAATGCAAATTGTCATCAAGCAGGAACTCCTGGCCATTTACTGAAGGGGTGATTGAGGAGCTCAGAGTGCCACACAAGTTCCCTAAGTAGAGGGAGGGAAAACAAAGAGATCTTGTTCTTCTTCTGAGGCACAGATTGTTATCATATCACAAAAGCCAGCAGCTGAAAAGATTCCAGTCAGGAAGCACTGTGCTCTGAGAACGGGTGAGACTGCCTGTCCTTCCCTGGGAGACTGACACCCAACAGGATCCAGGATCTGGGATGAGTTATCCTGACTGCTGGGCTCACAGCCATTATCAGATGCTGAAGTGTTTTACATACCTCCTTCTCTGTGGGTTCCTCTTGTCATTCCCCAGAACACGTGCAAGAGCAGCTGCATTCAGCTGTGGTGTCAGATGAACAATACCTTGAAAACCCAGAGAGCAAAAAACACCCCCAACCAGAGTGGCTCGATGTTGAGTGGCAGAGGTAGTATTTTATTTTTTTTTGAGCATCCCTCCTCAAGGACACTAAATTTAGAGTTTGTAAAACATCACTAAATGAAAACAAAACATTGCCAATAACAAAAATGCAAACCTGCTGGAAAGGAAAATGCAGCAGCATTCAAGTATCAGAAAACATGTGAGCTAAAGTGCTTGAGAGAATGTCTTAAATATGCAGAGTCTGAAGTTAGTGTTCCCCTAGAAATGCTATTTTTAAAACAGCACCTGCCTGGCTGCATAGGATTTTTCTCCAATCTACAGCAAGATAACACTACTAAGCCAGAGCCATTACCCCAAAGGGCTAGGAGCAACACATTTCTTTCTATCCCTCATACTAAAATAAATTATATTCAAAGAAACACATTATAAAGTTCAGGCAGCTGAAGTTGGACCTCAAGGAACATGACAGAACGGATTTCCCATGCAGTGAAGTCGCTAGCATGGCCTGAAGCTGAACAAAGCTTTGGTGGGATTTATAAAGTGCTGTCTTTTAGGGTTTTATGCCTGTCTTTAGTAGTGGGGTTTTTTTTCACACCAGCACCGGGGTTGTGAGTTAAAAAAAAATTCTGAAGTAACAGACCAATTTTCAGTGGATGCTGGAGCCAGACAGACATTGCACAGTGCACACAAATAACGTTAAAAAACTACAAACAAATCAAACCAAAAAAACCCCAAGCCCCAAAACCTAACCCACTTATGGTAAAATGTTTCATCCTTAAAAACAAACACCCACCAAGCACCAAGAGCAAATCAGAAAGTAACATCTGCCTCCCGGGTCCCCTGGCTTGTCCCAGCAAGGATGGATACTACGTGATACAAGCTCAGCAGCAATGGTTGAGAGCCTGAGCCTGCAGGCACTCAGTGCAAAACTCATCCTGGCATTCAGCTCCATGGGAGTGATCCAGTTTTCACCAAAGCCGAAGGGAACACCCTACAGGCTTCAGCCAACTTTGGATTAGCCCCATAGATTGACAGAGGGAGCAAGACCTTGCTTTACAGTCACCGTTTTTCTATCCAGCCACAAAAGCCACCCCCTGAAATTCCTGGAGGGGTTTTCAACCTTCCCCTCCATGCATGCATTTAACATCCATTACAGTTAATAGCAGTTACACATGCAGGTCGATGGGAGAAAAGTCCCAGTCGAGAGGAGTTAGAAAAGAAACCCAGTAGAAATGCTGAGAATCGCTAAAGACCCAGCTCCCTCGAGTGAATCCCTGTGTTTGCCAGCTGGCAGGTGCCCGCTGAGCCATCCTGCAGGAAGCTCTATGGTGTGTGTTTGGGTGTGCAGGGTGCGTGACATGGGGCGAGCCAGCGGCGCCGTTCTGCCACCTCCGTCCCAGTGTCCCAGGGAGCGTCCGAGCGCCGGCTGTGGCCGCCCTCACTTGGGAGTGACCTTGGGGAAATCGTCCTGTGCCACGGCCGGCAGGGAATGGTCTATCCTGAACTCCTCCTCCAGCCCGCTGGGCCCCTTCGCCGAATCCCCCCGGGCTGCAGGCTGGACGCTGTCCGTGCCGCCTCCCTCCAGCCCCAGGATTTGTCTCTGCACCAGCTTGGAATAAAGGCCTCCTTCTTCCATCAGCTCCTTGTGCGAGCCCTGCTGCACCACGCGGCCCTTGTCCAGCACAATGATGTTGTGTGCCCTCTCCACAGTGCTCAGCCTGTGAGCTATGACAAGCACCGTGTGGTTCTGCAAGTCGCCGTAAATCGCCTGCTGAATCTGTGGGGAGAAAAGGCGTTAGTGCCCGGGCGCTGGGAGAGCAGCAGCTTTGTGGTCTGTGTCCAGAAACCTGTGGACAGGAGATGTGTTCTCCTCTGGCTCCCTGCAGCACTACCAGCACCAGCATGTCCAGCCCAGCTCCTGGCTGCAGCCCAAAGACCATCTCAGTCCAGCCAGGTGAGGTATGAACACAGGTCTGATCTTGCAAGATGGGCACTTGTTACAGCTGGGCCCCAAATTGGGAGGCCACGTGGTGCTGGCAGAGACTGCAGGGAGCCCATACCTGGTGAATGCAGCTGCTCAGAAAAGCAGGATTCTTTCCTGAGTGTACCAAGGCAAGGCAAGAGAGGTTTTTTTCCCAGTCAAGAGACAATAGCACTGACGTCTAAAGGCAGGCAGGTGGCCATCAGGCACATGTCACATTGACACCTCTGGGTAGCCAAAACCAGCCCTGGGCTGGCATCAGGTGACTGAGGACCTGTGAGGCAGCAAGCTGCTCCAAGGTCAGACACTTGTGCTGTCCCAGCAGAATTTGTCCTCTGGGATTGGAGACACATCCTCAAATCTCAGCCTTGAACAGGCTTTCCCTTGTGTCACTGCATCAAGGAGGCCAAACTGCTGCTGGTACATCACATCCCAGACAGATAAACCAGTTCACAGGATGCTCAAGGCTTTTCCTACAAGTGTGGCTTCCTTGGTGCCTTGGCTGGGATTTGAGTTCAGGCAGTCCTACTCTCCTTGCTGCAGCACCATTTCATTGGTCTTCCCCTGTATCCCATCCTAAAAGGCTGCACAGAGTCTCTGTACACCAATTAACACTTTCCACACTGAAAAAAATCAGCAAAGACCCCTACCTCATCAGGTTTGTCAGGCATTGGCTGCTGTAAGCATGGAATTATTCCTTTCTTGGTGGCTACAAGAGCACAGGAAGCAAATTCCTGCTTGGGAATTAGCGCTTTACTCAACCCTCTGACTGCATCATGTCAAGAGTAAGTTTGTCCACTGGCTGGAAACTGAGGCCACAGTCAGTCCTCCCAACCCTCTTTGGCCCAAACTCCCAGGTCAGCCACTCACCGCGTGCTCGCTCTCCGCATCCAGCGCGCTCGTGGCTTCATCCAGGATGAGGATGGGAGGGGCTCGGATCAAGGCCCTGGCAATGGCCACTCTCTGCTTCTGCCCACCTGACAGCTGAGCTCCTTTTTCACCTGCCTCTGTTGGGTCGAGGGAGAGAGGAAGGGGTCAAAATAAGAATCAAGAGCTGCCAGGAAGTGCAGCTGCCAGGCCCAGCAGCAGGGTGGGTACCTGTGTGGTAGCCGTCCTGTAGCTCGGTGATGAAGTTGTGGGCGTTGGCCTTCTGGGCAGCCTGAACCACTGACTCGAAGGAGGCTGAAGTTAAGCCATAGGAAATGTTGTCTGCAATGGAGCGGGCGAACAGCACAGGCTCCTGGCTCACCAGGGAGATCTGCAGGAAGCAAGGGAGAGCAGGGGTCAGGAGCAGAAGGTGCACTGCTCAATATCTCGGACCATTGATGTTTGTTCCTGTTGGGTAAGGACCGAGATCAAGATATAGAAATGTTATTGACCAAGATATAGAAGTGCTCAAGGTGAGCTTCCAGTGAGGATGCCAATGTCAGGGTGCCCAGTTTGCATCTTCTGCTGGAAAGTCATTTTGCAGGAAAGAAACCTGGTACAAAGCTGGCACGCTGGCATTTGGGATGGGCTTCCCCCTCCTAAAGCCTGCTGTGGGTTTGCTCCAGATCTGTTATTCCCATCACTGTTTGCTTTTCCCAGCATGGAAAACAAGTTGCTGGGATAAGTCAAGCTGGAGAAACCCTCTCCCAGGCCCTTGCTGATTTTCCTTTCAAGGCCAGTAATCACACTTGGACCATGTGAATGAACCCTCTTCCATCTTTTAATCCCAAATGAGCAAGTTAGGGACTTGCTGTAATTCCTTAATTGCTTAGCAACAGTCTCCCTGTCCTGCCTTACAGCCATGGCTGTTCACTGTCACGTTCAGCTGCTTTATCAAACCATTGATATCGGAATAAATCAAACCTTTCAAAGTATTACTCAGAATTGTGCATGAGAGAGCCAGGGAGACATGGTCATATTTTAATTGACTTTTCCCCATGCTCCTAACACCACATCAGGCTTTCTAAACTGAAAGACTTGCTTGGCCTTTGATTTTCACTCTGTACGGGCAGGGAATGTAAATTAGTCACAGTGACTTTGGCTTTCCAGCCTGTCTCTGATCAATTGTTTTCAGGTTTTCCTGCTGACTGCTGAGGCCATTTGCTCTGGGGGCAAACAAAGGAGGCAGTTACTTGCAGAGATGAAGGCTGATCTGTGCTGACACACAGATGAGAGCTGAGGGGCCCGGACCCCTCTGTTAGGCAAAGCACCAGCCCTTCTGGTGCTCCAGCTGCTACCAGGATCCTGAGAGGTTTAACTCCCCATTTGCTGAGAATTACTGTAGGTAGAAATTGCTGGAGGAATGCAAAACTCTTTTTCCAAACTCAATTTAGATGATAATTAATCCAACAGCCAAAAACATATTTCTACTGTGTTGGCCAAAAAATACCAAACAAAACATGTTTTTTGTTCTGTTTTTGGAAGGCTCTCCCTTCCCCTTGAAACCACCCTCCATCCCTTTCCCTTCCACCCCCACAAAATTATCCGAATTAATTTCTTGGACCACTTCCAGCCTCCACCTTTCTGGACATTTCCAAAGCTGCCAGATCAAATCCAAAGCAACGTGCAGCAGTGCCATGCATCCCCTCAGAGCCCTGCAGGTGGTAACTGGGCTAAGCAGAACACAGGTATCACAACCAGAATACACGTATCAGTCGCTCGTACCACGGAGTGCAGGTACTTGTGATCGTACATGTTAATGGGATGCCCGTCCAGCAGCACCTGCCCGTCCTGCAGAGGGTAGAAGTTCTCCAGGATGTTGACACAGGAGCTCTTCCCACTCCCTGAAGGCCCCACCAGCGCTGTCACTTTGCCGGGGTGCAGGGTGAAGGACACGTTCTGCAACATGGATGGGAGAGCATGCTCATGTCCAAGCTTTTCTCAACGTCCTTAGGCATTACACAAGAGAAATAGCCAAAATCTGGCCAGAGTGACCCTCTGCCTTGGTGATGTGCCACATCAGCCATTTCTCCTGGCTCTGAGGAAGCCAAAAGCCTCCAAATTGCTTCAGATTTGCTTGCTGATATAGCAGGTCCTCAAAAAAGCAAACTGACCTCTTTGCTGCTTCCCCCTGCCTCATGATCCCAGCCCCTCTCCCATGGAAACAGTCTGAGGCAGCTTGGCACAAAGCCCTGTACCATGCTGACATGTTTAATGCCTGAGCAGGGAACAAGGGTTTTATTAATAAATCTCATTCCTTGTAAGGAAGGCCAGCCCTAAACACCCGCTGCTCCTTTTAATCTGTTTTCCAGCACACCCTGAGCCTGCCTTGACACATCTCTGACAGGCAGCTGACACTCTCCATGGGTCTGGCTCTTGGCAGGATGGAGCAGCAGCACGTGGTGCTGAGAGGGCTCACCTGGAGAACCTGCGTTGTGGAGCGAGTGCGGTAGGAGAAGGTCACATTCCTGAACTCCACCTTCCCATCCACGTGCTCCGGGGCCAGGGAGCCGTCGTGCACCATCGTGGGCTTGCGGTCGATGAACTCGAAGACCTTCTCAGCAGCTCCCACTCCCTGCATGAGGCCGCTGTACACGGAGCCGATGGACTGGAAGGGAAGAGGCAATGGTGAGACTCTCCCAAGGGATGGGGAAACCAGCCTGTGCCACTCATAAGGAGAATGGCTGAAGCATTCCCAAGTCTCCATCGCCTGACATTGACTGCAGTCACCAGACACAGGTAAAGAAAACTCTTCCTCCTCTGTTGGGTATGGAAAGGATGCATGGACAACCCAGGGAAAGGGCATTTTTATATTAATATTAAACCCAGAGCTGCAGAACAGTCTGTACTGTAATTGCCCCTCTCACCAGGAGAGGAAAATAAACCCCAAACCAAACTAAATCCACACCAAAACCACAGCCTGGAAACCTCACCAGAGCCTGCAGTCATCTGAGCAGATGGTGAGAGCTGGGCGGGCTGCCTCCAGCTCTGCTCTGCCCTTGCACAGAGGCTGAAGCACCACCAAAACCACACTTGGCTGTGATGAAGCCTCGACTGGATCATTCCTGTCTGGATTAGCTAAGTTTATGCCTCTGCAAGGGGAAGGCAGCCCTGGGTGGGCTCTACCATCCCACCCACAATCCCATCTTGCTAAAGTGCTGCCAACGCAGCAGCTTGCAGCCTATTCTAGGGAAAGGGGAAAAAAAAAGTAATATAATTAAGTTTTTAATGAAGCCTGAAATTTAACAGGCAGCTTTGTAATCCCTTCATTCTTCACGCCAGGAAATGTGCTTGGCAGGCAGCCAGGGCTCTGCCCTTCAGCAGGGCCAGCCTGACCCCTCTGGTCCCAGCTGCCTTTTTGGGGGACAGACTGCTTCAGGAACATGAAGGTTGTGAGAACACAGCAGGGGAGGAATGGGGAGCAGAGGGGAGAATCCCCCCTCTGGCAGTGCCACAGCACCAGAAAAATGTATCGTGGGAAAATCAGCACTGGATCTATCCCTGCAACTGATCTGGGACCTTCTGGGAGATAAACACCCTTTGACATGGGATAGCCCAGAGTGTGGGGAGGCCCTGGCTGTGGCTGCCCCACCCATGAAGGTGTCCAAGGGTGGGTTGGATGAGGCTTGGAGTAACCTGGGAAGGTGTGGAAAGTGTCCCTGCCCATGGCAGGTAGCTGGAATGAGATAGTCTTTAAGGTGCCCTCCAACCCAACTCATTGTGGGATTCCCAGAACTGACTCACCTCCATGCAGTCTCCCAAGACGAACTCGTAAATGATGAAGGATATCAGGTTTCCACTCGTCATTTGCCCAGAGATCACGAGGTGCCCACCATAGTAAAGGATGCTGACCTGGACCACCAGCAGGGTCAGCTGAAAGCAAGAAAACATCCCAGAATCAGCAAGGACAACGGATATTTTGGTGCATTTATCATTACTCACACAACAGCCCAAACTTTGTGTGCTGACATTTGTTCTTTGAGCCCTGAGCTGAGGATCCCTGACAGTGCAGCTGGCAGCCCTAGGAGTGAGCATGGAAATGAGAAAAACAACTCAAGTACATGGGCTGATTTAAGGAGCTGGGCAGATATCTTTCAACAAAACAAGTCCCGAGGGACAACAGCCAAGGAGGCAGAATTTATCTGAAATAACAGAGCATCTCATGAACTTGTCTCTTGGACTAAGGTCCTCAAGCATAATAATCTATGTTCAAATTATCCAAGGCATGCAGTCACCTCACCACTAAAATAAATTTCTGTTACATGAGTGTGACATATTTTAATTTAGAACACAAAATCAAGCCAGGAGTTAATGCAGAATATCCTCCTTGCCTGTACAAGTCCCTGAAGAATAACTCCAGCTGTCGTCTGAAGTCAGTGTGGGGAGTACCACCTACTCTAGAAAGGAGGCAGACCAGCTCTGATGTGACAAATACCAGCCCCTTTTATTCAGCTGGTTTTGTTCCAGGTGCTCCAAAAAGCAGCAGTTTCCTGGTGCCCTGTGGCACCAGAAGAGGCTGTAAATTCACACAGACAAAAATACAGGCGAAAAAAAAGTCTCCTCTACAGCTCTGCCATGATCTGACCTTAAGCTCCTGCATTCCCTCCAAGAAAGACTCTACCAGGGCTGAGCTATATCCATTGTCTTCTTCCTACGTGAGTCCTGCAGGAACGGTTTTTGAGAGCTTTTGCCTTCTTAGATTTGTCAGGATCAGTGTCAACCCAGTTCATGCTCCAGCTTCACCTGGGAGCCCAGAAACAATACCAGTAATGCTCCCATTTTGTTTCCAGGCTTGGGAATCCATAAAGTCTCTCACAGCTGCACAAAGCACCATAACTCACAGACCCTTCACCAGCAAACCACCTCGATCCCTGAACGTGCAGAGACAAGGGCAGCCTCACGCGAGGGCTTTGCCAACGCTGGAGAAGCCCCAAACCATCTGGTGTTAAACAATGAAAAAGCATTTTGCAGGGGAAAGAAAAAATAATAATAACCAAAAAAAAAAAAAAAAAAAAAAAAAAAAAAAAAAGGCCCAAAGCCCAGCAGCCTCCCTCTGCCACCACCCACACACAGAAAATCTCCGTTCCTGAGCAGAAGCTCAACCAACGCCGCGGCTGTTCCCAGCCGGAGCCCCGGAGCGGAGCTGGCACAGGCACGCACTGCAGCACCACGCAGCCATGGGCTGCTCCACGACCTTGAGCTCTTAACAATTATTGCCCCATTTGCAGGGGAAACCAAGCAGCTCCACGGAATGACAAAACGCTGCCTCGGGGCAGAACGGGGTGTATTTTTTTGGTGGATGAAAATAACAAATGATCAAGAGCCCGGGAATTACTGGCAGCGGACAGCAGGGCTGGGCTCACTCTACAGAGTTCCCTGGAAGTGGAGGAGAACTACGTGTGCTTTGGGATCTGGAGAGACTCCCCTGCCCATCCCAGCCCCAGGGCCATGCACCTACCCCGCTGGACCAGACGTAGTAGGTGTAAGCCATGGCCTCCCGCTTGTTGAGCTTGTACACCTGCTGCAGCTTCTGCCAGTACACGTTGGCCTCCGTCTCCTCGTTGGCGAAGCTGCGGACGGTCTTCATGGCCGAGATGGTCTCCTCAGCCGTGTTGTTGGCCTTGGCCAGAGCGCTCTGCACGTCCTTGGAGAGTTTCTGCAGGGAGCAGGGGGAGGCAGAGGGGGCTCAGTGGGCGCCAGGCTGCCTGTGGCACATCTCCCCACTCGCCCTGGGCTCTGGGACCTCACCAAGTGACTCCAGAGGGAGAGGAGAGAGGGCACAAGGACAGGCAGATGCATGCAGGACATTCCACAGCCCAGCCACCTCTTCTATCAGACCTGAGATGCTTCCACTCCTGGGCATGAAGCAAGGTAAGAGCCCAGGCTATACCTGTCTGCCCACACAGGTTTAATGTCACCTTCCTGCCCCCCACTGGCAGCAAAACACTCCAGGTCACTCCCACTGGCTCCAAGGCCACCACAAGCTCCTTGATGGCTTCACAGGGAGACCAGCCCAGCACTGCACCAATGCCAGCTGCTCCTGCCTACCTGGTAGTACTTCCCATAGACATCAGACACCAGCATGATGATGGGGAAGCCCATGAAGGTGACCAGGGAGAGCTTCCAGGAGAGGCTGAACATGAAGAAGATCACGCCCGTGGCCTTCACCACGTTGCGCAGGAAGATGTTGATGTTCTGGGAGACCAGGTCGCTCACGATGGTCGTGTCTGATGTCAGGCGGGAGATGACGTCCCCTGCAGCAACGAGGGGTCAGGGACGTGTCACCACAGCAGGTCACTGCCTAACTGTGTCCCACATCCCATGCCAGGGGCCAGATGGAGCTCCCCGTCCAAGCAGCTGGGGGTCTGAATGGTGGCATGGAAGGGGGGCAGCTCTCCACCGCTGTGGATGCAAAGCAAAACAGAGGAGCTTGGATTGCTGCATGCACGAGGAGCAGGAGGTGGCACCTGAAGGCACAAGTTACATGCCTGGGTCACCAAGGGTGGCTGTAAGACAGCAAAGGGGATTGTGGCAGCATCCTGTGCTGGAGGGCTGCCCACAGGCCACACACAGCCTGGAGCTGACCCAAGGGACCTGAGGACATGGGTCCAGCGACTAAGGGATGAAGCTCTGGCGGTGCCTTTTGGTGGAGCTGAGTGTTACAGGCAGCAAACATCACACTGAACTCCCAAATCCTTGGCCTGTGTCTGAGTCCAGCTGAATTCCCATGCTTTTGTGCAAGTCCAGGGCTACTCGTATCCCACTTGCAGTAACATCTCTGCTGTCCTCAGCTACCAAGACACTGTGCAGTGACTGCTAAATACAGCAACAGCCTCAAAACTAAAAATACCACTGAGACAAAATTAACTGTGTGAAAGTTACACCAGAGTGGCACAGCCTGGGACCAGGACAGGACTGAACTGCAAGCAGGGAAAGCAACAAGCACACCCAGCAAGCCTCACACATCTGAAGTTTCAGGGACTGGAGCAGAGCTGGAGAGTGGCCCACCAACAGGCACTGATGGGAGGAAGGAAATGGGAGTTTTAGGGGTAGGACTTCTGGATGCCAGGCTGATGGGTGGCCATAGGACATCCCCATGGTGGGAAGCAACAGAAAGGGAAGAGTTTTCTGCATTTATTTCTAACCATGAGCACAAGGTGCCACCTCTGTCTGCCCCCAGTCTGCTGTAGGACAGTAGAGCAAGCAGAAGGGAAAACATCTGGGATGGGATAGAGGGATTAGAGCAATTCCAGGGGGAGAGAGGAACCAACCTGTGCGGTTCTCATCAAAAAAACTCATCTCCTGAGACACCAGTGACCTGAAGAGGCAGTTGCGAAGGCGGATGTTCAGTCTTGCAAAGATGAGCGTAAAAACGCCGCCCCGGATACCTGCGGCAAATGAGCTAATTGCAGATAAGAAACGTTATAAAGCCATGGACACGAAACCCTCTCAGCAACACAAACACCCCCACGCCAGGCCAAGGGCCTGGGCAGTGCTGACACCACTTACCACCAGCCCACACCTCTCCTGCGTGCCACCAGCACAGTGGTGGCTGGTCCTAACCACGGTAGTCACAAGGTTTGGGAGGGAACACAGCATTGCTGGAACAGCACTCCCCAGGGAACCCATTCCCTGGGTCCATTTCTGCTCCCCCACCTCCAGCAGATGGACATGAAGGGCTACACAAAGGCCTCGTGACTGCCAGCCACGGCCTCTCTGCATCGTGACAGCGCAGAGAATTCACAGCACATCCCTGGGCTCTGGCAGCGAACTGGTGGAGTGGATGCCTGCCCACCATCACCACGAGCTCCTGTGGGAAAATCCCAAACTCCTTGCTAGGGCCAAATCCAGCCCCTGGATTACCTTCCTATGGCGAGCAGCGACATGACCAGCACTGCTGTGGAGAAGCGATCCATGCTCTTCTGCACCACGATGCCATCGATGGCCAGCCCCGTGTAGTAGGGCAGGAAGGTCTCTCCTGCAGGACAAGCACAGCACATGGAGGTTCAGCCCCACTGCGTGGGATTGGCACAGGATCTGTATTCCCAAATGTGACAGCCTGTGGACAACCCCATCCCCACCACAGAGATACTCGGCCATCACACAATATATCCTGAGAGTGTGGCACGTGGGGATGTTGCCATTGTATTTTGTCCTCTCATGCATTTGGTTTTGTCCCATTCCATGCAGCACGTGACATCCAGCATGCCCAAAAAAAGCAATGCTAGGGTGCTTCCAAGCCCCACCACCATGGCTCCTCCATCCCTCCTGGTGAGGATGGGAGCACAGCACGCCCTGCCCAATCCCTTCACTTACCCAAGGCAGCCACGAGGAGGAAGAAGGAGGCGATGCCCAGGAAGAAAGCATCCGGCTTGGTGTAGGACAGCAGTTTATGGATGGTGGGACCTGCTGCCTCCTCCCTCTTGTCCCTCGGGGTGCCCCCATCACAGCTCTCCTCCACCTCAGCACGGGACTCGGAGCCAGGCCCCAGCGCCTCACGGGAGGAGGTGACACAAGCCAGCAGCTGCCACAGTCCGAAAGTGGCCGCCAGCGCCACGTAGGTCCAGGCAAAGAGCCCCCAGAACCAAGGGTCCTTGATGGTCTTCCGCACCTCCGAGTAGAGCAGCAGCTTCACCATCATGTAGATGCCCATGAGGAGGCAGACGACGGCGATGAAGGTCCTCGATGCCCTGAGGCGCCGGGGGCCATAGGCCGTGTTGGTGGCCACGCCGATGGCAGCCCCCAGCAGCACACAGCTGCGGTACAGGCAGCCCCCCCAGATGTCCAGCAGAGAGTTGAAGATGTTGAAGTGCCGCAGGTCCTGCAGGACATTCCGGCCGCCCTGGCCGTGGGTGTAGAGCAGCGTGGTGACCACCACATCGGCCCCGCTGAGCGCCAGCGTGCTGGCCACCGCCTTCCAGGCACGCATCCTCGTCGCTGGGCTGGAGGTCACTGATGTAGTGAGGTGAGGGACAGCCCTAACACAGGAAGGACGTGCTCATGTCGGCCTCTGCTGCGAGGTGAGAAGAGGGGACGGGGTTATTTACCCAAGGGAGGAGGCAGGGAAAGGGGAGCAGGATGGGGGAACAACTGTGCCAGCTCCCCACCAACCCATCCTGACCCCAGACACCACTATCTGCACCTCCCTCCCCTCCCCTGCTGCACACACCCTAAGGTATTTCATTAAATGAGCAGCACAAAGGAAGGCAAACTTCCCCGCCCCCCCGGGATACCTTCGCCCATCCTGAATACCAAAGCAGAAGTCTGCACATCCCGATGGGAATCTTTGTCCCCGCTTGCTGTGGTGGCTGCTGGGTGCTGCCATGACATCCATGCAGCCACGTGTCCTGAGCTATGGAGCCGTGCAGGTGTTAAACTTGGACAGTCATGATCCCAGAGTCCCTACCCACCCCGTCCTAGGACAAAGCTGGAACCGAGCAGTTAAAAACGTAGGAAAGCAGACAGGGGAGCAGCTCAGCTCTATAATGGATCCCCCTCATCAAAATAACACTAAACCGTATGTACTGCAGCTTGTCACACCTTACTGTCCGCAGTTCTCTCGGATATTAATTCGAGGTAGCCCACTAAACCCGCAGTCAGCGTGCAGTTCAATGACACAACAAAAACCCCGAGAGGAAATCAAAAAGGGATTGGAATTCCACAGCTGCGTCCCGTGGGAGAGGAAGGCTCCGGGGCGGGCGGGACGCTGCCTTTCCTGTCACCCGGGGGTCCGTCCGCCAGCAGCGATGCTGGGACAGGGTCTGAATGGACACGGGAGAGGGCAGAAAGCTCGACTAAGCCGAGCCAGCCGCTCACCTTCTCCGGTGCCGTGCCCTAAAGAGCCACGCGTTGGCAAGAGGGAGGTACCTGATCCTGAAATTTGTGCTGGGTCAGCAGCTGGTGACGGTGCAGAGTGCGGAAGGCACCGCACAAGAGGTGCCATGTGTCGGCCACACTCCGGCCTGCGTGACCGCAGCCCCCTAAAACTAAACCACCGGGATGAAGGGCAGCCCTCGGCACTGGACAAGCTGCGCCCTTGGGCGAGAGCTGCTCGGTGGTCGGGCAAGTGGGGTAAAAGCTAAAAAAGCGGAGGAAAACAGGGCAGAGGCTGCAGTCTGGGGAAGCACGGAGGTTTACGGGATGGGTGGGGAAGGAGGGATGGAGGCAAAGCAGAGCAGCGATGCCAGGGAGGAGCAGGACACGCTTCCCAGGGTGCTCGCTGCTGCCATCCGCTGCAAAGCTGCGCGGATCCGGCCCATGGAGGAGGAGGAGAAGGCGGAGGAGGAGTAGGAGGCAGCCACCGCAGCTCCCCACCACCCTCAGCCGTGTCCCCAGCCCCGAGCTGGAGCCGCCCAACGTCCCCACTCGCCTTCTCCCCCGTAGGAGAACGTCCCGAGGCGGTGAGGAGGGAGACACCCGGAGAGGGCCGTGCCCGCCATACCCCGGCCGGACACCCACACACGGCTCCCCCCTTCAGGGCAGCTCAGCCCCGGCCCGCCCGGACGGCTCTTACCGGCGGCGGGTCGGGGATCGGCGGGATCAGCCCGGTCCGAGCGCCGGTGGCGGCGGCGCGTCCCGAGAACAAGGTCGGTGCTGGGTGTGGCCACAATGTAAACCACGCCCCCTGTCACGCCCCTCCTGCGGCGCGCGCCCGGCCCCGCCCACGGCCGGACCGGGCAGCGACACCGGGGACCCCCAAATTCGGGATTAGAGGGAGGGGTCCCCGGTCCTCCCAGTCCACCCTGGCCCGGTAAACCCCGCCCCGACGCGGCAAAGGCAGCCTCTCGGAATTTTCCTCACCTTAGAAGGTTTTTATCCTCCCCAAACAGACATGGTTTAAATTTTTTTTTAAATTGTTTTTATTGGTTCGGTGTCATTTCTGCAGTAGAGAGGGAAAATACAACACAGGAGTTCCCTCAAAAGCAACCGGGAAAAGGGCTGGAAATCCTATTTTAAGTTAATCGTTAAAGAGGGGCTCGATGAGGGTTTAATTAACCCCTGAAGAGGGACTTAACAAGGGTTTAATTTACCCCTAACACAGAGGCATCCACTTTCAACAATTTCAGCCTGTAAATTACTTTTGCCCTTCACCTCCCACTCCTAACTCTTTAGGAACAGAAGGACTCAGGCTCTTCCCTGGACAGCAGCCATGCATCCAGGTGGGCTATACAGGTGACAGAAGGGCAGGGCAGTGTCATTATCCCGAAGTTTCCATGTGTTTTTGCAGTGCTGGGCTTAGAAACACCCCTGTGACCCTCACTAGCACAGGCACAGATGTCTTCCAGGATTCCTGGAGTTCACACCATTTCAGGAGAGAACAGAATGGCAATGTTACAAAAGACAAATTCATTTTTCTCTGCCTAGATAACCAAACCCAAAAATACCACATTCTGTTGTTGATTTTATTTCTGCTAATAAGTGCTTAAAACAAAACAATTAAAAAAAAACCAAGCTTCTCTCACTTCAAGCCCTTCCCACATCTGCCAGGAACACAGTCAGACCTGGAGGGACTATTCCTGGCTCAGGCTCACAGCAGGGACACTTTTAAGCTGCAGGAAACATTGGCCGTGGCTAAGCCGGGTCTGGTTTCTGCTTGTCTTCCATCTGCACCCAGATCCCTCCCGGGCTTTGGTGCAATCACTCCCAAAGGGCAACTTCCAAGCCACAGTCAAGGTGGAGCTTTTTGGCAGGACCGAGCCTCTCCCTGCCAAACCTAAACGAGGATGGTGCCACCTCCCTCGCTCCGAGGGATGATCCAAGGGCAAACCTGGACCAGGAAGGGACTGAACAGACCCCCTTGTCTGAACCTTCCCCTTCCTTTCTCCCAGGAGAGAGCAGGCATGACTGCACCCTGCACTCCCACGCAGCCGGGCCACAAACCTCGGGGACAGTCCGTGCTGTCCCCGGTGCCGCGGGACCCCTGGAACGCCCCAGGGTTAACTGGTTTTCTTCCCGTCAGACATGCTCTGCTCAGGGGGCAGCACTGTCTCGATCTGGAACGACACAAACTGGCCCTTCTTCAGCTTCTTCAGGGAGCTGGCAGTGCTGCCTCCAAACATGTTGTCTTCCACCTTGAAGGCCAGAGAGGGCAGGCCCCGAGTTTTCCTTTTCACACCCTTCCGCTCCCGCTTGCAGGCCGTGGTCATGTTGGAGATCACCTGCCAGGAGAATGGAGGGGATGGGCTTCGAGGTGTCACTCAGGAATCAGCTCAGCTCTGACACAAGCTCAGTGAATCCCAGAATCCTTAGGGTTGGATGGGACCTCTGGAGATCATCCAGGATCCTTAGGATTGGATGGAGATCTGGAGATCATCCAGGCCAGCCCCATGTCCAGGACGGGTCACCACATTCAGGTGGGTTTGGAATGTCTCCACAGAGGGAGAATCCAAGACCTCTCTGGGCAGTTCCAGCGCTCTGCCACCCTTAATGGAAAAAAGCTCATCCTCATGTTGAGGTGGAACTTCTTGTGGTTTAGTTTATGGCTATTGCTCCTCATCCTGTCACTGGGCACCACTGAGAAGAGCCTGACACAATCATCTGACACCCCTCAAAAATATTTCTATGAGTTGGTGATATCCCCTCTCTGTCCTCTCCAGACTGAGCAGGGCCAGCTCCCATGGTCTCTCCTCATAAGAGAGCCTGAGAGTCAGTGAAAGCTGGCAGTGTCAAAGCCAGATGCACCTGGGGCAAGGGAGGGACTCAGCGGAGGCTTTCCAGCCTTGTTCTCACCACCCCAAACCAGCAGGAGGCCTTGCAATGTGAAACTGCAGTTCCACGGCCAGAGCTGTCAGTGGTCCATCAGTAGAGGGCAGAAGGGGATCTAGGCAGGAGTGCCACAAAGCCAGGAAAGCTTTATCACCTCCTGTTAGTAATTCCAGCCCCAATCCCTGGCTGGATGCAGGAGAGAGCTGGTGATCCCAACACCAGAAGTTCCCTTAGGGACAGGACAGAGCTCTCACTGCCCCTTGCCACAATGTGCAGCTCACAAAAGGGGAGCTGAGCTAGGGAGCCTGAGCTGCCAAAGGGATCAGATCCTACATATCCAGCTCCCAGGCCCTCCTCCCTCCTGTCCCATATTCCTCCTGTCATTCCCTGGCAAGAACAACTACAGTCCAGGTGAGATCAGAGAAACCTCACAACCCTGGATTGCGTGTAAGAAATGACTGAGCAAACAAAGCACTTGAGCCTTGTCTGTGGTTTTTCGGCACACAGCTCACCAAGCACTTCACAGGGGACACTGAGGTCATTTTTCAAGTGAGGGAACCAAGGAACAGAGAGACAAAATGAGCACCCAAGGTCACCCAGCACGTCAGAGACAGTCAGGAGCTATATGCTGACTTTGCTCTCCAAGCTGATCTCCCTGCCCACTGGGCCACTAGTCCTCAGGGTAGCCCCAACCTCCTCCCATTTTGGGGCAGGGTTACTTTAAACCTTTGCAGTTATACAGCATCTCCCTAAAGGCTTTTTGTCTCTGCCTAAGGAGGGACTCCCTTGGCTGATTTGGGATGTAGATTACAAGGCAGGGACCTGGGCAGGCTGGGACACAGCTCTCATTAGCCTGATGGGACAAGTCAGTCCCTCGTGTTTCATCACCCACCCCTGAGCAGCACCACCAGGAGCATTCCTGAGAGCTGGCCCAGAGGGTCCTGCTCTGCTCCTGCTGCCCTCAGCACACCAGTGTGTGCTGCCACCTCTCCTCTCCTCTCAGGCCAGGCTTGGACTTAGCTGCAGAATGATTTCAAGGCACCACAAGACTTACAATCTCCTTCACCGCGTTCTGCTGCTCCTGCACCGTGGCTGTGAACGGCGGGAGGCTGTCGGCCTTACCCGAGCCAGCCCCCTGCTCTTTAGAGTCCTTGACAAAATCCACCTGCAAGGCACAGATTCGGGTGTTACTCTGCAACCAGGGCAGTGACAAAGCTCCTGCAAGGCTCCCCTGTTAAGGGCACTTACCTCTGAGGACAGGCACACGTATCTGTTGAACATGAGGAAGAAGGGGCTGTACTTGGTGGCGGAGTTGACCGAGGTGCGGAACTCGAAGAGCACGGGGTCCAGGTGTGCGTCCCACTCGCTGGGCTTCTCGTTCACCACGCTGCAGATGGAGGCCCTGAGCACCTCAGCACTGCAGTCACCAGGGCTGGGGGCCTCCGTGGGGTCTGTGGGTGTGAGGAGCTGAGAGATGTTCCAGCGCTCGCACAGGTGCCGGCTGACCTGGGACAACGTAGGGATCACGGCGTGTCAGCCCCACAGCAGCTTCCAAGGCACTGTCCCCCCTGTGCCAGCAGAGGCTGTGCAGCAGAAAATGCTCCCTTCTGGGAGCATTTAGAGCCTGGGAAAATGTTTTGCAACGACTGCTCCCATGTTTGAAGGTTTCCACAGTACTGGGAAGCTGGGTTAATCCCAGGGTAGGGCTGGAATTTCATGCACATGATCTTTCCTTCCAGAGAGGACTTGCACTGCTGATCCACAAGATTAAATCCCTGCCAAGGTGAAAGCACTGGCAAATCAGCTCCCAGTGCCAATAGGGCTGGGCCAGGGAAAAGGCAGCATCAGCTCCTCACGCCCCCTAACACAGCACATCACAACTCTGCCTTCAGGACCCGCTGCCCAAAAAGCCTGCTGAAGGTCACACTGCTCAAAAAACCTGCTGAAGATCACATTGCCCAAAAAACCTGCTGAAGGTCACATTGCTTACCCCACACCAGACCTACCTCCTCGCAGAAGTCCCAGCTCTGACTGGTGTAAATGTTCTTGGAGGCACCAAACCTGGGCAAGGAGAGGACACACAACTGGTTTTACTCCATCAGCTGTGGCAGCTGAGCAAGGAGTTCCATCTTTATGGGTGCAAATGGGATAGGAAAGGGACAGGACCCTCCAGTGGAGTTGGTGCTAACAAGGCTACCGTGAACTCATGTCCCCAAGAGCAGAGAGAGGTCTGCTGGTCCCTCTTCCAAACCAGCCAAGCCTGTTTGCTTTTGAATGATAAGGCAGCAGGAGAGAGCTTCTTGCTCTGAATTCAAATCTCCACTGGCCCCACGTGTTTTCCACAAGGACAGTGTCACATGGTGACACAAACACTTTCTAGGAGAAATCCGGGAATGGCTTTAAAGCTTCTGCAGAGAACTGGGACACAGCTCCTCTGGCCTCAGGCTACTCAGAGAAACATTTCTGCCTCCTTCTTCAGGAGGATCACAGGCTCTTCCCAAGGATTTTGTAAAGAGCAACTGAGAGGCACTGCATGGTCTCTCCTGTAGAAGGAAGAGTTCCTGCTCTCACAGGAAAACATCCTTAGGGCACTGGGTATTTTTGCAATACACCCCAGCACTCCCCATCGCACTGCAGAGGTGCAATACAACCACAAGCAGAGGAGCCCACCTGTAAAAAACAGTAGCCAGGGCTTTAGCCACGGAGAAGGGATCTTTCTTCTGCAGAGGAGCAGCCTCCACCCACTTGGTGAAGTAGTCAGTCACGAGCAGGACGTGTGTGTTGCTCTGGCTTGTCTCGGGAAAAGGACCTGCGTAAACAGCCATCAAAAAAAATCAATGTGATGCCGTCATACCCCCCAAATGGGGAAAGTTAAAAACCCAGCAGCTGCAGAAGCGACCACGACTGTCTTCTGCAATGTCATTCGGCCAGAACACTTTCGGTGACCTCTGTCAGCAAAAATACGCCCATCAGAGCTCCAGTTCTGGGGCAGGAGGCACGCCCACAGCTCCCATTGTGTGCGCAGAGGGAGCCGAGCCAAGCCCGGGGATCAGATTGCATCCTGGGCGGCTGCTGCGGCCTCCTTGGCACCTCCTCAGAGGCACCTGCAGCTTTCCCTCGGTGCGTGTGGCGGCAGGTCTGCCACGCTCCGGGCCGGCAGGGAGGAGCCCCGAGAGCCACTTGAGACACTCACTCACCGTGGATGTCTAATCCCAGCACTTCCCAGGGGGATTCCACCCTGACGGGCCTGGCTTTCCGAGTCACGTTCTTGTTGTGCTCCGCGTTCTGGCACGTTTCACACATCTTGATCTGGAGAGGGAAAAGAGGGAGCAGAGGACTTGGGAACGTGCTGACAGATCCCGTCAGACTCAGACTGCACAGGCTGTGGAGGGGTGAGACACACAGCAGGGCTGAGCAGTTTCCTTTCTCCCAATAAAAATAAGGAGGCGCAGGAAAAGAAGAGGACAAAACACAACAGGCTGACGCATCTCACCTTTCACAAGGCTCACCTGACAGCTTTCTCTGACACAATAACCAATTTTCTCAACGTGGCCTACAGCTAAGCTATTTCTCACCCTGTTTCCAGGCAAATTTTTATTGTATTTTGACCTATTACTGCTGGTTAGAGAAATCCTCAGCCCTAGGACGTTGGAGGAGCTCAGACCATGCAATGCAAGCACACTCCTTAAACCACAGTGCTGCAGAGTCCTGCTGCAGGGAACTGCCAGCAATGAAACAGGTGAGGCAAAGCAGCTGAGGAGACACTGAGATCCTCCTCTCTCCATAGTTTAGGGAACTGGGCAGCTCTGTAAGGAATCTAGACTGCCCAGTGCTAGACTCAACAACTTGTCTGAAACAACCCCACATTCTCATGCTGACCAAAACTGCCCTGCACGAGGAGGCAGAGGAGGCTTCCTGACACTCAGGGGAAGACATCCAGGCTATCCAGCTGCCTGGGGATGTTCCAAGATCCACCTGCAGAGTAACTCAGTGTGTGGCTTGCCTGCACAGGCACAGGGAATGACATCATCCCTGCACCAGGGCTGTTGTGGCTGCTGCCTCGGGACTGCTGCCAGCACCGGTGTCATGGACACGGTCACTGCTCTTCACTTACCCAGTCCACAACATCCTTCACGATGCCCAGCCAGTAGTACCGGCTCTGGATGCGGTGCACGGTCTTTTTCTGGCCCAGGTGGTTCCCGATTTCAGTGAAATGGCTTTCCAGGAAGACCTGACGCCTCCGCTCGGGATCCACGATCACCTCGCGCTTCTCCTCCTTCTTGGGTCCCACGTAGTAAAGGCAGCCGCCTGCGGATGCCAGAGGTTTGTCTCCAATAACACCCTCTCACAGCCGCTCGCCTCCAGAAAAGGGGACATTTTCCACAGTGGGAAACACAGCGGAGACAGCTCCGGGGGCTGCTGCTGCCGTGGGAGCTCCCGCTGCCCCTGGAGAAGCTGCTAAACCGGAATCACCCCTCCGCACGCCCACGGAGCTTTTCCGCACCCGGGACCGTGTGAAATCCTCCGCTACGATAAAGCCACCGCGGTCCCCACGGTGCCACCCGGGGGTGACACGATCCCGGCTCCGCGGCCCTGAAGCGATGCCAAGGCACCGCGGCTGTCCCGGGGAGCGATGGCGCTGCCCAGAAGCCACCTCCCCTCCCGCGGCTCCGGCACATCCCCCGTGTCACCGGGGCCGGCTTCCCCCCACAGGCCGCCCTCGGGGCGGGCCGCGGCCCAGGGCAGCCCGACACCGCCGCGCCGCCCCCCGGCTCCCCACCGTCCACGACGAACTTCTGGGCGTAGCGCTTGAGGTTCTTCCTCTTGATGGAGCAGAAGCTGGGCGGGAAGCAGCCCTCGGCCAGCAGCCGGTAGATGTCTTCGAACTTGCTGCCGTGGCCGCAGGGCTCGGCCGCCACCACCACCTCCCGCTCGGCCTCCGGCAGCGCCGCGTCCATGGCCGGGCCGGGCCGGGCCGGGCCCGCGCTGACCCCGCCGCGCGCGTCCCCGCAGCGCGCCCCCGCCGCCCGTGCGCGCCCCCGTGAGGAGCGGGCGGGGTAGCGAAGGGAGGTGTGTGTGACAATCTCAGGGACCGTCTGCAAATAACCTTCGGCGGCCGCTGCCGCTCCGAGCAGACCCGGCCCGGCCGGGAGGGCTGCGGGGCAGCGGCCTCGCTGCGGGACAGACCCGCAGTGACGTCACGGAGATGACAAAAAACAACCAGCTCAAAACTGCGGAGAACGGGCCAGTTCCGCCGCTTTCCGTTTTTGCCCTGGTTGGGAATTGACCGATGCGCCCTCCCGCGGACGGAAGCGGAGCACTTTGAGGGCCGGACCGAGAGGCGTTCTCCGGCAGGAAACATGTCCGCGGGCCGGCCGTTCCGCGGGTGTGCCTGCTTTTTCACCGACAACATCTTCGTGAGCCGGTTCGGGCTCCACGTGCGGTACCGGGACGGGCCGCAGCTCCGCCGGGACCACGGCCGGGTACCGCGGGGGCGGGCGGGGCCGGGGGGAGCGGGGCTGCGCCGGCGGCCGCGGCCGTGACGTGCCCGTGTGTTGCAGGCGCTGAGGGAGCGCGGCTGCCGGAGCGAGGAGCAGTTCCGCCAGGTGCTGAGGGAGGTGAGCAGCGGGAGCCCCTCACGGCCACCGGGGACTCGGCTCGCAGGGCCACAGGATGGGCTGGGTTGGAAGGGACCTTAAAACTGACTCAGTGTCACCCCTGCCATGGGCAGGGACAGCTCCCACTGTCCCAGGCTGCTCCAAGCCCCTCCAGCCTGGCCTCGGGCACTGCCAGGGATCCAGGGGCAGCCACAGCTTCTCTGGGAAACCTGTGCCAAGGCCTGCCCACCCTCACAGGGAGAATTTTTTTTTCCCCAAATCCCATCTAACCCTGCCCTCTGTCAGTGTTGAAGCCACTCCCTGTGTTCTGTCACCCCATGCCTTGGAAATCGTCTCTCTTTTGTGGGCCCCTTCAGGCCCTGCACGGGCACAGTGAGGTGACCCCAGAGCTTCTCCTCTCGAGGTGAACAAGCCCAGCTCTCCCAGCCCTTCCTCCTGCTCCATCCTTCGGATCATCCTGGTGTTCCTCTGGCCTGGCTCCAGCAGCTCCGGGTCCCTCCCGGGAAAATGAGGAGCGCTGGCCCCTCAGGGATCCCCTGGCCCTGAGGCATTTCCACACGCCGGGGCTCAGGCCCGAAGGGATTTTGGGACTTGCTGGAGCCCCCAGACCCGGGGCGCAGCTCCCGACCCACCGCGGCCCGGGCGGAGTCCGGAGAGAAGAATTCCCCGCGGGCGCCCGTCAGCGAGGTGTTTATTCAGCCGACACCTTGCAATTAAATCCTGTCATTCAACACATCCCAGCGGCCTCGGAGCCGCTCCCTCCTTGGGTTTACTCCGCTGGCTCCCAGTGCCCTGGTTTATCTTTCCTTCTCCTTTCTTCTGCCAATCGCTTTTAAAGGCAGCCCCGAGATGGGATCCGACAGAAATTCATCTTTTGTTATGGAATCTCTCCTTCTTTCCAGGCCAGGGACAGGGATTTGTCACTCACCGGCTCCAATGTCACCTGACACTAAGGGGACAGACAGGTTCTTTGAGGAATTCTTGGCAGAATGATGGTGGCAGTAAATCATACTGTTAATTAGAGCTTTATTAACTGGATATTATGATTCATACAGCTCAGAATTTATGAGTAGAACAGCACAGGATTTCCCCAGGCAGAATCAGTGGAGCACAACAAGCAATGCAATGCAGAGTTTATAAAACAGCCTCACTTGGTATTTCAAGATCCTAACTTGGTTGTAATTTATAATCACCTAGGTCCTAACTACTTTTTAATCACCTGGGCTCTTTGCAGATCTCCTCAGATCTTCACACAAGGTTTGCTGTATCAATATAAACACCATAAAGGAGACTTAAAAATTACATAAACAAATAGGAGTCACTCAGTGCTAGGAGGAAGGAGGTGACAGTGACTGTCCCTAGCTGTGGGAGGTCACAGCTCTCCCTGTCCAGCAGCAAATCCAGTCCAATTTTCCCACTTAGAACTCAATGCTGATTTTTCTAGGCAGTGCTGGGTTACAGATCTCTGGTGCCCAGGAATCTGGGGCTGGGAGGGAGGGGAAACAGAAGGAAGCTGAGAAATCGGTTTGATTTGTCTGCTTGGTCCCAGGGAATGGCTGCTCAACTCACTCCTCAGCGAGGACTGTTACAAATTAATCTTACAGGGGGAATTAAACGGGAAGAGCTGCCCGGATCAGCTGTTTGCTCTGAAAGGGCAGCTCAGCCTGTCTCCACCACACTTAGCAGTAATCCCTTCATGACAGGACTTGTCTTGCTCCCAGCAAATGTCTTTATTTTGGACAATGCCTCTATTGTCAGAACAAAATCCACATTCAGGAGGTGTCAGAATGCCTGAAAGGGCTGAAAACCTCACAGCTCCACTTGACACTTCCACAGTTACTTTTTGAGCCGTCTGTAAAGAGAACATCAGCTCCTCTCAGGCATTTGGCTTCCCAGATATTTGCTGGACTTGATCACAGAAAAACAGAGCAAACATTCTGTCTCCCAGAGGTGCCCTCAAACAAAAATAACTGGTTTAAAACACTGGGCAGAGTCCTGGAGCTGTTTTACTCAGCTCTGTTGGTTTCTGACCTTGTGCTCTGTTGTTTACCTGCAGATTGAGGCAGAAGTGCAGAGAAGAAGAGAGTTAATCCATAAGTCAGAGGAACGCAGAGCCATCATCTCCAAGTGCTACAAACCAAAACACCCAGAGGTGTACACTCTGCAGGTACACAAAAGGTTTGGAATCTCAGAAAAAATTACCTGAGAGTTTTACTTTTGCAGTTTATTTCCCCCGTTCCTTGGGCTTGCACAGTGCTAAAGCTGCACTGAATTAAAACACAGGTGTAGCAAATGAAAACTGGATGTAAAACTTCAAAAACACGACAGCACAGCATGTTCTCCAGGCAAGATTCCTGGTGTTCCAGCCAGGAAAGGCTCACTCCTATCATACCTGTGATAAATCTGGCCAGTAACTCCTAGAAAACCATGAACTAAAGCAAGCAGCAACTTCCCTACTCCACCAAGTAAAACACCAGTGACATCCTGCATTTCCTGCCATGGAATTAACCCGAGTGTGACTCAGCCTAGGGAGTGTGGATTTCCCTGGGAGTCCAGTTCCCTCTGGGGCTGTGCAGGCTGATGGTGTTTCTCTGTGTTTTTTCCATCCTTCCCTTGACACCAGGATTCCTTCCTGGCCCCAGAGTTCCTGGAAATCGTGAGGTTCTGCACATCTCCAGGTGCTGATCTCCAGGGCCTCCTGAGCTACCTCGAGTCCTTCTCAGGTAAAGAAAGCAACACCTCATTCACACAGATCTCCCTGGGGACAGCTGCAGCCAAGCCCTGTCTGGAACAGCTCTGCTTTGACACAAGCTGAGGCACACAGGATGTTATTCCCTGCCTGAGGAGGGTCTCTGGAGAGGCAGCAATTTTCTACTCTGGATCAGAGGCTGTTTTCTGTTTTCCCATCCCATCCTGCTGTTGTCTCACCAGAGGCTCCAGCTGCAGCAGGGCTGGGGTTTTGCTTGTCCCACACCTCACCAGGGAGCCTGCTGAAGGAGCACTGGGGGCCCAGGGAGCTTGGTTTTCCACTTTGCCACTGCAGACAGTCCCTGTTGGTTAGTCGGGGCTGAGATAACTTCAGCCTAGATTTCAGTCTTTGAAAAAGAGATCTGGGTTTTCAGCTTCCCTGGAGGAGCTGTCTGCCTACCAGAAATGCTGCCAAGATGCAGAGGGGAAGAGGCAGAGTTGCCTCCTTTGCTCAAGGCAAAAGACACCAATGTCTGTGTGCAGAGCTCCTGGATTTATCCAGGGCACCAATCCCAGACACAGCCTTCTGCTCTGGGAATGAGGCACCGGCAGGAAAGACATCAAATACACCCCAGAGCTGATGGTCCCAGCACGAAGTGGAGCCTGAGGGTGCTGTGCTCTCACTGACACCAGCACAGGCAGCCAGGAAATCTGGGAATTTCCCCAGCAAACTCAGTTTCCCTTCTCTTGACAGATAAGAAGATCTATCGACTCCCAGTGTTCACAGAGGAGTTCTGCCAGGCCTTTGTGGATGAGCTGGAGAACTTTGAGCAGTCAGATATGCCTAAAGGCAGGCCCAACACCATGAACAACTACGGGGTAGGACTCACCTCTTGTGCTTCTTTAGGGGCAGCGTTCCCTGTGCTCTCCTCACTTCTCACCCCCTCCAGCTCCAAAGTGTCTCTCATTTTACACGGTGCAGTTTGAGCCCAGGGCCCCTTTGGAGTGACAGGGTTGAGGGAAATTACAGGGACAAAACAAACTGGAAATGTAGGAGAAGGGAGGAGTTGGAATCTCAGAGCAAACAGCACCTTGTGCTTAAGCAATACAAATTTAAACCAAGAGGAGCTTTTTAAAGAACACTCATCTTTTGATCTTACTACTCTGTGTTTTCCCCCATCCCTCTCCACGTCAATCCTCCTTCCTTTTTCCCTGTAGCTGGAGCCTTTGCTCTAAAGTCCTTGATCTGAGGCAGCAGCAGGGCTGGAGGAGGACAGCAGCTCTGAGGAGCTGTGGCCTCTGAGCTGTTCCCCCGTCCTGTCCTGGGCACAGGTTTTGCTGAACGAGCTGGGCATGGACGAGCCTTTCCTGACGCCGCTGCGGGAGCGGCTGCTGCCCCTGACGGCGCTGCTGTACCCGGAGCTGGGTGGGGCCTGCCTCGACAGCCACAGGGCTTTTGTGGTCAAGTATTCCCTGCACCAGGACCTGGACCTGAGCTCCCACTACGACAACGCTGAAGTCACCCTGAACGTTTCCCTGGGAAAAGAATTCACAGAAGGAAACTTGTACTTCGGGGATTTCAGCCAGGTACTGAGCACGTCCCACTCAGCTCTCCCTCCTCAGCTTCAAGGCATCCACTGTGTTCTAAAAACCAGTTATTCACTGCTGACAGGAAATCCTGCTCTGTCCCTTCCCCACTTTTTGCGTGGCTTGGTTCGACAGGAGCCTCTTTTGCTGCAGTATTCCAATATCCAATACCAATATTCAGTATTTTAAAGAGAGCACAGATGCAGCTGGAGTGAAACAAAGCATCCCCTCTTTCCACACCTGAAACTATGAGCAGAGAGAGATTTAACTGTGCTGAGGGAGAGATTTATCTCAGATGTGACTTCAACCTAAATCTCCAGCACCTGTTTTAAGGGCAAGAGAGAGGTCAAAGCTCCCATAAAGCAGTGAAACATGGGCGGTTTTGATTCTATCTCTCTAAATCCCCTCAGAAGTTGGCACTGGGAATGAGGTGCAGTTTTTCCCTCCCCATGTTGCTCCCTGTCTGCTGCGGGGGGGAGAGGTGACAAATTTCAACCATTTGAAGGGGCTTAACGGTGTGACAGCGAATCGCCCTGCCTTTGTTCCAGGATCCCTCCCCCGTGCCCAGGTACATCGAGGTGGAGCACGTCAGGGGCCGGGGGCTGCTGCACCGAGGGGGGCAGATCCACGGCGCCCTGCCCATCGCCTCCGGGGAGCGCTGGAACCTCATCGTGTGGATGAGATCATCGGCCATCCGAAACCACCTCTGCCCCATGTGCCGCAGGAAACCCCAGCTGGTGGAGGCTGAGGGATTTGGGGATGGCTTCACAGAGCCCCTGGGGGAAGAGGAGGAGGAGGAGGTGCACCAGACCGTGGATCTCTGTGCCTTGGGGTAGCAGAGATGGTGATTTCCCCACTCCAAGTTGCCCAAAGCTCCTTCCTCACCTCCCAGGCTGCACTCGGGCTCTGCTGGGTGCACGAGTGCTGCAAGGAGCAGCCCTCACCTTGGGGAGGGATGCAAAGCCAGCCCTGCCAGGATCCCAGCTGGAAGAGCTGGAACTCGGCTCCTGAGGGCTCAGGAGGGGCTGGAGGACTCTGTAAGACACAGAAACACCAACTGTGATGCCCTGCAGGAGCTCTGTCAATATTTCCAAGTGCACAAGGAAAACACCCAAAGCTCCTTGGCCTCTCTGCCCACAGCAGCAGCCCAGGTCCCACTGGAAACGGGGAGGAATAGTACAATGAACCATTTCTCTGCTGTTCTTAGGGCCTCCTGCCCTCTGCCAGGGGAAGAGCTCTGTGTTGCTGAGTGGCCAGGAAAGATCTGCTCAGGAATGAGATCCATGTGATTGCTATCGAGCTGCTGGGAATGGCAGGGAATGATCATCACTGGATGTTTGTCTAACCCAGGCTCAGAAAAATCCACCAGGAGCAGCACAGGGAGCATTGATCCCCCAGGGTGGCTGAGAGATCTCCCAAGGCTTCTTGGGAGCTGAAACTTCCCTTTCAAAGGTTTT
Source organism: Sylvia atricapilla (assembly GCF_009819655.1). Taxonomy (NCBI): domain Eukaryota; kingdom Metazoa; phylum Chordata; class Aves; order Passeriformes; family Sylviidae; genus Sylvia; species Sylvia atricapilla. The sequence continues at coordinate 11,566,930 of NC_089156.1, forward strand.
GTGAACCTTGTTAAGCAGAGCCAGAGCTCTGGGAGCCATCTGCAGCACAGCAAAACTTCCCAGAGGAGCACAAGATAATGCATTTAACTCCCCTTGCTTTAGTTACATGAGCAAGTGGAAATATAAAATAACTCTGCCAACCTGGGTGCAGCAGCAGACAAGGCCTGGGGCTTCTTAATTTGGCACCAAGATCCCCCAGGAACTTGGATTAGAAGGGTCGAGTGCTTTTCCCCTGCTTCCTTTCAGCTGGCTGAAAGCATGTGATTCTTCCATCTACTAAACAAATTAAAGAAGCCCAGTATCGTCTGATTTGGTGTCCGTATTTGCCTCCGTGCAAAATTGACTCGATGTGTTCGATAGATGCTGCTGAATTTATAAGGGGCTTTTCTATTAATCTGTTCAGAGCAGTAATTACAGCACATGGATAATCACATCGGTAATTGTGAGAGGCTGAACGTGAGCGGTGCAGCTCACACAGAAAGTGTTTATTGGAGCTCTCCCAGCGGCCCCGCTGGATTTTGGCTGGGGCTGCCATGAGCACAGGGCGCTGATGAGCTGCTCATTAGCAAAGCTCATTAAAATTACACCGGGGGAAGGAAATGGGGCGGTTGTATGTGAGCGAGGAGCCGCTGTCAAGAAACCCAGTCTCGAAGCCTTTATCTCGTTCCCTGGCAAACGCGAGCGCTCCCGATCTGCCCGAATTCACCCCAAAAATTAAGCTACGGCCCGGACGAGGCGGCCCCCGGAACCAAAGAGCGCGGTCCGGCTGCCGCCCGGCCCCGCGCACGGCGGACAGAGGCGGGAGGCGGCCGGCGCGGCCCCGGCGGCGGGAGCCCCGCTCGGGGCGGCGGGACCCGGCCCGGTGAGTCCCCGATCCCTCCCGCTCCTCTTACCTGCGGCGGGGCCGGGCCGGGCCGGCTGAGGACACCGGAGAAGGGGGACCGGGGGGGGCATGAGCGCTGCGGCGGGGCCGGGGGGCGGATAAAGAGCTGCGCACTTAAAGGGGCCGCGCGGGGAACGCCTCGCGCTTAAAGGGCCAGCGCACCTTGGGCGGGTTCTTAAAGGGCCAGCATAACTCTTGCTCAGTTCTTAAAGGGCTAGCGCACCTTGGGTGGGTTCTTAAAGGGCCAGCATAACTCTTGCTGAGTTCTTAAAGGGCTAGCGCACCTTGGGTGGGTTCTTAAAGGGCCAGTACACCTCGCGCTGAGCTCTTAAAGGGCCAGCATACCTGGCTGCCCGTGCTGGGGGTGAGGGCAGGGACAGCCCCTGAGCTGCCCAGGGCAGAGCTGGGCAGGAGTCGCTGTTTGCCCAGCCTGGGTCAGGGTGTAGAGAGCCCGGCTTGGGGCACAGCCAGCCTGGGATGGATTTGGGATTCGTCACCGGGATGCTGCTGTCTGAGCCCAGATCCATTGATCCTGCTGTTGTATAAAAGTGGATTCTTTTTCCCACTGCCACAGCCAGAAGGGAAAGATCCCAGTCCCAAACGTTGTCCCCAGCGACGCCCTGGTGCAAGGGGCAGCTGCTGGCTGTGTGTGCATGGAGGACTCTCATCCTCTGAAACTTCCCTGCGTGCCCTTAGTGTTGTGATTGGTTTTGTTTTTTTTTTCTGGTTGAAATTTCCCTATGGAAATCAATCAAAGGCTTGATTCAGTAAATCAATTAAAGGTCTGATTCACTTGGGAGCAAATCCAAATTACTGCCTGGGAATGTCGAGGTGGTAAACAAACAATTCATTAAATGTGGTAGTTGGAAGGTGGCTGTGAGAAAGCGTTTCCTAGCTCCTGCTCTGCCCACGGTGACAGTTTGTTTTTTAAATTAATGAGAGCACTGGCCTGGGGCTGCCGGCATCCCTGGGGCTGATGGACGGGTGTGCCAGCTCGATGCCTCATCTGTTTTCTAAGAGTAAATTGGAATATTAAAAATTCATCCTTCCCCTTGGCTTGTGCCTGCTCCCAGCATTTTAAGTAACGGGGTGATTGACTCAGGGAGGACGTTTTGTTCTGCTGACTGTGGCTGCAGTATCCATCACCCTTTGCCTGTGTCCCTCTGTGGTGCAGCATCTCCAGCTGGCTCCCGGTGCCATGGAGTGTCCACGGGCACAGCGCTGCTGCAGAAACAGCCTCGGGCCCCTCCGTGCCTGACACAGCAGGGATCAGCCCCATTCTCCAGGGACAAACAGCAGGAGCACAGGGAAAACCTGCTTGGGGACAGTCGTGCTGTCCCTGTGCCAGCTCCCTGCCCAGGGCCCCGTGCTGGGGCTTGGTGAAATTCCATGTGGCCACAACAGTGATGGGAGACCCTGAGCCATCGCTCTGGTGGGACATTGGGAGAGTGGCTGTGAGCAGGGAGGGAGTTTAACAGGAGCAGGTTTTTCCAGGGCTGTTGGCTGAGGTTGGAGTGAAGGGTTTTGGGGCAGGGTTGGTCTCCTCATGGCCCTGGTGTGACCTTTCCCTCCAGGAGCTGCCATGGCCCACAGCCGCTCTCGGAAGCGATCGCGGAGCAGGAGCGGTTCTTGGAGCAGGCAGGAGAGGAAGGAGAAGAAAAGGAGGAAGAGCAGCAAGGACTCGCTGCAGGGCAGCAGCTCTCCGCCGAGGAAGAGGATCTCTGGCTCTCACGGACACAAGTCGAGCTTGGCAGCAGCCAGGGAAGGTGGGGGAAGGCCCCTGAGGCTGTGCTTTCACCACATTTCCCTGGGGCAGGTGCAGAGAGGGCCCAGGGGGGAGAAGAGGGCCCCTGATTTTATTGGTGTCTGTCACCTTGTCCTGCACTTTATGCCCACTGTGGTCCCACCTGGGACCACAGAGCATCCTGGGTTGAACGTGGGCACAGAGGAGAATTCCAGGCAGGAAAGAAACCAGGCTGGGAGGGGGGATAAACCAACATCTCTGCTGTGGCAGGGTCAGGGCTGCTCCACTCACCCTCTTCTTGTGTATTGCAGAAAAGAAGAAGGAAGGAAAGGACAAAAAGAAGAAGAAGGCCAGTACCTCCTCCTCTGGGACATCTTCATCCACCAGCTCTTCCTCATCTTCCTCTTCCTCCAGCTCCTCTTCTGATGAATCCAGTGACAGTGACTCCAAAACGAAGAAGAGTCAAGACAGCAAAAAAAAGCGAGTGAAACAGAAAGACAAAAAGAAGAGGAAGAAGAAGAAGAAAAAAATAAAGAAGAAATCAAAGAAGAAGGCAAAGGAGAAGGCTAAGGAGGAGAAAGCCAAGGGAGAAGAGGTGCCCGGCCCCTCACTGGAGCAGTGGCAGAAGGAGTCAGGGGTGGACTCTGGGCCAGGTAACAATGCTCTTTCCCTCCTGCTGGAGCCTGTGCACACAGGAATTGTCCTGGTCCCTTTCCCTGTAGGGTGTGAGGGAAGCAGGGCTGGGTACAGGGAGGAGCCCCAGGCTCTCCTCTCTCCTACATACAGTGCCCACCTTTCAGAGATTGATTTGTAAAGTGTTAGGATGTAGTTTATAGACGTGAGGGGGGAACAAAGAGGTCAGATGGAAGGACACAGTCAGCAGTAATGTCCTGGCAAAGCTGCCCCTGGCTTTGGGAGGTGAAATGTCCCTTTCTTTGCGTGGTTTGTCACCATACCCCGAGTACCACCGGGAATGGGGTGTGGAATGTTGTCTGTGAGCTGAAGCCCTGGTGCTGTGCCCTCTCCTGGAGCACAGCTCTGACTGAGCACTGCATTCCAGCTCTGACAGATGAACAGAAATCCCGGATCCAGGCCATGAAGCCAATGACAAAGGAGGAGTGGGACGCGAGGCAGAGTGTCATAAGGAGAGTGGTGGATCCTGAAACGGGGAGAACCAGGTATGACCCTGGGGAACAGGGAGGTGGATTGTCCATTCCCATCCCTGCTGAGTGGGCTGGAGGATGCTGTCCATGGCACTGCAGCACCACACCCGGACCCAGGCCCCCTTCAGCAGCAAAGGCCTGAGCCAACCCCTCACAGGTCCCCCCTCATCAGGTCTGGTGTGACTTACCCAGAAAGTGACACCAAATCATTGAATTGTGCTGGGGATCCACACAAGGCTGTGTCCCAGTATCCCACTGCTGCATCCACTTACCTTTCAGCTCCAAAGCCCTGAGTTAACACCCAGGTGGGAATGAGGAGCATGTGCCCTGTGGGGTTACAGACAGCAATCAAACCCAAGTTCATTTAGCTGCCAAATAGAAATGACCCAGTTTTTAATAAACTGCATCCTCTCAGCAAGCAGAAAACGTCATGCTGAAGAGAATTGGGTATGACAAGTCCAGCCTTAAAATAGAAGGCAGCCTGCAGGGCTCAGGGAGGTGTGGAACAAAGGTCGGTTCCCTGTAAGGCACGTAATGAAGACAATTAAATTTCTGTTCATGTTTGGAGGTGTGAGCCACCTCCGACACCGCTTGGAATTTGCTCAGCAAGATGCTCCCTGGCCTGGCTGCATTTCAGGCCCAAACTGGCTCCTGTTCCTGAATGGCTTTGCAGTTTCCTAGGGCAGCCAGGATCACACCTAAACTGTATTTTAAAAAAAAGAGGTTTTGCATGGGTTTGGGCACTGTGGATTGCAGGGTGACGGGGGTGCTTTTATTAGGAGTGTTTTCCTGTGTCAGTGTGACTGACTGCACACAGCAGGCAGTGCCCACAGCCTGGGGCAGGGCCAGCTGGCCCTCACTTCTCGGGGGAGCACTCCTGTCCTTGCTGCAGCGTGGTGACATTAATCCCATGGGAGCTATGGCAAAGCCTGCTGTGCTGTTTAAGCTTGATACAAAAACAGTGTCACAAAATTCAATGTCAGGGGTGGGTCAGCTCTGGCCTTGCCTGGAGGCTCATCAGCCCAGCACCTTTGCAGCTGCAGGAACTTGCCAGTCCCCTCATGGCTCCTGGGCCTCTGCTTGTCTTGCAGGCTCATTAAAGGGGACGGGGAAGTCCTGGAAGAAATCGTCAGCAAGGAGAGACACAAGGAGATTAACAAGGTAGTGGGAACATGAGCTGCACAGGGGGTGGCTGGGCACAGCCAGGGAGCTGCTGCACCCAGAGGGGTTTTGTTTCCACCCTGGGACAAGCTGAGTCCTGGCAGCACTGCCAGGGCCCCGGGGTGGTGCTGGTGGTCCTGGGCAGGGAGAGCTGTGAGCGCTGTGTCTCCCTTGCAGCAAGCCACACGTGGGGATGGGCTGGCCTTCCAGGTGAGGACGGGGATGCTGCAGTGAGGGCAGGCACCAGCCAGCCCAGGAGCCCGTCCTGCTGCCCCTGCCAGCCCAGGGGAGCCTCTGCCTCTGGAGCACACAGACAGCACCGTGTCAAGATGTTCCCCAGCGGCCCTTTCCAGCTGCTCTGTAAGTTACTGACTGGGAAGGAGAGCAACTTTAGTGGTTCATCTCCCAGTAAACAGCTTCTCCCCTCCCTGTCCCAGCCCAGGCCAGTGTGGCTGTAAGGGACCTGAGCCTTTGCCCAATGCTCCTCTGGATGCTGGAGGAGCTCAGCAGCACCCAGGGGACAGACTCGAGGGTGCCGAGCACCTCAGGGTGCTCTGGGCTTTTGGGGGACAGGAGCCAATGCTGTGGCCAGGACAGGGGGTGTACCAGGGCCACAAAGCACAGCTGGCTGCCACGTCTTCCCTCCAGGGGCTGCCCATGGCCCTTTCCTTGCTGGATCTGGCTCACAGCCCTTTGCACTCACTGACCCTGCTCAGAGAGGAGAGGCTGTGGCTCTGCTCAGGCTGCAGCTCCTCTGCACCTGAGTACCACCCTCCACTGTGCCCCAGGGCTCCTCCCAGCCTTCCTGCAGCTTCATCTCCTTGGGTAGGGGAGCACTGACCTGGCACACTGCGCTGACATCTGTGCAGGTGTGGCTTTGCCTTGCTCTCTGCTCCTGCATGCAGCTCGTGTCCCTTCCCCACAGCACAGGTGCTGGGGCTCTGGGCTTCTCAGGGCCCGGGGCTGCTCTGAAGCAAACACAGCAGCTTTTTCCCTTGCTGCAAAGTCCATAAATCTGTATAAAAGTCCATACAAAGTGTATAAAAGAAAAAGACAAATGGGTCCTGCAGGACTGATCTCCACAGAGGGTTTTTCCACGTTCTGTTCAATGGCTGTAACCCCATTAAACTGGCACCTGCTCACATTTTATGACTTGGTCCATTTCTAGAGCATTCCCCCCACCCCAACAAAAAGCAGAGAAGAGCCTTCCCATTTCTTTAATCTGTGTAACTCACAATGATACTGTACACAAAGCACACCAGGCATTGGAACGATGCACTAACAGCAAGGAGGAGAAGGAAGTTGTACAGAAGGTTTGCCACACACACGCGAGTCGTCGGCACGGCGCTGCACACGCGGGGCGTCCCCCCGCTGGCTCCCCACGCAACAGCTGGTACCCCTAGAGCAATTTTTTATAAATAAAATATAACTAACATCGTTGGAATATAAAATTGACAGTCGAGGGTATCAACAGGCAGAGGAAAGGGACCGTAAGGCTTCTAGAACTAACAGGAAATGCAGCAAACAGTGGCGATACCTGAAGAAGGGGCTGCTGCAGCAAGCACGGCGGCTGCTGGGCGGGCAGGAGGGAGGGTGGTGGTGACCCTTTGGCTGATTTCTGCTCTGGGCTCGTGCCCCCGACACTGTAAACGGTTTTTGGTATTAGGATTTCGCCTCATCTGACTGAGTGATCTGAGCAAACCCAGGAAAACGACTCGGAGGGCATGCACGGGCTCCTCTCACGGGGTTTTTTTTTCTTTTAAAAGATTTTAAAGGGACAGCGTCAGGTAGAAAGTCTGGCCTAAGGGTGCAGTAATATAAAAAGCTGCTTTTCATAAAAAATCTGAGCTCCACAGCAGAGTTTGATTCCCATGGAAACGGAAAAGCAACCCCAAAGCCCGAGGCTGTGTTGTGCTGATGTGCAGAACAGACGTGGGCTGTCACCGAGGGCTGCCCAGACAACGGCCGAGGGAGGAGGACAAGGGACTTCCCATTCTCTCCTTTCAAAGCAAACAAATTACTCGAAACAAGGATAAATTAGGTCTTTACCCTGACAGTGCCCCTTTAGTAAGGATGGAATATACATTCATCTTTCCCTCACCACGTCCAAACGGATCCTCTTCCATACACGTGGAAAGGCATCGGGTCACATGCATTGCTCTCCAAAACAGCTCGGGACAAACAGGTTATAAACACAGAGTGAAACTATTGCTATTGTTCTGTGAGAGTTGATCTCTGCTTCAGAGGGATGAGTGCCAGATGGGGGCGGCTGAGGATTGAGCGATGGAGACGGGGATGGACTGAGTCAGTGAAGAAAAACTTACTGGCATTATTTCCTGGTAACTACACCCACCTCCCAGGGTATTATTGCAGCAATAAAGGTCCTGCTCTACAATTGCTTCTCCGTGTTGGATCCGTACAATGGCAACGGACGGGGGGCCAAGGAAAGGACCCGGGCAAGGTTCAAGAAGCTCAACAAAGGATGAGGACGGAGGTGCTGTGATTGTCAGGCTAACTGGTTAGGAGCTGTTCAAAACATGAAGTGATGGAGAGGGTGAGTATCATATTGCACTTCTGCATTCATTGACAGTTACATTAAACTTGGTCCATAAAATAATTGCTTTGTACATAATGCCTGAAACAAAAAGCTACATTTTTTAAATATTAATAAACCCTGAAGGTTCCAGTCCCTCCAGACATTTTTTTTTCCTCTACATAAATAAATAACTTTCAGTTTTATATATCCACTTTTTAAGTTGAACATTTACATTCGCCTCTGTTTTACACTATCTACACATAAGAAAATGTGAACATCTCATCAACACTGGAAAATGTACAGATCATGCCTCGGTTCTGGACTTGGAGGAAAAGTGAATTTTGCAAAGGCCATATCCAAATTTGCAGAAATTATTTAGTGATGTGGTTTGGTGACTTCACAGGATGGATTGTGGCTTGGCTTCCTACTCAGATGGCATCTGTTTGATAGAACATTCGACTAGCAAAAAGCTGGGTCAAATTCACATTGTTTTCAAACCCAGTAAAAGCTCTGGATGTACATTCAGAAGAGAGCCAAGCTGAGTCAGCAGAAAGGGAAGTCAGTTTCCGGTAACAAAAAGTCATCAGGTACATTCTGTAATTAGATAATCACCAAAGAGAAGTGGTTAAACATTTTGCAGTCGGGTCTGAGCGCTCCAGGGGCTCGGATGCCGGTGGCAGCTCCGCACTGTCCCTGCTCTGCCTCGGCCTGGACCCTCCACACCACGAGCACATGAGTTGGATGAGTTGGATTTGTCTACCGTGGCCCAGAGGCAGTGAGCAGAGCAGCGTTCACAGTGCTGTGTTATCTCAGTGCGGCCGTCCTGCACCGTTCTTATTGAAACTGGTAAGAAAATGAAGCAGCCAGTCTAAAAAATTCTCTGTTATAAATAAGATCCTCGTAAGTAGAAAGTGATATAAAGACAGGAAAGTGTGGTGGGGAAAGCGGGGTTACACACAGTCGGGGAGCTCGGAAAGACTATAAAATCTCCACGTGAAGAGGCCAACTGGGCACCCCAGAACCCCCTGTGTGGATGCCCCTCTGCCCCAGGAGGTGTGTGCAAGGAGGGAACCTTTGCTGGCCCCAGGAGGGACAGGACTGAGGGGCTTTTTGGCAAGCCCTGGCTCCAGGCACTGTTCTCTGTCCCTGTCTGGGTGTCACTGGGGTGCCAGCCCTCTGCCACGTGCCCGCCGGCTCGCTCCAGCAGCACAAACCCAGCGCCTCAGGCACGTCCACTGAGAAACACACCAGAAAAATTAAGATATGGCCTTTTCTTAAGGTTGCCTGACATTGTTGGCACACTTCCTTACAGTCTCCTTACTGCTGGAAAAAACTTCTGCACAGATTGTTTTGTTTCTTTTTCAATATGTACATATATATATGTGTGTGTGTATATATGTATAGATATCCACACACACCCTGGCTTAGCAATATTTCATTGTCATGCACTACAAACACCGGTGTAGCTACATGAGATGGTAACAGGTTTCCATTCTAAAAATCATCAGTGCAAAAAACAATGAGGTTTTACAGTTCAGTAACTATAGGTAAAAGAAGCGAGTCTAGTTCCCGTGAAAGCTGCTACTGAACTTGAAGAGAACCTGGGAAGAAAAAAGGTCTCAGAGGTGGGTGTTGAGAGAGTCAGACCCTGCATTTGGATGAGAAGAACTGCAATGCAATCCAGCTGCTGAGTGCCTTCAGCTGCTTCCAAATATATGGTGGTTACTTGTTGGAAATAATACATAGCGAGACTATTTGGAGACTTTAAGAGCAAATTAAGTGTCTGAGGTTTGTAACAGCTCAAACAAAATAGCTTGTATTCCTCTTTTAATAGGTCAACACGTTAAATTCCATCGGCTTCTAAAAGGTCTCTTTAAAAAATAACAGTAATAACAATAATGACCCCGCTGTCTTGGGCACGAATCTGCCGACATTCTGCCTCTGCCAACGGCATGGTGCAGCTTTGGCCTTGCACTGCACCAGCTCCCCGAGAAAGCGGCTGCACGTGGAGCTCTCTGTCCAGGGAAAGCTCCCGGTCGCTCTGCCTGGCACAGCCCACGACAAATCCCTCGCTGGGGCCGGGGATCGGCGCCTTACCCACCCCCAGAGCCCCCAGTCTGACTCCCGGGACAGCCCAGAAGAAGCTCCCCCAGCCTCATGCCCTGTTCCTGTGGCTCTGAGGACGGCACTCGGTCACCGTGTCGGAGCGATGGCTAAGGAGGCAAGGAGGCACGTATTTACAGTCACTGACCCTGGATGAGAGAAGGAGGCAGCAGAGAGCGCCGTCCTGATCTGGAGACCTCCCCCCCCCGATTTCCAGCTGTTCCTCGGGCTCCCGCTGCAAGGCCTGCACGTTCTGTGTGGGAAACCTCCCGTCTCTTCCCAGAACACCGTGTTATTAGAGTAGCACCATATTTACCCTTCCAGCCCGAAACACTGGCCTCGTCCCTCTTTCCTTTTTATTTTCTCCTCCGGTGGCTGCAGCTGACAATCCTGGCTCTGGCCTGGCTACTTCTGCCCCAAGAGGCCAGACTCCAGGCGGGACGCGGCGCTCCGGCCCCAGCAGCCCGTGGCGATGCTCATGCTCCTTTGGCTGCGCTCCCTGTCCCTGTCCTTGTCGCTGTCCGACTGGCTCTGGGTGCGCTCGGGCCGGTGGCCGGCGCCGCTGGCCGAGGGCTGGGAGGAGATGGTCCTCAGCAGGTGGTTCCTCTTGCGCAGGAACTCGGCCTGGCTGGGCAGCCCGAAGCTGCCCTTGCGCAGCGCCATGCGCGTGGTGTTCTTGGCGGGGCGCGCGCGGTGGTTGTACTCCAGCTGTGCCAGGTGGGCAGCGTAGCCCTCCGTGATGAACTGCGGGGCGAGGGCAGGGGTTAGAGGGGTGGGACACGTCTCCTCGAGAGCCACTGGCAGCCAGGTGTGTTCTCTCTGCCAGGTTCTCTGGGGTGAACTACTCGCACCCATTATGTGTGATGTACCTGGGACAGCTCCCACCCTGTTGACCAGACTTGTGATGACCAAATTCCCACCTCCCTCCCATGAAAGCCCCTTGGCAGGGCTCAGGTGAGTTGGCTCCTACCTGACACTGGCTCTGCAGCTTCTTGGTGGGTCGGCCAACGATGTAGATGTGCGTGGGCGGGAGGCTGATGGAGCTGTACACGGAGATGTCCTTGGTGGATCCATACGCCGCGTGGATCCTCATGTGCAGCTGGGGAGACAGAAAGCAACGCAGGGTCAGAGCACACAGGCCACCCCACGCTGCTCAGCAGGCTGGGCTTTGGGTTTTCCAACAGCTTTTGTGGGAATGTCAGGTCACTGGAACTAATGCGAGTTCCCAGCTGGATAACGAACCACCCAGGGAAGTGCTAATTAACAGAGCTGGGGATGTTTACAGGTCATGACAAGAGGAGTGACAGCAATACAAGAGTAGATCTCCACTTGCTGATCCACAGCCTTCCCTTGAGGTCTGCAGGGGGCAAGGATGCTGCACACTTCCCTGCTGTCACAGGGAAGAGGAGCTGCAAACCTGTGCAGGAATCATTGGCCAGGAGTATTCCCTTCACAGCCAAGCTGCTGTTACCTGCTGGACAGAGGAAGAAGGGACAGGCAGCAAAACCTGCTGCTTTTCAGGGATACCTCTGCCTCTACTCCAAGCAGAGAGCAGCTCCTGGACACCTCCTTCTGTAGTGGGCTGCAGCAGAGGCTGGCAGGGGAGGTGTGGACATTGGTGCCACCACACACTGGCCAGCTTTGGGCCCAGAAACACAGGTCAGGGAGATGGGATTTCTGACCCTGGTCCTAAATTGTGGAGGACAAGAGAGCGACTGAGGGCCAGCTGCTCCCTCCACTGCCACTCAGGCAAAAAAGGGAGCCTAAGAAAGTTAAGGACAGGCTTTTCCTGCTAATCAAGGCAGGGCAAGTGCTTGGGATACTGACAACTCCTTCACCTGCCAGACACAAAAACTTTGTTCTATCTGGAGCTTCTCTGAGGCTCGAAGCTGAGCAACATCAGGACCTCCCAAGGGTCAAACACCTGGAAGATCTCTATGGAGTCTCCCAGCAAAGCCATTTCTGCAGCAGCTCCATTCCCTCTCAGTCCTGCTGTCTCCACCACAGGCAGCCAAAAAGCCACCAAGCAGATAAAAAAGTGCACGTGTGGAGGGAAGGGAGGCCCTACTGCCTCTGTTCCATTAGGGGTTTGAGGAGCAGTGATGAAATGGAGCAGTGCAGAGCAGAGGCAACACAATTTAACAGCATAGACACTTTTGTAGAGCAATAAAGGGACGAAAATAAAATGAACAGATTAATCTTCCACTGCAGGTCACATTGCTGCCAAGAGACTGGTGCTGACGGTGGCGGTTGGACGAGGAGCAATCTAAACCCGTGCCACCATCCCATTTCAGCAGAGCCAGGCTTACGTCGGTGATGAGGGATTTCAGGAAGTTGGCCTTGTGCCGCAGCGGGTCGTGAACGAGCCCATCGCAGAAGGACACGATCCCGTGGGGGAAGTTGTGCTGTGCTAACCACGCCACCACCCTCTGCTTCTGCATGTCAGGGCGGCCCGTGACGTAGATAATGAGGTAGCCGAGGTCTTGCCAGTGCCTGGAAGGAAAGCCACGAGTCAATGGACTGCAGAGCAAGGCCAGTGTCAGATCAACTGCCCCAGGCCCTGCTCTGACCTTACAACGTCCACGGCCCCGGCGCGGACTTTGGGGTCGCTGCCCATGATGGACACGCTGGCTGCGAAGGAGCCGTCGATGCTGAACACCACAAACTCCGTCCCCTTGGGCAGCACCGTGATGTAGCTGTCAGCAAACGTGTGGTCGCCCCTGAGGGAAGGGATGCAGGTGCTTAGAGGCAACAAAACATCCAGAAGGCGTCACCAGGACCTGCGGAGCACCACGAACCCAAAGCAGCTCCCACATCTGACCCCAAGGCTCCCACAGTGATGCCACCCTCAGTCAGAGAACTAATGGGCAGTGTGTGAGGGGCGTTGTGTTCAACTGGGGATGGATTAGCACTCCTTGGCAGCAGACACTCAAAAGTTACCCCCCAGGAAAACATTGCTGGGTTCACCACCAAGAAGAGGGTCCCCTTGTCCCCCTCCCAGAGCCCAACACCAGCAAGTGGAGCTGAGCTGGAGCCCCTGGGCTATGAATCATCACAAGTACAAAGTCCTGTCCCTCAAGGACAAGTTTATGGTCTTCAAGATATGCTCAGTCAATGCAGTTTTGCAGATGGCCATGAGGCCCTGAGGTGCAGAAGACCTGCTCCTGCAGTGGGAGCTGAATTCCCCTGCTGATGGTGATGCAGAAGCCAGAATAAAATGTGGATTCTCCCCTTACAGCTGCAGAGTACAAATGGCTTTGCCTGTGTTGCTGGCAAACCAGGCTCTGAACCTACCCAGCAACAGGAGGGACCATGTTCTACAGCCATCCAATTCCTCTCTGCAAGCCCCAGGCCCCTCACCTGACCACCATCTTGACAGGGTAGACGCCGATGCCCAGGCGCCGCTCCTCGGGGATCACGTAGGAAATCCTGCCACTGCTGTTGCTGATCTCTGTGTCAAAGTACACCCACTCCCCCGACGGTGGCTGGGTCATGATGTGGATGTCCACCTGGGGACAGCGAGGCCGTGTCACCCCCAGCAGGACGGGGTGACACAGGGACATCCCACCCGAGCCCCTTCGGGTGGCAGCGGGGTCGGTCCTGCTCCCAACCCTCTGCACTTCACAGAGCTGAGCTGGGCAGCACCCAGACATCAGGGGCTGGAGTGAAACCTGGCCTCGGTGACAAATGCTGCTCTTGGTGGGAGGCACCCACAAGTCTGAGCAGGAGAACCTGGCCAGGACACAAGGGCAGCAAACCCCAACAGGGACCAAGGGAGCACTGACCAGCACCAGCTCTGCCCTGCAATTGTCACCACATGGTGACAACCCCCCAGCACACACGGTACCTTCTCTCCTGTGAGGGTGACCATATCTAATGGACCATACATGAACCTCCCAGTTAAGGTCTGGGGCCCATCCTCATTAGCAATGGTGTCGTTGATCCTGTGGTTGGCTGTGACGTTCTGCTCGAGGCAAGAGGGGAGAGGGGAAAAAAGAAAATAAACAGTTTTCAGCAATGGATAACCTCACAGGGAAATGCCAAATATAACTGGACAAACTGGAGCATGGATTTCTCTGTGCTATTCCCCCCCTCCACTCCACCCTCAGCTCTGGGAAAGAATTTGACCTATGGCAGAGGTGAGGCTCTGTGCCCTGAACTGATGGGTGGATTGGAGTGCTGGAGAGCCAATTTCCATGGCAGGCTGTACGTGCAATTCCGATACTCTCTATTAACTCTCACACTTTGGAATTAAAGAGGAAATACACACAGCTGCCAGAGAAATCTGCTGATATTGTTTCAGTTCTAGCACAGAATTGCCCTCTCAGAAACTGGAGACTTTACTGGGAGCAAAGGGCATTTAAGTGAGCTGAGAATTGGTATTATTGGACTTTGAAAGATGTTCCATTCTGACTCGTTCCCTGACCCACAGCCAACACTTCCTGTGTTTTACAGACTCAAGGCTGAGAGAAGACCTTGCTGACACACATCTTTAGGGTTGCTCTTTTACAAGAACCCAGGTAGGAGGATATAACCATTAAAACAGCCCAGCAATGCAACACAACCCTCTGTCTGTGCCATGCCCTCAGAGCAGTTTGTGCAGCCCAAATCAGAGCAGTTTGTGCAGCCCCAAAACCCCCCTTACCCGGAGCTTCACGTTCGTCCTCTTGCGCAGCCACTTCTCACGGGGCTTGGAGGGGGTGAACACGGACACCTCCTTCCCATCCAGCTCCAAAACACTCGAGTTCTCGTGTCTCATCACCTGCAGGAGCACACATCCCACCAAGGCATCAGCCCTCTCCTCCTGCCTGGCTGTTCTGCCTCTCCTGAGACAGTGGTGAGGAAGGGCAATGCATGCAGAGAGGCCCCTGGGTTTGCTGCTGGGTGTTTGCTTGTCAGTTTGCAGGTTTGACAGGACAAGTGGCCTTTTCTGACTAAATCCTGGCTGGGATGTAGATTTTTGGGATTGTCAGGAGGTACAAAACTGACTCAAACACAGCGGGATGAGCTCTGCACTAAGATACCTGCCCTTCCTCCAGAGATTCACTAGTCCTTCCCACGGTCTGCAAGGCAACACGAGCCTTCCCCCATTCCATAAGAGATCCAGCACCAGCTGCTCTGACTGGCCGCATGCCGACAGATGCCTTCAGCTCATTTCTAATTCCTACTGAAATTCCCAACTCCTGTCCCATGGCTTGTGCTCCTCTCGCTGATCTGAGCCCTGTGGAGGCACACAGGGCTCTGGCTTGGCTGCCTGTGAGGCAGAGCCCAGGCTGTCTGTCCATCCTGGCCTCGTCTCTGAGGCTGACAGAGCTCCAGGACTTCGTGCTGGTCCCACAGCCAGTTCTGTGGGACAATTCCTGACAGGGATGGGAGGCAGGAACATGGAGCAAGGAGGGTTAAATCCTACCTAGATTGCTCTTCATCTCTAGAATGGAAAAGGAAGAATAACACCCAAAGGCTGGGGGACAGCTCAAAACTCACAGCACTGCAGGACTGGGAGGTGACCCTACACACAGAACTCCAGAACTGCCAGTAGACCTTAGTGACCAAAAAATTTTAGAAGCCTCCTAAATGTGGGCTCTTTTACAAGGTCCTGAACATATTCTGTGAGGTCACAGCTCTCCAGCTGAGCCTGGCTGACACAGGCCAGCTCTCTTTGCAGAGCTGAAGCTGGTTTTCATCCAGGGAAATGGAAAAAGGACCCCAGGGAGGATGAGCTTGCTGGGGCGGGAGCTCATGGAAATCCAATGTAAACAAAACAACAAGTTTTACAGAAAATTATTTAAATCAGGAATGTATTTTGAATCCTATCTGGGCTTGTTTTAACAAGATTTAATCTTTGGAGACTAAAACTATTCAACAACTTTTTACATTTTGTCCAGAGATGACTTTTAAAGGCCATTAGAAACAAGTCCTTATTAGGGGAAGCAGTTGTGTGGTGCTGACAAAGGACAGCGAGAAAACAAAAGATGAGGAAAACCCTGGTCTCAAGGCAAAAGAGGAGGGAACAGAGACAGACACTGGGCAAGACTGACTACCCAGGCAGCCACCAGCAGGCTTAGAATGGATGGAGAGGTACCTCCAGGTACTCAAGCCACAAGGTTTGAAACACCACAACACACAGTGCTACAGACCCAGGTTAAACCTGAGTAATTGGCTATTTCTCGAGTGAAACATTTTGTGTGTAAGACTGCCATGACTGTTCCCCCTCCTGCACAGAGTTCTCTCTTAGGCTGAGTTTGATGTGGGATCATCCAGCCAGGAGTGTGGAGGCAGAGCCTGGACACAGCCTGGGGAGAGAAGGGTCTCACTGGATTATCAGCACTGCTCAGCTGCCGCCGGCGCTGACACTGCTGTTGTTCATGGTTCTCACACTATTTGGAAGATA
Organism: Sylvia atricapilla; assembly: GCF_009819655.1. Lineage (NCBI taxonomy): Eukaryota > Metazoa > Chordata > Aves > Passeriformes > Sylviidae > Sylvia > Sylvia atricapilla. Next base: position 11,582,911 of record NC_089156.1, read on the forward strand.
ACACTGAAATAAAGTTTGCCAACAGAATCATAAATAACTGAGTGCTGCAGCAGAGGAGGCTGGAGGAGAACGGGGAGGGTTTAGCAGCTGAACTAACACAAAGCAAACCCGGTGCCGAAGTGGGCAACACAAACCACAGAGTTGCTTTGAGTTTTGTTTTTTTCCAGCTCCATGCTCTAAGTGTCATTCCCTGGGGAGTTCATGTTTTTTAAGGCAAATAACTCCCCCTCATCCCCAAGGAACTGAAGGGAAAATATTTCTTTTAGGGAAAAACACATTTTAGAAAGTAAATTTGAATTTTAGGCCAAATATAGGTTGATAAAATCGGAGGTGCCAGACTCCAGACACCAGCAATCCCCATTCTCCTGGTCCTAGAATTGCTTTGTGCTGCAGGAACAAGGACTAAATCCTAATGAGTTCCTAGAGGAGACAACAACAACTTAGAAAGGCAAAATGGAGAACTGCATTCTGCCTACCAATTCACGTGGAATTCATATAAAACTTCCCCTTTGGTTTTATTGTATCTGGTGGTGGTTTTATTTGTCCTATGAGAAGTTTCAGTTTCAGACTTGAGCTCCAACCTGGCACACACAGAGCACAGATCATTTCAAGAAACAAGTGTGCCACTGACCTTTGCCACTATGGATCTGAGAGGAAACTGCCCTGGGCTGTCTCCATGCATCCCCATCTGAAACCTGCTCTGATGATAAACCCAGCCCCAAATCAGCAGGTGTGACAGCACATCCATGAAGTTTGTATGTGTGCAGCTCCACCACCAACACCACAGGTGAGGAGAGAAAAAAAAAAAAAAAAAAAAAAAAAAAAAGAAGAAGGGAAGAAAATGGATCTGCAGGGTCAAAGGGTATTTTCTCACCTCTACGCATCAACATATGGAAGGTGCACTGCAGAAAACAAAGAGCCCTACGTATTTTTCAACCCAAGGGAGGTGAGGGAGAGAGGATGATTGTACCTGTCTGAGCAGGAAGGAGACAACATCTGTGGACTCCCAGTAGCTGGCGTGGAAGAGGTGAGGCAGGGCCACGGTCGGGAACGCCGTGAGGGCGTCGGGGCAGTACAGGGCGTAGTCGATCCGTTTGGTTCCCCACCACTTGGCAGCAACTACAGGGGCAAAACACTCGTTCAGACAAAGGGGCTTCACAAAGGGGATTCCAGGGCTCCAGGTACGCCAGGAGGCTGCTCCCTGGCTGGTCCTGCTGCTCTGGGGGAACAACCGACCCAGGGCTGGGTGTTGCTCACACCGAGGGAGGAACTCACGGCCACCAGCAGTGAGCTCTCCCTTGTTTAAGCAAAGAGGAAGGCACTGGAGGACAGGTTAATTGGCTGTTAGTTCAGACCCAGGGAAGCGGCTCAAGGCTCCTGTGCAATGAGCACAACATAGAGACAGCAACACATCTCCCTGGAGCTGTCAGAGGAAGGATGGATGTGCTCTGCCCTGCTTCCAGCTCCTTTAGCTTTCACCAGGGAATTGCATCCAGGTGTTGGCCACACTGAAGAGGACTGAATGCTGGGAATCCACAGGATGCTAAAAGGCACCACAAGGCAGGGAATATGGCACATGCTGACAGGGCTGGTAGTCCCCAACAAATCCTTACTGCCCTCCTGGGCTACCATGGGACAGGCAACCAAGATGTGCAGCCCAGCCTCCCCAGGGGCACAGCAACAAGACAAGTACCTGGGAATACTGGGACTTCATTGCCTGGGGGACTGAAAAATACACTGGGATTTTGTAGAGGGCAGGGATACAAACAAAACAGACAAGTTTCTCCCTCAGGGAGCCAACAACGCACACACAAGTGTCTGACAGCCACCCCTCACCCTGGGACACCCCCACGCCTCAGCTGCCCTGAACTCTGCCCATGCACACATCCTGCCCCAATCCCTGGAAAAAAGCAGGTCTGAGTCCAAAGCCTCAGACCCCAAAGCCACGGGCTGCTTTCCCAGCAGTAAGGAATCCTCAATGCCTGTGCACTCCAGCCCAGAAAAGCAGCCAAGGAAAGAAAAGATGGAGACCAAGAGAGCAGCAGAAGAATTGTTTGTGTTTGCATGCAGGATGCAAGCTGGGGCTTTGACAAGGGCTTCCTCAAGCTCGGTTTGTCTCTGTGACAATGTTTCCTTTTTAAGGACTTCCAGGAAAGCTGCCAGGTTTAAGGTACAATCCAACACACCCCTCTGCAAAGGGAAATCTGGCTGGTGATGAGCACAGATGCTGAAGTGAAAAGATGGATCCACCAGCTCATTCCAGAGACCTGCACAGAGTTCTCATCACAGCAAATGCAGAGGGATGTGGATTCAGCACAAGCCCATGGGCCATGAGGGTGCCAGGCCACCCTCATCCTGACAGTCCCCGCTTTTCTGAAGAGCCATGGGAAGGAGGAGCAAGGTTTGACAGATCAATGTGGCTTTTCCAGAGCTCACAGGGCACCTCCTCGCAGCCTCTTCTCATTCCCTGCCTTCCAAACTGACAGCTCCTGGTCACGTCCCAACTTTCATTTCTCATGCAAGTCCCCAGCTTGAGTAATTTCAGATTCTTTACAGGAAGCAGACAGGATTGACTCTTCCATGCTCAAAAAGACAGCGGTGGAGGCAGAAGCGTTGTCCCCTCAGCTCTGCCCAGAAGAATTCCTGCTGCTCCCAAGTTGTTAGCGGTGTTATGATCGATCTTCAGGGCAAAGTGACAGAAATACTTGTTAGGATGCAATCAGAAACTGCAAGTGCCTCAGTGAAAGCGCAGAGATTTGCTGTGAACTTCTGTGACTACCAAATGAGAGAGGAGGCCGACAGGAGTGGATCTCTCCAGAATACCTGTCTTGATGTCCAGGTCTGGTATCTGAAGAGCACAGCCCGCAGCCCGGCTCCGTGGCCCTTTGAGCTTCCTTCCCTTGGCAGGGATTTCGTGTTTATGCTGCCTACGCCTCCTGAACGAGGTTTGGGTAGGGGATTTGTGAGGGAGAGCAAGTTGGGACAGAAGGCTAAACCCCCTACAATGATTAAAGTGGTGTTTGGTTTCTAAAAGGAAAAATAAAATAGAAGAAAAAAAACAAAACAACAACAAAGGCAGAAATCACTTATTATTATGGCACAGACTGATTTCATCCTCCACAAACTCACGGTACCAGGGGAGCTGCACCCTGGGGAGGTTCCTGGGAGGGAGCTGTGGTTTTGCAGCGCCCCTCCGACCTTCCTCCAGCTCTCCCTGGGGATCAGCATGGATCACATCCAGCCCTCAGTGCCACGGCTCCATGTCACCCCCACACCAACGAGGCTCAGAGCAAGAGCTCAGGGGACACCTGGAGCCGAGGGAAGACTCTTCCTCCCTGATCTCAGGAGCGGGTTTTGATGGCTGTGTGGAGGAATAAATTACACAAAGCAGAAGCTGCACAAGGGGGGAAGAGCACGGGGAAAGCAGAGGTGAGTGTTGTGTGACCCGACCCTGCTGCAGCTCAGGACAAGATCTCTCCATGGGACACATCAACCTCGGAGCATCACCCTGGCAAAAACACCTCCCCATGAACCACCACCGTGCGCCAGCCCAGCAGCTCCCCGAGGGTGGGAAAGCAGCACAAAACAAACACCTTCTCCCCCAGGAGCTGCTTCCCAAGCAGATTCCTATTTAGCAGGGCTCAGCAAGATGTCAGGACAAGTAAAAGGACGCACACGGGGAGTGTGGTATTGGCTCTCGGACACACTTTGAGCAGGAAAACCTCATTTTGTTGCCTCACGCAGGGCAGGAGGTTACAACAGCCCCTGAGCAGCGCCCACAGACCTTCAACAACTCATACCTGCCTCCGGGAGCATTATTAACCTCAGCAATTAATTATGGAGTGAGTAATTCACAACCCGTGCCAGGAACGCATCTCTAGATTTTTGAGATCTTCTGGTGGGCTGAAGATTTTGTCACATGCATGGTTTTGTGCGGGGAGGGTTGTTTGGTTTGGCTTTTGGTTTCTTTCTTTTGAGTTTTCAGCCTTTCTTTGGTCTGAGTTACCCGAGGTCCATGAGGACACAGTGTCCATCTCATACTTGAGCTGACACAAACAAGGGGCTGAGCCATTAATAGGCTGTTCTCCTCCACTTAACAAAGTCTGTTCTTCTCCACTGTATTAGTTAGGAAGTTATGCAGGTCTTAGGAAAAATAATAAGTAAAAAATCCCTTTTACTCCTCATTCAGCTCTGGGAAATGGGTCATAACTGACTGGGAGCTGCCCTGCAGGCTGCAGAAGAGCTGAATTTCTAATGCAAAGTAATAAATGTTCTGTTCTGAGCCAACCTGTCCTTGCCTTTCAGCGTTACAGAGGGGCTTACTCATCCCTGCTTTTGTGGGCCACATTTGAGGGATCTGCAGCAAGCCACATCCTGCATTACCCATCTGGTATCAAGTGCTGATCCCGGCCAGTTCTGCATGACTTACCGTGGCAGCACAGAAAAACATCCCTCTGGATTAACCCTCACCTCACACAACAGCCAAACAGTGCTCAGAGTCAGCAATTATTATCTTGGTGTTTTTTTTTAACAATTCATCACCAGCAAGGTCCAACATGCGTGACGCAGCCGCGGTCCCTGCGCGGCCATCAAACACATCACCTGTTCTTCCAGAGGAGTGATAACACACAGCACTGCCAGTGGCAGACCGGGGAGGAGGAGGAGGAGGAATAATTCCAAGCTTTTGGTCATGAATGGGAAGCACCCCCCCGGAGAGATGGATGGACAGGAGGCGCTCGGCGCCGGAGCGTGGTCTGAGAGTGGAGCGGCAGCGAGCGGAGCCTCGGAGGGGTGCAACACTTACTGTTGGCTATGTTGGAAGCAGTGTAACTGTCTGCCATTCCTGAGACCTGGCTGGCAATGCTGATCTCACTGGCTCTCCGGAAGCCCCTGAACTGAGGGGCTGAAATGGGGGTGGACAGGGACGCGTTTTCCACGAAGACGGCACCATGAGACTGAACAACATCTGCTACAAAGTTGAAACAGGGAAATCAAAATATTAGACCAACAGACAGAGGCTGGGCAAGATGAACTCGAGGGGGGGAGAGGAAGGAGGCAAACAAAGCTGGTGGGTGCGAAAACCTTTCAGAGCTGATTGGAATGAAACAGAAACACCCCACATTTCACTGGAGCTTTGGTTTGAAAAGAAAGCAAACAGCAGGCAGAGACATGTGGCTGGAGGAGCAGTCTTTGATTGAGAGAAGCAAAGTAAGTAGCTCAAAAACCAGATCCAAAGAAAAACCCAGGCAGACTTACTCAAGCAGCAATAACAAGCATGTGTCATACATCCAGATGTGAATACACACAATTTTGTATATTCACATCGAGACAAAATAACCAAGGTAAGGAAAACAACAACAAAAAACCTTAGAGAGGGGTATTTGTTTTCTTGAGAGATTTAAATTTAAATGAATGTTTCCAAGATAGAAGCCTTATTAAAAAGCAAAAATCAAGAAAACATCTTCATGCCTGGCAGGCACTAAATTTGGATTTGTATTTTACTGCTGAAGGATGCAGCCAACACTCATTAATCTGGAGAAAGGGCTACTGAAGGGAGTCTGATGCTGAGCACTTGTGTCTCCCATCAGTCAGCAGATCGAGGAGCACTCAGGCTCTAGGAAAACAGAGCTTTTTTTGGTACAACAGGCAGGTCTGGATTTTTAAATCCCAACCTGAGGTTTACCAAGTTCGGCTGAACCCCTTCCTACATAAATACAGAAAGGAGGGGGTTAAAATCATGCTCACACGGATCTTATATATGGATGGGAGGGAAAAGGACCTCAAACACTCAGGAGTGGCAAAACGAGAGATGCTGAAAGTCACGCTAAAATCTCTGCATTTCACTTTTCTCTCTGTGACAGCGCTAAGAGCATCCACCCCTCTGTGGATGCTGTGAGGCTGAATTAAGTGGGATATCCCCAGCTCCTGCAGGGCAGAGGTTTGTAATGCCAACACCAGGTGCTCACAGCAGGCAGCACCAGCGTGGCAGTAACATGCAAAAGCAAAGCAATTCATGATGCTTTTAAGGTTGCCCATCTCTGCTGCACTTGAGGAGCAGCACCTGGATTTATTCCCAGGTATCAGACAGGAGATACCACAAGGAATGTGAGCACATTACTCCCACACATCAACATCCTCCACCTATCCCAGCCTGTATAGATCACCCTGGATTTAATCCTGGCTGGCACAGGGAGCCGTTTTAACAACTGGTTTATTTTAATATCAATCTTTTTTTGCTTGGGGCTACTGATTTTCTCCCTCCAATCCCTCAGTTCGCAGCAGCAGCGTCTGTGCCCACACAAATCCTGCTGCAGCCGAGGGAGAGAGAACGTTATGAAGCAGAAAATGTGTGGCTAAGTGTCAGTAAAAGAGTTCTGTTCTCTGCAGGGAAAATCAGGCCACAAGCTGCTCTCTGTAAAAGCTTTGTGGACTGTGAGATCTGAGCCTTAGCGGGAGCCTGACCTGATGATGAGCTGCACACACTGCCCACGTTGTGCCTGAAAGGCCATTAGCAGCATCACTTTCTCAGCACTTTCCCCCTCTTTCCACCTTGCCTCGAGCTGCTGGCTGTCAAGGCTGTGACCAGGATCCACAACCCAGCTGGTCCCACCAGGCCAGCGCTGTTTTCTGACTGTACAAAGCACCAGCATGGGCAAGAAGAGACAATCCAAGTGGAAAACAGGAGCTGCACTGAACCCCACAAAGGTCTCAAGGGTAAAGGGTCTCATTCCCTGCAACAACCCCTCTCTTCTCAGATTCAGGTTTAACCACCAGAGAAACCTGAACTTCTTCCTCTGCTTTAACCTAAAGCACCTGTGGCTTGAATTAGGAAGACAAGTTCAAGAGTGCTACAGGAGAAAGGCCCAATGTGGCCTGCCTGCGGTGGTCACAGCTTTGACTCCATTAGCCCACCTTCACTCAGCTCTGCCTGAACTTCCACTCCTTTTTGAGATCTCAGAAAGTGAATAAAGGAAGAAACAGAGATTTTGGGCTTGCTCTTTTTCAGCCTGACCAAGGATTTTGGAATCTAATGAGTTTCCAGCAAAAGCACCCAACCACACAGCCCTTCAGGCCCATCCTGGTGTCACCAGAGGAACAATTCTCACTCCTGTGAAAGCCTCAGGTGTTTCAGCATTACTGAACTGCTCAGCTCAGCACTGCCTGTGTTGGTGGCAGGAGTTTGCTCTGCAGGGGACAAGGTGCCACCCAATGCTCCCCTGCTCCTGCCCACTCAGGTTGCTCTGGTGCTTCTCCCTTTCCCCAAGCTGCACACCCTCTGTCCCTGAGAAAGGGCAGTTTCTAAGAAAAACAAAGGCCAGGAAAAGGCAGGGCAGGAAGTGTGGAGAAAAACCTGCTTTATGCATTACAACCCACTCAGAAAAGCTTCCTCCACACCAAAGCTGCAGTGACAGCAACTTCCAAAGAAAATCCTGAGACCTGACTTGCAGAAAAAAACCCCCACAAACCTAACAACATATTTCCTGAATCCGCATCGTGTCTCTAGTGCAGCAATTTTGAAACCAAGGGGGGCTTTCTTGGGGACTGTGGTGACCAGGGTGGGATGTCACAGGTGCTGCCACACTGGCACAGACAGACCCCAGCACCTGCAGCCAGGTGTTCCTAACAGGAGCACTGCAGAGGTGCGTCCCCAGCCACAGCCCAGGTCCTGACAGCCATGGGGAGGTTTCCTAGGCAAGCCCAGAGTGAAGCCAGAAGCAGCAAGACCTTTATCAAGATTAGCTGTTCCTCTGTCACTCGGCAAGGACAGAGGTGTCCCTGTTTACTGCACTTTGTCCTGTGACTCAGGGCTGACTCAGGGCCAGTGGACCAGGAAGAGGAGCCTGGCTGGAGCAGTGCCCTGAGCACCCTCCCAGAAAAGCACCTGCAGCTGCTGCAACCACATGGCACAAGGTTTAACTGCACTTCCAGGGGAGTGGACATGGGAAGCCAAATCATTATTTTTTTTTGTTTTGGCCTACCTATGAATTTTTAATACTCATTTTGGTGCTGTGCTCTTTTCACTTTTGGATTCATTTATCCATTTCTTATAAGGGAACGGCTCTGAGTCGTCTTCTGAGGTAAGTCCTTGGGGTACCTGAATGACAGATTTTGAGATGTGCTATTTGGAGGCTGAGCTATTGCACCAAAGCAGGAAATAGTGAAAGCAATTAAAAAATAAGTACAGTTCAATAAAAACAAAAAGGTTAAAACCCATAGAAAAGCCAAGCAGCTGCTCAGCACAGGCTTGCACTGGAGTCACTGTCAGTGCTGGGCACTCTGCAGTCACTGCCCTGAGGTCAAGAGCAACAGATCTCTGCTGTCCACAAGTTTTGGTGATTTTGGAAATCTCCTGCAGTCCAGTGGCTGAACTGGGATTCAGCACTTGCTACACTCATGTCAAGAACTGCTTGGACACACTGTGCTCTTGACCCACAGCGTGAAAAGCAGAGAATCATAGAATCCTGTCATGGTTTGGGTTGGAAAGGACCTTAAAGACCATCTAATTCCAAGTCCCTGCCATGGGCAAGGGATGCTCCTACAAGCTCTGTCCTGACCACAGCCAGCATCAGCTCACAGTGAAATTTCATCAGGGACCTCCAAAGTGATTAATTAACAGCACCAGATCATTTCCCTCTGCCTTATGACAGAACCTCACAGCACAGGCAACACGGCAACTGCACACCTAAAAATCCTCTCCACCTCCAGGAGACAGAGGGAGAGACCAGCAGGAAAACTTGTTGCCATCCTGTATGACCACATAACAGCCCAAACTGCTCAGGGACAGTGAGGGTCAGCTTGTTAAAGACAAACAGGGCAGCAGAACCCAGCTCTCAATGCAAAACACCGAGGAAGGAACGAGAACGGGCAAGTGAGACACGTGGGGAAGAAAAAAACCAAAACAAAGGCAAATCTCATCAAAATTGCAGACGTAGCACCAGCCACAATCAGAATAAATGAGGCCATGCAGCATTGGTGATGGAAAATAAGGCAAAACAAATGCACTGAACTTTGCTTTGAAGGCGGGAGACAAGAAATTAATTCCAAATAACCAACACGCAGAGCCACCCTGGGGTGTGAAAGCCTCAGTGCTGTGTTCAGCAGAGCCACGACGAGTGTCCAAACATGAAACACTCAAAGGAACAGAACATGGACATAACTGGACTCCTGAGCACGGTGATTTGTGGCTGCTGGGGAGCTGCATACTGCAGGACAGCCTTTCCCAAGGGATCCTGCCCTCGGTGAGCACCACAGCAGCAGGAGCAGAAGGGACTGCCTCTGCCAAAGCCCTTTCCAGCAGCACAGAGCAAAGCAGTCTGTGCATCAACACAGAACAGCACAGAGTTTATAACCCCAAGCCCTCTGCCCACAGTGGCTCTCCCAGAGCCAGGTGTGATCCCCTGTGGTGATTTCGTGTGGCACAGCCTGAGACACAGCACGAAGATTTCAACTCCAGGAGGCGACAGTGTGATCTCCAAAAGAGGACCCCAAGAACCCAACACCACAGACAATACGGAAGTGTAGATTACACACACTCAGCACAACCAGCACTTTTATTGGAAACATCTTGCCAACTCAGTACAGGAACGGGGATACTTGTTTCCATGAAGCTGTCCTGGTGCTGGAGAGCACCCAGAGGGCTACTTTCCATGAGGAGGATGGGATTGTTCTGGATTGTCTCAACTAGAAGCAGATGGGGAAAAAAAAAAAAAAACATAACAGAAGGACAAAGAACAACAGACATGCGGCCACAAAGTGTTAAACATACAAACAGTTACACCCCAGCACTTAATTATGAGTCTTCAATGAACAGACAACCTTCAAATAGAGTAAAAGAAACGAAACAGGGGTGACTTCCAAACAGACCAACATCAGAGATTAACTGGGAGCAGAGGAGAACACAGTGATGGCATTTCAACAACAAAAGGGAGGCATCTTCACCCCCTTCTAAGCCAAATCCATAAATACACAGCAGATCCAGAGAAATCTTTTTTACTATGAGTGGAAAAAATATGCTGTAAGGGCAGAATCAGACTCACAGCCTACACAGTGCAAAGCACAGGAGTAAGCAGGGATGTGAGTTTGATTTTACTCTGCGAGTTCATTTAAATGGAACAGGGACCAGCATTTAGTACAGATGGGAAAATGGGGGGAAAAAAACCAGCCTGAGAGGCTTTCTGAATTGTGGACTCCCAGAAAAGCTACCTGCATGAGGAGATGTGCACAAGCAGCCTTCCACAAGGTTTTGCACGAAACCAATTATCAACTGAGCACCTGAATTTTACGTGATCAGCAAAACATACGGCTTAATTATAGCAGCAATTAACTTTTCTGGAGTGCCCTCCAGTGAACATTAACTTCAGGAGCAGCTTGGTGAATCATGGTTCGTCCTTCTGGGTAACGTGTCCATCACTACACGGACTCTAATGGAAAGGAATGGCCTGTTACTTTCTGATAAGCAAATGAAGAGGCTTTGTCTTACAGGAAAAGAGAATTTAAAGCTGTTTTCTGTCTGTTTTATTCATCAAGGCAGAGCACTATCTCTTAAAATAACAAGGCTCAGACCTGGAGGTTCTGCAATCACTCTGCCCTTCTCATCGGAGAGCTAATTGCTGTTTAACTTCACTGCATAGCAAGTGTCTCTCCAAACACAGCCAACTCAGAGGTCCAGGGAGGCTCTAATGTTCCTGCTGCTGTCCAGAATGATAACCAGAACACAGGTTTAGTGTCAATGGGGCCTCTGGGTTCAGGGAGAACAGGGCCTTTGGAATGTATTTAAGAGAAAGCTGTAATTTTGTGGTAATAAGCCCCTTGCAGCTGATACCTAGAATACACCCAAAAAGCAAATTGCTCTTCAAGTTGCTATAGATTCCCTGAGCTGTTGTAACTGGCCTGGGTACAAATGCAGTTGTGGGTGGATCCATTTTTAAAAAGTGTTGCAGCAAGATCTTGGCTAAATTTGACAAGTGAGTGGGGCCTGCAAAAAGCATTTTATTCACTTCATTAAACATGGGGTTTAGTTTGTGCCCATTTAACAAATCTAAACCTCTAGATTGAGCAATTACAATATTTGAAGACACTGATACATATAAAGGCCACTTCTTTGGATTTTCAACTTTAAAATGATGCAGAGGGTCCCCAGAATTACCCAGCTCTTGGTAAACAGTCTTCTTCATTTAGTCCTGCACGACTCAAATATCAGACAAACGGAATGCAAACAAGTAAATCATCGTCTCACTGTAGACTCTGCTCCCTCCAGTCTGCTCTGGCCCTCCAAGTCCTAAATTCTGCCAGCTCAACTGTGTTTCATTCACTCTCATTCACAAGCACCAGTCTGGGTGTAAACCAGAGGCCTTTACAGAGAGGTCACCACCTCATCACCCTCGGCAGCTGGAGGCCCACGTGTGACAAACAGAGGGCACACAGGACACAAGGCACTGATTTCACTGGAAGAAAATTCCTCTCCTGGTAAATCAGGAACAAGGCTAACGATTGCTACAGGGCCAGTTCTCTTTCTCCCCATTTCCAATTGTGTTGATAACTTCATGTAAAGCGTGGCTGTAGCCCTTTGATCAGCTAATGTGGACCCAGAGGGGCTTACCCAAAACTGCAGAGTTGCCATCGCCCAGCGGGAACCTCTGGTACCGGGGAATATTGAAGGGGGGCAAAAGGTAAAACTTCCTCTCCAAAAGAGGCTCGAGGCGTGAAGCAGATGGGTCTGCAGGGTGGAACAGGTTGTAGACCTGCTGACAAGCTGGTCTGAGCTGAAAGACTGAAAAGAAGAAAATCCTTCAAGTATCAAAATATTACTCGTTGGAATATTGCAAATATTTGTCTCTAAAAAAAGAGGACTGTAGGGTTACAAAATTGCAAGAGATTTATCATCTCCCTCACCTCCTACTTTAGTCAGCTAAAACAATTTATGACAATGTTTACAGACTCCAGAACTGCCCAGCACTTTTCACGTTTGGAAAGGGTACAATCGGTGGTGCGTAGAGCACACAGAGATCTGCTTTTTCACAGTGCAATAAATATGAGACGGAAATGTTTGGGTTTAACCAGACTTCTGCAAGTGCACCAGGAGGTGCTTAAACCACCCACCAAGGGAGCAGTTTGCAGCAGGACTTACTGTCAAGAGCTGGAATTACAGTTTTCCTCAGTGCAAGCACCAGACCCAAGGGAGAACCAAAGAGGAAGAAGTCGGTGATCTCAAAATCAAACTTCCCAATGTTTGCTCCATCCAGCATCGTGGAGCTGCTGGATCTCCTGGATGTGGGGTCGTTCCTCAGGACACTGGAATGTAAACTGGGACAAGAACAGAAAATAAAAGTCTGGATTATATTCTCACTGCATTTTCATCATTAAAGCCCGGATTAGTGATTGACAGCTGATATAATTTCTATCTCTTCACTGAAGGAACTGTGCTAATCAACCCACAATGATCCCACTGCAGTGGCATCACTTAAATGTACAAATCTAAGTTTCAGGCAAGTTCATTTACACACCATCTCCTCAAAATGGTTTTTCTTTAAGGAGTCAAAATCATGGTTGCTGCTACTATATAGAACATGTCCAGTTTTTCCTCCCTGTCTCGGGTGTCAAATCTGTTTGCAAAATTCCACCTTTGCTTTGTGAAGGCTGGGCAATGCACAGGTTTAGCACAGAGATTTAAATTCACATTTTCCTTGGACACTGAAGGAAAAAAGCAGCAGGAATGCTTAGCTGAAAATCCTGGGAATCCACCCCCACGTTAGGGAGAGTTGCTTCTTTGCAATCTAGATGTGGGAAAGTGAAATGACAGATGTGTAACACTGATAACCTGGTTCACAAAAGGCTTTCTGAGATGTTTCTATTCACACACAAAGGCACAAAGCTGCAAATTTCTCTGGTCTCCAGGTTGTACAGATTCCAGTGGCAGCTGTAGTGGGTTATCTCATAAACAGAAGCAGAGAGTTGAAGGCAGTACCAGCAGTGCCTTAAGAGGGTGTTTGCAAACACTTTAAAAAGCATCAGAACAGGTTCTATAAAACATGTAGGAGAAATGGATACCATAAGAATCGGGTTGGATAAAGAATTTACTGGCCTGGAGTCAGGAATGATGTAAATCTCCTGCCAGTACTGTGGCCCCAAAACAAAACCCCGGGTGGAGACCAGTACTTGTCACATCCTCACATCCAACAGCTCTGGCTCATCAGGACCATTTCTGAGGGCAGTGACAGCCCAGCACTGCTGTGATCCCAAAACAGGGCTGTTCCCACCATCCTTAGCACCAGAGTCGTTCCTCAAAGACCCTTCAGCCACAGCCCAGGAGCAGCTGCAAATGCTCCCACTTTTGGGGGAAGAAAACCGGGTTTCAGGCAGACTTTGCTTTCCTGCCATGGCAAATAACGAAGGCATCATCCCAGAGACAGCTCCTGTGCTGAACACCATTCCCAAAGGATGCTGAAGCTGCTCCTGCTGCGCTGTCGCGTTCCCTCTGGAGCTGCACACACGCTCCTGCACGGCTCTGCTCTCCCCGTTCCCAGCCAGGGAATGATAACTTACTGATGCCAGACACACACACACACACATCACGGGGAGTCAAAACAGCCGTGTCAAAAGAGAGAACGGGGGGTTACAGCGGTGACAGCTACAACGAGCCTGTTCCTGTGTCTGTGATCAGAGTGCCGACTGCACGGCCCTGAAACAGCTCGGAGAACAAGGCACCTTTGGTGGAGCTGCAGCTGCTTCAGCTGACGAGATGCAATGCAATGCTTTGCTGCGGTGTGTGAGGGGTGCAGAGCCATTCAGAACACGCTCGGTTTCGCTGAAGGCAGGGTGACAGCGACGGGATTCCAGCAAAGGCACCAGAGGAAAAGCTTTCCCGATGGCAGGATGGGTGCAGGAAGGGTTTGGTGCAGTCCACGCAGCTTCCCACGGCATCTCTTCGTGGGGAAGGGAAGAAGCAGAGCAGGCACGGCACGGAGCAATTTGGGCATCTTCACTCCTTTAGCCGGGAACTTGGTATTGTCTTTTCGGCAATCAAAGGAAATGAGAGCCAAGGGGAACTCTGGATCTGTCATGCTTCAAGCAACCTACAGTGCCCTGTTCTCCCTTTAAAGAGCAGCAGATGTACTGTGTGCATTAATTAAACAAGAGCTTATGGATTTCAGAAGCAAATCAACTCATTTACAATAATACAAGTACAGCACAGCCAGAAATAATGTAGTTGTGCAGAAGGACTGAATGTAAAATAAATGTGTGATTGTAATCTCCAGATGCTGCTCTGGCTTGCTGGGCATTATCCCAGAGAAGTGGGTAGGTCTGATACATGAATAAAAATGAGTGTCTTTGGCACAGGCTGAAATCTGCAGTGGGCATGGACAGAAAGGTCCCTGTGTGCCAGGCTGCCCGTCTGCTGAGCCCTGGAGGAAAACTTGGCTCTGCTCTGCCAACCTCCTGCTCGAAGCCACGTCACACCAGGGCTTGGTTTCTGCATGGGAAAAATCATTCCTTGATGGCAGAGGCCAATGGGGCATTCTGCTGGTGTTGGCTGGGAGAACAAGGTCCTGGGATGGGAGTGGGAGCAACAGCCTGCTGACATGCAGGAGGGGATGAGGTGAATCCCTGCTCCCCATCTTCCCCTTCATCAGGGATGAAATGAATCCCTGCTCCTCATCTTCCCCTTCATCAGGGATGAGGTGAATCCCTGCTCCTCATCTTCCCCTTCATCAGGAATGAGGTGAATCCCTGCTCCCCATCTTCCCCTTCATCAGGGATGAGGTGAATCCCTGCTCCCCATCTTCCCCTTCATCAGGGATGAGGTGAATCCCTGCTCCCCAGCCTCTCCTGCACCACAGAGCAGATGAGAGACATGCAGAGAGAGCTCCTCCTGCAGCTTGAACCTGCCCCTTTCCCTGAGGCAATCCTGGTCTTGAGCTCTGGGAAGAGACTAATTTTTAGCCCAAGGTCTAAAGGGAGGTTTAAAACCACATAAAACTCTTAAGAAGCAGAGATGCACCAATCTGTCACCCACTGAATCCCAACAGCTCTTGCCAGGGACCCACAAGTGCTGCATGTTGGGTGCAGGCAGAGCCCTGCAGAGATGGAACAGCAAGGACCAGCACAAAGCTATTTGGAGCAACAAAATGAGCAATCCATTATCCACATCAGGCCCAGCACTTATTCTAAAATAGGTGTAAAAATGCATCAAGATGCCAGCCTGATTTCCTTAACTGAGTCTGTGCCCCTGAGGTCAATAACAAGGAGGAGAATCAGCACATTTTTGCACAACTCATATTTTCCCTGTAATACAGGAGACTGTTTTGAGGAGGCAAGAACAAGAGCCTGATTGCCTTTTATTAACCTGCTGGAAATAGCCAAGAACCTTATTGTGGATTTTGTAAATGCAGCTGTCTTTCTGAATATCCTATCTCTGTGCACCAAAAACATTCACTTCGATACCTTCTCTCTCCTATAAATCATTTACAAAAGAGCCCTGACACGGCAGGACAACACAAATCCCTGTGCTAAAACAATGACTCCAAGCAGTGATGGAGGGGGAGAAATTCAGGGCAAGCCTCCAGCTGAGCACAGGGCAAAAGGAACAGCCTTGGATGCAGCTGCAATGCAGGTAATGGGATTTGCTGGGGGGGACACTGCTCCCCAGTTCCTGGGACATGAGAGAAGAGGGATGAAGAGCATATTTATTGCAGTTCCTCCAGGTCTGCAGGAGCAAAATGTCGGGGCTGTCCAGTCCCAGAGGCTAAAGAAGAAGATTCAGTCAGGAAAATCCTCTGGGTTTACAGAAATAATCCCCAAATGACCAGTGGCCATGGACAGACTGCTGTGAAAATTCCATGGGTTAGGTTAACAGACACATTTCTGAATGTCCATTTGAAAAAGCTTAAAAATGTGATACTGGGGAACCTCAACAGTGAGTAACAAATCTGAAACACGTCCTTGGTGCAATGAAGCAGCCCTGGCAGGGAACAGCATAACTGAAAATCAGGTTTCAGAGATGCTTTAAAATTAATACAAAGCTGGAATCCCAGTTCTGCTTCGCTGAGTTCCCTTACATGATTTCTCCATTTGCTTCCTGACCTCCATCCAACACTTGGAGCAGAGCAGAGCAGCAGTTCCCTGATGCCTTGGCTGTCACACAACAGCTTAAAGGGCTTCTTGCCATTGCAACACTGATGCAGCAGAGAAGCTGGATTCTCTCAGTGCCACTCAGAAAAAAAGCTGTTAATTTTTTTCTGCATATACAACACAACTGACATCGATAACCCTCTAATCTAAATTGTCTCCCTCCACCTTGCTTATCACAGGATGACAAAGCAACACTCAGGTTCTACAGATACACCACCCTCAGCTCCAGGATCTGTTCCTTCCAAATCTGAAATCTTTCTTACCTTGAAAGAAAGGCTTGATGCTGCTTTATCGTGTCCAGTTCATAGGTGGATGAATCACTCCTTTTTCGTGGCAGCTGCTTCTTTGGATCTTCTCCATTGCTACGAGGAATATCAATGTTGCTCCTGCTGAGGTGTCTGCTGGCTTCCAGATTAGAGCCACTGGAACAGTGGCTGTTGTTCACCGTTATTCCAGGAGACAGAAGGTCGGTATCCTGGGATTCGAAATGTATGGATTTAGCTGAATTAAAAATACACCCACATTGTAACACCTCCCTCCTGTCCTCCTCTCCCCATCTACCCCAAGATCCAGCTGAGGCCAATACAGAATCCCAGGCCAAATCACTCCCTGAAGTGTGGGTGATGCTTCACACCAGAGGGTGAAACATCCCTGCTTAGAGCAAACACACCCAAACTGACACCCATGTGCACCTTAAGACACGTCTGCCACTGATTAGGAACAGAGTCTTTGCTGTTTCAGGAGATCCTTACTGAACACAGGGTCTGTGGAGGAACTGGGATCAGCATTACCTGGACACTCACCACACTCCCTCGCCGGCTGCTGTTCTGGCTCTCGGACACGGTCTGATTGCTGTAGCATAAGGCATCAAATCCCAGGATCCCCCCAACACAGTCCCCTACCAGGCAGACCTGAGACAGGAAACAGAAGCAGGGGAGGACAGGGAGGAGGAGTAAAAATGGAATTAAAAAAACAAGCCCCTTGACTTTAGTTCAGAACTAACAGTTGGACAGAGTGCTGGATTACAACTGGACAAGCTGCAGTAACAGGATGCCCCGTGCCTTCATCAGTAAAACTGTTCAGCCAGTGAATTCCATCACTGCCTCTGCAGACACTCATTCTCTCCCACAGCTCAGGTGTCCTGGCTGTCCCCACCACACAGGACAGAAACACAGAGCCCTGATCCTCGTGCTACCTGCAGAAACCAGGTGGGACAGCTGCCTCTGCTACCTCAGGGAAGCTTCTCCTCATTTGTATCCTGAGGGGATAAGAGTGTCCTGCCTCCAGGGGTATGAGCACACAGGCACAGTAAAGCACCAAGATCCTGAGCAGGAGAGGGTGGGCTGGGAAGAAGCTCAGGGTGGATAAACCACATGGCAGAGTGCAGTGTGACAGCTCCTCCAACGTGTCTGCCCTCGTGGGGCCAGGAGAGTCACTTTGTTCACAGGTGTGAGGCTCTTCACAGGCTGCAGCAGCTGCACAGCCTCAAAAAATAAACCCATGGGTGCAACAGCTCCAGCACGAGCTGCTGAAGGTCCTTAAAGCCAGGAATGCTTAAACAGCCTTGGTTTGCACTGGGGATGAGACCATGTTTAGTAACAAAGGCAGCACTCCTGCTTGGCAAGGTGTGTCATGCTGAAACCTGATTAACTTCACAGCTCTGGAACTTCATTTCTGAATACAAACTCAGCCTTTGCTTCCAATCCCAAAGGTTGAGGACAGTGCAGAAGCAATAATTCCTCCCTCTCATAAAGAAAAAAAAAAAAAAGAAAAGCATAACACTTCCTTATTGCAAGCCAACACTGTCGTGTTTTCATCCCCCCTGAGAGATTTAAGGCAAAGAGAATTTCAGAAGGAAATTGCTTCACTTGTTCTTCCTCTGGCTGCGGGTCTGAGCAGCCCCTGGCTCACCTGGCCATTGAAGGAGGTGCCCTCCTGGGATTTGATGAACTCACTGTAGGCCTGGTTGGCTCTGACAATGACAGTGGCCACGGCTTCTTGGTACTGCGGGGAGGACGTGGCGAGCAGGGGGAGCGCCGCCAGGGGAATGTGATCCTGGCTGTTGGACAGGCAGCCCTCGTCGTAACTGTAGGGGCTGAGGCTGCAGAAGGCAAGACACAGTGGGAATGTGGGCAAAACAACTTGCAGGCAGTGTACAGTCAAGCGCTGTGGCTCATAACAGACAGAAAGGCCATTTATTCCTCTGTGAATGGGTGAGGGCTTAATAAATCTTTCCCTGCCATCAAACGTAAATCTTCAAGGACAACATACTTACACTGACAGAACAACCCTCAGACAAGGAATTAAATCCTTAGTATTTATTGGATTAATTAGAATAAATCAATCTCAGAACTTGTGCTGCATGATTACTGTATTCACTGCAGCTAAGTATGAAATCGAGATTGAATGCCTGGCTGGTACATTAATAAATGCATTCTCAAAGCATGGTCAGAGCTCCCAATGCTACATGCAGAACATCTCAGGGAAACATAAATAAAACAAAACCAAAAATGAAAGAAACAAAAAACAACAACAAAAACACACACACACAAAAAAAAAAAAACCCAAAAAACCAAAACCCAACCAAACAAAAACAAACCAACTCAACAAAAAACACCATCCAAAAAAACCCCAAAAAACCTACTCTATTATAAAACTGCATCAACTTACCTGGACACCAGGGAAAATGCTTCAGAGCAGATGGCTGGGCAAGGGACAAGTTTGATGGCAATGTGTCCCAGAGCAGCTGGGTAATGCACCCTCATCACCGTGTCAAACACGGTGGTGATGGTGTTGACATCCCCTTGCTTGGAGCTCTGGTCACCACTTCCTGAGTCCAGGATGTTCCCTCCATGGAGGACCAAGAGGAGGACATGGATTTTACTTGGCTGCATTAATGGCTGCACTGATTCATCCTAGGTGGGGATGGAAGAGAGCACAAAGAAACGTTCATTTTTTAAAGGGGTGTGACTTGTGCTTTATTTATGGCAAATTAATTTATGGCAAAGGCCATTAGATACACCACAATACAATGCTAAGAATTTGAGTACTCCTTCCCAGGTCTCTTATCCTACACTTGTGCATGCACAAATGCACACACAGCCTCAGTCTGACTTGTCAGATGCAGAAGGAATGCTGAAAGTAACAAAAAAAACCCCAAAAAACCCTGCATAAAATTGTATCCAGGTAAAACATGGCAGCAGTAAAGACATCTTTGTGTATATTAGGGTGGAAAAATACAGAAATAAGAGATGGGTGTTGCTTTTTGTGAGGTGCTGAGCTCAGCTGCAGCATTTGGCAGTGAAACACATTCAGCAAAATTAAGAAATGAGATCAAACAGGTCAGCAAGTGGCAAGTTACTGAGAAGTTGTGGGAAGATCAGTCATTGCATGTTTGCCTAACACGGAAGTTATAAATAAGACTTCAGATTTGCTTAAACTGTTGCAAGAGCGGAACTAAAAAGAAAAAAAAGTTCACAACCCAAGGAATGGCCAGAATGTGGCTGGGAGACTTGCTGCATGAACACAGTGAGGGATTTTAATGTGGCTGTCCAGGTGATTTGCTTATTGTGTTGAACCAATTCCTTGCCTAAACAGACAGGCTGCAATTTGGAGGAAGGAGGGAACTGTACCCTTCTCATTAATGCACTGCCAAAAGAGCTGTAAGCCCAATCCTGATGCTCTGGGCAGGTACAGGAGCATCCGTGTGCACATATTGAAACACAACAGAGCAGTAACTATTTTTAATATCTCTTTGCTACCAGGGCTTTCAGTGTTTGCAGCTCCCACATGGACTCAAATCCTCCATCCCACACCTGTGAGATCTGTGCAAACCTCTCTGTACCTGACCTCTGTGCTGCCAGAGACAACATCTGACAACATCTTGAGCAACTCCCTGTTGCCATTGAGAGGTAAGGAAAGAGTGGAGGGCAGCAATGTTTTCCATTTGGCAAATTGTTCTAATTCTAGCATCTTCAGTCGCCTTTGAGCAGTGTCTGAGGCCCTGACAGACCTGCTGGTGGGAGGACAGCATGCCCAGGCACACAGCAGCAGCCTAACAACTACATCACGTTTTTTGCCAGATAATGTTAAAGCTTGTCTTACTACACAGCCCACCAGAAGTATTCAAATTCTCATCCAAGTCTGTACTAACGATTTTTCCAGACCTGTTGCATAAGAATGGCCTTGAATTATTTAGCACCATTCCACTGTACTCATGCCTGCTCTTTAAACCTTCTCTGACTCCACTTTTAGCACCTGCACAGTGAACCTTTCCCCGGGTGGAAGCACAGGAGGAGCCCTCAAAGCGTCTCAGCACCTCTTCTGCTTCCAGACAAGCATTTCAAGAGTTCATTTGGAGAACAACATGAGTCACCCAGCTCAGGTCATGCAGAAGTTTATCAGCAGTAATTTGGAGGCACCTTTCAGTTCATTACCCTCTGCTCTGGAGGAAGTGGGGAACTGCTGATTAGCTCAAGGGTGGAGGTAACTACTTAGAACTTCCTTGTAAGATCTGGAGCCTCTTAAAACACCTAAATCCTAAGCCACCTTCCAGTGAGGGAAGCTTTTAACCTGAAAATCATTGCAATTGGTGGCACAGGAATTTCATACAATTTTAGCAGACAACTTGTGAACAACTACAAATAACTGTCTTTTTCATCTTGCTTTGAAGTCTGTTCTTTTTCTAAAATGAAGGCAGAAACAGCAGGGGGCTGAGTTTGCACAGCCCTCTGAGGAAGACAAGTTTCCCACACCATCTTGAGCTCCAAGAGAAGTCTTAGGGCTGTGACTTGCTTATTTTGATGTGGCCAGAGCTGTTCCCCTCCCAGCCACCCACTCTCCTCATGGCCCTGGAGCTCTCAGTCTGTTATGGAAAAGCCAAACCACCATGAACTTAGGCAGAGACAGTAATTGCAAAGCTCATGATCTTTGATGGAGCACTCAGACACAATGCAGGCACTCTGCAAAGCAGCTGCACCAGCCCTGCAGCACAGAGAGGCAGCTGCTGAAGGGCAGGATGAGAACAGCCAGCCTGGGGTGTCTTACCAGGATTCTGAACTGCAGAAGTCTAGAAAGCTAGGCTAGGTCAGTGGGGTGTTTTTTATTTACTATTTTGCTCAGAGTACTGACACAGGCTGTGCTACAACTGGTTTCCAAACAAGACTCTGAGCAGCTCCATGCTGTGGGCTACAGCCCCACAGTGAGTGTTGTCCTTTGCTCCTTGGTGCAGCTGTTCTCCCACTCCCACATCCACACTTGCTCATCTGGCATTGCAGGACAGCTCTACCCAGCCTCAAGCTGCTCTGATCCCCACGGGATTACCAGTTTCTTCCATCTGCCTGCAAACTACACAGCATTTTCTATATGATGTCCAAAAAATGGGTGAAAAATCCCTTAAATCTGAACTGCAGAAGGACACACAGAGGTGTTACTGCGGCTCAGCAGCACATGGAGACAAGACAGTGCTCACGTTTATCCCACACAGAGACATTCCAGCAGCAAAGGATCTCATTACACCAAGCCAAAGCACTCACCTCGATGATGCTGAGCCTCTCCACGCTGGAGCCAACGTGGTACTCTGCTGATGTCTCCTGGTATAAGTCACCTGGAAGCACAGAGGTGTAGATGTCAGCGCTGCCAGATGTCCTTTGGCAAAGACATTCTTCCATAAAGACACTGTTGTTCCAATGCCTCACATCTCCTTCATTATTTCACCAAATCATCCTCTCCCCTCCTTCCTGCCTCCTTCCACCTGGGCAATGCTGGGTCATTTATTCTCCAGCCATTTCTCATCACCTGGGTAAGAGCTGAGGACGTTAGTGAGCTCTTCTCTCATAACAGCCATCTGGTACCGCTGCTTTATTAAGGATGCCAACAATGGGAAATCCCTGCACGACTGTCAGAAATGATTGGTTTGTGGGAAAATAAAAGGAATTGCTTGAACTATGCTGGGGAGTTGAGATCTGATGTATTCCTACATCTGTGCCCACACAGACTGACTTTGTAGAAAAAGGCTGAGTGTCACCTTCCACCGTGAATCGCTCTGGCTGAGGAGCTACAGCTTCCTTTCACCATTTCATAATGATGAGCAGAAAATAAAACTGAGGCAGATACAGTCAGGAACAAAGGATGGAGCAAAAGGAAAGAAGAGCCAGGAGAAATTCAAGTCATTTGAGACAGAGCTGGGGTATTTCATCATTATATGAGAGAATCCTGGCTGTCACAGAAAGGAGCCAAACCAATGTGGAAAATAAAAGAGAATCAAAAGCTATCCCAGCTCCCACTGAGCAGATCTTTTCCAGCAGCACTGGGCAGTCATTTTTATGCTCTTCTCCCTTTGTGAGATGAGGATAACAAGTTTTACCTTGTTCACAATGAGGCTGTGACAATTGCCTGGAAATACTGTAAAATAGCACACGCAGTTTGTACTTGGAAAAGAATTACCTTGGACATCATCGCATTCGGGGGTTTCAATTTTATCCATCAGATCATTGGAACTCCATTTGGTTATTTCTTTCGGGAACATTTCCTCATTGTCAGACAAGTCCTCTTTAAAAAACAGATTTTTTGAGAGTCACAAACACAAAAATATATACACAGGAAAGAGCCAAACATACAATTTTAAATAAAACCCACAACTGTGTACACATTTGGATAGCTTAAGTCAAAACAAACCATATACTTTACCAGCTTTTGTTACACAGACCTTTTGAAAACCTAAGCACCTTTTGAAAAGTAAACAAAATGTTTCAGCTGCACGACTTAAACAAACAAAACTCCTAAAACATGGAAAAAAGTAATCTAGATTTGTAATGCTACCATCTAAAGTATCACGTTTGGCCTTTGCTTTGCCATCCTCTCTGATGGTGCTGAAGCAGCCAGAAGGCTCCAGCTCAGGAGAGGACAAATCAGGGATTCCCACCGGGATCCTCCCAGCCCTGTTTGAGAGCTGTGGGATTTCTCTGGGGGAAGAAGGGACAAGGATCACTGTTGCTCATAGGACCAAACCCCTCAAAAGGAAGAGCAATAAAGGGAATGTGAAGTCCCCAGGCTGATTTCCTCAAGAGATGAGACACAGAGCATGGATCTGCCTTTTTCTTCCTACCTCAGTATCTTCCAAATCCCCTGGCTCCGTTCAACTATAGTCAATAAAGAATAGGGGTCCCAAAAATATGATGTTTTTAGAAGTGTAATTAAAAGGAAGAGACATACAAAGGGGTTTTGTATACTCCTTTCTCTTTTTTTTTTTTTTTTCCATTGAGGATGTATCTTTTGCTGCTATGATGGTTAAGTGCTTTCTAATTTATTTATACCTCTGTGCTTAGTATGTCTTTCCTGAAAATTTTGGGCTTGGAAATTCAATAAAGAGTTATAAATGTAATAACAGCAGTAATTACAGATGTACTGAAGATCTAAGAGCTGTAATCTTCAGAGTCCCAGACTAGGATTTCCTCTTTCTTATTGCTGTACAGTTACTAAGAAAATAATTAGCTGGAAGAGTCCCACAATGGGGAACAAAAAAAGGTTATGAAATATATTAATCTTTTCAGCAAATCTCAGAAATAGCTTTTAAAAAATGGAATGAAGGGCACTAAGTGAAGATCTAAGCAAAGCCCGATTATTTTTAGGAGTCTCTATTTCAATTTTGACCATAAAAAGAGAGCAACCTGGAAATTTTGTACCAGCATGCCATTTCCTTTTTCAGCCATGGAAAAAATTTGAGTAAATCCCAATTTCCCTGCACACAGGAGTGTGGAGCTGCCTGTCCAAGAGCAAGTGGAAAGCACAGGCCTGTAACACACATGCTGGAAGAGAATTAAGAGGACGATTGCACTCAAAGCTCCTCCAGCAACTTAATCTAAATATTAAACTTAATTCCTTGAGAGGTCTAATTACAGCCCTTACCGCTGCTCAAGTGATCCCTGAATGGGATATTACTCCCATTATTAGCATTTATTACAGGATAGATATTCGATATTACTGTATTTGTCACTATCTTTACCAGTGAATGAGGGTGAGTGGGAAGCTGGAGACAAGGAATCTTCTCGGGCTCAGGTTACGCCCACTGCACGGCGAGGAAATGTGTGTGTATGGGAAGCACTTGTGAGGAACTCTGCTGGCTGTTGACTCACATCCTGAGCCCTGCCAGTTCCCATGGTACCAACCCCGGCGGGATGAGCTGCAAGAGGAGCCTCATCCCTGCAGTCTCTGCAGGCCAAGGGGCACCAAGACATCCCTCCTGGGGATGGGGCTCTGCTCAGCTGCACACACACACGCCAAAGGTTTGACTCACGAGTCAAAATC
Source organism: Sylvia atricapilla (assembly GCF_009819655.1). Classification (NCBI taxonomy): domain Eukaryota; kingdom Metazoa; phylum Chordata; class Aves; order Passeriformes; family Sylviidae; genus Sylvia; species Sylvia atricapilla. Next base: position 11,607,343 of record NC_089156.1, read on the forward strand.
CCACCAGATTTAGGAAGACTTTTCAACCCAACTGTGCCGACTGCGGAGGACAAACTGTGCCTACACAGAGGCTTGCAGGAGAGCAGCAGCTTTTACTCTTAGCAACCTCCTGCAAGTGTTGCAACAGAGGTGCACAAGGCTCATTTTTGTTAATTCCTCTTCCCAGGCCTGTTAGGAGCATGCCAGGGATTCCCTGGGGCCCTGGATCCCAGGCAGAGCTGTGTTCATCTCAGTTTTATTAGTGAGTAATTAAAAAGGCTAAAAACGCGTGGATAGTGGCGGTGCCGTTTGGGTGACTCACTCCTCTTCCCTTGGATGTATATTGCTGCAATAAATCCCTCACATACTTGTAAATGCTACATAAATTAATAAATAGAGACACTTAAACTAAGCTGGCCCTTCCCTTTCCCGGCAGGAGACACACATTTATCCCAACTTACACGTGTCTGAGCCATTTCAGCTGAAGTCACCATGCTAACACACCCCTTTCTACCCCACAATTTGAGATCCATGACTAAAACACTCATGGGAGAATTCTCCTGGAACATGATACTATCGGTTTTTGGAGGTTGAACTTCAGCTGAGCATCAGCAAAATTCTGCTTTGCAAAACTGGGGTGTCATCTTTTAACGACTGCATTTCCCAACTCCATCAGCAAATATTGCACCTCTCACTTCCATCAGACCAGCCAGGAGGAGACTCCATCTGTTGTCAACAGAGATGGAGCCCTTCAGGCTTAAATTTGCATTAAGTACAATGTATAAAATGAGTGCAGTGGAACAAAGCTTCTTCACATACATATGCACAGAGGGAAAAAAATATAACAGTGTTCTCTTAATACAGATAGTTAAAATTACTTTGAGAATTCTGCAATAAACACTGATTAATTCTGGCACCTGAAGTACCTCGCTGCATTCGCTGTTGTATTAGTTGGAATGGGAGAATGAGGAGTTAATAAAGGCAAAATTAGGTCTCTTCAGGCCAGACAGGACAATTAATCATACCTCTTACTGATTAAAAAAACAAATTAGAAAAATTATCAGTCACAGTGAATCACTAGGACGCACCCACAGCCCAGTAAGTACCGCTGGATTTCACGCACACTCATTTGCACCAAATAAAATACAGCCCCTAGGGCTAAGACTGTTCAAGATCCCCTCAAAGAGCTCAGACTGCACCTGGAATGCTGCTGCATTAATGTAAGAGTCTGCTGGGTGATGCAGGAAGAAGCTGCACTGAAGCTGCACGTCGTGGTTAGAAAGGAAAAGACTTCAAAGCAAAATAGTCTCGCTTCCTTCCCTGCTCACCCCCCGCCCTTCATGCCTTCCGTTCTCTTACCCCACCATTTCAGGGAAGAAACGATGGTGATTTAGGCTCCACATACCATGTGCATCAAAGAATTCATCATCTGAGCTGTCATCTGAATCCCTGGCAATGCTCTGCATCCTCCACTCGGAGATACTATGGCGCGAGGGACTTGCTGGAAAAAACAAAAAAGCTTTATGCGAAACGCCACATCGACAAGACGGAGAGTTCCCAACATGATCTTTGCTGGAGGAAGAATCATGTGTTCTCTAAGAAAATTCACTGCTGCAATATTAAAAAACACAAAACCCCGATGATGCTGGTGTGATGTCAGTGTACCGCTTTACAGATCCTGTTTGTTTACTGTTGGTAGAACCTGGCAGCAAGATGCTACATTAAAGCAAAGCTGCTTGGATCACTCTTCTGCTATTTTGAATGGCAGCTATTTATAATTGTTAGTAGGACGTGCAAAATCAGCTGGGTTTTAAAGTTTGCAATTAGGAAGGAAGCAGGCTGATTGGAAGCTCTCTCTGTGCCTCTCATCAGCACACAAGCCATGCCTCTGCTTCGCTAACTTTCGGGTGGGCAGCTCAGCAGAGCAGCCTGGAGAGGAATAATCTGTTTTCTGGAAGGAAATTGCTTCCACACAAATTGGATTAGATATCTATTTAAACTTTAAACTTGAATGATTTAAACAACATGCTATCTGACTACTTCAAAGGGAGCTGCCGGAGCGGCGGTCCTGACAGAGCGAGGAGAAACCCCGAAGTCCTTTTAGTGCTGTTTGCCCTCCTGCTCTCACACTTACCTGCTCCCTTTCACTTTCCCCTCCTGAGCTCTCTGAGCTAAATATATTTGCATTATGGCTTCTTCTTTCCTTTTTTTTCAGATATAATTTAGCAACCCTCCAGCCTGGGCTCAGCTGAAGTTGTCTCAGAACAGCCGCCTGCTGAAGGGAGCGCTGTCCAGAGAACAACTGGGAGTGAGGGTTTGTCCCTCATGCCTGTCACAGAGCACACAAAGCACTCACAGCAACCACCTAACCCAGCCAAAACCTGAGGAGACTGACAAGTTCTCATTTTGCATATACAAGAGCCTGAAAGTCTCCGGTTACTGTGACAGCCGCATGAGCCTTTTCGTGCTATTGTTCCAACAGAGTTCAATATGTAAGTAACATTCTTCTCTCATCTCCCACCCGGTTGTCACAGGGAAGGAGGATGGAGACCCTGTGCAGAGTCATGTAATTGCAGCTCAGCAGCCCCCAGCATCCCACCGCCCACCCCTCAGGAGCAGCCAGCGAGGAGGTGGCGGAGCAGAGCTAATTCACGCCCGAGTGACGTCAAGGCACTCGCATAAGAGTTGTTAAAAATAGAGCACCTAGTAACACATGGGAGGGCCACAAGGGTCCTGCCATCACCAGAGGTCTTGCTCGGGTGGTGGAGAAAAGGAAAATCTTTGGGAGAAAAGGCATTTTTTTTTCAGCTGGAGGTGGCGGTGCGTCGCGACAGCCCTCCTTGCTTCCATATGGTAATGTGCTGCCAGCATGAAGGAGGATTAAAATATCTGTGTGACGTACTTCCCAGCACATCACAACTAATTTCTTTCATTACTTTTCCTTGTAAAAGCTGAGACATTCTGCAGTTGAAAAGAAATTCATGCTTTGATCCCAGTGAAAACCTTCCAGTGAAATCCAAGAGGTCTGAAAACTCCAGCTCCCAGCGAACGTGTCAGCAGTGGAAGAGGGGGTTTGTGCAAGGAGCATAATGGGAGATGGGTGCATCAATATAAAATCCTGGTGCAGGCAAAGTAGCCAGTATTTTTATCTCTATGCAGTGATTTATGAAGCATCTGGTAGGTTCTTCCCTGGGGCTCACTCGAGTGAGTCATCGCAAGGTAAAACTACTGCTCCTCTCTCATTCACCCCCCGATGAAATCAGTGATGGAGTGGGAAATAAAAATGGAGAATCAACTCCTGATATTTAGTGCATATGATAGAGATGGAGAAGCGTCACTCACCCAGATGTTCCCTTCCACTGTCACTGGAAGAAATGCTGCCCCTTGGGGTTTTCATGATTTCTTTTTTTTCCCCTCTTGCAGTGAGAGCTGCTTATTCCCTGCTACCAGCAGCACTTGGCTAAACAGAGAGGGAACTGCTGAGGGTTTGAACCTTGTGGCTGTAACTCACTAGGGATTCACCCCTTTGTACAGAACGGTCCAAAGAAGGGAAGCACAGCAAAACGAGGTGAGCCCCAAGGGAGAGGTGAGTAACAAAATCCAAAACTCAAAGCTCAGTCCTTACAGTGTATGCACAGCAGAGCTTTAACATCAAAATCCTGAAAGCTTCCTGAATGGTGTTTCAAAGGGAATGCAGACACAATCCACACTCCCACCTAATCCCAGGGTGAGGTTTTGTCTCCAAACAGCTACTGCACATCATCACCAGAGGAAGGCAGCAGCCCCCACACACCTTCGGGGGTTCCTGCCTTAATGTCCCCAGGGGCTGACAAGGTGTTTGACTGTGTGCAGCCCCATGGAGCCAACCCCTCCTGAAAAGACAGGCACATGGTGGCACAGAACCCTCACAGAGGAGCACAGGAACCTGCAGTGACACAGGTATCAAGGATAAGCAGACATCCAGAAGGGAACACCATGGAAGGCCCTTAGAAAGCCACTAGTAGGTCCTGGGTAACAAGGACTAACTCTGTGCTGCTGGCTGTCTTTGGAGCCTCAGTGCTGCCAGCAAGCTCCTGCCTGCTCCTCTATGGTGCTTTTACAGATTCTGTGCTTTTGCCATTGGTAACACCTCTGCCACGTGACACTGAGTCACAGTCATGGGATGACCAGAAACCTTCCCAAACCCAAACCAGGTCACCTGAGAAGACAGCCTGAGCACCAGCAGAGAAGGCCTCTGAGCTAACAGGACTCACAGAACTAATACACATTGTCCCAAAAGCACCTGCCACGAGGAGACATGGCCCAACCTCCCCAAAACCCAACCTCCACAAGTTCAGAAGAGCAAGTCATTGGCAGCAGCTTACCTCCTCTCTTTGAAGACCGTGAGGACTTGGAGGAGGTGGACCACTGCTTGGTGAGGGACCTGCCGGAGGCCGCGTCGCTGTTGGCAGAGGCGTCCTCGGTGTCTGCAGGTGACCCCGTGCTGGGCTCCACGTCCTTCTCCCCAGGAGTGTCCTTGACACCGTGCTGCTCTGGGTCGTTCTCGCCGCAGAACTGGGCCATCTTCTGGGCCAGCATCAGCTGGGCCTCCTTCTCCAGCTGCCGGATGTCCTCAATGGTGAGGCCGTACCACTCGTCCTGCCAGCACCACGCCTGTCGGTGTGCCCGGACCATGACCTTCCGCAGGCCTGCAACGCCAGAACGTGCCTGTCACCGCAGATACAAACTGCAGGGACCAACGTGTTCCCCTCCCGAAGCCTCCCCGCACCACGGCAGGGACATTACAGTGACATCCAACCCGCAGTGCGGGACAGTCACACAGGCAGGGTGGAAAACTGGCCACTGCATGTACTTTATCTCCTCAGTTCTGCCTAATCAACCAAGCACTGAAATCAGTCTTCTGTCACTGCTTTCAACTTGGAAAGGGATTTCCGAATTTTGGGTGGAAGGCTTTTGGCTGTTCCACCAAGGAGGAGCAGACCACACACAGACCACAGTTTCAACCCCCTGAAGTTGTGGGAAGTTGTAACATTTGGATCCTGTCTTCAAAGTGAAACATATCACCAGGAGTTAAAAAATCCCCACAACAACAACCTACTGATATTTTTTTGTTTGTTTTTTAAATCCTGGAGAGTTTCAAGTCATTCCTGGATGAATGCTCCACAGCCCTCCCCAGTTGTTACATTACAGAAGCACATCCCACACCATTCCTTTCCTTGGAAACCCGTTTTCTGCACCTGGTTTCTATGTATCAGTAAAACAGCATCACAAATGGGAGCTTCTGAGATAATGGGATAGAAAGCAAAGTAAGGGAGGGAATAAAGATGCTTTATTTTGCAGATACCATCTGTCTTCTGATGCAGGGAAAAAAATGGAGTGGGTAAAGCCAATTTAAAATATTTCAGTGTATCACGTATCTGAAAGGAAGAACAGCCTCAGTATCAACACACAATGCACCTGACCAGGCAACAGATACTCTCCTCAAGACTCACTCACATCATCACACCCCCAAGACTTTTAAAACGTAAGAGTCACTCAGGATTTTCACCAATATTATTCCTTAAAAGCTCACAAGAGGTCAAAATTTCAAATTGCTATTTATTCCTGATGAGATCACACAGCAGTAATGATGCTTTTAAAGCTTCTGTAAATACCAACCAACTGATCCTCAGGAGTTTTTCTGATAATAAACGATCAATTAATATTCCCCCCTCTTTAATTACTAGGAAACTGAGTCAGAGATGGGTTGAAGGACAAGCCAAAAGCACCAGTGGGATCTGCTGTGAGTGGGATTAAGAAAGCAATCAACTGGCTACATTAGAATCATTTAGGTTGTGAGAGCTGCAGATTGAGCTCTCTAAGCACCACCACGAGGAATGACACCCCTCATAAGCCACTCTCCATCTCCAGGAGCATGGCCAAAGGGGGATGGTCCCACCACGTGCAGTGTTTCTAAGGCACTTCCAGCAACACTGGCTTCACTGTAGTACAGAAAACCTTAAATCCCACTGCTGTCACAGTTTCTGTCATGTTCACCCTAAAGGTCCAGTTTGTTTTCAGCAATCACTGTTGGTTTGTTTTCTTACACACACAAAAAGCATATTTTTATATGTTTATCTCCTTCCAGGTCTGAGAACTTTATTGTCTGCTCTGAGCTTTGGTCAGTCCTTAATGCCATCAGTCACCCCAAGCCAGGCTATCAGGAGGAAACAGCCACTGAGATCAGTACCTAATGCCACGGACCAGCTCAACCTGAACTTCATTTACACAGTAAGATTAAATCCATCAATATTTGATGCATTTTGCTGACTGGCTTTCAGAAGGGAGAAGCAAGTTCGAGGCAGCAGAGTGTGACCTTCTGGGGGCAGAATGACAGCCTTCAGCACCTTAATTCTGTTCAGCCAGTGTTGAGATTCAGAGTTATTTCCCCTGCCAGATTACTTTTCGCAGAACTAAAAAAGAATGTTTTAGCCTCTTCACCTCCTGTTATGATTGACAACCAACAGAGCTTAAAAACCGAGATTAAATTTGCATCGCACCCACACTGAAAGCCAAGAAAACATTTCTCTTGCTGTCCCAGACATCACACACCCTTTGGACTTTCACACCCAGTGTCCACTTCTACCTTGCTTGGACACCTTGAAAACAGATCAGACACAGAAGTGGATGTTGCTCTTATCCCACAGTTTCCCCCGTTCAAGGGCTCAGCAGGCTCCTTCCCTGCTCCTGAATCAGCCTTGATGTATCAGTGCCCAACTCCTTCAGAAAGTCTCTGCGTGGAGTCACAGATGCCACCAACCACATATCTGTGTTTTAATGGACTGACTTCACAGGGAACATGAAAACCACTTGGGGGTAAAAAAAAAAGTCTCTTGAAGTTCCTCTCTGCCTTCTTAGATCTCAAAAATCGCCTGCACTGCTTCCTGCCAACCCACAGACCTCCCCATGTGCCCTGCTCACATCCCTTTGATTAGACATCCCAAACCACCCTTCCTCAAAGCTTTGCTCCTTTGAAAATAGGATGGCACTACAGGGCTCCACAGCTGCTGTGCCTCTCCCCCTCCAGGTTAGTTAAGAAGTCCAAAAAACAGATTACTTTCCCAGCATTTGGCCTGGGATGTGCCAGAAGTGTTGCATTTCTCTTTCTTAAACACAAGGAGAAAACGTGGGGGAGAATGAGGCTGTGCAGGTACAAAAGAAATGGGAAAATAAAAGTCCTGGCTTGCAGAAAAGGCTTTAGTGCTAGAGAAGAGAACTTGAGGGGCTCCTCTGTGCACAGCAGTGGGCACAAGTGTCCCACACAGCTACAGGGAGCCAGCATCCAGCTACAAATGACTGGCTCCACCTGTCCAGACACTGCTGCTCTCCCTGTGTAATGGAAAATGAAAATAAAAACCTCAAAGCATTTTTGTATAAAAATCTTAGAGAAAAACAAGAGTTTTTATTCTAAAGTGAAAAGGAGGGGAGACACCAGACCCAGGAAAGAACATAATTGGGAAAAACTCTCTTTGTAGCAGATGCCCATCAGGAGAGTGCTGAGGGAATCTGTGGCCCAGCTGGCTTTCCTTTTTCTCCCTGGAAGGAGAGTAGGTGGAAATGTGTCCTGCTCAGCCAGAGAAGTCCCTGTCACACACTGCCCCAGCTGCAGCACAGTTGGAAGTTTGCCTCACCAGCAGGTTTTCCCCCTCCACCAACATGCCCCGAGTTTATCTGAGCCTTCTCCAGAATCAGAGGAAAAGCCCCGAGCCTCATCAGGCACCTCACTGAAGTCACCCAGTAAAAATGGGAAGAGGTTTTTTGACGAGGATGCAGCTACCAGCTGGTTATCAGTCCTTAAGCAGACTGTCATTTCTCCAGAGTGCCAATGCTTTGTTTAAAACAAACAAACAACCAACACCACCACACATGCACAAATGTGCAGGCTGAGTTCAGAGCACCCGTCATCATGTGTTGATTTAATTATTGTAACATTTCCCACTGTGCTGTGCAGAAAGATCATCTGTGAAGAGCTGAGCAGGGTGCAAACATTTAAATCATTTGATTTCCAGCTCACCATCTCAACAACTCAGAGCTGGTTGAATCCGTGAGGTGCTGACTCCTGTAAACGATTTGTGGTGTTGGACTTCATCATACAAGAGGAAGTGTAAATGACCACTAGACAAGTCAGGGCAGAGAGGAGGCTTCATTGAATTCAAAAAGCTTTGGTCTGTAGTTCTGGGCTTGTTCTTCAATGCGAAATGAAAATAGTAAATGTAATAAGAACTCAGTGGAAATAACTTAGAAAACCCACCAACAAATTCTGCCCCAATTGCCCTCAATGTCCAAATGGAGCAATAGCCTAGATATCCATTGCCTCTGTACCCAGAAGCAACCTCCCAAATAATTTTATAATGCACTGTTACCATTTCCTGACACAAATACAAGATTTCTGATTGTCCAAGTGCAACACAATTTCCCTGAGAGCCCCAACAGATCCCGTAATCTTGTCAGTACAATCCAACCAAAGGCCACCTGCAGTCACACCTGTTTGCTTCCCTGCCCTCTCCAGCTCAGAACCCTCACAAAGAAAAGTCTGTGGTCACATCCACATCACGTCAACAACAACCTGCTCCCCTTGGAAAGACAAAACTCTCCTTTGAGTCATTTGAGTGCTTTAGTGAAGCCAAAGTTCTGCAAAAGAGCTTTCAAAAACCACTTCACCACTGTGCAGCAATTTGGGCATATTTAGCCTAGGACACCGTGGCTTAGACAAAGCTCCAGTTACTGGGATGGAACACACTTTGCCACAGTATATAATTAATAACCCATACACAGTCAACACACTTGTTTAACAACAAAAGACTCAGAGCCCACATGCGCCATTAGGAAGCAAGTGGGAGCAGAACATTATGCAGTGCCAGTCCAATTAAACTTAAAATCTATGAGAAAGGAGTAAAAAAGCATACAAATATTACAGCCAAGTAGACTAATAGCCCACAATCACAATTTTAGTCTGCATCTCAGGCTGTCAAAGCACTGAGTAACTGTCCAATTAGTCACGGGAAAGAATGGCTGCTGCACTCAGTACGAGTGAGAACGTTTCAACGCCGTCCCCCAGAGTTCCTCCCTCTGTGCTCAGCAGCCCTTCCACACTGCACAAGCCATCCATCACTTACCTCAGACCTGCTCTTTGCTCAACCCGTTCTCTAATTTTAGTTTGCTCCACTAAGCGTTGCTCCCCATTGGGCAGAGTTTGGATCCTGCTGTTTGTTTCCTTGCTGGCTTGGTGACTCTGCATAGGGTGGGTTAATTCCCCAAGAAATGAATTTGCTCGAGTTGGGAACAGAGGAAACCAGGAGGAAAATGCCAAGGAAGAAGGGGCTGACCCACCACATCATCTCTGGCTCCTGGGAGCTTGGCTCACCATCAGGTGCACAAAGCACAAAGGTCTCCATCTGCTTTTGGCCACCAGCTGGAAGCCCCACACTGGGATCTGCATCTAAACCTGGTCAGTCCTGCTGTAACCACACCTTTCCAACTTCAATGTCCTCATAGATCGCTGCCTTTGGTCCGAATGCTGGGGCACTTTGCCCACTCTCGGCTTCCCCAGGGCAGGGAGAGACCAAACAGCTCCTGCAGATACCTCAAGCTTTTACTTTCACTTTTCATTCACTCCACTTTGCCTTGCCTAAAAGACCTCTCTGGTTTTATGCATCTTAACCACTTCGGAAAAACACTATTTGCCATCTTTATAAGAGGCTGGAAAAGCTTTTGAAAGGCAGACAATGAGGTGGCTCTGCTCTCTGCAAAGGCTCAATCAAGAGGGAAATGGCAGGCAATCTTTCAGGGAATACAAAAGCAATGTTTCTAAGGGACCACAGTTAATCTATGCCAAACACCTCTGAACAACTGGAAGCGTCACGTGCTCCTTTTTCATTTAACAGATACAATGGAGTTGTTATTCTGCCTCCGTGTTTTGCAGCATACACTAAATTAACCCGTGTCACCGAAACGCCAAGGGAGATCAGTGCAGAGAGGCACTTGTAACAGAGTCTGCAGCAGGAAAATCTTCCATCCCTGCCCAAAGGAAAGAAAACAACCTGTGAGCATTCAGAGAGAGGGGCACACTATTCTCCACTGCTCTATCAGTGTTCTTCACATTAGCTCTCAGGAGCACGGTGTGACTGAAAAGAGCTTGAAAATTACTTATTCTAGACTCAGACACTTCATGAAGACTTGCACATCAAAAGCAGAGTTGTAGAGGTCATGCTGGAGGATTTACAGCACACAGGAAGGTGGTAGTATCCTCTAGACAGCTTTTTTTGGGCATTTTCTTTGCCAGAGGACAGCCAGATCTCTGCCCTTTTAGATGGGAATGCTCCCTTAAAACACTATTTAGTTTTCCAATTGGCCATAGATCCTGTCATTTGTGGCAAGGCTCAGAAACTGTATCAGGTGTTTTATAGATTTTCTGCAAAGAACAAATTACTGTCAGCACTGCCACCACCTGTACTGTCTCCACTTAGTTACTGCCAGACACATCCAATTCCTCCTTAAAAGCCCTGACCCTAAGAATTATCCATCCATCAAAGGACATTTACTCACAACTCAGAGCCACACAGAGACCCACCAACGCTGTCACAAGGCAGGTAGAAACTAGGGATGCTCCAGGGAGTTGTTTACTGGAACCACTCAGGACACTGAAGTGAAGCTTATTTCTTTAGGCAGCCCTTCAGGACGGATTTTGGTCACAATAAAGAAGACTGGGAGAGTTTAAAAAATGATCTGGCAAGTTTATCTTTAAAAAAAAAAATAATTAAATAAAAGGAGAATGCAAGGTCTTGCTTAGACAGGACTTGAAATGTTTTCAGTGGGTACTCGTGGATTTGTACATACCACAATTACAAGTGATAGAATAACAGGATTTTTTCTGAGCTGACCCACAGGGTCATCAGATCTGAGAATCTCTTCACAGACGTGTCTTGGGATGTGATGCACTGCACAGACCTCACCTTCACGTTTCAATTGAGTGCAAACATTAAGGAGTGAACTCTGCAGGACCAGGAATGCTCACCGACATCGTGGATAAAGCGCTCGATTTTCGACTGCATCCCCCAGTATCTGAACTCCACTTTACACAGTTTGTATGCACACATGATGGGGTATTTCCCAGGGTTGTTCTTGTACTCTTGAATCCAATCTTCTGTGAGGGGTCCTCTTTTAGTCTTCACTGATTTATACAGCTTTGGATCCTCCTCAGCTTTGTACTCATGGGGAGGGATAGGATCTTTAACAATATCAATAGGATCTACAGAAAGAGAACAGGAACAGTTAGAAGTTTCCTTTTTCTGAGCAAAACAAGAAAACATCATTTTTCATGAGTTATTTCTGTTTTAGGAAGTACCAGAAGCATTACAGTAATTTAGTTTCTTTTTACTTACACTTAAACAACTGATATTTAAATTGTTTATACGCTGCTGCTGGGCAGAGATCAGCTCTGCCAGAGGAACGAGCACACACAGTTCCAGCAAACAGAGGCTTTGCTCCAAATAGATGTTTTTGCCCACAGTAACTGCAGATCCACAGCACTCTGGCAGCTCTGCACACTCTTGTCTTTCCAGCTCCACACGGATCTGCTGCACATTCCACCTTCCAGCTTTTCTAGTATCACTCACAGCTGTCTCAGCCAAGGTAGCTCAATACACCTGCCCTGCTAAGGAAGAGACATTCCCCATGGAATATCTCATTTTTGGGTCCATCAGAGAGGACTGGGAACTCCTCATCTGCTACCGTTAGACCAGATGTATTGTGGAAAGCAGAAAGTTTAACTGAAGTCCTAATTAACAATCCAACAATGGAGAAGTGAAAACTGCAGCGGGAATTAAGTGAATGAACATATTTTTAAGATCTGCAACCCCCAGAGCTCAGCAGAGGCATCTGAAATTTGGATTGAAGGGCAGGATCACACTTCCCAAGAAGTGACAGCTCTGTGACACCTCTCAGTGCAGTGGTGGGACTTGAGTCTGTTCAGCAGTGAAAGCCTGGTCAGAAAGGCCCAGCTGAAGTTAAGTACAAAAGTACTTTCTTGAAATACTTTTGCCTTTTCTCATTAATTCCTTGCATTAACTCAATCTTCTAATGACAGCTGTGAAGTGAGTGAGGGCACGACTAAAAGGAGAGGGAACAAAAATTAAATGCATCTTCATGCTTCAAAAGTGCAGACAGGAATCATTTTCATATACATGAAGGAGGCACACAAATAAACAGCAATATATTTACAATTACACAGCTATTTTTTCCTCTTCTATGGTAATTTCTACTTATCACTCCCAAAATCATTAGATGTCATACTCCTCTTGGGGGCTGCATAAAATAAGGTGGAAAAGCATCAGCTTCAATTTACAGATGGAGGATTCAAATTATTTCCACGGGATTTACACCAAGCCTAGAAGAGAATTCTGGTATCCTCATCCTACCTGCAGTGAGACTGACAGTGGTGTGTGTTCAGTGGGGATGGACAGGAAGATGGACACACCAAGAAAAAAACCCAAGAGACTGACAAAACAGGAAAAAAATTAGAGGGAAAAAGGCTATTTACCTAAAATGGTTTGTCTTTTTTCTGCAGCAGAAAGGTTGAACACGTTGTTATGGTCTCCTGGGTCAGTTTTGTAGTACGTCTCAATATCAATAGAGAACTTCTCCACAAAAGGACACGTGTACCTGGGAGCCAGAACAACACAGCTTAGAGTAAATCAGCCTCAAATCCCAGCAAGCCTTCACTCATGTTTTCCTTCAGACATGCTTAAAATACCAACTAGAGATTGTTCTTCAATAACTTCTTAAGACAGAAGCTCAGCAGTTTTCGGCAAGGAGATGAATTTTGGGCCCACTCTATTAAAAAGCTGTGACACAGATACTAACACAAGGACACCTGGGCAATGCACCTGTGCAAGGAGAAAAGCAAAGCTCCTGCCTGGAACCTATGGCAGAATAAAGTATGAACTAGTTCTGTGCAGCACAGGTTTCCTGGCCAACTGATTGACTCATAGGCAATTCAAGAGAAGAGATAAAAACTGACTGGAAGTGAACTTTAATCACTTAAAAGTCAGGCAGCTCAATTATATTCAGTCACTGGCAACATGCAAATGCTGACTCCCCACCTTCCCAGGATTGATGTGATTTGCAGAGACCAGCTAAAATAGAACCAGAAATTTTTTCTAGATTTTTCATAAAAATGAAAACAGCCATTAAAGCCTTTTTATTGTGCAAGGTGACAGGAACATCAGATTTGCAAATCTAAAAAAGGGCAAATGCTCAAAACTGGAGTTACTGGAACAAAGGTTATTTATTCCAAAGGTATCTCAAGTCCCCCGTGACAAAATCAGATGAAACAAAGAGGTCCCAGAGGGCTCCACAAAGCCTCGGGCTCCCTTCCCTCCTCAGGGTGAAAACCATAGGATGTAGATTTGTTATTTCTAGTTAAATGACAGACAGTTCCCAGAAAAGCAGCACTGTGATTATTTATTTATTTATTAAGATCTTTCTTTCCCCTGTACAAACGCATCCTGTCTTCCCTGACAGGATTCAGCATGACATCTGTCCCAGCCCCGTGCACATATATCATTTCCCCAAGCTTGCAGAGATCTCCAGTGTTAAGCAGAACACACAGTGCAGGATACGAGACTGAATAAAAACCATTCACAATTCCCCAAGCTCTGACAGACAAAACAGCTCCACCTTTTACAGCAATGAGCCACAAATCCTCAGGGAAGTGTGCAGCCAGCCCAGGCAAACTCTTGAGTTTTAGAATTTTAGGACTTGACCCCAGCTGCTCTGAAAGATATTACTGGAGAAGGAAATGCCCCTGCCAGAGAGTGCCATCAAACCCTCTGTTTTAACACAGGAGAAGAGCTGTGGACATTTTGGGCAGTTTTACCTTGTCCTTGTGTAAGGATAAGCATTCCAGGACTCCTCCTCGACGCGCAGAGCCGCCTTGGGCAGTATGGAGCGGAACCAGCTGGGGATGTGCATCCCGATGTGGTAAACCTTGTGAGTGTACTGCCCACTGCCCCCCGGGCCATCCACGTAGGGCCTGTTCTCCAGGATCTCCACTCCACTGCCTTCCCCACATGTCTCCTCTCGGCTCTTTTTCTGCAAGGGGAAAGAGATCACAAATACGTCACAAAAATGGTCATTTTTCAGGGCATTGTACATGGACCAGGCTCTCAAAGCAGACGGTTTGCAGGACTCCTTTTGAGCAGAGCAGAGTTGTAGCAGCACCCCAGCGCTAAGATTATCAAACCTAGAGATTATAAAGGCAAAATTTAGACACTCACTTGGCCAACATAAAGATTCGATTAATTTGGGACCCTGAAAATATTTCCGTTTGGACGCTCAGTTTGAATGAAGATGTAACGACACCTCAATTCCTGTCCCTGGAAGAGGTGACACATCACACCCCAACCCTTGGCTCCAGCTCTGAGCCACCCAACAGCACAAAACCCTTTTGCATCAGCAGATGACAGAGCCAAGCAGAGTTTGTCCAACCTGGCACATCCCCGTGGTGATGTGGCAGCTGAAGAATCACACTCACTCCTGGTGCAGCAGCATCCCAGGCTGGACACCAGGAGGAATTTCTTCACTGGGAAAGTGGTCAGGCATTGGAGCCACCACTCCTGGAGGTGCTCAAGAAACAACCACATGTGGCACTCAGTGCTCTGGTTGAGTTGACAAGATGGGACTCGGCCACAGGTTGGACTTGATCATCTCAGAGGTCTTTTCCAGCCTCAATGACTCCATGATCACAGTGATAAAGACTATTCTGTGACCTACACCCACAGCATTTAGGGGTTTGTTGCGTATGATCTGGCCCAGCAGCAGCTCTCCAAGAACAGCCTGGAGACTTTGCTCTGCTAATTAAGATATTTAGAAGAAACAACCCAAGTTTGCCAGAATGATCACCGCACCCCCTGGCAGCCTCCGCATTTTGGCTTATTCGTAGGACTGTCCTTCAGTGAGAAACCTGGCAAAAATCCCCTCAATAAAAAAAATACTAATTTCAGTGCTTCTGAGATGAGCTAGAGGCAAACCAAATATTTATTAATTTCTCACACATTTCAGCAGATTGGATGATGTATAACCATCATCATTTCCAAACAACAGATTCATTCTGTTAGCATTTTGAGATTATTGTTTGTATTTGAGAGCACAGTGCTTTGGAAATTAAGGAGGGAAAAAAAGGAATTTTATACCAAGAATCAACAGTGAGATATAACACAATAATAACAACTCATTTTTGGCATACAAACAATTCAAAGGATAACATGGTTTAACAGAAAATTATTAATAAGATGCAAGAGATCAACTTCTTATCTTTCAAGGACAGGATGTTAAGCCAACAGAACTGTTCAGCAGTAAATAGCCCTGTTTATAAAGAGCTCTCAAGTGATTTTAAATTTAAATAGCCAGAACTGACAAACCTAAATAACTAACAATCTAAATAATCACTTTTTCCTGCCCCACAAAGTGCAATAGAAAATAAACCCAGAAAAACAGAAAAGTGCTTTTTTACAGTTTATTTCTAACACTCAGCTGGCAGCTCATTAAAGCACACATCCTCTTCTAACAAACTACTGTCTTTCAGATCTTTTATAAGCACTGACCAAGTCCTGTACAAATATTTATGACAATAACATTAAATAATCTTGATGACCCCAAAATCTGGTTAATTCAAAGGTCTCAGAAAAGGCAGTAACCCAGCCAGCACAGTGAAAGTGTCAGACAGAATAACTGCACAGCATCTGCTCTGAACAGTTGATACAAATTACAGACATTTAGAGTTTTATTATATGGCAGAAGCACATGGAAACCATAAGCAGAGGGAAGATAAGTTTTCTTCATTCCAAGTTACTGAAAACTTTCTTCTAGATTGCACAGTTACAGCAATTCCAGTCAACTCTGCAAGTCCTCGTTTGGGACCAATATCCACTGAGGGGTTTTATCACTACCATTCCCCATTTCACTTTTCCCTGTTCAGTCAGTTTTAACAAAAACTTCTCTGCATGGAGATGAGCCGCCTGCTTCTCACCCTACAGCTGGGACCCTGGAGAACTCACAATACTGGTCAATTTTTGCTGCACATGAATGATTTCATCAGCAGCCTCTCCACACAACCTGGAACCGGTGACACCCTGAGGGTGGGAGATCCAAGGGTGGCACAGTGTCATTGTCCCAGCTCAGTGGGAGAGAAGCAAGGAAGGAAAAACCAAGTTCACTGAGACTCTCTGTGAAAGTCAGTTCACGTCCCACTTCTGAATTGTGGTTATTTTATTCACTTCTGTGCAGCTGCAGCAGACTGCAAACCCTATTCTGGGAGCAGGGTGTGCTTCCTCCTCCAGCCTTTCCAGATGACCAACTCCAGCCCACAGCCTTTGTCACCCAGTTACAAACCTTTAGCAAATTTTAGCCCTTCACATCCCTCCTACTTGTCACTTATCTACATAAGATATGACAAGGGGAGCAAGAACATTTTCCCAGATGAATGTGAAAGAGGAGCTGTAGCTTGGCTGACCAAAAAAAAAATAAAAAAATCCAAGATTATATCCCAAACTATCTTTAGATCCAGGACTTTTGAATCAGGGCAAATTTATACTCGTAACACAGCACGCTGCTGGGAAGGATAGTATGATCAAAGAGAAACTCCCCAGGATAAACCCACACAAAGCTGCTTCCCAGCCCTCCAGGCTCTCACACTTAGCAGTTGGCTCATTGAGAGGATAACAAGCTGCAGTGAAGTAAGGAAGGGCCAAAAGTCAGGAGAGATGGTGAACAGTGCAATTACTGACCAGTCAGAAACACAAAGAGAAAAATATATTTCCAATATAATAAAAATAAAGACTTCAGCCACATGCACTTGAGAGACCAGGATAGTACTCTGGGCATAAGTGGAGTGAAAGTGAAGCACTTGTGGGAGTGAAGAGCAATTTGCTCTGCAGCCTCTTCATGCCTCCTGTGCCTGAGCTACAGCCTGGAGAGGGCTTCTTACAAGGAAGTGGTCTGTAAACAACAATTAAAAAATAACCCTTCATTAGGAAAACATTTGGCCTGAGAAGTGTGTGGCGGGCCCTCTGCAAGGAATATCTGCTGGAGGTGCTGATGTGCAGGCACTTGAGGGTCAGTCTCAGAGGTTTCAGCCTCAGAGAGAAGTAGAGACTACTACTGACACAGCATCTTCCCCCTCTATAAATACCTGAGGAATGGTCCCCAGTAAAATCAAAGAGCAGCTTCCAGCCTTTACATGCAGGTTATCTAAACCACTGTAAACCATCTTATATTGTAGTACAAGAGGAAACCCAATCATCCCTTCCCAAGCCCCTCTCTCCTGCTGAGGACACTCCATGTTCTGCACAGCCCCATCAATAGCTTTTCAGGACAGATGGTGACACAGATCCCTTCTAGCTAAAGTAATAGCATTAAATTACTCATAACAGGGAACCCAGAGAAGCAGATGCACCATGATTAGCAAGAATGCCAGTTACTTAAAGGCTTCTATTAAAATAAATCTCTTGGCACAGCAGCATAGCATGGGACACAGCACATGACCTCAGCACAACAATCACAGATGAATAATTCCCATGAATATCACTTAACCACTGGGCCAGCCTAACCCCGTTTATCATCTGCCCTTCTCAACAGCAGACAAACAGCTGTAAACAGAGCCTTCCACAGTCAGGTTCATCAGTCCTCAGATCTTCCATCTCCTTTCCCAGTCACAAATAGGTCTCCTCACCAAAGCACACCTTGCAAAACCTTAGTCCAGCAAACAACCTGGCCCAGGTGAACAGAACCAGGTGATCCATGTGATCTGTTTGTTTTTCTAGTGGGACACAGCTCCGTAAAGGAATGGATGGCAACAGAAACCTCCAAAGCCCAAGGAGTCTGAGCACAGCTGAAGGAGCAGCATTCCCAGAACAGGAATGCATAATGCTGGATCAAACAGTTAGGATGTGGCTTATTGGATCAGCTGGAGAAATGCACAAGTCAGGCTGCGTAAATTAAGATTGCTTTGTAATGTTTGGCTTTTGGGAAATTAGAAGGAAAACAGCCTCATCAACCAAATCAGAATACCAAGAAGAACATTAATTTAAACCAGAGTCCTCCTTGTGTTCCTGCCCTGGAATCCAGCACAGGCTGCTCCCAGCACAAGCAGAGAATCTCTGTAAAGCCAACAGCAGCAATGCAAACAGCTCAGCTGGTTCAGCTTCCCCTCAAGTTGTCTGTTTTTACTGTAACTACTTGGAGCACTGCAATGGTCCTGCAGAGAACAGTAAGGATGGGGTAGGCTGCCTGGTGATAATGGGGGATCTGGGCATGTTCTAGCATTCAAAAATAGATTATAACTACACTCTCACCTTGTTTACCACTGATTATTGTTCACAGTACAAGCTCTCGATCTAAATAAGTGAGACAGTGATTACAAAAGGTTGGGATGCCTTAGCTTCCTGATGTTGTTCTTACTTCCCTTCAGCAGTGCAGTCACACAGTGCCACAGGACCCAAGAGAGTTCTGATTTCAGATTGCTCCAATTATGAAGACTGACAGCACCACACTTGACAGACCTCTCATCCTTGGGTAAGGAAGACACAAATCATCGTCTGGAAACAACAACCAGAAGATTTTTTTTTTTGAGGGGGGTGGGTTTTTTTCCTCCAACTCCCATTTGGAAAGGGAGTATTTTGATAGTCTGGACAAAACTCTTCTGGGAGAATGCATTAAAATAACACTGAACTCTCAGGATTTTTTTAGCCCACTTAGACACAGATAGGGGTGTGAGAAGTTTCCAGGCAGCTGATGGTTTTGGTTAACAAGGACAGCAAAGACATCTCTGTAACCACAGAACAAGAACATGACAGCAAATATCCCCAGAGGACCCTGCTAACATACTTGCTCATATTGTTGTGGCAAGGGAGGCTGAGAAAACATTCTCTATGGCCAATTACTACTTTTTTTTATTGTTTTGGATGATAAGGCTACCACAAACACCAATTAAGTTCCCAGAAACAGACCCTTCCTTTGGGAACCAGCGAAAGCATGAAGTGCCTCACACAATCCATCAGACCACAAAAATGCCTGAAGCTGCTCAGCAAGATGACTCCTGCCACCACTGGAGAGCTCTTAAGACCTGTTTTCACTAACCAGACCTGTTCTGTTCAGTTCTACAAAGGAAGTGTAAAGGCATCTAAGGTATAAACAAAATTTTGGCTGGGGAAGAGGAATAAACTTTGCTCTCAATCTCATCCATATGCTAAGGGAAAAATATTCCCAACTATTTCCAGTCAAACATGATTTAGGCTGAGGGATATTTCACTCTTACAATTGATTTTCCAAAGTGGTGTCTTCTTCCCACCACCAAGAGCCTTCCTTGCTATGCTCCAGCATCTGCCCACCAACCCTCCTCAGTCCCACCTGCAGGCTCCAGGTAGTGAGGATTTACCTCAGTAAAGATTTACCAGTGATTTACCAGTGACTGGGGCCTTGCACGTGGTAAACTTTAACAGAGAAGTTGGAAAAGGTCATGAGAAAAGCAGCCTGTTAGTCTCAGCCAGGTAATTTAGCTTATTATGGCAATATCAGCAGTCAAACACCACAAACAAACCAGCACAAAACACGACAGCACGTTCCAGCCAATGCTGCCAGAATTAAACTGCACCTAAAACCAGAAAGCCAATGATGGACACACTGGGAAACACTGAAAGGTCCTGGAAGAAATGCTTGGTTTATTCTTCATGGATTCCCAGGATTCTGCACATGGGGATCATGTCCAGGGAGGCTGAGCCTGCTCAGGGTGTATCTGCTCTGCCTGTGCTGTGGAATGACTCAGCTCTGGGTTCTGTTAACCACTCCTCCCCGAGCATTTGAGCTGACATCTAATTCATTACCAGCAATCTGCTTTCACCACCAGCAGCCTTCTGCCTGCTGATGCAGATATCTGATGGACCAGGCCCCATTCATGGCCACTGTTTACTGCAGGTAATCAAACCCTATGTCTCTGACCATGAAAACAAAATGCTGGGTTATCTGAAAAGTACTGTGGTTTCATGCCTTACAACTTGTTCTTTTCTTTTCTTTACGTGTGTGTCAAAGACCTGAAACACTCAATTAAAATCATATCACCATAACCACAGCAATACCTGAGCAAAAAGCTTTGTTCTGAGTGAAAGAAGGGAGCAGAGGAGATGAAACTATTCCACTCTTAGAGACGTCAAGATGGACAATTTCTCCTCACATCAAAACCGACATAATTTTATCAGTGCACAATGTTCTAAAAGCAAGCAGGAAGTTACAGGAACTAAATTAAAAATAAAACTCACCCTTACTCTTATTTATGCAGGAGAGTGCTGAGGTACAACACAACTTGTGGCTGTCAAAGGCTTTTGTGGCCCAGTCAGAAGAGCTGAGCCCCCTCACATTAAAGATCATGGAATGAACAAAGGAGCATCATTTTGAATAAGGAGAAAGTAACCTGAAGACACAGAGCTGCTGGCAGGGCTACGTCCAGTTCCCAGATCTTTGAATCCCCATTTTAGAACAGTGCTCTTTGCTGGGCTGGAGTAGGGCTGGATATTTACTTTTATCAAAATATAGCAAAACAGTTCTCAAACAGGAAAGCTTCTCTACTCCTGTTTTGGAGGAGTTGAGAACAATCTTAATGGTTTTATTAGAAAGACAATCTTAAAAGCAGTCAGGGCCTTACCTTTAATAATGGGAGCCCTGTTACCCCAGAGATGATTTTAACAGAACTTTTGAGCCTATGTTTTTGTAAGGTCCAATCAGAAACAATTACATCAAGTTGGATTTGGCAGTGCCTCAACCACAAAACTGCTGGAGGACAGCAAAGGACTTGTGAGTTTTGTTCCTGTCCCTCAAAGCAAGGCTCACTGCGTCTCATCACGCACAGAGAAGTCAATGGGAACACAAGTCCAACCACAAGAGGATTCCCCACTCTCCCCATGGCACCATCCCTGCCCTCCACAAGCTGTGGACACCACAGCAGCCTGCTTTTGTTGGCACCATGAGCACCAGGTTATGCACCAAGGCAACTTTAAACTGCATCCTGCGTTTCCATGGCACAGGGAGGGGCTGCATCAGCAATGCCCTGGGTTGGGTTTGGGCCACCCTCACTTGGGCTTTGGCTGCACTGAATCCTTGCTGGGCACAGCAAACCAGTGATGTCAGCAGTAACCATGGTGCCCACAGCCTCCCCTGTGCCCTTTGTGCTCCAACACGCATCCTTCACGCGTGACAAGTGCTTTAATCCAATTAGTGCTGTTAAAAAAAACACCAAAACAACCCCAATGAAGGGCCATGTCAATACTTATTTGGGGAAGGAAGGTTAGTTTGAGTCAACAAGATAACGATCAGAACACCAGGCTCTACAGCAGCACTTGGAGCCTCATTGCTCCCAACACACGGGGATGACCCTGGGGAGAGGGGAAAGAAATCTGTTCCTCATCAACGGCTTCATTAATAAAGGCAAAAGAGCAGCTGTTTTAAACACCCCCCTTGCAGGTTTGATCAAGGGCTGGGCAATATGCAGTGCTTCACCCCAGCCAGGCACTACTCTGTCCCCAAACACTGACGCCTCACCAGCTGCACATCATTCTGGTGGAACCATAAAGCAGTTACCCTCTGTTTTCCCAATCCAGCACTGATCAGCTGCAGCTTCCAGGAGGGTTCCCTTTTGGGGCCTTCCCAGCTCTGCAGGGAGATGCTGCTGGATCAGTGGCAGGGATTTTATGGGAGAGAATCTTCCCTCAAGTTTACCAAGCAAGAATGTGGACTAGCAGCCAGGCCTGTAACCACTCTCAGTGCTGCTCTCAAGGGGATCACCCAGCACACAGGGAGATGTCAGCCCGTGTTTGTGTCAGAGAGAGGCACGTGTAGAGCTGCACAAGCAAAGAGGTGTGCAGGAGGCTCTGAGGAAGGCACCTCTCTCAGCCAGGCATGTACAAGTTACCTGCACTGCATCTGCAGCACCATCAGCACCAGCACTCCTGGCTGATTTTCTTGTAATGGAACAATTTTATTTTTAAAAAAAAAAAAAAGCCCTAAAAGCTGAAGGCAGGCTGGGCTGTCAGTGTCAGGCTCCTGCAAGGCAGAGCAGAAACATGCTCAGCATCACTCTGTACGAGTGTTGTAGGCACTGCATTATTTAGAATCAGGGCCTGATATTAATGAAGCTGCTTGTACAAAAACAGGATATTTTGGGGGCAATCAATTGTACAGGGTCATAAAAAATTTACAGCATTAAGAGAACCTTTCTCATGGCCACTCATTAATCACTCTGCCTTACAAAGACGCCCAGTCATACTCCTTTAGAGTCAGGGCTGGATGTGCCAGAGGCACATGAATTAGGGATCACTTTATTATGGAGATACCTCAAACCTGTTTACCCCACATGCCCCATCTTTCAAAATGTCTACTTCACTTCCAGCTCAGTATTTCATCTCTACTCTAAGTATTTCCTTCCATGCCTTTAAACTGGTTTTTCACTGCATTAACTATTCCACAGACACTTTCTGTGAGAATTACTGTCCCTGGCTTAAAGGGAGGCAAAGCAAGTTGCCCATTACTATGTTGTGAGTCACAAAGAAAATTTCAACTCGGGGTGTTCTGGATCAAGTCTAATCCTCTGACTACATCCTTTATACTTTAGGAACCCAATGCAATTGTTCACTAATAATGGACTGTGTGCTAAGATACCACAGGACTGGCTTAAAGAAATCCCCATAGTCTTCCTAATACTTAATTCATTACTTGCCTTTAGGTATTTGAAAAAGGGAGAACCTAATCCCAGTCAAGATTTTTGTCCTTCTTTCATAAGAATAAAAAAATACAGAAAGAAAAAGGGGTTTTGACAGCCAAGAAGCTCAGTAGGATCAGCAGTGCAGTGTCCTGTATTAAAATCAGTGCAAATCTGAAGTTTAAAAATGTTTGTGTTATAACATTATCTCATCTCCATTTGCCTTTGTTAAGAGAAAGAGAGCACATGAACTGTCAAGGCAACATCAAGTTCACTACCCTAAAATCAATCTTTTTTGGAATATGATACAGAATCCCAGACAACGTAAGAATTCAAGGATAACGACTACAAACCAAGAAAAAAGTAGATGTAGAAAAGATGTTTGCTCCTTCTGAGTGTTTTCCCAAAATGACAACCTGTATGGGTGTCACTGTCACCTGTGCAGATGAGAGCCCAAGTTTGGTACCACCAAACATATCTGTCCCACCCTTGTCCTCAAAACCAAACAACTGCAAGTGCCTTACTCTTCTCCTCCATAAGGATGCAAATCCTCATGATCACAAAGAAAAGGTTATGAAAACCAGAGGAAGAAGAAAGAACACAGAAGCCACAGGTTCTAATGCTGCAGCACAGAAATCAGGGGAAAAGTTTCGACCCAGGCTTTGCTTTTAGACATGTGAGCCTTCCAGGGTCTCTGGAGCTGTCAGCAGCATCACCTGCTTTAAAACTGCAGCATAAATGTCTGTCTGTGCAGATGGCCAAGGCATCTGCAGGCAGAACAAAAATAATCAGCCATCCAGTTCTTCAGTGTCCAGAGATGAAGGGTTAGTTTGCTTTCCCCCACTCAATCAATCCTTCACCATCTGCTGAGCCTGCTGCCAACTGCCAGGCAGAGCTGAGGGCTTAAGGGACATGACTTCTGCACCTGGCTATCACGACAGGGCCTCAAG
This sequence comes from Sylvia atricapilla, assembly GCF_009819655.1. Taxonomy (NCBI): domain Eukaryota; kingdom Metazoa; phylum Chordata; class Aves; order Passeriformes; family Sylviidae; genus Sylvia; species Sylvia atricapilla. Next base: position 11,631,052 of record NC_089156.1, read on the forward strand.
AATTACCACCAGCAACAAGCAGAGTTTTAAGCCTGTTCTTTAAGGTGCTTCCTGAGAGCTCCACGGAAATGAAAGGGAAAATAGGACGGTGCAGGTGTCTGGAAACTGAGATGATGGACAAACCATGATCCTCCAAAAAGGAGGAAAGTGACTCAGGATACTTCATCAGCAGTCAGGACAGGAGAGTAGAGCACACTGAAGATGCCTTCAACAGGCTTTGATTTTTCAGGGAAGGCAATAAATGCAAAGCCCTGGAGGATGGCAGAGGAGAGGCTCATGTTAAAACGTGAGAGAAGCCCTCAGCTGCCAGGATCCTGCCTGAGTTCAGCAGGCAGCTGAGCAGATGGGTTATCTTCCACACAGTGCCTCAAACAGGGCCAGAGGCCTTTCCCAGCCATGGACCCTCAAAGTGATGGATGGCAAAATATTAATGCTGTTCATTCAAAAGGATGATGCTGTGTCCTAAAATAAGTCTCATCCTCAAAAGGTAATCGTTAGGTCCGGCAGAAGAATATTTTTAAAGTGCACTATCTTTGGAGGAAGGTCACGAATACCCAGAGAAACCTGTGCAGACAAAATGAGGACCAGAGTTATTTACAACACACAAGAAAGCTGCGCACACTGATATAAAAATAAGTTTTAATAACAAGAGGAATTCTCTTGTCTTATGAAGGGGTCAGAAGGGCAGCGGTCTCTCGGAATCTCATGGCATATGGAAGCACAGTAATGAATGTTATTAAGATGATAAAAGGACTGACCTTTGGCTAATAACATCCTGACAAACGCATTCAGGGCTCATATTCCAAGCTTTTATGAGACAGAGACTTTACGTTAATGCGCGCATTGTTTCTGGGGCGAGGAGGAGGAGGTGATTAGAAAAGAAGGTTCCCTGAACACACGAGGAAAGGACATCAGGCTTCCAGGAAAGGATTGCTGCTGAGACAAAAATATGCAGGATTCAGGAGGGGAAGAATTAAGAGACCCTTTAATAAGATCTCTCTAATGTATAACACAGATCCTTTTTGTGCCCAACAGGATTCACCTCACAGAGACTGAAATAGCACACAGGCCTCGGATGGGATGTGCAGAGTCTGAGAAGACATCCAGGACAGAGTCCTTGGCTCAAAACTTCTGCAGGAAGAAACAAATCCATACAGATGGTTCCAGTTGTTCCCTCCATAAATGGGTTGTGTTTCGTGGAACTCATTCCAGTGCTCATCTCCAATTCCTCTCTGCTTAGTTTAGGACAGCAGCCTGCAGCTTCCCCAGATCAAACCACTCCCAGCCCCATGGACAACTCTCCAGGCTGAGTTCATTGGGAAACTCTCACCCCTGGAAGCAGGATTGGCTTTTAAATGTGCACACAGATTTCAGGGGAGAGTTACATTAACAGAGGTACAAAGAGTGAGTTCACTGTTCTGAAATATTTCACACTGTTTTATGCACCAGACTAAAACCAGGTCACAGCATGAAGGAAGATTGCTGGTTCTTGGCTCAGATATAAAAATGAGTATGTTTTAATTTGGACCTCAAAAGAGACAAGACCTCAGCAATGATGAAAAAAGCCTTGGTGCCTTATGGAAAAGCTGAATCCAACTGCTCTGGAGCAAGGGCTCCCACCTTGGAGAGGCTGACAGTGCTGCGTGAGAGGTTTCCCAAGGAAGGATATTGAAAGTCTGAAATTTAATAGAGAAAAACAATTCAGTTCAGATCTGCTAGGCTTCAAGCAAGTCGAGGGTACATTAAGTCCTTGCTGTAATGTAAAATTAACTTATTTAGGGAAGAATTTAAGTGCTACTTAAAGTACTGAAACCACTGACTGTAGATAATATGTCAGAAGCCAGCAGAAAGCAACTTTAGGAGACTTTTTGCCCTCTCACCTCAAATATAAAAAAAAATAAATTAAAAAGGAAAGCAGCAGGCCACTCATCTCGGTTTTCACAGTTTTATACACCAGCCTGGAGAACTTGTAGTTGTAAGAGGAATTACAGAGCAACATGCAATGATTTATTGCATGTCTTGCTGCCCAGTGGCGCAGAGAAGCAGGAGAGATGTGGATTATATACTGCACAATTTTAATTCTCCCATCCAGTAAACACAGCAAATATGAGTACAGCCTGTTCCCATTTAATGGAAGGATCCTTTGCTATTTGGGCATGATGCAGCTTACATCAAATCTGCTGGAAACTTTTGTTGAGACTTGTGAGAATAAGAAGGGATTGCTCTCTCATGAAAACAGATGATTGATCCTTCCACTGCAAAGCAAAAATCTACATGAAACTGCCTTTGAGTCTGAACATCCCTGCCCACGTGGCTTTGAGGCACCACTTCCACCACAGGGCTCAGGGGAGAAGGGCCTGTTGGAAAACTTCCATTTGGACAATGCTGAAATCTAGGAAAAATTATACAAAAAAAAAAAAAAAAAAAAAGGCAGCTTTATACCAACGGGAATTTAATGTTTGGAATTTAACAGGAATTGTCACTCACAAGCTCAAAGGTAAACGAGTGATCAACTTCAGGTATGTGCTTGAGGCTCCCTAAAACCCCAAGGAACAATCAGGACATCTCCTTTTCCTCTGCTGGAGAAGGGCATCTCCCAGGACGAGGCTGCCTGGTGCCTCCAGCAATAATGTCACCATTCCATACATCACAAATGTCTTAGAAATTAACCTCTTGCTTTTAAGAATCGTTCCTCTTCCCAAGAACTCCTTCAAAACATTCTGTTCTACACATTTCAGCCACAGATTTCTCAGAAATGCCTCTTCACTGCTGCTCTGCACAGGTATCTCAGCTTGCTCCCATAAAGAGGCTCAACACACAGAACTCACTTCTCCTGTGGCCTCTTCAGGCGTTTCAGAAGAAAAATAAAAGCACTTTCTCATTCTTTGAAAAGGACAAAGTCATGCTCCCCACTGCTCCTTCCCCAGTGCCTGTCTCAAAGACAAAACCTCCATTTTAAAATCAAAAGGAAGAAAACATTTGCTATCCTGGCCTAGGAGAAGCTCACATTGAGGCCAGCAGGAATCTTTCCACCAATTTCAGGAACAACTGAAACAAATTGCTACCAAACTATGAACCCTACCCTAAGTGCTCTTTGTTTTGTTATTGCTTTTTTGTTGTTTTTTTTCAAACTTGAGCTGAAACTATTATTCTCAAGGAAAAGCACAGCTATCTTTTCCTCTTGTGCTATTTGTACTTTTCCTCTTGTACAAATAACAAAGTGCCTTGCTTGTCATGCACTGCTCCAGCTCCCCCAGACCTCGGGCTCCATGAAGTGTTTCCATCTCAGCCCCTGCTCCAGGAGAGTGCAGGGAGATCACAAACCTGACTTGACACCCGATCTGAGAGGAAACCTTACTCTGCTGCCTGTCAATACAGTAGAAAATTAAAGCAGGGATGGATGGTAATTTGGAGATGTAGTTTCTCAAGCTGGTGAACTTCCCATTGCATGAAACCCTTATGGCTTCTCGTGTCCTTTTGATGTTAAGACGTGGCCAAAATCCCCGTCAAGTAACAAAGCAGAACCCAGCATTAAGGAAATTAAAATCAGCAATTTAACTTCTGAGATCAAAAAAGCAAATCCACCTCCCTGACCAAGTCCTCCAGAATTCCCAGGAGGCCCCACAGACACTCCCCAATTAAGGATTCATCCTCTGTTTAATCAGGTGGACTCCTCCTTCCTAATCAGATCACTCTCCCCTGCGCTCTGCTGCTCACGGAGTTCTGCACAGATAATACTCTGCTGCCATCCACCAGCTCTTCATGCAAAGCAACTGACACAAATTAGGAAGACAGGGTTGTTAACAAAATAATTACACCAGTATTCAAAGCAGCTACAGCATCAGGAAAAGGTACAGAAAAAACGAAGCCAGATAAGAAAAATGTTTACCCGTTTATGCCAAGATTTAGGTTAAACACGCAAAGATGACACATTTGTGTCAGAACATGGAATTTGACCATGATTACTGCAGAATACACACCATGCATTCTTTTAGCAGTCAAGCCCAAATGCATGACTCTTCAAGAAACACAGCTGGGTGGTCAGGAGAGAAATGGAGGAACTTGTGCTTCTGCTTTGGTTTGGGGGCTTTGCTTTCCCCCCTTATTTTAGGTTTTAAGCCAAACTAGATTTTCCTAGCACTGCTTCATCCCGCTTCAGAAAGCAGAGTTCTCCTGCAAATTCAATATTAGATGTGTGTTCTACTGGATGAGCAAAATTACATTTTATTTAAAGTGTGGGACAATGAAATAACACTTCAGATTCATTTCCTTTTATAACTGCTCCTGGTTGGATTTCGAACACTGGGAGAATATGGGCACAGAGGACTTCAGTTACAAAAACCCAACATTTTAATTAACTGCTTTACTGCAGACAGGGAATTCCACAAAAAATTCCCATCAGTATTCAGAAGCCTATTAAAAATAATCTACATTTTATGCCTAAACTGATTAGTATCTCTTTCACTGTGGTATATAAGCACAGATATATTACATTTAATTTTTTTCCCTCTCTTAATCCCAAGTTACGCCTTTGGTTTACCATCACAAATTTATATTAGATTGTTGCTCCCCATGAAAAGAACAGAATTTGGAATCAGCATGACCAATAATCAGCACCCAGCTGGGAAGCAGTGGCTGTTTATGCCCTCCAGCTTGATCCCTTTCCAGCAGGTCCTCACACTCTTGGGCTGAGTGTTTCCACAGGAAGGTCAGACCAAAGTTCTCCAACTCAAGGAGAAGAGGAAACAAATCAGAAATCAGAGTTTGTGTGTTGCTTTCCCTCACTACTCCTTTACGAGCAAACAGCAAAAGGCAGATTTAAAACTTGCAATCCTGCAGCAATTCTCCCCCACAGCCCCCAGAGAGCCCCAGAGCCCTGGAGGGAGCAGAATGCTGCTGACCTGTATCATGTAGAGCTGCGCGATGCGATATTCCTCCACGCTCATCGGAAGGGGAATACGATATTCCTTTATGAGCATTTTGGACACAGGAATCTCTTGTCCGCTCAGAAACACAATCCAAATGCTTTTAGTAAAGGCTCCTTAAATAATGGCAAGGAAATGCATCGAGGATCCCTGAAACAGACAGAAGGGAGGGGGGGAGGAAAGAAGAGAAGTGGTTATTTTCCATTCTTATGGCAGAACATCCTATTTAGGAAAAAAAAAAAAAAAAAAAAAGCAAAGCAACAACAGGCAAACATTAATTTTTGTAATAGCTGTAAGCGTAATAGCAGAGAGAAGAATCCCTGGAGTGCTACCAGACCTTTGATATCAAATTGAACGGAATCTTTCAGAAGAATTTTGATTTGCTTCAGGGGATACCATCAAAGCTATTACCCTTCTGACCTTTGCCATCATATCAATCAGACTTTCATATGCAACAGCATCTCCACGGAAGAGATGTGACAAAAGCTCCAAATGAATAGGGAGATCTGCTGCTGCCCACAATCTCCAGTGTCAGCAGCACACCAGAGATGCATCCTCTCAAAAGCATCAGGTTTTATCCTCTCAAACTCATTTAGCAGCAAGAAAAGGCAATAATTCAAATTCGTCAGCCCTCAGTAACAACACGATGAAGAAAGTCCTTTGGATTCTATAATAAAGACAACAGAAATGTACTTTTTATTCCCTGTTTTATTATGAATTAGTCTTGGTAGGACCCCTTCTTTTTGCACCTCCAAAACAGTCTGCTGGCAAGATGCTCCTGTCACTTCTTGTCAATGTCAGCCTCATTTTAACACTCCCACTGCATGAGAACACAGTCAAAGATCAAACTGCAACAGAGAAAAATCCCATCTTACCCCACCTCAAGGCACTGTAACAGAATCACTGGTTAAGAATTCAGGGAATACAGCATTTACAACACCACAGGTCAAAGCAGGAACTTTTCAAATACCTTTAATACCCCCTCTGGACTGTGAGTAAAGACATTAACTTTATGTAAGGAAGGGGAAAAGAAAAGGATGACTGGTAAGGAAAAGAGGACACAAGAAACAAAGTCTGTTATCAGCCCAAGTCAGGCTTGGCTTGGTGATGGCTCCCAGAAATCATTTACTTGGTTCCTTCTTGTCACCAAAATCCACCTTTCTGCCCTGCCTGTTTATTGAATGTCTTCAGAGAGAGCTGCTGGAGCCAAACCAGCTCCAAACCCTGTTACTGGTGAAAACAACCAGCAGAATAAACCCAACCAATTTATCTTGTGGATTAAACCACGATGTGGGAACCAGGAAACCGCACCACTATCAACAGCCCTTAGTGCCACTCGGTGTTTGCACAACACTTCACCAACCTTTTACGAGGTTTAGAGAGACTCCAACACATGCCCATGGTCACAGAGCAACCAGGGACAACATCCAGCATTTATAACCCTGGTTTTACTGCCACGTCTCTGCCAGAGCTGCCCCGGTGCTGAGCACACACGGGGACACTGTGCCCAGGGGACACCCAGCCCTGTGCCATGGTGCCCCCAGTTTGCCTCCCTGTGACTGCCACATTCCTAATCTGGCACTACAGCAAATCCAGCCCGGACCGACTCTTCTGGAATAGCGATCTGTCTGGTGCTGCATCATCTAAACAATTTATTTCCAAATTCAATTCTCTGCCGCATTTTATTGCTGTCAGAGCGATCTGTGCGCGTGGAGGGGAGGATAAAAAAGTCTCTGCTATGGCAAAGCCTGTAGAGAATAATTCTGGGAAGACTCTGCTCTGCTGAGCTCTGCACAGAAGTGTGTGCATCCACATGCACGTGCAGGATTTCCTCCATCAAACTAATCCTCCAGAACAGGTGGAGATAATCTCATTAGGTGGGTTTTAATTAGTGTCATGGCAAGGAACAACAGTTAGCAGCACAGGATGGATCTCAAGGATCAGATCAGCAATGGTGCAGCTCCAGGATTCCAACTCTTGGAGCCAATGGCAATGGGAGACTCGGCTACGCATCTTGAGCAGGTTGTTGTGCTTTAGAGATCTTTGAAAATTAGATTTGAAAGCTTCTCCCCTTGTTCCCCAAATGCTCTGGAAGTGATTCTGCTCCATTATAAGGACATCAGTCACATCTGCCCTTGCTGCTTGCTAAAAACAGGATATTTCTATCGATTGGAAGGGATGAATAAAACAAAAAATTGAACCTAAAAAGCAGTAAAATGGCAAGAAACCAGCAGCAACATGGAAAAAAAATGTGTTTATAATGAAGTGCCAGTCAGGTAATAATTCAGATGGCTGAGACACAAGAGGGTTTATTTTATTACAGACTAAAAATCCCAACATTTTGGCTCCAAGCAGGCACAACAGCAGCCTTGGCATGCAGAGCCTGTCTGGTCACAGCACTGGCTCCTGCTCAGCTTCTACAGGAGCTGAGGGTTCAGTGTGAAGCCCCCTTCAGGTTTCTCCCTCCCTGTAGTCAATGATTAAAAAGCAATGCTTGGGCTCAGCCCACAGGACTGCAGGCAGCAGCAAACCCTGAAGGAGGCACAAAGAGAACAAACCTGACTTGTTTGCCTGGTTTTTAGCCAAACCGGCAAAAAACAAGTAAATTATTGAGGGAAGTTTGTAGTTTGGGTTGTCTTTGAGTTAAAAATAACCTGCTCTTACCCATTCAAGAGCAGTGGAGCCCAGGTATCAAACCATGAAATAAAACCATGGGATTTCATCAAATTCTGATGTGGGGGAACACCACTGCAGGGGGGACAGAGGTGACACAATGGCCCTTTCAGACAACTCACCGAGGACAGTGACTTCCTTCCATAATCCTGGGATTTTATAGAGAATCAAAGACCACTCATCCTATTGTCCAAATAAAACATTGAAGTTTGTCTGCAGAAATGATAGGAGAGAGGAAAAAGTGCTTCTGGAAGCAGAGGAGCCACCACAGAGCTCTGGAAAGCAGCTGTCAAAACCCCAGCTGTGTCCATGGCACTTGTCTGCACCCAGCCCATTGCTAGAAGCAGCCAGAGGTATCTGAGATGCTCCACGTGCTGGGATTAACAAACAGCCAGCGTTTCACCACTGGATTTTGGCTCCACCAAGCCGGACTTCCCACGGGTTTTGCCAAACCCCTGTGGCTGCACGAGTGGAAGAGCCAGAGGCTGTTTGCAAACCTCAGCCTGCTTCCCAGCAAGAGGAACACAGCGGTGATGCAGGACAGTTCCAGACTCGCTGCTGCTCCTGCTATAGCCAAGTGCCACATTTGTACATCCCGTTATTCAATTTCTACCCAGAGCTGTAGTAACTGGGAGAGCCAGGCGCATAATTTTATACCTCAATTATTTTAAAATCAGGTTCTCAAAGCATCATAATTATGCTGCAGAGTCAATATCCTGCTGCGATGATGAGTCAGGTCCACCCCTGAGCCATTGCTCCAGGCAGTGTCTGAAGGCTCATGCACAGCCTGCTGCATTTACTTCCAATTTTAACAGTCCTCCTCACAACAACAAACTCCCTAAAAAAGAGTACCCGTGCGTTAAACTCAGGGGAGGATTATCTGGATTTGCAGGAGCTGAACAGACTGAGAGACCCAGCAGAATCTCTGCATTTAACCCATGAACTTGGTGTTCACCTCGGGAGTGTCCGGGCAGCCTCCTGGTACTGAAGGAGGTAGCAAAGGGCTGATAACAACTGACAGCTCCTAATCAAGGAGTGAGATTTCAGTGTGTGAAAGGTGGTTAAACTCTGCTACTCCAGTGCTGGAGGCCAAATCCCAGCCAGGCTTCCCAGGCTGGCCCTGAGGAGATGGAACCGGAGTGTGACAGCAGAAATGCCAGCTCCTCGGTGGGTTCAGGGCAGGAGAACCACTCACACCGTGGGTTCAGGTGACAAAAGGGCTGTGATGACTCCTCCCAGCTGTCACCTCAATGACTAATTTTTGACCAGCTCACGTTTTCCACGCTCAGGCTGCTGAGCAGAGCCTTTTCAGGGCTGCAGTGAGCAACTCCCCAGCAGCAGGAACGCACCTCGGGCCATGGCTGCTGCATCCCTTTTTCAACAGAGAAGAAAAGGCCCCAGACACAGGGAGCAGCTATAATGAGCTTTTTCCAGGCTCACGCAGGAGGTTCATTTAATGCCATTATAAAGTTAAAAGGAAAACTCATCATGGAGGGTCACAGAGCAGAAGCAGGTCCCAGCCTCGGGTCTGAGGTTCTCATCACCCACTGCCTGCTCAGGGCTGTGCTCTCTGTAGAGGCTGAGGAAAGTCTCCTCTATAAAGAGCACACTCATGAGCTGAGGAGGATTGATATCCTTGACTACTGAACAAATTTCCTTGCAATATTTTCACATCACCAAGAAACTTAGGATAATTAACAGAAACGACTGTAAGAGAACCAAGCCAAACCTGTAACGGCAAAAGGATGAGCGAAGGCATTACCTGGAGACCTCACCTACCTCCCTAAAGACATTCCTTAGGCTCTCTACATCGCCTTCCTTCCCCCCAGAAGATGCTTCCTTGAAGAAAGGGATATCAAAGAGATGCCAGCACTGATCCCAAGTGGATCAAACACGTGGACTTTGGGAGGCAACACCAGGCTTAGCAGCCTGACCACCTTCCCTCTCCTGCAGTTCCCTGAAGGAGGACACAGCGCTCTCCCATGACTGGGAGCGCTGCATACTTACTGTGCTGGCATTTATTTATGCCTTTAGAAGCTGCAGCAAAAATGGGAAATAGATTCCCAGGGCCTAGGTCAGCAGTTTTCCAAGGCAGCCTCGGAGCTCACACCTTGATTAATGCGGCAGTTTCCCTCCTGGCCCAGAGCAGTCTTGCTCAGCTTTATCTGTCCAGAGTGGCACTGCTGCAAAGACCATTCCCTGTCACTCTGATCCTTGTCCACAGTCGTCTCTGCCTCTCAGAAACGTTTCCTGAGTATCTACAGAGGAGTCTGGTTGTCAAAGCTTGCTCAGCCCTCACTCACCAGCCTCGCCTGCCCAACGCTCTCCAGGAGCTGTGGTCCATCCCAGGGACCAGCAGAGGCTGGCAACTGCCCTGCCCACATCCCACTGCCAGCTCCTTGGGAAGGAGCACAGCACAGAGAGCAACTTCTTGGTGAGTGCTCAGCACACTCTAGTCTGGAGCAAAAGTGTCACCGTGAATCTCTCATGACTGACCACTGCCCTGGAAAGGTCAGGGGAAAACACAATTAATGAGGCTCTTGCAAGGAGATGAATAATGAGTGCTCATATTTTATCATTCCCTTCTCTCCCCTCCTCGCTCAACCTCACCAAAGTGATCTCTCCAGTGGGACTGTTTCAAGCCATGTCTACATTGGAAGATTAAAAAGCCTCAACATTTCAATTCAGCAGCTTTGTGGCCACAAAACACTCAGCACTACTCTCAATACTGTCTCACATACACGCACTAAACTGAAGAGATAGAACGAGCTTTTTTAAATCAGCAGTTTTCAGTTTTCACAGTGTGGGTTGTACCTGCTCACTGACAGCTAAGCAGATTTAAAACTCATCAGGCCTCAGGAGGGGAAAAAAAAAATAGATCAAAAGTTAAAGCTCCTTAAAAGTGCACAGTTCACACGGCCTCAGCTCCATGGCCACTGTGTCAGTGCATGACTCTTGGCGGGGACATCATCTTAATCGCCCATCTCATCTGTCACAGCTTCAGAGAGAAAAATTACCATGCAGATGTTTGCACATCTGAATTTCATGACTGAGCTTAGATCCCATCCGACAGTGAATCAGCAGCTAACAACAAGTGCCCACATTGCCAAACTGCAGCAGTCCCTCCAGTGCTGCAGCAGCTGGAGCTCCCCGTGGGGCTGGCCACTGTCTGAAATGCAGCCAGGGGACAGGGAAGGGGAGAGGAGGACAAGGAAAACACAAAAGCATTTGTGGAAATCAGCTTTTTCCAGGTGTAGGGCGAGCTCCAGAGCTCTCGAGGGCAGCAGCACAGCGAGGGGCTGAGGACAAACACTGCTTGGTAAGACAGGGCAAACAAGTCCCATTTACTGTACTTGATCTTTTTTCCATTATTAGATACAATTTGACGTCACTTATAGAATTTAAGAGCTCATTGTAAAGCAGACGTTTATTACAACTGAAGGATGGAAGCAGTCCAAATGCAATATAGCGACACTGGAGCTATTAAATCTTGTTATAGTTCACTGGGCAGCCAAATACTGGCTGAAAGCAACGTGAGGAGAAGGGAAGGGAGGGAAAAGTAACACCACAGCGAAGTGTGCACAACACCCACCACCTCTTCTGCTTAAATATTCTCGGATATTGTGCTGGTTTTTTGTACTTTCCATTCCTTTTACTCGTCTAACACCTGGGAGAGGAAAAACTGAGTCCCTTCCTTCTGCTTTGTAAGCGATGCTGCGGTGCAAAGCCAGCCCTCCCTGTGCACACACCGACTCCAGGGGGATCAGGTGAAGTCCATCAGCTGAACTTTGGCTGGAAAATTAACATTTCAAGTCCTGCCGTGCCTGGAGGTTATGCAATAACGAACTAATAAAGAAGCCATTAAAAGAACTAATAAGCACACTCGAGCCACAGATGAGTTCAGAGGGAAAGACAAACCAGCCTCTAATCCTTTTGCTGATACTGGGGATAAAGATGAATATTAAAAAGAAGGCTGACATTAAAGTTTAAACGTTTCCAAGTAGTCTGCATTAGGTGAGCAGCCACAAACCCCTCTGTCCTGTCGCCAGGGTGCAGAGCTGAAGGAGCTGGGCAGACCCTGCTGTTAATGGGCTTGCTCTTGGTCCAAGACTCAGCATAATCCACTGAAAACAGGCCAACATTGCACACACAAATACATAAATATAGATGTGTAATATATATATTTTATATATAGACACACATATATATACACACACAGGGAAACAAAAATAAAAGCAGCACTGACAGTGTGGCAAGTACAGAGTGTTGGCTGAAAACAGACTGAAAATTTCTGGCAGCTCATTAAACTACTGTAAAGGAAAATCTATGGAATGCCACAGGCAAACAGCATGGACAGGATTTTCCTTTGGTTGGTGGCACATCCATTAGTCTGAAGGGGCACTGGCACGCAGAAGCCTGCACACTGTGGGCAGCAGAGGCAGGGAGATGGAAGGCAGGCCAGGTTTAAAAACAAAATAAACATTTCTCATTTCCCAGGTAGCCTCCCTGGGAGGTTATTGCATTCACACTTTACAGCTCCGGGTGCTACAATCCCTCTTCCTGACAGAACTCAGGAGAGGGAGCACAAGGGAGCTTGGTGCAGTTCCCACCAGCTGGTCAAGGCTTCACTTGTGTTAAGTAGTAAAATCCCAACCACAAATCCATCCGGGCTCTTAATGTCCATGTCCACACCATCCCTCCTCTCTTTCTCTCCATCAGCAGCTGCACTGGAAATCACAGTTTTCTATTAAAACATCAAGAGCAGACAGTCATGAAAACTCCCACTCTTTCATCTTACCAGTCACTAAGCATGAAAGTAAGAAATTGAGAGCAGGGAGGCTCAAGTCCAAAGCTTTATGAATTTCCTGTGCCTCTTGTTCCTACCCCTCTGCACAAGGCACTTGAAAGCCACTCAGCCCCAAACCCATTGCAGCCATATCCCACCTCCCCTGGAATGGCAACCACAGCATTCAATTCCCCATTTTATAGCTTATTCATCACTCTATATGCTCATCTTTTCCAACCTACAGCCCATTTCAGGCTATTTCGCAATGTTAATTTGAATTTTTATCTCCAAATACTTGCAGATCCACTAAACCTGCTTTTGAGACACAAAAACTTAATTTTGGGATTTGAGTCAACGTTGGACAGACCCTGGATTGCTTCCTCAGTAACTCCCTATTCAAAGTGAAAAGGGTCATCAACAGCTACTCCACTTTTTCAGTAGTTATAGTCCTGACAGAAATAACATTTTATTCCCTCGCTTATGCAAATATCACATAGAACAGGAAATGAGCATCCAAAGCTGGTTTAAAAAGACTATTTCATGGAGGAAAACACTGTACCATTGCAAAGGCAGTGTTGGAGCACTGTAATACTTCACACTGGTTTCATTAGGCTGGGACTTGCCTTGCCTAAAGGCAAAATGGGGATAAAGAAAATAAGTCCCACTCCATCAGAAGAAACTTGTAATGACACCTAAAATTCTTACATGGGGAGCAAGACAGACACAGCAGTGAAGGCTGATGAATAATGGTGCAATTGAGGTGGAAAGTATAGGGCCATTCTGCACAAGAGCAGTAAATGTTTAATATCTCTGTTGCGTCTTTCATCCATAACACCAACAGATTAACAAGGTTTCTGTGGCTGGGTAATTTCTTTGGAGTTTTGATCTTGGAAATAATTACACTAAATATTTCATAAGCGCCTTTGAAAGTTGTTTTTTTTTCTTTTTTTTTTTTAATAAAGAAAAAAGAATCGCTCGCTGCTCTTGGACCACAGCGAGGTAATGAAAGTGCACAGCTAATCAATAACCACTTTCAGTTCATTATTCAGCACATTTTGGGCTGGTGGTTTTTCTTCCCTTCTACCATTCCACACCCCACATACGGAGTGATGGTGCACTTTTAAACCATCACATCTTACTGCTTTTGCAAATCATCCTTTTGCCACAACATGGAATACCCAGCCTCTAAATACCACCCACAGCATTTAGAGGGTTCCAGGGTGTTTCCAGCTGAGGCAGAGGAGTGCCAGAGCAGCTCTGTTTCTTCTTCAGTCTGGGTAATAAATTGCTGGGTCATTTCTGCCCCTTATTCCTCTTTGAGAAGGAAGAAGGACAAAGCTTTGTCAGGCACTTGAACAGTCCCAGGGCTCTGGGCTCCTCTCTGGGGAGCTGTGATGGGACCAGAGCCTTGGCTTTGCCCCAGATCCAGCTGCAGGATCTCTCCAAACTGGAGATGCAATGGCCAGTTCAGGCAAGGAGAGACCCCAGGGATACTGCCAGGGGTTAACCACATCCTCAGTCCTCACCTCCTCCAGGAAAACCCAACACGCTCCTTCCCACTCTGCCCACTCCATAAAAAATACAACCCAAAAGACACACTGTGATCATTTAAAATATAGCTGAAACTGGAAACTGAACCCAGGACTTAAAAAATAGTAATAAATGATGAACTCACCCAAGCTAAGGACAGGAGTGGTACCTAAGGATACAAAATGCAGGTACTGGCAGGAAAAGAGGAACCAACATTCTCTGGATTCCCCACCCAGAGCAGAGCCACAGGAGCAGGAGTGTCTGGCTGGGGCCCAGCTGTGCTCCTTGCAGCAGCTCCCAGGGCTTGAGGGATGCATTAAAGCTCTGCCTTGGCCTCGGGGACAATCATCATTATCCCTCATTTGCAGGGAAATTGAGACATAAGGAGAAAAATTATCTGGTCCAATATCCAAGAGAGACTCAGTGACAGAGCAGATTCAAGATCGGATCCAGCTTTTTCTACAAAATAATTTTTTATAATCAGAGGAGGGAGTGAAGTAGCTCAAGCAAATTCAATTCTCCTGATAATTGGCACAATTCCGCAAGAAAAAAAAAAAAAAAAAAAAAAAAAAAAAAAAAAAAAAAAAAAAAAAAAGTGAAGAATTTCTTCTTACCAACTGCCTCTCAAGATATCAGTAATTTCCACAGAAAATAAAACTATTCTTGAAAAGATCAAATTTCCCCAAGAGCTCAGAAGTTCTCAGCACATATCCCCTGTGCCACCTCCAGAGAAGTCCTTTTCCTGCTGGGAAGCACATGGGAGCTTCAAGAACTTTTCTGGTTCGTTGAAATCCTGGTAGATGCAGGTTTGGTCGATGCAGTAACTTGAATGAAGTCTGACAGAGCTGCCCACAACCAAACACTCACCCTCCTCCCTCTTCTACAAGGGCTACAGACCTCTTGTTTCTACAAATGACAAGGAAAGAAACTACTCAAGATCAAAAGATGCTCAAATCCTCACTTAAAACAGTATCCCCAGAACCCCATGCAAAAAATCCTTCTTGGGGAAAATATTCTCAGTTGTAATTAAGTGATGCTCTGAAGCCAGTTTTTGCATTAATATCTTGGGCATCACAAACCAAACTCACTTTTCTGCTGTCAAATCCACAGGACAAAACTTTGAAGCAAATCTTTTGGCCTTTAATTCTGACTTTGCTCAACCCCTCTCACTGCCATTGGTTTCAGAAAGCCAAGATCTGCCTTCGTTCAGAATTCTCTCCAAGAAATTCTCTTTTCTACAGAAAACTTCTGGATGTATCAAAGCATTTAACAGCCATAGAGCACATATTGTGGTTTTTTATTTGCCCAACAAAGCAAGCAGAGAGCTTTCCCAAGGGTGGAATTCTCCTGGTCCTTGAGGACTCATGTGTGGTTTTATTCCTCAAATTAAATGAGATTTCAACCGCTTCTCCAACTACAAACTCAGCTTCACAAGTCCATCAGAGTGTCTTGCAACAAGGTGTCATACTGCACATACGGCTCAAAAGAAAGCAATTTAACGTAAATTAAAACAAAAGAAACAAAATATGTTTTCTGACCCCCAAGACCCATTCAAATAAACTTTTCCTTTGTTTCCCAACTAATATCCAAATTGTTTCAGGGCTGCTCTCTGTTGAAGCGTCCCTTCCAAGACAGTGTCACAAAAGCAAACTTACTAAGGCTTCAGGCACAGAATGAGATGCACCATTGGATGGAAACCTCGTTCCAGCCTGGCAGCAGGTGAGGAGGCAAAGCAGGGAGCAGAAAGTGTTCAGATTTCTGACCAGGGTGCAGCTCCCTGTCCCAGCTCCTGCCATGGCCTGGCCAGTTGTTTCACACCTTGGGAATTTCTCCATGCTGGCTGGCCCAGCTCTGTCAGCTCTCGGATTGCAGCAGAGCTGCACAGCCCCACGTGCCCTTTGCTAAAGGGCATTACAGCTGTATTTATATCTGACATAAATCTGCTTTGTAAACAGTGACCTGATTCGGGTGCTGGGCGTTCTGAGATGGCCACATTCAGAGCACACGTGTCTGCTGAGGGACAGCCTCCCAAAAACCCCACAGCTGGCAGATGGGAAGAAGTCAAAACAACCCAAAGCTGGAGGGTTTGGCATATCCACAAAGGGTAACAGAGGAGCCAAAGGACTTCAACGTTCCAGCTAGATCATAACATGGCATGAAGAAAAGGACAGTAAGTCTGTGGGAAAAAAAAGATACCTGCAGTCCACAAGTAATGTAAAATCTGAGGGATATTAAAGTTGGGATAGTTTAGGCCAAAATTCACTGCAAATGCTGGCTCACAGTCAAAACAATCAGGAGCTGAACTGAAAATAATATCGAAGTTCTCACTCCAGGCACCAGACCCTGTTTTCTCATCTCATTTCTATTCTTCTGTTTGCTGCCAATTCAAAGAACTGTGACCAAAAAAAAAAAAAAAAAGATCAGCCCATTAGTCTTGTCCTTAGAAGTGTTAAGCTCTTATTTACGAAGTTAGTGTTATCCACTGAGTCCATAAATTACAACTAAAGTACATAAGGAAGCAGTCATGACATAACCCCAATTTAATCTGAACCAGGCCACCACAGTCAAAGAAGTGTTTTTCAAAATGTTAATTAATTTTTAAAAGAATGAATTAAAGGGGCTTCTCAATTAAAAGAATACTTTAAGAAGACAAGCTAGAGAGGATTGTCCACTTTATTAATACAGCAATTTAACAGCTATTCAA
Organism: Sylvia atricapilla; assembly: GCF_009819655.1. Lineage (NCBI taxonomy): Eukaryota > Metazoa > Chordata > Aves > Passeriformes > Sylviidae > Sylvia > Sylvia atricapilla. The sequence goes on from NC_089156.1 coordinate 11,647,670, forward strand.
CATGTAATAACTTCTCATTAAAAGTCAACCCTTCTCCAGCAGATTAGCCACCCATTTGTCAGACACAATACAGCTTCATTAGCCTAAAAGTTCCATTTCTGCTCAGATTTGCTTTTATTTTGCTTCTGTCAAAAAGTTAGCAAAGACCCTGAATGACATCAAGGTCCAGAAATCAATAACACAAGCAGGGCCTTGGTCTTTCAGGGGTCCCAAAAAGTGTTTGGAAAGAAGTATTCCCAACAATGCTCCCAGTGACAGGACACAGCCAGCTCCTGCAAGAGCCAGGAACCTTGGGATCAACCTGAACAGAGTCCAAACACATGGTAAAGGCTCATCCATGAGCTGGACCTTGCCTGAAGAGCTCACAATTGATACCTTTTTCACCCAAGGATTACCCACCAGCACCCCACAGCCTGCATGGAATTGGAATGTGTCACTGAAAAGAGGATTTACAGCGATTTTACCAGCAGGTTCCCACGGCAAGCCCGAGTTTTTGGGTTGAGCGTGGTCATCACCTGTAACACACAAGCTGATGTCACCTTCTGGGTGGGTGTTCAGCCAGAGCTGAGGCTCCACAGGAGCAGGAGGGAGCTCAGACAGGGACAGCAGGGACAAGTCCTGGGGCTGGGCACCAGCACGGTGCAGTTCTCCAGATGTCCTGGAGACACAGACAGGAGACACTGTAAAGCTCCTGGAAGGACAACCTACAACTCCACAAATAACTGGAATCTCCTGTGATTCCAGTGGGAAAGTTGGAGCACTGAGAGGAGGAGCTCCACACCAGAACAGCAGAGCAGCTGCCCCGTGCTCTGTGTCAGCCTCACTGCTGCAGCCACAGCTGGATTCTGCCTGGGTTTCACTGCAGGATCAGAGCTCTGGGAAGTCCTTATTAAAAGATAACAGAATCTCAAAGAGGTTACAGCTAAGGCTAATACCACACAAAAGCTAAAGCAAACAAAAACATCCCAGTCTAAGATTTATCTGCAGAGACCATTCAGGCTACTCTTAGGACAATTAACAGTCACATGCCCAAGCTTCAATAAAAAGGGACACCTTCCCTGCAGCTCCTGCAATTTTCAGGAATGAATCCAGACATCAGCAGAACAGGAAGTTCACGATATATGCAGCATTAGTTTCCAAGAGAATATTTATCATGTCACGTGAGACCAGCATTTTTAGCCAACTTGGGAGAAAATAGACAAGCTGCAAAGCCGCCCTAAAAATACCAGTCACGATAATTACAAGGAAGAAAAGCAAAGCATAAGCAGTGGCAGCACTAACAATCCATACTTTTAGGGACAAGCTGCTAACAATCTTTTGTAATTACACAGACCACTGCCAGAATATTATCTCAGCTGCTCAGGTGTGCAAGTCATGTTTTCAGATTAAAAAAAAAAAAAAAAAAGAAAAAAAGGCTCCAATAATTATGTAAATTCAAGACCTTATCCTCTCTGTTCTCTCACTAAAACACGTGCTTTTGCCAAGAACCAGCTGTCCCTCCTTCCTCAGGACAGCACGATTCAGCTTCAGCATTTTTAATAAAACTGATAAAGAACAAAACAATGCAAGAGGTAGTAAAAGCTTAACAACTTCTCCTGGGCTAGAGGTGGAGAGGACAGAGTCTGGCTGACAGGAGCCACCCATGGGTGGCCACATGTTGGTGACAGTGGCTCTTGCCAAGGCACAAACCAGCACCAGCTCCTGCAGTGAGTAACTGCAGGGCTTGCAGGAGTCAACAGTTGTAACAGAAGATTTATTTTTGGCACTAAAATTAGCGAGGGTGACTCACAATAGGCTCAGGGAGCCTCGTTGATGAGTTGCATTTTATACAGTCACTTTTCACCCTTGATTCTCAAAAATACCGAGTGACAATGATGACAATAGAGTATAATAGTCCTAATTAGCTAATGGGAGAGAAAACTTCCAAGTTCCAAACTAACCAGAATTGTTACTTCTAAAAATGCAACGCAGTTGATCCCTGTTGATCTCTGAAATTAGAAGAGAAAGAAGAATGGCCATTTTCTTCTGCACATTCAGCAGCAACATCCCAACAGCCCCATCAGGAGAAAGAACACGAGCAAGAGCTGCTCAGAGCCTTGGCTTCAGAATGATTTACTGCTAAATACATTAGAAGCATCTCCCACTGACAAAATAAATAGGTCTGACTGTATCAAAACCCAAGCAAATCATTGCCTTCTCAAGCACAGGTTAATGCATTTTTCCCCAGCAATGATAAAGAGGACAAAAGGACAGTGGCAAGCTTTGAAAATTACTTGCCAACTAAGTGATGGCTCAATAATTATATTTTGGAACATTTTCCTTGCCTTTCACACCACTGAAGCCACTCTCAAAACAACTGAAAGCACCAGCAACAAAGAGAGGCCGATGTGAAACTTGTTCTGACTTCACCAAAGCAAAGGGCTGTGCAGGAGAGGCGACTTGGTGAAGTCAAATTTAGGACAACCATTATTGCTCTTTGGAGCACCCAGGTTGGTTGGAACCTTTATTTATGACTAAAGTAAAGTAGCTTTCCTCTGAATAGGGGATCACATGGAAGCTATTTTCTTTGTGGAGGTTATTTTGAGCAGAAAATATTTTCCAGTTTCATGTTGACAGACAGATTATAACTACACTGTTTTACAAAATAATGGACAAGTTTTTGAAGCCTGTCACAGGGAAAAGGAGAGAAAGCTGCACTTTTCTCTTTACTGTATTTATTCCTGCAGGAGTTGACTCTTTCAAAATAAGGTCATGTGCTCCTTTGGCACAAAGGGACTCAACAGAGCAGAGCACAGCTATCTGTCCCATTTGTCATCCCAGGCAAGATGAGATAATCAGATTAGCCAAACAGTTACAAATTGCACACGTCTGAAGGAGAAGGAAGTAATTTTCTCATATTCCTCTCCCTGGCAATCACCTCCAAGATTTCCAAAACAGCAGTGTCAGCCTCCCAGTGCCGAGCTCCTCCAGGATTCACATTCCTCTGGAAGCTCCAGATGAGCTTGTCACATTTATTGGAGAAAACGGTTTGCTAAGATGATGTGGTAAAAGCATGCATTAATACCTCCAGTTCTATCCACACCTCCAGCGATGTTCCCTAAGAACGTCCCTGTGATGGGCTACAAAAACCCTCCTGGGAAAGGCTCCTCCACTCTCCCCACCCAAACCACACGCACTGGGTGCAGCACCAGGGGTGATCCCAGGACAAGCACAAAGGGGATGATGATTTTACTGTGCTCCTGTTGCATCTTTCACCCCGAGTGGCCCAGAAATGCTGCCAGACCAAAGGCAAGGGGAGCACCCAGGCAGAAAGCTATGGAACATAAAGATGTTTTAAAACCAAAGAAAACAGCAAAGTTTGGTATTTGCACCACAGGCAACTGCCTCTGGAATCCCACCTGAACCCCTTGTTAGGGTTTGGGGTGCCCTAGGACAGAAGCTTAAGTTATCACGTTCTAAAAGGAGAAGGAGATTAGTCCAGTAAATTCCTTTATACCTTTGGAGTTCTTACACCCGAAGACACTCACACAATCTGCACTGAACAGTCTTTGGAAGAAGCTCCCTGAGCCAGTGCAGGAGATGAGCACAAAGTTACCAGCAAGTCCAAGCCTCTTGCAGCTCTCCAGCTCCAGGTGATTGACAGCGTTTCCACATCAAAAAACCTTGTACAACACAGACCCATCCACCAGCCAACACCAGACTCTTTTCAGTGAACAGTAAATTGCTCGTTTGCCAGAACACAAGGTGCCTTCATTTTCCTCCCTTAAGACACCACCAATAAAATCTCTCTGCTGCCCAGCCTGGTGTTGTCAGTGCCCAGAAATACTGGAAACCAGTGTTTTGATTCACACTGAGGACAGCTGAAAGAAATGTCAGCAGTTTTTATTTTTAAATGCATGGAGAGCTGTGCCCAGGGCTAGGAACACTCCCAGTTCTCTCAGATATTTTAGCACATACCAGTTCTTCTGAAAAAGGTGGTAGATACAAACTTTTCACTCAGTAGCGTCCTTCTTGGGGTCAGCCACAGGAATCTCCCTCCTCCTTCATTCCCCAGATCAATTTTCCACCCCCGAGGCAGCTCCCAGCTTCCATCACACCCCAGAGGACTGGGGATGGTAAAGGTCCATCCTCAAGTTTGCAGGAAAACAATGGTTTGTGCAGCTTTTTGACTGAATTGTTTCACCTCCAGAGAGGATGAAGGAATCTTTGTCTGTTATCCTTGTAACAGGCACTCCCAATTAATGCCAAACATCCTCTGCCCCTGTCCTGCAGCACAAAACCAGCACCAAAAAAATCCCCAAAAGTTAAGCAATCCAGAGACAGACTGTGCTGCAGTTGGGAGGGTTACACACACCACCCAAACTCGTGACATTCCCATAGAAACCACAGTAGGAAAAGAGAAAAGCCTCAAAAAACTGACAAGATAAAACACACATAGTGAAATCTGTAATTCTGGTGAAAAAAAAAATAAAAATCTGCATGTGCGAGTTCCTCCCCAGCTTTCCAGCAGCTCAGGCACTCAGGGCTAACACAGGTAACACCCAAGTGATACCAATAAAGCTTTTTTCAGATCCCTCCAGCTGCCTGATGGGAATAACCACACATTCTCAGCTGTGGTATTTCAGAGGACAAAGCTGTTGGCTATTAGAAGATTTTTTTTCCCTGTTAGTTATGGGCCAGTTCTTGTAGTTAAGTGCCACCACAAATAAAGGAACTTCCTAAACTTTTCTTTGGAGTGTGTAAAGCCTTTCAGAATGTACATTTTCCTCACTAGCAGGACCAGTTAAGCTACTAAATATTGGGATGTGCAGGAGAAGCAATTGATTCGTTCAGCCAAACACACATCCCTGTAGGAAAAAAAAAATCCAAGAAAAAAACCCCACATTACTACCAAAAGCACACAAGTTCAGCTAATGAGCTAATTGGCCACTATCAGAAAAAAAAAAAAAAGTTAAAAAGTTAAATGTTCTATCACACACTTCCCTACTCCAGACAAGTATTTTTGTGTGACATCAAAAAAGGGAAAGAGAACAAGAAGAAAAGGGAAGAAAAAGACAGGAATGCTTAGCAATGGCTTTTCAATTGCTCGGGTTGCTCTGCTCATGTTCTGGAAAATCAGTGATATTCCAGGGCTTGGCAGAAGCTCTCTCCACCAGGAGAGGCACAAATGTGCATGGAAGGAGGTTGTTTGTGACAAACTGAATCATTCCCTGAGATGCCTGATGCATCTCCAAACCCCTTCCAGGCAGAGGAATAACATCTACGGCGTGCCTGGTGCTAAGCTCAACTGACTGCAACACCCCTGAGCTCTACTAGGAAAGCCAGAAATAAAAGCCAACCCCAAATCCAAGAGGTTTGGAAGTGAATCTGGACATCAACACTTTTCTGCTCATCCAAGTCTCCATCCCAGCAGGAATGCCACGTGAATCTCACTCTCCTGGCACGGCTGGGATGTTACAAACCCATTGTCCCTCTTCTTTCCTCAAAGCTTTACCACCAGCATCTTCCATGCAGGGCACACTGCTTAAGAAAATTTAAAAACAGGGTTGTTTTTTGGGTCTTGAGAAATACTTTAGTCTGACAGATGGGTTTCTTTCTGGAATTAGTTTCTAAATATATACTCTACCTACCAGGCCATTAAAGGCAGGCCTAAAGACACTAACCAGTCAATGCATTAAAAGGTTTATCTTGTTAGAGGTTTTACAGCTACTTAATAATGAGTTTTGGTAACCACTGCCTGTACGTGTTTATTACTGTAAAACAGTCTTTAAAAATATATATAATCTGTAATAGCATAACCTTTCCCTTCAGCTGCATAAAAATATTGTACTCCAATCAATATCATCCACAGCAAGAAACTAAAAAAAGATCAGCAGAAGCCATAAAGCACAGTAAATTATGTTCAGGGAACAGCTCTACTGCCACCATATTTTATAGAAATTCTACTTAAAATTCACACATAGAAAAAAAATTAGATATACAGGGGAAAAAAGCAGATCTGGACAGGAGATAAAGCAAGTAAGTTGAATGGTCTGAAGAGTGGGATAAGAAAAGCACAAGGGTAGACTGAATCCGACCTTTAAGGGTCAGTCACATTTTCCATGTGCTGCTAAAGATCTCTCCCCAGGGGGAGGAGGGGGGCAGCAAGAGAATCAATTCATAAAAAAACCCATCAGTGTTTACACGAAGAAATTATTATTTTACGAATCAAAGCAAATCACCCATTACTTATCCGGACAAGAGGAAAGTTTAGCATCACCCTGTCAATATTTTGGCATTTGAAGATTTTACACATCTCGCAGTCAGAAAACAGCCAGGCCCTTCCATCACACAAAATAACAAGCATTCCTCCCACTCTGAATGCAGAGGCACTGAAGGGCACCACAGCAGCTGAGTTCACAGAGCACCAGAAGAGCACAAGCATTTCTTTAGCCAATAACAACAAAATTCAAAACAAAGCTACAAATATAAACTCAACGTGCACTGGGAGCTTAGGGAACAAGTTATTGCTCTTTAGCTTTACTGACCTTGCTGAGCAAAAAGTCATGAAGAGATGCTGACATAAGGAATCAAAGTTGCTGCCACCTTAATACCTGGACACAGGAACCACACCCTGTCAGTATCTCTAACCAGTAAGGGATCAGGTGTTTATTAAGAATAGCTGGGTACCCAAAACAGGTTGAAAATGAGGATAAACTTAGTACAGTTTAGGAAAAAAAATAAAAATAAAAAGGTGCAAGCCCCTCTGCTCTTCCTGCCTGCTCCTTTCACAAAAGCTTGGAACATCTGCAGGAACTGCCTCTCTCCAAGTATATCCCAGGGTTTACTTACTATTTATTCCCAGGCAAATTTCAAACCAGCAGCCCTTGCCAGAGCTGTGTGAGATGACCCTGTGGCTGCCCCACCTCCGGCTGTGTTCCCAAGGATTCCTGAGCATTCCCAGGCTGCAGGTCCTGTGAAAGGTGCCAGCCACCAGCCCTCCTCCTCTGCAAATGCTGCTTATCTCACCTGCAGCCAAGATCTCTTTCTTTTCTGGTCTAAGGCTACTTCCAGTCAGAGTCGGGAAGATGAAAGGAAAGCAGATGCAGAGGCATGGCTGGAAGCAGAAGTAATTAGGATGTTGGAAACCAAATCAAAACAGAAGATACAGCTTTTAAGAAAGTCTCCCTCCATTAATCTCAGGCTGAAAGAGGGACGAAAATGTTTCTATTCCAATGATGATCTTTGAAGAAAAATCTCATTATTTGGCACAAGGAGAAAAGGTAACTCTCACACTGGAGAATTAAGCAGTATTTATATTTATTCCTATTTCCTTAGCTAAGCCAGGTACAATTACTCCAATGCATGTTTCAATATACAACTCAAAAATCAGGAATATCCCTAATGTAAATCTAAAAGAGGGACTTGAGACACCGTAGCCAGGTGATGTCCCCCATAAAGAGCAAATTCAGCAATAGTGTCATTTTCTTTGAAAAGTTGGTGGTTTAGGTTGGTTCTTTTTCCAGGGATTTTTTGTTTAATGGTGCACTTTTTTTTCTTTCTACCTTTCTGCCAGCTTCCCTGGAAGAAAACAAAACAAACCTCTATGACTAATCTTTTGCTTTGCCAGCTGACAGAAACCATGGTGTTACCACTGCACATTTAAAAGAAAATCACAATTTTAAGGGGAAAATGTAGAAGCACATTCTGGTCCTTTGCCTTTCCCCTTATCCCTGAGCCATTACCCTGCACTGACATCCTTCATGAGCCAGGGCTGGAGCTGCTCTCTTCACCTGGGGGAAGCCTCAACACTTCAGTGATGCCCTGACTGGACAGAAAATCCACGTCAGGACAGAGAGGGAACTGCTTCTGCCACCCAGAACTGGTGGGAAAAGTTGCCATGGAGGAAAAAGAAACTTGCCCAAGTGTCTTGAGGTACCGTGAGACATTACAGCCAAGCCAGAGGGAATGCAGAAGCAAATGGATTCAAGTGCTCCCACAAACCTGAAGCTTCCAGACAAGAAATTACCAGTAATTACTAATAATGTAATTTTCATGCAGCACTCATCAGCATGGACCAGTTCTGTCCTCACAACAAAGAGGAACAACAAAAGCCACAAACAGTTACTGAATTAGCTTATTAAGATCTCTGGGATTTTTTTGAACTTTCATAACCATCAAAATTGGTCTGAATGCACAAACAGGATTACAATAAAAAGGCCCAGATGTCTTCTGGACACGGCAGCATCAGATCCAACATCATATTGCAGAGACTTCACACTGAGGAATCTCTTCTAAGGGATGAAGGCTGCTCCTCTGGAGTCACTGCCCATCCTGCTCCTTCCCAGGGAGGAATTTCAGAAGCTGCTACTCCAGTTTCAAACACGCTCCTCTTTAAAAGAGCACACACTTAGCAAATGCCAGGGGTGGCCAAGCAGACTGTCAGGGCATAGCACAGTAAAACACAAACAAGCACATACAAACACACACCTAACAGCGAAAAGAGAGAGCCCAAAGGCTGCAGCTGATTTTCCTGCTGTGCCTGTCGCTATTTCCATCAAATCAAAGCCCTGAAAGGCAGAAAGCCCAGCTCCATCAGATGCTCTCCTGGTTAAGAGCCAGGCACAGGCAATGTGACCTATGGACCAAAGCAGACCCCTTTACATCAGAACTTTAACCTCAGGGATGAAAAGATCAGGAGGCCTCTCCAGACGGTGAAAAAGAACCAATCACTTCATCAGTGAGGTGGTCCCGAAGGGGAGAGAGGCACAGCAGGACAGAGGAGGCTTTATCCAGCTCTTCCCAGTGCCTGGAGCCAGAGCCAGGGCAGCAGAGGGGAGAGGAGCCCTTTGGAGGCCGCTGTGTCCAGCCAGCAGGAGCAGAGCCAGAGAAGGACAGGGCTCAGTCCAAAGACATTTTTAGCACAAGGAAAGGAAGAGCGCAGCAGCTCTCCTGTACTACTGCATCCACCCAGTTTCCAGAATTTCCAACTCTGTAATGATATGGTTCCTGGAAGAGCACTTCTAACTGGATTAGAGGACATCTTGTGAGCACGCCCTTGGCAGCACCACGACCATGGTGTGGAAAAGACTCCTGAGTGCACGATCCAGGCCCTCAGTAATTCAGTTGTGCCCCCTTTCTAGCAGAGGTGAGAGGCAGGTGTTTTAAAAGCAGCTTGCTCTTAAGTTTGTTCTGTGTTTGAGGGGTTTTTAACAATTTTTCTTCTTTGTTCCCTCCTTAGGATAGTAAAACAAATTACTGTTTTTTCTGCAGTCCAATATTAGTTGTGCTGCTGAGAAAGCTCGTGTAGCAGAGCAAAACTCAACTCAAAGATGAAGCATGGACTCAGTTTTCTTTTGAGCAGGAAGGACAGAGACTCTCAAGAAGCTTCACTCTACACTAACCAGGTTTGGCATTGCCCAGACACCCTTGCTTAGGGAATTTTTAGGCAGTGGAAGAAGAGTTTTTCCATAGCACCAAATATTTTTTACAGCTGTCCAAATTAAACCACCCATTTGACAGGAGATTCAGCCCATCTTTGGATTCATTCATGCTCTGAACCATGCCCTTAAAAGGAGAGTGTGTTATTCTTTTGCATTAAGCAAAGCTGTGTTAAAATGTTTGTTTCTGATGGAACGGGGAGACAGACACCAGGAGGAAGCAAGCTGTGTCTGAAGAGCAGAATTCCTGGCAGATGGGTCAAGAGCAGCAGCTGTGTTCACAGAAAACACACACGTCTTTACATACTTGGGGCTGCCATGTGGAAAACATCACAAGAGACGGTTCACAACGAGGGGAACAGGGATCGTTTCTGACAGCAGGTATCAGGACGCTGCTCTCCTGAGCCTCTGCAGTGGATGCTGCAGATTGATGTCTCATCGGGCAGGGAAAAGGTCAACATTAATAATGGAGCTGCACCAGTTCGTGACAGTCCCAGAAATATCATGGAGAGATACTGATCTTTACTGCAGTGCGATCACCACACGCATGAGAACAGCCCCACCTGCCCAAGACCAAGTTGAGCCGCCAGTGCTCCCAGTCAGGCTTCAATTTCCTTGGCAGCACCCTGTGCACATCAGGAGCACATCTCCCTCTCTACCTACACAAGAGACGGGCAAAGGGAGAACCGAAAAGTGACACGTTCTGTCCCTCCTCTCTGTCCTTGCTGTGAAGCAGATCTCTGTGCAGGGATGACCACGGAAGACTGAAGCAGAGCAGCCAGAGGAGACTGAAATCAAAGTTCACACTTAACAGACAAATGACCCGATTTTAGAGTGCTCATTACACACTACTTTGCAGCCAATTCGAAGAGCGGCTCCACATCATCTCGGCGAGTCAGGCAAAGGGCTGCTGCTGGATTTACTAAATTGTGTCATGGAAAGAGCTACAGATGTCTTATCACTGCTGAAATGTTACAGAGATAAGGTCCGTGTGTCAGCTGCCTCCTGGAAACACAGCGAAGGGCACTTTATGCTTATTCTGCACTGAAACCGGTGTATCAAATCTTTTATGCTAACAGGAGTTCCAGACACCCAGCAGAAAATGAGCATCAGCATTACCACCACATGCTTTGAATTTCCCTGGCCTCAGCAGGCTCTCTCTAGCCCTTCTTTCAAGATGTTTTAAGTGGATTATTTTCCCCAAGAAGGGCCAGGGAGACACAGAAATTGTTACAAGCAGAACGAGTAATGAGTTTAGCAAATCCCTTATGCCAGTTACACTTAAACTGCTGCCCTAAACGCACCAGGTAGCAACAGTAATTAAATAAGCAACAGCATTGTTTTTTAAAACTCCCAGGATTTTTTCCACTGAAGGGCTGGAAAGCACTTGAAGCCTTTGTCAGGAAAGCCTGTAGGTGCAGCTTTGTGCTCTGCTCCTGGTGAGGATGGAGAGGCAGCTCTCCATTTCCAGAGGAGCACTGTGCAGGTTAACAGCACTCTGGTTTTCTCCTTTAGAGCTCAGGGATAGAGGGGAGCATGAAGTGCGGTGTGAACATCTGGTGAACACACACAGGAGGGCTACACTAAGAGGAGAAATCATTGTTTCTCTTGCAGGTGCCCTCTGCACCATTAAAAAAAAAAAAAAAAAAAAAAAAAACCACCCTGTTAAGATCAGCAGAATTCAGGAGATCATTACCTCCAGGTGCTGAACTTCTTCACTGGATTCTTCATGGCAAGTCCCGCAACAGAAACACATCCTCACCCCTCAGGGGGGTCCAGCGACCAAAGGAAAGCTGTTTCCTCCATCACATATTCCCCAGGGTCGTCTCCTCCCAATTGTTATTCCGAGGTCCTTCATCTCTCTGCTATTTATGCACATTGTTAATTTGAGCGCACCACGTACTCCGGGCTGAGCACTCACGAGTCCACAGATAGGACTTGCTCTATTCATAAATAGCAGAGCTCCAACAGGGAAAGATCCCAGGATTAGTCAGAGCTATTGAGAGAAGGGAAATTAGACAGCAGGTACAGAGAGAAAGCCTGAGTGTGTGTGTTACATATTTAAATGATACTGACAATTTCTTCAAAGCCTTACTGGGTTTTTTTCATAGGTTGAGTTCTTTGGGGTATTGTTAGTTGATTTTTTTTGTTGTTTTTTTTTTTTTTAAAGGCTGCAGTTGTAAAGGTAAAATTCTCACAAAAAATGATCAAGCAGCTGTTATTGTCACAGTGGGGGAGGTTGAATACCATATGATTAATATCCAAGCTTACTGTGGAACAACAAGAAAGTACGACTAAAAGGAGAAGGAAAGTCAAACAGGGGAAAAAGAAAAAAACAAACCAAAATCACTCACACAAATCCATATAGTTTAGACACTGAGCATGTTGTCACAAGGGACAGAACAAAGTCCCCACAGCTGAGGAGGGCCCTGTGTGATGGGCTCACCCTCAGGAGCAATCCCCATTTTTCTCTGTGCTCAAAGAGAAATGTGAAGGGGTTCACAATTCCTTGAGAGCCACGCCTGGCTGAAGGCTGGAAAATACAGCTCCTGCTAATAAATCCTTTAATTTATTAAGATAACTTCTCATCACTGAAGAGAAAGAAAAGCCATACCCCTGGAAACCACACTCAGTGAACACAGTAACTAATAAATACAAAGACAACTCAAGAAATGTATTTTGTTATATCTTAATTTCTTACATCCTTAGATAAACCATAAATTAGCAAATTTTTCCTCTTCTGTGAAGAACTTCTTTTCCCTCTCCCCAAAACTCACACAGTTTCATTGCTATTCCAGTGATTTTTTTCCCCCTCCTCAGTCTGAGCATTAACTTGTCACTTTAAGTCCCAACCTGTGAAAACACACACGGATGGTTTCCTGATCTCAAATGCAGGTAGTTAACACAGATCTCTTTTGTGCTGCTTCAGGAGAAAAAAACAAACATAAGACCTTTAGAGAAACCCTTTTTTTTGCTCCATCAACCTGGACCAAAACCAAGCTCTGCCAATCCTCCCTCTATTGGTGAGAGCCAAGCCATCCACCTGCAGCATCCCTCTGCACCAAAAAGACTTTTCTTCCAAAAGAACCCACTCTGCATTTTCATCCTCTGCTGTACACTGACACGAGAACCTCTCTTCAGGCTAAAAAACACATAAAATAGTTACAGGTTGAAGAATCTGCAGGAACAGCAAAATTAAACTAGCATTTCTGACATTACTGTGCTGGTGAGTCACCAATTCATTCTTGTTTGTCAGCTCCCATAAGGGCCAAGATCTTCAGAGGCAGCTGAGGCCAAATGTGGTGGCAGCCAGGCTTGGGCCCAGATGCCCAGAGCCAGAAATGCCTTTTCCCCTTTTAACTGTTGGCTGCCAACAAAAGCAAGAAGGGATCAGAGAGGAACTTCAAGTGACAACATCCCGCACTCCAGCTTCTCTCCCAGCAAACTCCGCAGCATTTCAGCCAAGCTCAACGCTGCACATCGGTTCTGTCCCTTTGGGGAAGCGGCTCTTCCATCACAGAAAAAAAAACCAAGGTTTACTTTCTGTCCCTGCAGTTTTCCAGATTCAAACGACCTCTGGCAGCACAGCCAGGAGCCCTCTCCACAGGTGGCAGGACTGACAGATGCCCAGACCCCAAGGAACAACAGCAGTGGATCAAAAAACAATGTCACAGCAACACGGAGCAGCCCAGGTGACACAGAGCATGGCTGGGCTCAAGCTGAGGCACAAGTGGTTCAGGGAATTTGTTTGCATAGTTTGTCCTTCATTAGGATCCCATTGGTTGGGATGCAGAGGGGAAAATCAGGGATGTATTTGTAGTAATGGCAGGGACCACATAATAATTTGCAGTCTCTATGCCTAAGGCTCACACGTATCACTTGTATTGAACACTTGCTTTATTTCCTTTATTCTTGCTTCCCAGTTTTTCCCTCTTATGGCAGCCCACTGTGTCTTTCATACACTTTCACCTTCTCCCCTACCATGAGCTCTGTTTGAATAAGGTTTTGCAGAATAGCAAAATCTGTCTCCTGCTGGAACTAGCCAGCTCTGACACTTTTGCCTAAGAAAACAGCGTCCAAAGTACAATAGTAACCCTACACAGTTCAAAGCTAGGATAGCTGGTGATCAATAATACCAAAAAACCCAAGTCAGCAGGGACCAAGTCAAGTTTCTAATCCCTAAAAACAGTTACCACAAACTCCTGTTGCTTTGCAAACTTAAATCAGATTAAACAGAACCACCGCGAGGGGAATGGAGCTTGTTCAGTGGGGAACAGACTTTTCTCCAAGTGGGAACAGGGGTGAAGTGCTCAGAAGTCCCATTAAGGAAGTAGCAGCCCTTTGGTGTTTAAGTGACTCAATGCTTTTGGAAAACAGGGCTTGGTCACATTGGTGATCCAGTATTCTATAGAAAAAATGTGGTTCTGGTGCCTAAAATCTTGTGGTTTGAGGAAAATTCAGGCTACAGGATAGATCTGGAGCAATAAAACCTCACAGTGAGCAGCTTGAGTTCCCTTTGCTAATCATCAAAAGCCACTGTTGGCAAGGAGCATGACAGGCTTATCCAATGGCTTCCACAAAAGATTGCTCACTTGTGCACATTCTGAAAGGGCAACCCCTCCTGCCTTGCCTCTCTTTCACTGTTATATTTAAATACATTAATATTTTAAACTTCTAAAAGCACGAGCAATTTATCTCTTCTTTAAAAATAAATAAGGTGAGGAATGGGATCGTATTTAGAAAGCAGCACCTTCTATCTGCTTTCATGTAGATAGAAACATATTTCAATACCCCTAAAGCACACAGGAGGTCAGTCCAAAGTCACAAGAGATCAGCAATTTTGGATGTCCAGAGTGACACCTTCTTTTAAAAGGAGCAGTTTTAAGACATAAGCCTACAACCACCGACTAATCTCCTGAAAACAGAAAGGAACAGACTTCCATCACTTCAGAGAAATACTTCATTCCAAGTTTGACAATAAAAAAAGATAAATAATAATAATAATGATGATAATAATTAAGAAATAAAAAGAGATAGGAGACAGACAGACATCTGGGTTATGTTCTAAATGTAATTAGAAGCCTGACAACAGGACAGAATAATGTCAAACAAATTACAAGCAATGTGTTTTCATTCACAGGGTGACAAGTCAACAGGCAGGCAGTTAATTTTAAGACTGATTATGTACCAACTCCTTAAATAACATAAACACACTCACCTCCACGGAAAGCAACAGGGAGTCCAAACACACCATCGATCTCCCTGCGGGCAGGGCTGAGCATCTCAGCGGTGTCTGGGAAATGATGAGCGCGGATTTTAGGGGGGGTTGTTTGTTTTACAAGGTGCTGGCAGGGCTCAGTGGGTGCCCCAGCCCGTGTACCTTGGATCCCAGCCCTGCTGAGCACCCTCAGCTCTCACTGACATATGGAAATGCACACAGAAAATGACACTCCAGAGGGTCTGCCTGAGGGATCACCAACGGGAGGAAAAGCCGTGTGGTTCCTAACAAGGGTTTTTCAGGCCAGTGTCCTCACACCCCATCAGATGATTCCTCATTCAGGTTCCCCAGTGCTCCAGGACACCACAGTGTGTGCAGCCAGGGAAGGGCTCAGCCATCTGAGCCCAGCTGCACCTCCAGGGGCTGAGGCACATCCCCTGCCCACCCAGGGGCTCCCAAGTGTCTGGTTTGGGCAAACTGGGGCATGTTCTTACAGGAAAGCCATGGCCTTCCTTCCTTCCCACCGTGGCCAGGCAGCTCCTGGAGGTTTTCCAGCCTGGAATTGCATCCCTGCTCCAAGGGACCCATTCTGCCTCCTGCACCAGCACCTGCAGGGACCAATTTACACAAACCTTCAACTTTCCGAGGCGCTTTAAAAACAAAACACTCCAAAAATCGTTACCAACCAAGTGGCAAAGGCAGAAGACGTTCAGCCTGGGGAGAGAGCGACTGCAGAGAGCAGCTCCTCATTTTCCTGCAGCAATAAGAACCAGCTCTCTGTTTGAGTGATGGTGGCTTCACGAGAACACCAGTGCAGAGCCAAGCGACGACAGCTCTGACGTAAATAGAGGCAAAAAGCAAACAGAGTGAGTGCAAAGCACTGAGGCAGCAATGGGACACGCTGGTGGAGACGCCAGGCTGCAAGGAGAAACAACGCAGCAAGGCAGGATGACAGATGAAATTTAAAAAAAAAAAAAGGTTACAAAAGCAGAACAGACTAGAAAGGCATTTATAGGATAATAATCCTTGCCTGTGTTTCTAATTATATCTGTAATAGTTAATAGCTGAAA
This sequence comes from Sylvia atricapilla, assembly GCF_009819655.1. Classification (NCBI taxonomy): domain Eukaryota; kingdom Metazoa; phylum Chordata; class Aves; order Passeriformes; family Sylviidae; genus Sylvia; species Sylvia atricapilla. The sequence continues at coordinate 11,663,377 of NC_089156.1, forward strand.
GGATTTTAGAAGGCAAATTTACTTTTTTGGTCCTCTGGGCCATTTTCTGGCAGCATTTGTCCCAAATGCCTGAAGATGAATGGTTGGTTTCAACATCTATTCATCTGCGTGTGTGGCTGGGGTGAAACACTTCCCAGGGAACTCTGCAAGGGACAGAGGTGAACTGGTTAAATCCCCTCTCTGGGGCAGGGACAGGCTGGGCAGCCCCTGTCAGTGGAAATGCACCTCAGCAGCTGCAGAAATGCCAGGAGCCTTTTTAGGGAACATTTTACCAAACTAGAAAATGGTCAAACAGCACCAGGCTGCACGTTAGACATTGACACTAAATGCTCCGAATGAATAAATGCACACACAGTTGTGGAAGGGCTGTGCTGGAGGCTGGGGAAACTGACTGGAACGAGGACAACCCAACAGAACCGTGTCTGGAGAGCAGAGGAATCATCTCATTAAAGTCCTCTGGACTCTTCCAGTGTTTCTTTTGAGCTTCACATTACCTGCCTAACACATCGACAAGCTTACAGCTGTGAACAAATTCATTTAAATTAGACCTCTGAAGCATGAACTGCTCCAAACGACTCAAATTTGAAACAAAGAGGAAATAATAGGTATTAGATTAAGTAGGTAAAGATACATCCATTTTAATTGTAGAGCTATACAGTGTAGAGTACTCTGGAGAGGAAAAAATACTTAGCCTATCTCCTTGGGAATAGTAATGCTTAGGTTTAATCTGTAGTGCTGTCACTCTACAGAGATGAGGCACACAGAGAATTTTTATGCCATGTGTCAGACTTCAAGAAGTCAACTCAAATTCCAGAACACCTCTAACAATAGTCAATCAGGACAAACATCATAACTGGAAGCACCTTCAGTTTGAAAATACACAGATATGATGATAACTGCAGCAGCACTACCAGTGCACTCTGAGAATTAATGTTGCTATCCAAAGGGAAGGGGAATGTCTCAGAATTCACTCTCTGCTGCATGATTCAAGAGCTTGGAATATTGGCTGACACCTGAATCTCTCTGATTAGAATTTGGGTGGAATCTCTCCACCCATAATTAAGGGAAGGGAAAGACTTTTGGAAAAGAAAAATTACACAGAGATGTTCCTGTAACAGTTCTGAATATTTCCAGGGATACTTCAGAAGCTGCAGTGAGAGATCTTACACAACAGCTTTTGGAAACAAGGTGTTGATATTTACCATCATCACCTTCCCCAGCTCAGTATGCTGAAAGCACATGGAGAGGAAAACCACACAGCCTTGGAACAGTAACGTGTTGGGGGTGGAGAGGGCTGGGGGGTTCGTTTGGGAGGGATTTTGGTGCCTTTTTTTTTTTTTTTTTTAATTACTTGTAACTGAATCAAACCAGAAAACCATCCCAAGAGCAGAGCCCTGGCAAACCACCCTGGACAGCAAAGATAAACACACTTTGGAGAAGTTAAAAACTGGTCCAACGTATTGAGCAGGCAGTCTCAACATCTCTGATGTCTTTTGAGTGTCAACTGAAGGGGCTGAATCTCAGACTGAGCACAAACAACGTGACCCAAGACGCCCCACAATGCTGATGTGGAGGTCCCATCCCACCTGCCCTGGGAGGTTTGGTGCACCGAGGATATTCCTGCTCTTGGGAAGGCCTCTTTTAACTGGTGCTTTCCAACCAAAGCTCGTGAGCAAAGAGCCTCTCTGCTCTCTGGAATGACAGAAACTTCCAGGGATGGGGCAGCCACAGCTTCTCTGGGCGATCTATTGCAAGAAACAAGTAAAAGTCAGAGCCAGACTGAGGCCAGGTGAGAGCCAGTTCAGAGCTGGCACAGAGTGGCTGGAGGCACCCCCAGCTGCTGTAAAAACCACCAGCGCTACCGTGTTGCACCTGCAATTATTTTAAGCAATCAGCTTTGGAAAAACACTAAGTAACATTCATGCCTCCTTTCTCATAACAGTACAGCTTGTACTGAGCCTTCCTGTTGCTAAAGAAATATGCCATTTAAGAAAGCAGCTCACTATCAGTTTAACAACGGAGCAAACAATGCCTTGGTGTTGCTATGCCTGTTAACCTTTGATTTACAACCGCCTTGGTCAGTTTTGTTTTGGAAATTAAGATGCTTGTATGCTGAAGGGTAACAGAGTTCGCGCCATTAAATTAACATCTGCTGTAACTAATGCGCTACACGAGAGTCAAAGAACATTTACAAAGCACTAAAAACAGGTGAGTGAGCATTAAACAGCCTTTTGCTGAATAACTTAAAAGAGGAAAAGATCATAAACATCTGAGAACAAAGCTCTTTTTTTTTTTTTTTGCACACGTTTTTGGTAGAAGAGTCAGCTCCAAACAATTTGCTTTGTGGTGGCTGTCAGGGGAGACCCAAGCGAGGCTCTGGCTGTGCTGGGGAACAGCTGATGTGGAAAACACAGGCTGCCAGGGACAGACAATTTGTTGACCCCCATCTGCAGGTTATTATAACAGTGATTGATCTCCCAAAGCAATTTTCATTAATAAGAAGTTTCCAGGACCAGTCTTTCTCTTTCCCTGATACCCCGGAGGAATATTTACATGAGATTCCTGGAGATCAATCCTTCCATCTCTCACTCTATTTTTTTTTCCCTTATGGGAGAATCAAGCTCAGTAATTTCTGATGCCATATAGGTAACAGAATAAAACAAATCAGCAGGTCATATGGCATCACTTCCCTGTATGAATTCTCCATACATGCTCTACACAAGGGTTGTGGGATTTTTTTTATTTAGTGAATCTGTGGAACTCACTGCTATCACAGTCACTTCTGCACCATTTTAAAAAGACAAAGGAAATAAAAGGCGTAAATTACCCTCTAAAACAAGCACCTTTTTTTGGTGCAGAAGTCTTCAGTGAAGAAATAAAAAACACAATTGCAACAAGAGCTCAAATTGCTGCTTTAGACTCTAATGGCTTCATAACAGTAATTAAGGCTTCTTCCTGACTTCATAACTATGCCATAATGCATTTATCAAAAGCACATTACCACAATGGACACATTCACTCTTTCTGCAATATTTCAACAGCTCCCTTTGGACACTATCAGTAAATAAAATCTTATGTGGGCCAATTAAAGAAAGCATAAATCCAAATTCTCTGTGCCTATCTTGTTTTGAATGCGCTGCTCTGTCAAATCTTTTTAATGGGAAATGGGTAAGTGCTTTGAATCCAGGAAAAAAACTTCCTCCCCAGAGCAGCTCTGGGATGCAGAGCCTTTCTTAAGAGCCACAGGAAGGAAGGAGAGGAGTGTTTCTTGGAGCTGTGTTTTTATCACAGGAGGAGGAGAGGTTTTGACAGCAGAGAGACTATTGTCAAGTACATTTGGACTCACGTCAAGTCTCTGCCTTGACAAATTGGACTGGGAGTCCTTCCACAGTCAAAGTGCACAATGTGCAAGGCAGAGCCATTTCTCCACTTCACTGAAGAGCAGAAGGGAATTACAGAGCTCTTTTCCCCTTCCTCCCAATCCAATTGGCTCCAACAGGCTGCGGCGAGCCCGGCACAGCCCAGGGACACATCCACAGCTGTGAGCAGCCCCTGCCCCACGCAGCCCCCTCTGGTTTGGCTGTGGGAACACAAACCCCCACTGCGGGAGGAGTGGCACACGGGAGAAGCTCACACTGTGTAATGAGTGCTACCCAAAGTGCAAACGCAAGTGGGTGAATATTGGCATGAACCCTGCAGAGAGAAGCTAAAATTAGGGCTTCCAATATGGAAATCTGTAATATCCTCTGCACCTGGGTAGCTCAGTGTATTCCATCCCAAATGCTTTGACTAAAGGGAGGGTAAAAGGGGCAAGATGCAAAATACACATGACCTTCCCTCACCATTTTTATCACCAAAAGAGGTTTCTGGATTAGACATCCTGCAGCAACAGCTCAAAAGATTTTACAGTGGAGATAATTAGGAACACATCACCCTTTCTTTGATCACATGAAAGATTATTTTAAACCAAACAGGAACACAGCTCCTGCAATGATCTTCAGTCTTTGCCATACACTTCTCTCTCTCATCTCTTAACTGCTACACTGGGGAAAGATTGGCAGGTCCTTTAAACACGGGATTATAAGTATGAGGTGAGTATTCAAGGCAGAAGTAACAAACCCCACTTTCCACTACAAGGGATGCTGAGTGCTCAGCATCCTGTACCAGTTAATCCGTGTTGTTTATTCCCTTGGTGTAGCAGGTTTTACCCTGATAAGTTCTGACTGCTCCTTAGCAGAGGCAGAACTGTTGGCAGCAACCTGAGCAGGACTCTTCAGAGCACAGTTTTGCCACCTCCTAATTTTAATATCCTTTGCAAAAATCACAGAATTTCTCTAACAGCATCAGCAAGCCAGGCAAAGCAGCCAAGCAGCACACAGAGGAGCTCCTGGGGTTTTGTCTCTGGGCTGCTGGGGGTGAAAAGGGAGATTTGTCAAGAAACCTTCTAGAAACCCTGGGGGTGAAAGGAGAGGCCTGGAACTGGCTGCAGCAAATGAAAAGCATAATTCAAATGCTGACATGTACTTCACAAAGCTGTTCGTTAAACTACATGGGAAGGAACGGCACCAACCGCAATTCAAAGCAGAAAAAAAGGAGAAATGAAAAAATAGCTTAGGTACAGCATTACACAGGAGCTGTTCCCAAGGCTTCCATCCAAAAACAGACTACCAAGCTTTCATTCAATAAGGTACTGCTACAACAGAATTACCTCCTGGGCGCTAATGGTCTCTTAGTTATAAACAACCTCTTTAAATAAAGGAGAAAGAAAAAACGTGCCTTATAAAGGAATTTGCAACACATTCCCTTCAATAAATCCTTCCTCCATTCAGTGCTTCCCAACAGGAGCTGGTCTACCAACTATCATCACCAGTAATTCTCTCCCACCAGGAGGAAAGTAAAATAAAAAATTCGTGCTATAAAAATATCTCCTTTATCATAGAAGAAAGTTATTATGAGCCTCCATGCTGCCGGGCTGATGCCTGTGCACACTGATGGTTCCCTCTTTCTCCAGTAATTGCTGGCAGAGGGAAAAAGGAACAAATGCTGACCGTGTGTGGTGCCTCCAGAGACTCCAGGTAATCATACTCATTCTGTTTTATTTATAGCAACAAGTATTTTATTTATTTGATTTCATTTACATCAAGAAGAAGAGGTCCAAAGGTTCCTGGCAAAAGTATCCTGTTAGGGCAGCTGGGGAAGTTGGCATCAGATTGTGCCAGGTATTCCCTTTCTGAACCACCTACCCTTGGCATATGGCTGAAAAAGGGAAAAAAAAATATTCCCCTCTATTTCCCAGAGCTCCTGACTGTTCCTGCTTGGTTTGTCCTCTGCCAGCTCTATATCACTGCCAGCTCCAGATTTCTTGGCCAGTGCCCTGCTCTGGGGAAAGTCTCTGTTTGGGGCAGAGCTGAGGCACCGGCTGCAGGAATGAGCCCCACAGGACACTGTGCAAGAAATGCTCCTCCAGGGCTGCGCCCAGAGCTCCAGCTACTGCAAACACCCTTGGTTCCCAGATTTCCCCAGCCCAGCGTGGATGTGCCAGCTGTCCCCAGGGCTGCTCACACGTTCCAAGTGCAGGCAGAGGCAGAGCAGGATGGCACATCCCAGCCCTCAGCGTGGCAAAGGCTCCCAGCTCTGACCCCCCAGCAGGGCGAGGGATGAGCCCAAGGGAATGAGCTCTGCCAAGCCACAGTCCCCTCTGCAGGGCTCCTCCACCAGCTGTGGGATAATGCCAGGAGAACAAACAGCTCCAGAGAGAAGTGGTTTGGACTAAGCTGGACTGGTCAAATCTGCCTGCCCAGGCCTGGGCAGAGAGCTGCTGTGTGAAAGGCAAAAAGATACGTTTACCTTAAGCAAAGCCCAGCCAGAGAAATGGGCAATTTTGTCCTCCAAATGCACGAGCTTATTGCTCACAAAATGTTGACGTTGGCTGGAGGAACCTACACTTAATGAAGTTTTATCACTCCCTATATCAACTCCCCAAGGGAGTCCCAGCAAAGCTTTGCAGGCAGCCACAAAAGTCTGGGATTGTGCTGCATCCCATCTGAAGGAAAAACAAATCCTGCTGGCAGTCTAAAACATCAAGCAGATATTCAGGATATATTCAGCCTCAAACCAGAAAAAGACAAAAAAAAAAAAAAAAAATCACCCACGCTTGTAAGCTGGTCACACCCTTAAGCTCTCCAGAGAAGTTTCACAGCTTGTAAAACCCTCCTGATTCATTTGGAAAGAAACCACAGTCCGTGCTGCAGCCCCAGCAGTGTAAGCTTTCACCAGGGGAAGAGATGCCTCAATCAATTGGACTTTGAGGGGCCATCTAAGGAGCACTAATACATGTCAGGGACCAGCTACAAACACACAAAAAAAAAAGGGAAAAAAAGAAGAGTTCATGCTCTATACTCACAAGAATTTATGCTGCAAAAAGCAGGTTATTTATACAGGAACTTTGTTTTCAGCATCACCACTCAGCTATCCATTATCAGCCCCAAAACAACAGGGCACAGGAGACTAATGAACAGCATGAGCAGGAAATACAGAGATATGAAGCAAGATTTAGAGAACAAATGGTTCAGGCACTCTTGTATTTTACAGAAGGTCATTCACTGGGCCTTTATACTTCATTTATCAAATTAGATCTGAATTGGTGCAGTCATCCTGATTCAAGAAACCATCACGCATCTTTTCCCTTCAAAAGGGGAAATAAACACCTTATCTCTAAAGCAGTTTCCATCAGAGGATCTCTGAGTCCTTCCCTGGCACTTTGCCTCCCAAAACCACCCAGGCAGACTGCCTCCCCTAGAACAGCCTTCAGAGGTGCAAACAGCTCCAGTGTTTTGCCTGTAGTGGCTCAGGCCCACATCCCCTCCCCTGAGATGCACCTGACTGAGCCAATTATCCATGTGCTGCCCTTAACCAGTGGGATTTTATTGCCTCTGTTTTTCTAGTGCTTTCCTTGTCATCATAAACATCCCAGTGTTTGCTCACAAGTTGTTCCATTAAAAACAAATATGCTGCCACTCCACGGCTATGGAATTTGCTGCAGAAGATCATCCAGAGAACAGCCCCTGCCTTGCCAACCACCTGCATCACCTCCCCCTCTAACTCTAACCCAGAGGCATCTTGCAATTACATTATTCCAACTAAATAAAATTATTTTCTCCTGTTCCAAGACATAAAACAACCACATTATTATGGCCATTGCCACTGTGATTTAGTAATTTAAACAAAAGACACACACAATGATAAGAACATAGTAAGTAGTACAGCACTTCATTACAGCTGGAAGCAGTATTTATGACCCCTGAAAGCAGAGATGGTCGTGAAAATTATACGCCCAAACCCATCACTTCAAAATCACAACTTAATCATACAACACTCAGCACAGAGGTTTCAAACACACTGATGATCTTTTGGTTTTTTCCAGGGTGAAGAAGAAGAAGCCCTGACAGACAATAAATCGTTTAAGGTATCGGTGGAAGCGGCTTACTTACGAAACGGGATTTGCCATGCAAAAAGTGAATCATGAACCATCACCTCCACACCCTGCACCCTTCCCCAGGCTGAAGGACTGTCCCTCCAGCTGTCCCCTGCCTCCTCCAGAGCAGGTCAGGGACAGGGACACTCACCCAGGGCCACAGTAAGTGCTCTCAGAGCTGAGAGAGGAGCAGAGATGCAGAGCAGTCTCTGGAAAGCTGCAAGTGCTTTGAGAGCTCCTGACCAAGCTGCACAGAGAAGTTAATCTGGTAAAAATGCTTTGGACATGTAGCCACAGCCCAAGTAGAGCTCTCTGCCAAGACTGAGGACAATACATTGTTAACTGAAGTTTAATTATATCCACAAACATACATTTCTAGCTGAGGTTTACAACCACATCTCTGTAAATTTGTTCTTCCAATGGTCCCGTTAAGAAATGAGTTTCATGATCACTTTCACAGCCCAAAACACACATTTATCTGGTGTTAAATTTACTCCTGTTTTATTTCCATAGGAACTTTGCTGGTTCCATATTAATTAATCTATGTCAGAAACAGACAACACTTCACAAAGGACCCTCTAATCAGAGGCTATTAAGGGTGGGCTGCAATATGGTTTCTAAGTAACACTGGTCAGAGTATTTTCAAAAGGCAAAGCCCAGTTTTAAAAAAGAAGCAATTATCTCCCCACCAGATGAGTATGGAAATTAAGGAGCACTTAATTATTATTGTGATGCTTTGAATTAGGCGAGATCGATTTCCAACAAGTATCATTCCCCGCAGAAAGAAGAATCTGGCCATTTGTAATATACAGACCACGTTTTGTGTTTTTAAGAGAAATTTTGCAGGAAGAATGAGTCAGCAGCAGACAAGCAGCCAGGTCTCTAGAGACAACCAACAACCATGACATGAGCTTCAGTGGGGGAAGGCTCACACCCTCCAAGACCCCAGTACAAGGCAGCCTCACTGAAAGGCTGCCCACTCTTCCCAGTAACCTGATGGCCACAGAAGCCATACAAGCTCTGGAGACTTTATCTCCTCCTATTCTCTTTTGTGTACACCAACCATATGCCCAAGTAAAGAGCACAGGCTCCATTCCAGAGGAAAAGCCAAAATTCAATTAATGACACCAACCTTTAAAAGCCAGCTGAGATTGCAGAAATGGCTCATTCAGGAAATTTTTCTTTCTGAAAGCCTCCATGAACTGTAATAACGCAACTGTTGCAGGCATTTATTTATTAACACAGAAAGACTTATTTGTGAGAGATCTGCAATCAGTTTAATCTCCGAAAGCTTGATGCAGTTTAGCCCCTGGCCAGAGGAAGCAGCACTCCAAAGGTGAGGAGTGCCTGGGCATAGCCAAGGGAACACCTCAGCAAAAGCAGCAGCACCCTGCACTCTCCCAAGCCCTGTTTTGATGCCAGGCATTGATTGATACAGGCAAGAGGAAAGCTGGCAAGTGGAACAGTCAGGGGGTGTGTGATGGCACGGGTGCAAGGAGATGGAGAATTGAAGCTTTCCCTTAAATCAGCACGGCAGGGAGGATTATGAAAGGTTGGTAGTGTGAGTTACCAGATCCTGCTCATGTCCAAAAGGAAGGCCAGTGTCAGATGGTCACAGCACAAACGATGCAGCAGCAGCACATCTGTGTCTCTGCTGGGCAGAATATCCCCCTGAGCTATCAGCAACACGAGTTTGGCAACACTGGAGCCACTTGATTTGAGGCAACTGTGATATTAAACTAATATATTTATTTGCAGTAGAGGCAAGCTTATATTAAAAGAAAGGGAATGGCACAAGGGGCTATTTCAATTCATAAGAGGCAGCTATTAAGACAGCACTAAGATGTGAGGAGGGAAGCTTTCCAATGGTTTTGCTATTTTCTCCCATCATGATTTCAAAGTTTGAGTAGTAAATAAAAGCATATTTCAAGGCTAAAGGAAGCAGATCCCCACAGTGCCTCGACTCTACTGCAGGAGAAATTCAAATGAAAGTGTTGCCTTGTTCCCAAGTATCAGGATCCTGGTTCCTCTTCTCCTTTATCACCAGTGAACAGCCACGGTGATAACAAGAGGAGTAAGTACAGCTGTCTAGAGAGATGGCAGGTACTGCCCTGAACACCTCACTAAATTGAACACAAGCTTTGCCAACACAGAGCCAGGGCAGAAACAAGAACAAGCACAGCTCTTCTACCAACAGGAGCTCAGGGTCACAAAACTACTTCCTGCTGTCCCACCTCCTGAATTTCCTGCCACCCTGTCCAGGGAACATGCCTTTTCCCTGGCCATGACCTGCAGACCACAGCCATCCACCCAGACACCAGCATTAAGGATGCCCCAGTAAAATCACAGTGCTGGGACAGTCCCTCCCCTCAGGGTTATCAGAAGTTCAGCACTGCTGTACCCACCATGACCTTGAGAAAGGACACCCTCTGTCCCCTCCCGCTTCTGGCTCCTCATGACAAGATCACTGGTACTGGGCCAAAACTGAGAACACAGGGAAGGAGAGGAGTGCTCATCCCTGCCTCTGACACAACACAGATGACATTTTGCTTATTAAGCATACCCGGAAGCAAGAATTTGAGTTGTTAACATTTGTCACTGCGTTATCTCCCACTGAACCCCAGGGAACACAGCCAGGTGCTCAAAGCAGTGGGCACCACAGGTCATAAGGATGATGTGAAACTAAAGACAAAGGGCTCAAGGACTTTGTTTCACATGCAGAGAAAACTCCCAGAAGGAAGAAGAAATAGTATTTTGAAGTCCACCTGAAAGAAAGGCATCAGACAACTGCCCAGGAGACAGTCAGCTGCCAGGTGTTGATGTCACAGGACTTGTACTGTCTCTGCCCCAGGTTCTTACCCAGGAGTGCTCTTGGGTACCCACACCCCTGTCCACACAACTGCCCCTCTGCTGAACACATCCTCAGCTCCACAAACCACAGGGACAGCTTTGGCTGTTGCTGGCAAGGCCACAAAAGGGTCACAAGTGCTCGTGAAATCCTGGAGAACTGGGTAGCTGCTGGGCAGGACCCTTCAGGGTGCAGGGGAGCCCTTGGACCACTCAGCCAGGAGCACCCCTGCCCACATCCTCCCTTCCCACTTCATGGGGTAGCTCCTCTTTGGCACAGCTGCTGATTAAAGCTTGCACTGACATCTGAAGACTCAAAGGCAAATTAAAATAACCCTACACTCTTAATCCGATTCATGCTTTTTTAATGACTGGCGCTCCTATCATGTGGAAAGGATCTCTCGCAGGAAAATGCTTTGACCACTGCTGTTCATAAAAGTAAAAAGACCTGCTAATGCTCTCCAAACTTCCCCCAGAAGTATTTATATCAGCACCCCTCTATTTTTTTTTTCCCCCAACAATAATCTAATTCATGTGACTCTTTATCTTAACTATGAAACAGCACATTAAATCCAGGATCACAGCTCATTTAGATAAATGGAATTGGGCACATCCAGCGAGTCATTCCTGCTGTGACATTTCTACTATTGACAGAGTTATTTCCAGGCCCAGCATGGGCAGGGAACTGGGAGGACTCTCACCCTTCAGCACAGTCACTGCCCCTCGCTGAGAGTGCACACCAGAGCCAGATTTCCTCAAGGGACTCTACCTGGGTCTAGTCACATGTTAATAAACATTCTGGCAGCCTTTCCCAGAAATAACCTTCAGCTGTTACCTAGAAACATAATCCATCAAAATAAACCTCAAAATAGTAAGAAACGAACTTTTATTGGTAGGCTGCTTTCTAGTTATATATACAAAAGAATTAGTGGATAAACTAGAGTCATTGATCAAGGGGATAGATCAAATTATTTTCAAGGTTATTTTCTTTGTTCTTTTATAAACACAAACAGTGTTTTTAAGAAGTTTCCTTTACTTCACTCTTTCCTACCATCTGTGGGCTCTTAGGAATGGAGCTGAACCTCATGGGCCTCTGCAGGACTTGAGAGCACCCAGTGGAATCAAGCACTTAGCAGGTGATGAGCTGAAGCGAGTCTAGAGCTTAACAGTTAAATCATCCAGAATAGATTAAAATTTCCCATCAAATAAATTGAAAGTTCTGCTTCAGCACTGAACAGTTCCCCTTCTCCCTACAGCTCCATCCCCACACTCCTTTTTAATCTGAATAAACACGGATGGTATTTGCCTCCCCCTCTTTTTCCCTCTATTTTTTTAATAAACTGCTGGGATGATGCAGGAGCCACAGTCAGAGGATTTTCTTTAGGTACTCAGAGCACTCCTGATGTGCATATTGATTTCATCTCGTAACTCTTCATAAACAAAGCAGGTGCCTGAGTCTGTCAGTGCACACACTGGTGAATCCTTCCCTCCCCTCACAGCCCCTGCACAGGGATTAACACACAGAACACGCTGCCTCAGTAGGAACTGGAATTTCCTGGAGCTTCCCCTCGAGGCTGTGAAGCTGAGATACCACCACCAGCGGCCTGGAGACACTCTGAGTGCTGGGGTTCAGGCAGGTTATCTCCCTGATAACCTCCTGCAGCCCGGGGCGCTGACGTTCCCGAGGACGGGAAACCAGCCTTGGCTGCAGCTCCTCATTTCCCAGCACTGCCTCAGAGAGGGAACCAGGCTTTGGTTCACAGGGCTGCGTGTGCTCTGTCTGACTGCATCCATAACAACGAGCTGCTGCACATTTACAGCTCCCCTCCTTCCTGAAAAATTGTATTTGCAGCCACACGACACGCTTCTGATTATTAAGAAAGATCTCTGTATAGCCCAGAAATTAATCATTTCTCTACTCTGCTAAAGCTCATGACAACGTAGCCTTCTTGGCTCTGGAAAATCAACTGCAGTCACAGAGATATGCAATTCAAAATTTTCATACATTCTTTCACTCAGGTAGAATCCTTCTCTGCAATCATCAAGGTTTTATTGGATCTGGCATAAATATTCAGTCAGTGCTGCTCATCAGTCAGGTTAGAGAAAGATGGTGGGGGTTCACTTCAAGTCCCAGAGCAGGTTCTTTTCACACCCATCAAATTTTGCTTTTAACCTCATTAAAAGCAGGGTTAGATCCTAAATAGGTCCACCCACAGTGACAGAGGGGAGCCTGAAATGGATGAAGATGACAATACAAGGAAAGAGAACCTCAAAGCAGGATAGTTCAATCAGACAAGGGTGGATTCTATGCAATAAAATAAGCTAATCACTCTTATCCACATTACATCAAATATCTTACTTCCAAAAGTCCTTAAGGCTGCGGAGTTTTCAGTTACCTTTTCCTGTTTCCTCTAGGATTAATACTCTTCCTTAGCAATCTGCTGCCAGCTGCTGCATGGCCTCTCTGGATATCATGAATTAAATTCTTGGGTTTTTTTTACTTTTTCCACTGTTAGAAGGACATTTATCAGGTTAAGCCCAGATTTCTTTCCCTGTCTTACCAACAGAGTTGTGGATGACTAATCAAAGGACTGAATGTATTTTAAAGATTTAATTCTCCCTTCACTATTTATACTAGTCAATGTCACTTTGACACTCTTCTGGCTTTTCACTGCAAAAAACTTTCCAACTCCAATTCCCTTAAAACGAACATGCTCTCATAAGCAGACAAGTGCCATTTGCTCCATCTTGCCCTCCCCCAAGTTAGCTTCAGCTGTCACCAAAAACACAGTAAGCATTTTCCTCCCTGGGAACTATGTGTTCTTGCAGTTATATTCAGTGGACCAGAAGAGTCTGGCATCGGAAAAAGAACTATCTGATTTCTTGGACTCACTGCAAGAGAACCTGTCTTGGCCAGACAGAGTTATAAGCACCAAGGATTCAGTTAAATTAAAGATACCCTGGGTAATGAATGCTGGCTGTACAAAAAGTGATCAGGCAATCACCTACCTCAGATACAGCTTTGGGGCTCTGACTGCTCTCTAAAGGGTGTCTCCTCCTGCAGTTATAAATAACAGTGAGCAAAACACTTTGTACACTGGCGTGAAGATTTTCGGAGTCACCGTCCACAAATCACCACCACTATTTTAGTAAACAGAAAGCAGTCAACAGCTCTTGAGAACCTTTCACATTTTCACCTTTCTGTTTGCAGCGTGTTCAGATCTAAAAGCACGTTTTTCAACTTAATTCAGACTCAGCGCTTCAGGTCATAACTCCTATTTTCGCTATGATCCATGTTGCCTTTTTTGATCTACATGACTTAGAATTTCTAGTTCTTTGCCCAGTTATAAGGAGGGAAGAGAAAGCAGCTGCACCTTAGATACTGCACCTTGAGATACTGAACGTTGCAGTGCTCCTTTATGCCAGGAACTGCCACATTCAGATGGCTGATCCTTGTGTGGAAATACCCAGACGTTGCACAGGATGTGAGGAAAAAAGTACAAAAATACAAAACACACTCAAAACCACCTTCCTAAAAACCTGCTCGGGGCAACAGTTTTTCCCCAGATAATTCTACATTTCCATCTTCTGTCTCACCATGTGCCAAGCCCAGTCCTCAGGCACAGACACAACTTCCAGGAAAGGGAGGTTTCCACCCAGACCTGCCTTTGCCTTAAGTGCCCTTCTCTCACTCCATTAATTGCCCCTTCCCATCACACTATTATGCCACGGTAAAAAGTGTATCTGGAACACATCTGCAGCCCTCTGTCCCCTCCAGGAAGGGCCCAGCGTCTCCCTGGAACGGCATCAAGGGAAATGCTAATGAATGTCAGGGTGAGTTGAGCATCTGCTCGATGCTGTACTCAGGACAACCTTCTCCACAAAGCTTTTTCCAGGAGGGGTTCTTCATCAGGTCTTATTTTTAAAGAATCTGGGCCAAGTCATCCCTGCTGTAGCTTTAATGACGTCAATGAGCTACAGCAGGGGTGAAATTGGGCCATTATTTTTTATGTCCATATGTCCTGTGCCTATTAAAGAAAAAAAAAACCCACAAAAGAAGATCAAGGAAGAAAAGTTACTGAATCAAAAGACTACCCGGTGCAGAGATTAACATCTAGAGGTGGAATGTTCCTCTTTTGTTCCTGCTGTACATTATAAATATAACAGTTTATGGAAAATGAAATACTTCTGTAGTGTCAAGGTACAACACGAGTTCTGCAGTGACAAATGATATTCACATTTTGTATCCTGTTTGGATTAAAAAAGCCAACAGAAAAAATCATTACCAGGAAAAGGTCTCTTCAGAACTCCACAAAAAGTGAGGGACACAGTTGCCAGTAAGTGTTAGTCTCTCCTCTCTGAGCCAATATTCATCACACTCAGCACATCAGCACCAAGTAGTAAAGCCCAGTGGACCTTGTCCTGAGCTCATTTCTTAGTAAATCCAAAACATGATTATACAAATATCAAAAGAGGAAAAAAACAAGAACGTTAAGCCTAAACAGTGTTTTCTGTGAGTATGCAAAGCCCCAAACACCAACATGAAAAGGGACACAGCTGAGGAGCCCAGGCCTGCAGATGTGACACACCAGCTGTGAACAGCCACGATTCTGCGGGGATTTTCAAAAGGCTGAACTGCACATTAATCTTGAGAAAAACGTGCAAACAGGTTTACCACCCCCATGCCCCAGCCCATGGGGTACTGTCCAGGATGTGAACAGCTCACCTGACCACAGCCAGCAAGACCTACAACCACAATTTCTCAACTCCATACTTTAAAGCCCGCTTAACTGACATTTAAGAGTATGAGTAACCATATGCAGAGGGACACAGGAAAAATTACTCACCCACACGTCTATAGAGTCAGGCTGATGCACCTTTTAAGGCAGACAGCAACTGCCCAGCAACAGCCCCAGATCACAGGCACTGGTGTTCAGGGCCTCTGCTTTGTAGATAACTTTTATTTCAAAGCTTTATAGGAAGATTCCTTTGAAATCTTTGACCCTAATTATCCAAGTCGCAGCTTCAGTCAAAGACTAAGTCCTCTCTGCAAAGGCCTTTTTTCCAATTGCTTCCCCTTTGCATTAATGAGCTCTCTTTCCCACAATAAGCTACAACAGTTTGAGGTTTTGTTTTTGTTTTTATTTTTATTCCTCTCCTCCCTCCTCCTCTCCCATTCCAGCGCTGGAATCAAAATAACTGGAGATGAAAAACGTGTGACCTCCCAAGCCTTTATTTACAGTATCACAAACCACAAGGGAAGGTTCTGTCCAAGTTTTCCAGCTGGAATGGGAACAGCAGGGGAAAAAACGTGCCCTCGTTTTTGCAGCTGTGATATTTAACACATCACAGGGGAGAAGGGTGGGAAGGAGGCAGGAGAATTAGGAAGCCAGTAATGATGCCATGGAAATATCAGATGAAGTGTCTCATCCACACAGGCAGGTTCACATGATGACATCTTTTCTCCTCAGAAATCAACAGGGCTTTGCACATGCAAATGTAACTGCAAAACCAGTCTGACACACATTTAATGGCTTTACTTCTTCATTTCTACATTAAACCAGATTGTAAAATACAGACAATTATTGGACTCCACCTAAGTTTGTATCAGTGCTGTAATGATCTCTCTTCATGCCACCATCCCCCAAAATTATAACAAAGACTTTGTCAAAAAATAGAAGTCTAGCGGCAACAGAATCTTCCTTCAGATATTTAACCAGCACAGAAAAACAAACACAAATGAAGGAGGTTTAGATCTATAGAAAGTTACTTGCAGCAGGAAACTGTCAGTTAGTTTGTGGTTACAACCACAGCAGCATCACAGCCCTTTCCTCCCAGTTAAAGACATATGTCCAAACAGTTCCTCGTGTCTTGTGTTTCTATTGTAAAAGGAGGAAAACTACCAAAACAAAAACTCACTCCTTTCCATGAGAAATTTCACAGTGCCAGATTATGCAGGAGACTCTGCAGATCACTTCTTTTTGAAAAGGGGTCCTTCTGTACCTTTCCAAACACCTGTGTCCTGTCAGGTGTAAATGGGTTTACCTGTAACTCTCTCCCACCTTTACAAGATCCCATTCCCCTTTCCTCACCTCTCAGCAGCTCCCTGCCTGCCACACTAACCCACAACCTTTACACACTGACACAGGGGAATTGTGCTGCCCCATTATGCTGACAAACAGGGTTCTCTCCTTGCCAGTACAAAAGCAGCTTTATAGGAAGATTCCTTTGAAATCTGGAATTGATCTAACTCTTTAACAGTGAGTTTTTCAATCCAGGTGAAGGATTGTGAAGGCAGGTTCCTCCACATTTAGTTGGTTTCCACAAATTGACCCCTTACAAGGGGCTCAATTCTCATGTCACGGGTCCCACGCTAAATCCCCTGGTAAGTACAAGGTGCAGAAAAAGTAAGGTTCAGGCCCAATTTGTGTCCATATAAAAGGACACAAGGCTCTGGAAGGAGAAAAGCTGGTCACATCACACAGCCAGGGGTGGAAAATCACAGCCCAGCATGGCACAGGCACAGGGACAGGTGCTGCAGGCAAGGCAGGGAGTGCTGGAAGGACATTAGAAGGAGGCAACTGCAAAGCAAAGCTGTGCTTCCTTTTGCCAGGACACAAGACATTCCTCCAGTGACGTTACAAATCGCTTGGAGAGGACATCACTTCCCCAGTGCACAAGTGCCCTGTCCCCAGCCTGCCTCACAACTTCTCAGGCACTCTTGGATCCAGCCTCATCTACCTTCCCCTCTTATTATCCTCCTGCCCAATGTCAGCTTCTGCCTCTTCTTACAGACAGAAAACACTCATCCCCCCATCCAGGCTGCTGCAACTGGCAGCACGAAAAGGCAGCACAGTGCCTCTGGACAGCTGCAAGAGAGAATGCTGAGGGACAGAGCAGCAGGTCCAGCCCCATCCCACATCAACCCCCTCCATCTCCTCATCACACCGCATTCCCCCCTGGCTCCCTGCCCTGGTCCCACAGCTCCCAGCATCACCAGCACACACGGCTCACGTCCACACACTCGTCCCTTGGGCTCACAGCAGGGATTGAGGACACTTCCCTAGATTTTGAAATAGTTCTGTGCAAAATACTGCCAAGGATGACTTGCAAGTGAGCAATCTCCCAACGTTTTCATTCTATCCAGCAGTTTGGATAAAACAAAGGGCTGCACAGCAATGCTGGCAGAACAGAGGGGGATGTTTCCTTTTCCTGGACATGGTGGTTCAGCTTTTTGTCTCCATGAGGGCTGCATTCCCTGACAAGGTTTAAAACCCATTTCTCTCCTTACATTCCCCACCTGCCGACTCACAGACGTTACTCCTCTCTGGTGACGCAAGAGCAGGGATTCATTTTCCTGTGAACACCGCTCTGGAGGCAATTTCCCCTCACCTACCCAGAGAATTAATGACCACTTGGGCACCTCATCAGCCCTGTAAAATCCTTCAGGCAAGCGCAATGAACGGAGCCTCAGCCTTGGGGCAAAGCAAACCCTAAGCTCTGCCAAGGATTGCATTTCTTCTCTGCTGTTACTGCTAATTCAGAGAAAAATGCTCCCTCTACAACGGCCTGTGGGGGAGTGTGTGACCTAAAACAGGAGGCAAAGCTCTTGGGATACAGATGTTCCCCCTCAGCACAGCAGCACAAACTCACATGGCAATTAATGCCTCTCAGAGCATAAACTCCTCTCTTAAAGCTGCTGCTGGCAGCTTTTGGTCCCAGAGAGACCCTGCCACAGCTCCTCTGGAGCTGCAGTGGGCAGGCAGGAGCTGCCAGGCTCTGTCCTGAGGAAATCAGGTATTCCACAGAGGGACAAGACACAGCCCTGGGAGCAGCCTACCCAGCCTGGCACTGGGCTCTGCTAATCCCAAAGAGAGACTTCAGGAAGGAAATCGACCTGGAGAATGGCAATGAATTCACTGGGAGCCAATTTCCTGACAGGAGACAATTAAGGTATTCAAATAACCCCTAGTTTTCAACCATGTCTGATAAAGATATTGCATGTTAATACAGATGTCACTGCAGTCTCAGTGCAACTGCTGTGACCCTGAGGTATAAACCCAGAGACTGAAAACATATTTCAGTCTGGTAAGTGAACAGTCTCTGATCCAAACTCATTTATTCTTTCTCTTCTTCCCAGCAATTCGTTGCTCTTGAAGCAAAACCTGACAATTGTTAAGTTTTAGTATCACCCCACAGAAACATTTGGTGGAGTGAAAAAGACCATTTCTGATACAGGAAAAAAACAAAAACCTTATGTGCTGAGCAATGTACTGGAGGAAAATAAGAAGATGCAGAACTGTGCAGGCAGCTAAAGGCTGACACCCTGTCTACCAAAAAACTCCAGGTGCCAATTTTGTAGTGAGAGCTCACACTATGAGATACATTTCTAGAATTCACACGAGAGGTTTGGATGGAGCTGGACACACAGTGAACCCCCAAGCAACACTCCAAAGGTTACAGCCAAAGACAGCAGCAGGTACAGACATTCACAGAAAACACAATCCTTCACTTTTATTTGTTTAAAAGCCACCATGGGTAACTGCTTCCCCTTCCACACTGCTTATTGGGAAGTTCTGCATCTCAACCCTATTGGCAAGGTAAAAACGAATTTCAAGTTCAAAGGACAAAAAAACTACACCTGGTGACAAATTTAAAGTTCAGAGGACAGAGAAACTACAATTTGATGGTACTAAATGAGGCTGTACTACTGTTTATTTCAATACAGATAAAATCAACAAGGTTAAGATGGCTTTTGAGGAAAAAAAACACACACAAGATTTAAATTAAAAATTATATTAATTGCACATAAATGTGCAGCCATTTTGCCTTTTAATTTATTTATTTGAAAGATTTTGAACAGACAAGGATGCTGGCTAAGCAGATAAAGGCAAGGAGTGTGAGCTTTTTTTCCAAGGAATTTTATTACCAATGGACACATCTATGCAATTTAAGCCAACCATGTCCTGTGACTGCCAAGCCCTTCTCAAAGAGCTCCTGCAGCCATTCTCTGGCCTCCATTTTATCACATCTTCCCCAAGCATTTATTCAAGTGGAACCCAAGCTAAGGTTAACCAGCAGCGAGTTAGTATCCCTCAGATAAATTACCATTCCCCCTAGTAACATCCAAATGTTTTTTTTTTTCCCAAGCCAGAAGAAAAAGAACAGGCATCCAGCTGAAATGTCAGAACCTACCTTCTGCAAAAAATCTCTCTAGATGCTTCTGAATGCAGGAGGGAGCAAAGACAGCATTGCTGATAAAGGATGTCACTGTTGGTCCACATGTGTCAACATCCTAGAAAAAAGACAGAACACAGTTGCTGAACTGCCGTGCCCATGGGAAATCAAGAGCAAGAATAAAGCTGCATTATTTTTTCCAGTTACACCATGCTAATGGCTCCTATGCAAACAACATAAAGCTACAACATTTTATAATTGCACATCAGAGTTTCTCTGCAGACATCCCTCCGGTATGTCAGAAATTCAATACGTGATAGTAGGCGGCAATGAGCACCTCGGGGATTTAAAGTGTGTTCCAAACCATGAGTCATCGGCATCTCTAACTCATGGAAATTAAGAAGGAAAAAAAAAAAAGAGAGAAGAAAAAACACAGGCATTGCACTGACCACTCTCACGTGCTCCCCCTGTACAGCACTTCCCCTGAAAGCATTTCTCTTCTAAACTCAGAGCTCGGTGACTTCCAGGGAGGAGACATCACCACAGACAAACCCAGCACATCACAGATCCCTCCAGGGAGCCCCCAGAGCTGGGACAGGATCCCACATTTGAGGGTGGAAGCAGAGCTGGAGCTGCCCTCGTAATCCCCACAAATCCTTCCACACCTGGAGAAGCCAAGAGAAAGCAGCTCCTACAGGGAACAAAGACAGGGCTGGTGAAGCAGCAGCACCCAGGAGGGCAGATCCAGGTCGGGAAAGCCAAAGCACTCCGTTTACATTCCTATTGCAGCCACCTGCTCTCCCCCAAGGCTGATTTTTGTCAGGAGGGCTGAGGGCAGAAGGAACCTGTAATGCTGCCTGCAGAGCAAGTTATTGTTTTGCTCATCATTCCAAACAGCCCCGTTGCCTTTCTAAGGGATTCCTTGGGCAGGCTCATCTTTATCCAATCACTGCAACCCGGTTTTAATGCTGCTTTTAAAGCGGCTGGGTGGCACTTTAGGGCACACACCTGTGCTCTCCACTCCTCTCTCTGCTGATGATCTCCCCAAGTACACTCAGGTTCTTTTAGGTCTTCTTTAATGTCTTGGCTTGTCCTTGTTTCTCTGTCCTCCAAGCAGCAGCCAGAGCAGAGCCAGGGCTCTCACAGCACTGCTCTAACAGGGTGCTGGAGGAGGGAAGGTACATCCCACTGGTCACCTGTGCACCCCCAAACCTCACATGCTTACATTAAAATTGCCTCTATCTCGCTGAACTCCCCATCAGCAGAAATATCCCTTTCCCTTTCAGCTCAGGCAGGGCACAGTTGTCCTTCCCAGTTCTCCTGCCCAGCAGCAGGAGCTGTGTTTTGCACTGGAACGAGCAAATCTGGGTCTACAACCAAATAAAAGCACATCTCCTTGACTTGGACACGGATCCAAGCTTTAACACCAGCACCTGCTACCAAAGTGTTACACAAAAAATAAATAAAACATCAATACACTCTGTCCCCTCCCCTGAAGAACCTGAAATCACTGGAAAAACCATCAATACCTTGAGCTGAAAACACTGCTTCAGTTAACATAAATTTATGTCTTGCCAACAGCTTAAAAAAAACCCCAATAACTGATCACTCTTGAAACTTCTTGCACAGCAATTTAAAAAATATAATAGTGCTTGCACAGGTCAGATCCATCCTGGAGGAAGAGCAAATGCGAGTAACGTTTCAGGACCATTAATCTCAGAAATCTCACCAAGAGCAAGCAGCCAGACAGCTTAAAAATATATTTAGTCCACAAATGCTTATTAACGTCATTTGCTGATTCACAGCTGAGCCAGACACATAGAGCCCAAATGGCACTTCTGCTTTCCCAGGCCGGGTGACAATAATAATAATAATAATAATAATAATAATAATAATGATGTTGAAAGTGTTGTGCACTAAGTTGCTTATCCTATCTCAAAACCTTCTGTGATGCAACTTTTAGATTGCATCTGTCAGAACTGGAAACCACAAGTCCAGTCTGTGGCCCTGTGGTTTAAGATCCAACCAGAATTTATCTGAAATTGAATCTTCGTTTTCTTTTCTTTCATTGACTATTGATCTTGCCAACGTTAATACAGTCAAGACCAGAAGATAAATAAAATTAATTCTTCAGGCTCACAACAAAATTAACACTGAAAATCACGACTACTTTTAAAATTACGTCCTCTTTATAACTGAAGAAAAAATATGCAATGATTTTATACCTTTGCCAGTATTTTGTGTGTGTGCTTTGGGTCAGAATTAACCCACTGAATTCCTAAGGAATTATTTAAATAAAAATTTTTTTCATAAAAGAAAATGTAAAGTGTTTCATCCCCTACTGTTATATACAATATGATCATACAAAGCCCAAAGGAGTTTCTCTCTAAAGCAACTATTCAAATCTGTATGATGGAAATATATTTAAATATATCATTTTAATCTTGCTTTGCCTTTGAATTGTAAATGCCTTTTCATGAAAGCAAGTATTCCATTAGTCCTTTTAGCCATTCTGCCATTATGATTTGCAAGTAAACAAGAACCCTCACATTACCTTTCTCTTCCAAAAGGAGTCATTTTAACTATGCAGTTTTTAACTCAAACACGTCCAGTCTGATCGAGCCCTACCAATTTTTACAGGTTATACAATAATTCATTCCTCAAGCACATTGGGATTTGTCCACATCCATTCTGTCCCCATTTTCCACAAGCAAAACCAGCCTCTCTAGGTGCTAGATATGCCAGACACCATCCTTCCAAAGGAACCACCCAGGAAACCCACACTTTGGTAAATAAATTGTAAAAAATTGAGTTAGAGGAGGGCCCTGCTCTCTCTGTCTGGCTTTGCTGAGCAGGGAGCAGCTCTCAGGATGAGCAGGGCCTGGACACAGGACTCCAAAGGTGAGGTTGGGTGAGGCCAAGCTCAGAGCCCCCCAGGGTACCTGCAAACCTGGAAGGGCAGCAACAAAGCCTCCTCCAGCTAAGAAAAATCAATCTTCCTACCTCCTTTATTCTTTTATGTTCTGTTGTGGGATTTTTTTCCCGTGTTGTGGATTAGGGAAGGGTGACAAAAGTTCTTCTTTTCAGTGACAGTAAGTCTGTAGCAGTTGTTCCAAACAGAAGAACTGAGTTCTCTGCACACTTGTTAATGGTACTGCAATCAAAAGTGATTAAAAGCAAAAACATTTCTGCACAAGAGAAACTGAAAGTATTGCCTCTGGGAAAACAGAAACACCAGCATTTTCTCTGCAGCAAACACTAAAAGTAATAGATAATTAATGTAGCCTAGGACATTATGACATTTATGAAACTTTTTTTCTGGAATAATCATAAACAATTCACCTTGACTGTATTCCCAAGTCATCACTTTTTAAACTCACTGCAGTTTGCAGAGGCCTTGCTGATGCTATTCTTAATTTACTTATTTTTAGGTGTGAGAACAGATTACCAAGGCAAAATTTAAACTTAAAAAATTGTCAGGTTTTCATCCTCTTCCATAATCATTAACCCTGTCTGCATTTCAGAAACATTCTGTGCTAAATGGAAACCAAGGACACAGTTAAAACTGCTTCTACTTTCAAATTAAATTCCCGAAGTGTGGGAGGATTCAGCATTGTTAAACAAGGGGCACATTTGTCCAAACCACCAGGAAAAAGCACCGCAACAAAAACACACAGAGATGTGAGTTAATGCAAGAACTCCCAAAAGGCAGCAACAACATTTTTATTATGGGTGATTTGAACTCCCTCTCCTTCCTCAAAAGGCTTTCTGAGAAGGATCTTTCCAGGGAATTGGAGCAGCCCAGACCCGAATCAAAGCCCACGTTTGGTTCTGGAGCAGCACAACAGCTCAGCAGCCCCCGAGGCACAGGAAAGCAGACCAGAGCTATTAATAGACAGATTCACATGTAAATATCTTTGGCAAAGAGGCAGAGGTGCCACACGGCTCGTTTTTAGCACCCATGTTGAAAACAGCACATTGCACTAACAGAACTGGCATTTACCTTTCCATGGAGGATGATTAATTAATTAGAAGATGCTTTCTGCTGGCTTCTGAAGGCTTCTCTGCTGAACTGATGCGCTGCACTTCACTTTCCAGTCCTTCCAGGAGGCACCATTGGTGCCACCACTCAATCAGTTTGTACTGGTGGGACAGGCAGAGCTCCCACCTCACCATCACCTGCACAAACACACCTGGTGACAGCCCCAAACCACAACTCACCAGCCTCGGGCAACAGAGCCCTGCCAAGCACAGGCAATAAAAAGGCTTCTGCAAAGGCAGAGGCACCCACAGCACGGTCTGGCAGGGAGAAATGAAGCAGCAGAACTGTTCCTCATGACCAGCACAGCTGGTCTAGCTCTGCCTCCTGCCCTTGCCCAATCTGCAGGAATAAATTTTAAGCCTTACCAAGTGTCAGCTGTGGTCAAACACCACATGCCCATGGTCAAACACCACATGCCCATGGTTTGGGAGCATCAGTTTCAGACCACAGAGAGTGGCCAGAGCCCTTTATCCTCAGAAATGGTTGTTTCTGTTCTCCTACCAGCCACCCTAAAGGGGATATAAGTGAGCAACTAAAAATCAACAAACCGCAGGGAAATAAATTCAAAATCCTGAAGAACTCTAATCGGAGGAACAGGCTCCGGGACGTGCCAGGAAAGTAATCAACATGCAAGAGAAATGCAGCAGTTAACTGGAAAATACGAGCAGCTTGGAAAGGCACCGAGACCATTTTTCCCTCTCTGATGTTTGCAGCATCTGGACCCTCCGAGTGCCCCGGGGTTACATTCCCAAAGGAGCACAAGGTCCTGGCTGCACTGCAAGCAGCCAGACCCAAGTGAAAGGGAGGAAAAACAAACAGCAAAATGCTTCCAGAAGCTGCCTGGGCTCTGGACCTTGCCGTAGCTATAATGAGCTTTTTCATTTGCCAAGAGTCCTCTCCCTCCTTCCTTACAAGCCATTAATCCTTTCCTAAAAGTCTTTATTCCTTTATATGAAATGGGAAGTGTTATAATCCATTGCTCTGATCAACAGTGAGGAAAAAAAAATTTAAAAACCCCCAAACCCTACGCTATATATACACCCTTAAAAGATTTTTAGGAACCTCAGACCAGTCTATGTAAAACAGGAAAGAGTGACATTTAAAATCACACAAAGCTGGCAACCTGCTCCCCACGCACATCACCTTCCCAAACCTCCCTGCTGCCTCCAGGGCGGGATCTGGGGGATCTCAGGAACCACCAGCAGCAGCTCCTGCTGGGCCCTGGGATGGCTTTGGGCTGTGCAGATCTTAAAAAGCAGCTTTCAAAAGGCTCTATTTAGTGTCAAGCTTCCAACTCCCCTTTGAGAGCAGTAAAACCGACAGGATTTTTTTTTTCTCTTTAAGAAAAAAAATAAAAAATCCTCTGGGTGGGTTCAGCACCTATGTATGCCAAAGGCACTTCATGTTTTATTCATGTGAATGCTATCACCCCGTGAAGGTTTCTAAGTGACTCAGCCAGACAGGGTCTCCACAAACAGGTTTCAGGAGAATCTTTTTTTGGGGAGAAAAAAAGTTTTAATTCAGCTGTTTGATTGATATTATTTTCCAGTCATTTCTAGCCAGGTATATTTCAAATAAAGAACTTGATGTCAGCTTCCACCTTGCCCCTTCCCAGACAAATGTAGCAATTAGCACAGAAAAATTAGTCAATTATGCAGTATTTCACCTTAAATAAAGCAGCTCAAGAAATAAAACACCATTTAATTGGTAGCTGACAGCCAGGGAAGGAACACAGTGGCTCAGTAACGTGCTTAAAGAGGCTCTGAAATCCATTCCTAGCCCTTGATGGAAGCCTGTCCTAGTCAATGAAATCCACAGCCCATAATAATGCTCAGTATTGTGCTTTCATCCTCTGTTTTATCAGAGCTCATCTGCTGATCAATGAGGAGTCCCACAGAATAACACTCTGAATTTCAATGTCAACACAGCAGTACTGTGGTAATGATCGAAAATATTTACATATTGCCTCATTGATCGTGGGGTGTTCTCTTCCAACCATCTGGCTACTGGGCACTCATCTTTTTTATTATTTTATTTTGTTTTTTAGGCCTTTACAACTATTTCAAGCAGGTTATCTTGACAGCTAACTTCCAGCAGTCCACCTGAATCAGGTTTTCCTGTTATTTTTAACCCAGGACATCAGCAACACCATGAATCAATTCCATCCCATCTCAAGGAACTGGGAAACTAATTTTCTAAACAAGGACAAACCCCCCAAAAACCCCCAGCAAACACCTGCTCTTTGATGTGCCAATTCAGCTACAAGGTCTCCTTTTTAATGTGACTCAAGGGTGTCACCATCTCAACAAGGGCTGAGTCAAATGGAAATTTGTCCCTGACTCTGCTCCTGCTGCCAGCCTCGAAGCAAAAAAGGCTGCCAGGGCTGGTTTTTCCCACCTCCAGATGGAATATCCCCTTGATCCCTGCAGTGCAGAGCCCTGGGCACGCAGCACAGGCCTGGAGTGATGCTCCCTTAGGAAATGCTCAGGTTTTCTGAGCCTGGTGGTTCACACCAGGGGCTGCAGGAATAAAAACCAGCACCAGCCAATCTCCCTTGTCCCAGCTGAGCCTGTGCACGCTGAGAGCCCCCAGCCTGTCCCACTGTCTCCTGTGCTGATGGATTTGCTGCACCCTCCATCCCCCTGCAGGTCCAGAGATGCTCCTGGAGCCAGAAACTGCGGGGAGAAATTGGGATTTAGCCTCAAGAAAACCCAAAGAAAAGCAAAGGTGCTCTGAGCACCGAGGAGCTGCACCCCCCAAGAACAGCACAACCAGTTTCCACTCAGCTCTCATCTCGCCGAGCCCAGGTTTCCATGCAAAAATGAATTTTTAAAAAGCTTGGAAAAGCTTATCCATGTGCATTCTCCTAGGAAGCTTACGAGCAAGTTAAAATAAAATATGCAGGAAAGACTAACATCTACAAGATCTACAAGGCTGCTGCAAGAGACCTCAGCAGGGAACTTGCTGAGAATATTAAAAAGGTGGTTCTCAAACAGTTGTCAAACTGATTTCAAGGAGTTTTTTAGTGGCTCCAAATCTGTTTATAATCAGAAGCTGACACTCAGGGCTGCTGCTACCATAAACTTGATTTAGGAAGAATGGGAGGTCTGAAAGACAAATCATACTCAGTCTTTAAACCAGGAATTAAAATCCTCACTCGACATCGTTTAGCTGATGATTTTGGTAACAACGTTTAAGACAAAGCCATCACCTCTTTTTTTCCCCCCCTGTTCTGCTTTGATAACAAGGAACACAACACAAGTTCTATCAGCAAAATGACATTCAGACAACAAAAGACAGAGCAGGGAGGGGGAAAGTGCTCTGACATATCTGCCTTTGATAATACAGATGCTCCATTAGACAGTGAAATAAATCTCCCCTTTATGTCAAGCTCCTTTTTCTGCCGGGGCAGGGCACCTGTATGAAGGCACAGGCAGGAGGACAGAAAGCTCTGTCCTCTCCATCCTCTCTGCCCAGATGTTTGGCAGACACGATGCAGAAGATCTGACCTAAAGGTACCCAAGTGCCCCACCAAGTCAAACCATCTCTCCCTGTTCTAAAGAAAAGGATAAATGAAAACTGAGAAGCCAGGGCAACACACAGAAGCTGAATGGAAAAGTTTAATCCTTCAAGTAGGCTTGTCCAAATATGCTCTTTCTTCTCACAGTGGCAGCATAGTTAGATAAAGGTGCCCCTTTTGGAAAACTTCTTTAAGGCATTAAACAGAAGCAAAAGACAACATTTAAATTGTTTTAGTCCCAATAGAAACAGTTGTGCCCAGACTAAACACTTTTTGAGGATATTTGATGGAAGATGTTTACTGTTGTTGAAGTTAAGAGACAGAAAAATGTTTTACAATCCAGAGACAGGTTAGACAAACAAAGAGTCCCGTGAGTCTGGATAAATGATCCTTAAAAACAAGAGGAGAACAAAACAGGCTACGTGTTCTCCATCAGTTCACTTCGGTGGATCAGCCTGCTCAGGAAATTAACAGGGAAACAAGGCAAGCAAAACAAAACCAGAGACAGAAAACTCAGGAATTTTAGTGTCTCTTCTGCTGAACTGTGCCTGCAACATTTCCTATGTCTGCTCCTGGTTTGACCCTTGTTTAAGACAGATCCTCCACCTTTGCTTGTGAAGAGCACGGAGAATGTTACTGAGGAGAGGGGATGGCAGAGAAAAAGCAAGCAGGAGGCCTTCCTCCCCCTCCTGCTCTTTTCCACCGAGTATCTCCGAGTTATTTACATCCTCCTATCCCAAACTCCCCCTCCAGTTTCACAGCTTGCCGCTTACTCTGCATTCTGCTGGAGACAACACATGTTTAGCTGCAGCGTGTTTGGGCTGGAGCAGCCTCTGAACGTGAGGCCGGGTCACAGAGCCCACAGAGGGAAGGATTTCCAGATGCAGAGACTGTGGCTGGAAAATAAAGAGCCAGAAACACGAGGCGCCATCTCTCCACCAGCCTGGAGAAATCAACCTGCTCTGTGGAGGAGACAACTTAAACAGCTTGGCAACGCCTACAGCTGGTGCTCAACCTCAGATCCAGTGAAAAGATGTAAATATTTAGATTTCAATTTCATCTGATATGATAAATATAAAATCTCTATTTCCGTCTTAAAAAAAAAAAAAGGCAACATTAAAATAGGTAAGCCACCCACCCACATAGAGAAAGTGATTCTACCGTGTTTGTACCTTTAGCAGCTTATTTAAGTTATGGTATTGATCTTGAAGCAAATTACAAGTGAAATTATTCCCATTGAATTGTCCTCTGATGTATACACCACGTCTACATAGAAGTGCATATGTTATTGTTTTTGAAAGGAAATTGTTTTGCTGTTCCCTCCAAACATGTTGTGCCTCATGGCAGCCCATTCCTTTTTTTTTTACCTCTTCAGAAATGCCCACAGCCCTCCAGGTTTCACTAGGGATAACTCTGACTCCAAGCCAAATTACCTGAAAAGACACAAAGTGATCCAACCCCAGCTCCTGATGAATACCTGTACAAAACACGGCTGATGCTGAACTGCTGCTTACCACGGCTGTACTACAAAAACCCGAAATCCTCCCATAACCTTCTAAAGCACATAATGGAATTAAGGCCCCTCTACACATCCAGAGTTAAGTCATGCAAATACCAAACTTCTTTGGAGCCAGAGATAACACGGCCTCGCCCGTGCAGTGCCCAGATACCTCAGCGTGCTGATGTGATTACACACTCCCACCCTCTAAATTGGTTATCGTGCCATTAAAATGCCTTCCCAGGTCACTGCTCTGAGGGTTAAGCCTGAATTAGTATCCTGAAGCTCCCTGATCGTTATGTAAGTGCCAGCAATCCAAACAAATCAGAGTTAGCTTCTGTGTCCATTACAGGAATCCCTGTCCAATGATGAATTACAAAGCTTTCAGCAGTTCATTCACTATTTTCTTTCCCAAGTCCTCACCAGCTGTGCCTTTCCAGCTCACAGCAAACCACCTCAATTCCACTACTGGATTTTCTGGATCTCACTTCCCACCCCCATCATGATGAGACCATAGAAACTGGTGGAAAACCCGAGTAGAAATCCCAATATCTGGTCTCCTACTGGAAACCGAGCTGTTTAAAGAAAACCTGGCAAATCATTTTTCCTCATCACATCGAGAGACTCCCTCCAATTCACCTAATCCCACCTGTTTTCCTGCCAAGGACAGTTTTAAGGTTCATGCCCACTTTTCAGAACTCACCGACCTCAGCTGTCCAAACACACAAAGCCAGGACTGTAAAAGCCGTGCAGAGTCCTCGCTATCCAAGGTACTCAGTCCTCAGGCTTGGGTTACTTTTGCAGGGAAACAACTTGAGGTCCACAGGGCTGCAGACTTCTGAATGTTGTAAGTCTTTAAATCTATCTGAGCAAGATTTTCTGGAGGCTGTTTAAAGCCAGGAAAAAAAAAAAAAATCAAATCTGGAGCTCTCAGCCTCTACCTGGGTCAGGAGAAGCCAAACTCAGCCTGTGCTGCTGTCGGACTCTGCTGGGGTGCCCCTGCTCCTATCAGCACTCCTTCCTCAGGTGTGTGTGTGTTTGTCCCTGCCCTCGGTGGCACCCTGGGCACACTCAGGGCGCTGGCATGTGTGTCCCTGCCCGGTGCCAGGTGTGAGGCTGCCAGGACAGTGACCCCGGACACCCTTCACTGGCACAGCCAGCAGACCCAAGGGTCCTCCTGCTCATCCTCCTCATCACCCCTGGCACAAGCCCAGAAGCAGAGAGGCGCTGCTTTCCCTCCTGGATGGCCTCTCCCTGCAAATCCAGCACCTCCTTGCTGGGATCAGCTCAGGTGTGGCCAAGCGCCCCAGGGCAGCTTTTAGCCCTGTGCCAACTGGATTTCTTCCCTGCACCTAGTTTTGCCCAAAAGCTATTTATCATCTCCACTTGCCTGAGCAGCCTCTTATTTCTTCTCCGCCCCGAAGCCTGACCCTGTGTCACACACTCAGGAAGAGCTGCAGGAAGGGGAAGCAGCTCTGTCTCCAGATCCTGCCATCATCCCTCAGGAGGTCCCCTGCACCTCCCTCCTTCCCTTTTTCAAACCAAAGATCCCTTTTTCCAGCTGGTTTCTAAGTCCTCCAGTGGGACTGACTGAAGCATTTTGCTGCGAGCTGCTAAGAAGTATTTGTTTAATTAAAAGAAAAAAATTAAAATCACCTTCCAGTCACACCAGCAAACCCCTTTACCTATGGAAAATGCACAAGCTGACTTCAGGAGCTCTGCCTATTGACTTGGCATCGTGCTGATTAGAGCTCCCTGTGGTGACAGCATCTGGGCCAGCCCCAGGCTAGATTGTTTTCTTCTCACATTAAGAACATTCAAATATCATCCATTACTTTGTTCATTTAAATTTTCCTAGGACTCTTGGCATGGACAGCACAATTAGAGAAGCCACATTCCCTTTCAGTTCAGGGGTGAGCTCAGACAGACTCTGCCCCAGTACAATCTTGTGGCACTTGGATTTCCTCCAACACCCAGGAAATCAAGTAATAAATAAAAAGTGGTTTATTTATTCTCTCCTCTCCATTGATTATTCCATTTCCATTCACACTGAAAACTACAGAACATTTTTGTTTATCAGATGTTTTTGGGCTCAAAATTAAATTTAGGCATATTTTACCAATTTGGGGAGATAAACAGAAATATTAACTGCATCACACCCTACGTCAGCAAGTTTTAAAATTAAATGAGAAGGCATCTTCACCACTTAGAGAAATTGGCTGTTAAGAAAACCATGAGTTGCTTTTTCCTTCTAAGAAAATAAAAATGAAACGAAGCAACACGTGGATGCCTGCTTCTAGCCTCTTCTCTTATTTGAGTCTCCAACAAGAGGAAGCTTAAAAGAAAAACACCTTAAAAGAAGAAATGTGTCTCGAGGGATCCTGCTGGTCCTGGAACAGGACATTATGGTGAATATGCATGAAAGGCATGAGTCAAACTGCACTCAGGAGCGAGCATCAGCTTTCACTTGCCATTTTCCAAAGCCTTCCACTCAGGCTGCCAAGACAGCAACTGAATGACAAGAGTTTTATTTGAATGCAGAGGGGAGATTAATGCTCTTTAGGATTAATTGGAGGAACTTTCTTTAAATTAGCTCGCTTGAAGGATGTGCTGCTTCTCTCTCTGGCCAGCTCACAGAAGCAGTAACAATTTGTGAATAAAAAGAGAGTGATTATTTAAATTCAAAACCTTTTAGCCCCCATTGTCAGTTTTAAGTTTTGAGAACTTCTATTAGGGGGGAAAAAAAAACCAGGACAAGGTCTTTCCAAACTGGTTGCTGTCAAGTAAAATGAGAAGTTAGATAAAACTCCCACGTGCCAGATGGTAAATCACAATAAATGCTCAGGCTGTTAGATGCACAACAAGCGACAAAGCATTGACACACACCATCAGCAGCAAACCCAAAATAGAAAAGATATTTTAATAAGAAGTTGTCATTTGGGGAAAAGAGCCTCGTGAAGCTCATCAGAATCAAAAGTCATACACTGAGGGCTCCTTATTTTCTTCATCACCTCACATAAGGCTGAGAACAGCCAACAATTTCAGGTGACTTACAGTAGGCTCAGGGCTATAGTCAGCAAGAGCCTTGGAGTTCACTATTTAGGCACCATTCTGACCCTTCCTGCCAAGTTCTTAAAAAAATATCGTTAAAGGATACCAGGGAATTGTTTACTCAAACCATTATTGTTTCCTGAACACAGATGCCAGAAAAAGTTTTATTAAGAAGATAAACAGCTGCTACTGTACACGGTTTAGATGGCAACAAAAGCATCTAAGGGCCATAAAGGGAATAGTAAGGGAATTAAAAAGCATTTTTATGCATGAAGATGGCTAACATCTGTACGTTCATTAAAGTGGTATCAACTATGCTTTTAATTAAAAGTTAGTGACAGAAACTTAAATATGATTAATGAAGCCCAGCAGCCTACCAGAAGCCTGCTCCATCAAAAGCAGCACAAGCTGCGTTCCCAGCCCTGCCTGCTCATTCCTTCCCCTCTCAGAGATGCTGCCACAGCCAGAACACACTGCGAGGACCACAAAGCTGAAATCCTGAAACAAACAACGAGCCAGGACAAGCCTGCAAACCGTGCTTTCAATGCCTGGCCATCCTTTATTCTGTATATCCCGAGGAGGCGTTTCAATTACCGAGCAGCCCGCGGCCAAAACAAGGAGCCGAGCCGGTTACCTGTCAGAATAACCAGGCGCTCAGAGATCCAGCTGCCATCGGGGGTTTGCCACAGGAAAAGAGGGAAAAGAGCTGCCCTACAAACAGCAGTCTCCCTCTGCACACTGAGGAGGGGCGAAACCCCTCGCCCAGAAGCCGGAGCTGAACTCTGGAAGGCGCTCAGCCGTCTTGTGTTACTCGGGAGCGCAACGCAGTCACGACAAAAATAAACCAGGCGACAAAAATACAGCACGAGCAAAAAGGTGTGGGCACGGAGCAGGACTCGGTGCCACCGGCGGATAAGGAGTCCCACAGCCACTGATATTCTCACAGGCGCTCAAACATCCGCCTGTTCGAGCCCACAAAGACACATCTATTGCCACTGTCCTGCTCAGAGCTGGGCACTCACAGATTATGTCCTCAAAGACTGAAGACGCTTCCTGACATCCAATTTCCACTCGGCAGCTTCCAGACGCCCAGAGCACAGAGAAGATGGAAGCTCTTACTTTAGAGCAGGTACCAACACATTAAAGAAACTTTTTTTTCTTTTTTGCTTAAATACACGCTTTAAATCAACTTCACCTCAGCCGTGGCGTTTAAACACGAAATGTGACTTGTGCAGCTGACTGAGCAGGGCGCTCCTCTGAGGGGCTGCGGGAACGATGCTCCCAGGCTGAGCACATCCGTACTTCTGCTTCTTCAGCGGAGCAGGAGAGGCTGGGGAGGAGGTGAAGGAAGGGATTTCACCTCCCACAGCCGGGCAAAAAGCTGCAGCTGTTCAGCAGCACGATTTAGGAAGGGTTATTGGGGAACACCAAGCAGCACTCCTTCTGTCAAGGGATGGGGAGGCCGGGAGAAAGGACTGCCAGGCCCGGCAAAAAGAATCCCCTCTTGCAGCCCATCATCCAGCTAAGGAATGGGCGTTCTGCTTTCTCCAAAGGGAAGAATCTCTTGCTCCCGCTCCCGCAAGGAAAAGCACCGTTCCTAAGGAGCACGGCCAGCTCCCCATCACCACCCAGCAGTGCCCTGACACAGGGGGGTCTCGCCCCTCGAAAACTCACTGGTTATAGCCCCCTCAGCTATAACCAGTCAGCGGCATTTATCCTTTGAGGCTGCTGCGGCTCTCAGCCTTTTCTCCCTCAGGGAAGGGAGGCACCCCAGGAGCACCTTCACGCACGGCCAGGCCCCGTCCGAGGGGCTCCTGAGCCCCCCGCACGACACACCCTCCCCCGGGGGCCTCTGCCAGGGCCGAATTGGGCGAGATTCAATGCGGTACCCGAGGAAGGAGGCCGGGACGGAGCTCTCCCGGGGGCTGCCTCCGGCCTCGAGCCGTGACCACCCCGAACGCTCCGGGTGCCGCTCTGTCCGTCCCCGGGGCACGGAGCGGTGTGTGCAGCCCGCCAGCGCAGGGAGAGCCCGGCACGGACCCGGGCAGCGCGGGGCTGCGGTGCCATGGCCGCGGGGCCCTCCCGCTCACCCACTGCTCCATCGGGAAACTTTTACCGCCGCATCCCGGGCGAGGACGGACGGCTCGGCCCCACTCAGGCCGCGGCAGCCTCCAGGTGTCGGCCGGGACCCGCCGCGGCCCGCGGGGGCCGTTCGGCGTTACCGGGAGCGGCCCCCGCGCCGCACCGGCCCCTCGGCGGAACCGCAGCCGCCCCGCGGGCCCGGCCAGCCCGGTCAGCTCCCCTCGGGCCCGCCGCGGTTCCCGCCCGCGCCGAGGCACGGCCGGGCCGGCCCGGGGACCGCCAGGTGCTGGGACTCGCCCCGCCGCCCCCCGCCCGCCCTCAGCGCGCCCCGCCACGCACCGGCTGCTCCCGGCGCGGCGGCCGCGGCTCCCGCTGCTGCTGCTGCTGCTGCTGCCGATGCCGATGCCGCCGCGGCTCGGCGGCTGCCGTTGCCTACGGGTCGCTGCCTGCCGGCATGCCCGCGCACCGCTGGCATAATCCCCGGCGCGGGCGGGCCGGGCGCGGGCAGCTCCTCGCCCGCCGGCGCTGCCGCGGCGCGGGGACGGCGGAGGCGGGGGGAAGGCGAGGCGAGGCGGGCCCGCCGCAGCCGCGGGGGAGGAGAGAGCGGCCAAGGCGAAGAGCCCAAGGCTGGCACTGCCCTCGCCCCGCCGCGGGCACGGCGGCCGCGCGGATTTATCCGGCAGCACAGCCCGGCCGCGCACCGGCAGCACCGGGAGCCGCCACTTCCTTCCCCGCGCCGCTCCGCGCTCCCTCAGAGCCGAGGGCCGGGGGCGCCGCCTGCAGGCCGCGGTGAGGAGCGCGGGGCACGGGAGCGCCCCGCCGTGAGGGGACGGCGCGGGGGAGAGCGGGGAGAGAGCAGGGAAAGAACGGGGAAAGAAAGAGCGGGGAAAGAGCGGATGGTGGCGGGGGCCCCCGGGCCGGTTCCGCCGCTCCCCGCCCCGCTCCGCGCTCGCTCGGCCCGTTGGTGCCGGCAGCGCGGCCTCAGGACGGTAACGGCGCTTAGCGAGCGCTCGGCCCTCACCTGCCCCACAGCAGCGCTGCGGGCTCTTCCTTCGGGCTTTACTCTCTACAAAGCTTCGTGGGGAAAAAAAAAAATATATCTTCAAAAGTTCAGCGGTCGTTTTGTTCAGAAATCTCAGAAAAAAGACCCGGCGGTGAAATTTTACCGTTAAACCTTCGTTAGTTTCCTGCGGTTTGTTTTTCATTCGGGATGCAGCATCCCAGCGCTCCTTCCCTCGCTGCGAAGGCAAAATCCTTGCAGTTTGTTTTGTAACTTGCTCTCTGCACTGCCACGCTAAGTTGTGTGAGGCAGATAATGCCTAAACCTATCGATGCCACAACTTTGTTTCCTTTCTAGAGACGTGAACAAACAGAAGATCTATTTTCCGACGTTTACAACTCGGAGCTGGAGCTGGAATGTTTATTATGATAGAGAAAACTATGCAAGGGCAGACTGAGGCAGAGGAGAGCCTGGGGCGGCAGTCGGGACCTTGGAGATGTGGAAAGGTGATAAATGCCAATATAGCTGCGAGGTATCAGGTGAGAACACAAGAGGAAGATGGCTAAAGTCCTCCACAACAAGCTTCTCTGGTAATCTGGCAATCTTTATGTGTCCTCAAAGGGAAAACAAGGCAGTTTTCTTGTGTTAAGGGGAAGTTGAAAGGGATTAAAACCAAAAGGGCAATGTCCAGCAAAGGGCAGGGCCAGCGCAGCGCTGGTTCCCACAGTAAACGCTCCCTCTGTCCCAGATTTTGGTTTTTTCGGGGCTGATTTTCAGGAGCACTGAGCATCCAGGCCTCCCACTGATTTAATGTGGAACTGCAGAGCCTCTGCCCCTCTGATGAATCAGGCCAAAGGCACCACACTGAACAGGTCACACAGATATTTGAGAAGGTTGGCCTAGAAGTTTACTAAAAGCAACATTTCTACCCCCTCCTTCGGTGTTAGAATAGAATAGAATAGAAATAGCCTAAAGAGCTCCAACAGATGGAGGAGGACTTTTGATTAAAAAATAAATTCTGACTCACAATTCGGTTTTCTGGATGTAATAATAAAAAAATGAGTCCATGAATATGAATAGTGCCGGAGAGAATGGAGTGGAGATGAAGGGAGGTTACAAGGAGAGGCACTGAAAGAGCAGAGCTGATCTACCTACTTGTCTCTAATGTCTGTCAGGAAAATTCTCTGGTTTTGCTGTAGCACTGATGAAAGAAAACAAGACCATTACTAGAGCCATGAAATTTTCCTGTGATGGATTCCTTGGAAAAATCCCGCTGGCTGCTGGTATTTCTGAAGAATGCTTTAAAATTGTACCTATTAATAACAAAATAGTGGGAAAACTGCAGCTGAATAGAGCTAAGCAGGGAAGTAAAGATTCTTTTTTTCCCCTCCTCTCCACCCCTTCTAAGTAAAAATTACCAGTGAGAACATGGAATGCCATCAGAATTGTACATCTCTTTGTGGAGACTGGAAATTCATTGCAGCAAGTCCCCTCCAAACATTCAGACCCCATTTCTGCATTTTAGAGTAAAGGGGAAAATGTGAAACTCTCATCCTTGACTCCTCCCCAGCTCTCATCTTGCACTGCAAGCACCCCCAGGGCAGAAGGGGTTGCAAAAACTACAGAATTTTTGAAGACCATGCATGGGTTGTACAGTCCCTCATCAAATATCTTAAACCACAGCACTCTAAAATTAGAATCAGACCTTCTCAAGCTTCCTTTATGACAGCTATTCTGGCCCTATAATCACATCATTGGTGGCTAAACATCTTGAACAAGGACAGAATTTGAAACACACAATATGATTAAAACCTACATTATCGCTGATGTAATATCCCAGAGCCTATTACTGTACTTGGGCAGGAGGAAAGAATCTAATTAAAACTTTTATTTAATATTAAAATACAAACCAAAATATCAACGTTGGACAGTAATGCAACAACATGTCAACTGGCAAATAGGCATTTTGGGGTTTTTTTTTTCCACCGAGAAAAATCTGTTTTATGTTCACAAATACATGAAATGTACACGAACACAGAACACTGGCACAAAACCCAGTCTGGCACATGGAACCAGTGACTTCAGGTGAGGAGTTCCAGTCCTGGAGTGTCAGCTGGAGCTGAGTTCTTCACTGGGAGACAGGAGGCTGCTGCCAGGTGAATCCTGGGACTCACAGTATGGAAACACCCCTCACTGTGACTGCTGGGAGACATCAGACAAAGCAGAGGAGGATTTCTGCTGCCCCAGCCAGCCACAGTGCAAGTATTGCTCACAGTTGTCACAAAGAGAAACACCCATGTTAAAGGTTTAAATTAAAAGGATTTACCACGGAACAGAGGTTCTCTTTAACACAGGTAATGCATGTTGCTTTTTGTATTAAAGTTCAAAATCTCCTCTTGGCCAATATTTACATCACACCATAAATATTTATAAAATGGTGGAGGAAAACCGAGTGCAAAAGGGTAACACTAACATTTTTTTTTCTGAAAACAAGCTGCCTTTTAGTTTCTTATTAGAAATTGAGTATCACTATTTAAAAATAATTAATATTTCTAAAAATATTACAATACAGGATAAACATTGGTTTCTCAGGTGTAACAAAAATACATTTAAAATAGAGGTGGCTGTTTGAAGTACAAAATATTGCTGTTTGTAAAGGGTAACATGGCTGCAAAACTACTTTTCAGGGTTTATAAAAATACAAAACAATTTGCATTTACTGAGTGCATTGTTATATATTAGTGCAAAAAAAAAAAAAAAAAGGTATATTTGCAATCAAGGGAGAACTGTCAAAGATTTGCAGAGGTTCTTAAAACATGAAATCTTTTCAGAGTCATTCGTATTAACCCCAAATCTCTGTTAATTCTTTCCAAACGATCTTCCAGGGCTTCCTAAAAGCAAGAGTTAAAAGAAAGAACAAAAAGCATTAATAATATATCATAGAATCCAATGATCCTTCTAAAATTAGGAAACTGCTAGCATTCCTATATTCCTGGTATTCTTTTTGAGGCCTTAGGAGCATTGTTATCACCCAAAAACCAGAGCCAGACCTACAAATTTGTCACGTTATTTTTATGTATTTGTTGGCTTTTTTAACATAAGATTTACAAAACTCCATGAGAGAAACCTGACAAAAATTAGGACAGGCTGATAATTAGGGAAGAATATTTAGGAAAGAGCTGATCACCATAGTGAGTGGCACTATTGATTTAGTGGAATGTACTTTTAATTTCAAATTGGTAAATTGATAACACACCCTGGGATGACAATTTAGGAAATGTTGAAGGCTTTGCAGAGACCTCTAAAAGACAACTTTGAGACTTGTTTTTATTAAAAGAGTCTGCAGAGCTTTTCCACAGAAAGCACTTCCCTGTATTCCACCTGAATCAGTTATTTTTACCTTCTTACTTTCTTCTTTGTACTTTCAAGGAGACAAAACCCAACCAAACAAAAACTAAACTTTTCAATTTCTCCTCTCTGCAGCTTCAGGGATCTATTTCATTGTCACTGCATTTTGTTAATGCATTGCCTTTATCTCCCTCTCAGTGTTAGCACAAGAACAGACTCTTCTTGCAGTAATTTGGCAAAAAACCGCATCCATTGTACAAAAAACAGAAGATATTAAACAATATAAAAGCATAACATAAACCCCAAAAAAACCAATATAAAAATTCCCACAGTAATCACACTCACTACCCAGAGGATCTTTCCTCTACATTATGTATCTGCAATTGTGGAAGAACAAAAGAGAACAGTAATAGACAGAAGCTTTTTCACCTGATTTAGTCTCGCTTGCAAGGTCATTCTTCCACCAGAACAAGGGATTCTGCTCAGTGCAGCCTCAATCTAATAACAGAAAACACTTCAGCTGTAAATTAGTTTCAAGAGCCAGTATGAGCCTTCCTAACTCCTCTTACAGAAAAAGAGAGGTGAGGTGTATGGATTACAGATACAAGTGTTCTTTGACACCACAGTACTGTGCCAACCCCCTCCCACACTGTGTTTGTGCTACAGTGGCTCTCCTTTAATGAATTTAAGGACAGGGAAGGACTGCAAGTAGAGAAGGGAAGAATAAAGGCACGTTCCTGATGTGCCACTCAAGTTGTGGATTAATTTCAGCCATGCATTCCATGGATGAATGGCTCCATCCCTCACCTCTCGTACGACAATTATGATTTGTCACAACTTGAAAACAAAAAAATAATCTTTGCCTGTTGCTTTTCGTGAGTCAGCTCATCAAAAAGCCTCTCAGTTTCAGCCAGAGTTGTGATCCTTGCTGTGTACTTGAAGTCTTCCTCACAAGGTGATTGCACTGCCTCGTGTCTCTGGCTCCTCTCCTCCCAAGCTGCTGATTTCTTCATTCCATTACTGACAGATTCAGTGCAGGAGCTGTGTCTGACACCTGAATGCTGCCTTCCTATCAACAGAACAGGGGTCTTTTTATTTGTTCTGTAATTATCTGGGAAGCTGGTACACAGGACAGAAAAAGAAACTAGTGACAGCACAAGCAGTGTGGTTTTGGCAGTGCATGAACCAAGGAGAGGGACAAGCAAAGCCTCAGTCCCTTGCCTTGAACAGCTTCCCAAAGGAATGCAAAACATTTGTATAGGTCATCTTCCATGTGATCTTTGAAACACAGCATATTTTTTTGATAACAACCAGATTCCTGTGTTGTACTAATTAGGAATTACTTTTACTGGTACATTTCTAAATATCACCAAGCTGACTTGGTTGTCATGCAAACACCAGTCTAAATAAGAGTGTGGATAAAATAAAAAAGCAGAACGTTGTGGCAAGGATTACAGAAGTGAGAAAAGCTCAATCAGTTTAAAAAAACCCTGAAACAACTGGTTTTATTAGTTACTCTTTGCTGTCCATAATGCAATGTTTAGCAATAGAATTTTATTAGTATGACTCTGTATACATCTTAATACAGACCTCACTAAGATATGCATTGGATAACTGAGTTAAGCAGAAGGAAATGTATTGCCTTTCTTTCCCAATCTAATTATTTTTCTTGTTCCACTGTGTTTGTGCACACACACATATACATAAAAATAAAATACTGTAGGAACAGGAGTCCTCTGTCTACAGGAATAAGGCAAGATTTAGAGGATTTTTAAAAGTTGGACTTCAGAGAGTAAAGAGCCAGCTTTCTAGTTAAGCAGCTAGAACTTTTCACTGTGGGAAGAATTGTGATACAAAATAAAGAACAGTTTCCCTCCACTTTGACAGATTACCTTCTACATCATCTAGTGAGTGAAACTGGAGCCTTTTCCTTGGAGTATTGTGCTGTAAAGTAGAGGCAGCACCAGTTTCCAGGTCATCCAGAAGTATATCAAATCTACAGAGCAGAAAACACACAGTAATTATTTGTTAGAAGTCATGTATCAAGCAATACATTATTTTCTACTTTTTCACCTTTTGATTGAATAATCAATTTTTTGTTTAGAAGACAGTAAATCTTCTAAATCCTGTTCAATAATTCTAGATTTTCCTTGCCAGATTTTAAAAAGAACAACTTAGCTTCATATTCAGGAATCTTCATGACTCATTTTCAAGGACATTTAATGAACAAGAAACAGCAGCATTAAGGCTGGATAAACATCCTGCTGCTGTAAAAACGATCAGAACACAACTGTATTCACCAGGCTCACACCTTGTCACTGTGTTTTCATTTCTGCTGAGCAAATGGCTAAATCCAGGAGAGAGGTTTTCTTTTGGAGATCGTTTTGGGCTGTATGTCACAGACACTGGTGCCAACATTATCTCTCTTCTTGCTGCAAAAGACAAAAGTATGTTTATCTACCTCAAACTCCCCAGTGCAGTACCTCCCACTCATGTGCTTACAGCTTAAAAGAATGCTCTTCAAAGCTGTCTACGTGTTTTATCTAAATTAGAAGAGAAGTGCATCACAACATGGAAAAACGAAAATAAACTTCGAACTCTCACATATTCTGTGATTACAGACATGGGAGGGGTTTTCAGACTGTCAGAACAATGCACAAATCCTGTCCCTATTATTCCATCTTCTAGAGCAGCCTTTCCTGATTCGATTGTTTTGGAGTAAGACAAAGCAAAGCTGAGAAAAGCACTGACTGGGAGTGTTGGATTTCCTGTTTGCAGGAGGCAGGGACGATGACCTCTGGCCAGAGGGGGAGCTGAACCTTTTGGGTCTGTGCTGCTCTTTCCCTTTCTCTGGAGATCGGTTTGCAACCAAAGAAGTCTCAACAAACCCAACAGTCTGACGTCGAGTTGATGGCTCTAATTAAAAGAAAGAAAGTCGTTATATTAATCAGTCTTTTTTTTCAACACAAAAACTCATAAACATTGCCCTGAACTGAGCTTTTTTTTCTCCCTCACATCAACGTCTTTGTGCTGTTTGCTCAAGTATCTCTTCTTACTCATGGAACAGACAGTTTAACTCATGAAAAAGGGTCGTTGCAGTGTGTGAGGGAGAAGTTATGCTGAGAAACAGTTTAATAGAGAAACAGTGGAAATCAGGACAAAAGCATCCTTTGGGAAAGGCTGAAGGACCTGCCTGAGCCCCAGAATATTGAGCTTTTAAGAAAGACTCAGTATTTTCTCTAAATCAGCATTGTTAAAAAGCTCGGGGCAGTCCCACTTCCTCAATTCCATTCCCATAAAACACCATGGAAACTAAAATGGATGTACAGCAGCCAGAGCTTTGTTAGGGCTCCATTAACTGTTTATAAATACCAAGATATTCTTAGAAAAAGGGACATTAACTAGTCTTCAGCTTGAGACCAAACAACAACCTCTGCAATCCCCCTATTCTAAACAAATCCCTTAGATATCTAACTTTGAATTTTCCTGGAGAACCCCACAAGTTTGCATGCTAAAACTGTTTTTATCCCATCACTGAAGACTGGTGGCTGAGAATACCAAAGCCAAAAGACATGCAAACAAAGAAAAGCCAGTAAAGACACATTCAGGAATATAAAAATGAGAATTACTAGCTGGTGAATCTTCTTTTTCTGTCTGTGTACCCCCATCTTTAAATATTTTTCCTTCTTCAAGTTCTTTAAAGGCTTTTATAATTGGTGCTTCTGACATCTCATTTTCTTTCTTTTCTATTGTATTTGTTGAAGAATCTTCCTGTGAGGAGTCTTTCTCAGGAGGAGAATGGTGCCTTAAACAATGTGAGGTGGTGGAAGGAAAAAAAAGAAGACCAAGTTTTTTATTTTATTTTATCTCATATCCCCAAACACGAACAGAATAAACAAAAAAGTGGAGAAATTTAGTTGATATTTTAGTTCAGTTCAGATTTCAGAAACCAACTCACCTAGGAGGAATGTAGGTTTCTTCCAGCCTGTTGTCTTTGGAGCTTTCCTGGCCCTCCAAAGGCTGCCCAGTGAAGATGGAATATTCAGCTCCTGGGATCAACCACTTTCGCCTGCTGACATCAGGAGTTCCCAACTTGCTGTGGGAATAAAAAGCTTCAAAATTATCAAAGGCTTTGGAGTTTGGGGTGTTTTTTTTTGTTTGTTTGTTTCTGTTTTGTTTTTTTAAGAAGAACCTGCAATTTATTCCGGTAAACAGAAAGAGATATACAATAAACTTGTAAATACTGTGGAAAAAATATCTGCATTTTAAAACATGCTTGTAAAGTAAAAATAGAATATTTGGAGGGAAAAAAAAAACATATGTTGAGGTTTCAGTCTAAATTACACAATATGTTTAGAATGCAGAGCTCCACAAAGATCCTCCTGTAATTTAATGCTGCTTACTCAGACCCAGGTTTGGGTTGCAAGCAGATCTCAACTAATTAAATGAAAACATTTGGTGGAGATTACTGCAGTAGTTCAGAGCATCTGATCCCAGCTTTCCTTTGGACAACAATTACCAGAGAAAGAAAAAAGAAAAAAACAAAACACCAAGCAAAAGCCAGCATTGATGACCCAAGGGTGATAAATATCAACTGGTAAGCATCAATTAGTATATCATTATCTTGAGATATCAAAAGAGAAATCTGATTTCCATACACAGGCAAGCAGATAATTAGGAAAGGAGGGTTTTGTTTACCCAAGCTATGAACTATAGGCACTATTCTGTAAATCCATCCTGCTGAGCATTCAACTGGAATGAGGCTTTCCTTGAGCCTCTGGGATCAGTTAGGGACAGATTAACTTCTAAATCCATTTTGGCTCTTACATCCCTGATGGACACGGTCTGCCATGCCCAGGCCTTCTTCTTTCTGATCATTGTTGAGGGGGTTTGGTTCATAAATATTAAAAGAGCTCTAAACAGAAATCTGTCTCTTGAATATATTAACACATCAATTATTTCTGGCTTTGTTATTTTCCAAATTCAAATCTCCCCAAGATCCTCCTGTTCCACACATCCAAATGGACATCCCCAAATCACATTCATTGTCATTTTGGGCCCCACAGCATCAGTGCTGAAATGGGAGAGACACTGAACAGGCCATCACTGAGTAATAAAAACCAGAGGGGGACAAAGCTTTTCAGGCCTTTAAAACATAAAATTATCCTTGAAAACAAACAAAACCAAGGCACAGATCAACTTGAATTTCTTTAAGATAAATTCCCAATTCAAACCAGAGTGTTCATTCTCACTGAAGTTCCACTCTACTCTCAGGATACCTGTACAAACTCTATTTAGAACCCTCCTGAGCAGGAATCAGCCTTTCAAACCAAGGACACACCAAGAAAACCTCCAATATCTAACTGGACTATCAGATTGCATTCCCAAGATCTTTGTGAGGTATTCAGTGAGCAGTTGAGACCTAGCAAACACTCACTTGGGAGGTGTAGGGACAGTTTGCCAAGTCAGAGATACATCAGCCAGAGAATTTATTTGGGTTTAATAATTTCTTGGCACATCCAATCTCTGGATTACGTCACATGTTTAATCCAGCTCAGGCCATGGACTGACCTCATCTTGATCCATTTTTAGCCAAGACATGTTAAAAGCTATTCCAAAACACGTTGTTTTCATGTTTTAATCTTCACTTACTTGGCACAAGAGGTTCCCAAACGATTTTCACTTATATGGCGAAGTTTCAGGGCATTTTCGTGTTCCACCTGCTTGAGCTGAGCTTCAAGTTTTAAAATTGTCCTTAAAAAGATGCATTATGAGATTATTTA
Organism: Sylvia atricapilla; assembly: GCF_009819655.1. Classification (NCBI taxonomy): domain Eukaryota; kingdom Metazoa; phylum Chordata; class Aves; order Passeriformes; family Sylviidae; genus Sylvia; species Sylvia atricapilla. The sequence continues at coordinate 11,707,199 of NC_089156.1, forward strand.
AATGGCATAAAAGAAACATCATAGTTCTTAAGGAGTTTTTGCTCCTTTTTAGTCAGATATTCTGGATGAAGCAGGAGAACAAGAGCAACTGCTGCGTTTCTGTCTATGCATCTCTATCTAAATATGGATATAAATATGCATTTGAATTTAAGTTAAATAAATCAGGTAATCTGACCAGAAAGACAGGACCAGGTGGCACTGCTGTGGAAGCAGAGGAAGTAGGAAAAAATGCATATCCTAAATTAATGAGATTTTTAGTTTGTACCAGTAGCACAAAACAACACGAAATGCTTCACAAAATGTAATTAAACTTGAAAGATCTACAGCCCTCACACTCTGGGAGGTGATGTTTAGGCCACAGTTTGTATTTCATATTGTTAAAACAATAGCAGGTTTCACAGTTACCTTTTCAGATCAGAAATCTCCGTGTTTGCATCAAGCAATTTGTTTTCAGTTGTATTTAATGTATCCTACAAGGACATAAAGAAAAATGTAAAAAGCCCAGTACAGTACAGAAGTGCATGAAATAAAACCTAAGTAACTCTACATCAGTCTTGAAAACAATACATCAATTACACCTTCCTATTTCAAAGGGTCCATTAAATTTCTCTGGCTTTGACTTTGCAGTATTTTTGCTGTCTATGACTGGAAAATAAGAGATTGCAGTTTCCTTCCTTTTCCCTCCAGGACTCTGAAGGAGGAAGTTATCAGTAAAGATAAATATGGAACTCTCTGTTTGAGCTTTTTCAAAATATTTAAGTTAATTCAGCTAATTCCATGGAATATTATCACAAAATTTGCATGTCTGGGTTTTTCATTATCCACTGTGTGCCTACCTTTACTCTTTCATGTTCTTTTCCAAGGGACTCGTATTCCCCTAAAAGCTAAAACAAAACAAAAGAACACCAACCCACAGTGAGACCACAGTCAATTAACAGTTTTGTTGGCTGCTGTAAAATCATCTCAACAGCTTGGCTAACACATGCAGAAGCACTACAGGGGATACAAAATGTACTTTAATAGTATTTGTTAAGTTCCTCTTATCATCTTCTAATTGGAACAAAAAGTTATAGACAGGACAAGAGGGGACAGAGCCACTTACAGAATGTATTTTTAATTTTCAAACTACTTGTCTCTAAAGAAACTGAATGAATGAACCAGAAAAATTCCTCAGTGACTTTAAAAGTGACTTTGTCTTTTGAAATTCCAATTGTAAAAAAGAAGTTAAAGCGTGAAGTAGCTGTTCCAGCTAATACCCATTCTGCCAGTCCATTTAAATGTTCCATAAAGCTCTTCCTGAAGATTCTGAGGAACAATTCCTTTGATTCAGTCTAAAATCATACACAATGAACAGTTTTGGGATGAGGAATGACAAGTTTAGTCCATCTTCAACAAGCTTAAGAGAGGAAAAATTACTTCCTAAAATAATTTCACGTAGTATCTTCAACTTAGAGGAATAAAATTCCCAAGACGGACTTTTGCAAGGGTTACCACATCAAGTACAACACTTTCTGCCTTAAATAATTGTTTTAAAATATCTTTTAGGTCCACAGTGCCCCCTCAGCACCCAGCCTAGTAAAGAGTGAGCTGAGGAATTTCTCTTTTCTTGTTGTGCCTTAAAGACTTCCCAGCCATAAACTCAGAGTATTTTTCACACCCAGGACTTGCTGTCATCCCCCTGCCGACACCACCCATCCATTTTCTTACTCACGTTTTGAAACATTCTGTTTTCTTCCTGGAGCCTTGTGTTTTTGTTGTCAGATAACTTGTAAGCCTTCTCAAAAGCCTCCTCCAGCTCCCTGAGCCTGGATTTCAGGCGGCTGATGGTGTTGTCCTTCTCCTTGTGGGTTGTGCGCATTTCCTCGAGCCGCTCCTGCAGGACTTTGGAATTGTCACTGATGGTATAGAAACGTTCTCTCCAATCTGCCTGGAGGACAGAGAACATCCTTTAGAATGTTTAAAACATTCCTATTCTCTGGTAGATTATTTATTTCAGTTCAATGAATTACCTTAAAATCACCAGCACAGAAAACAAGGGTACACCTGGCCATGAACTAAATGAGATTTTTGCCTGTTTGACTTAGAAAGAATGAAAATGAAGACCAAACCCATCAAAAATGTATTTATTTTACAGGATTATAAAATCTGGAGGTGAGGCCTCCAATCCATCTGATTGACTTACTTCCCAGCATGGAAAAATGTCTAAAGAAGGTGGAATTAGTCTCTGCAGGTGTCTAAATCTGATGACAATTCAACTTCCATCAGAGAGTGTCCTGGTTTTTGACTAGTAAATGCCTTAATTTATGCACAAGCAAACAGGTCTGGCCTAGCTGGAAAAACTGCAAATACACCTAAAGAGAGTATTTTTGCTCCAGCATAAGTGAGATTTCTTTTATCACAGCTTTAATAAGAAAGTAATTAAAACAAAATAAACAAATTAAGAAAATTTAAAGAGAAACGTGATAAACCCATCACAGTATTTCACTCTTGGACTTTGTTTGATCCCTGCTAACCTGGAAAAAAGTTCACGAGCAAAAGTGATGATGATTCAAGTAGGGAATTCTAAGAAAGTCACTGTGTAACATGTGGCCTGATGTTATAGATTAAGGGGAAGGTTGAAAGGTTAAAAATAAAATAAGTATGGAAACACTGATCAGCTTATTAATGAAAAAGCTCATTCCTTTAGCCTTTTATTTTAAAAGCAACTTGATTTAAGAACATATACTTACCACTTGCTTTTCTAGCAGATTATTCTTATTTTCAAGGGCCTTTATGCGAGCACTTGCTTCATTCAGAGCTGCATCTAACTGGTCACACCTGTTTAGAACATAGAGATTGCAGCAATCTCTTGATATTTTCAAATAAAAGATCTACATTTTAGAGGCTTTTCTCCTTCCTCAAGCCTCCCCATGAATTTTGCTGTGATGTCCTCCCACATTTTTCAGCCCCTGCAGTGTCTCTGCTCAGAAGGGCTGTGGTGGCCTGGGGTGAGAAGGAAACTGAGAACACACGAAGTTTGTGCAGTATTTCAGCTGTCTAAATTTGGTTTAACTGGCAATAATGATACAGAAATCACATCAATACTCTCTGTACAGCAAACACTCAAGCTGTAGATAATGGAATGCACAGCTGGGGCACACAGACTGCAGGGTAAAGTCACCAGTGAACTCAGGACTGGTCCTGTGTCACCTGTGGTTGTGACATGAAGGTGCAGGAGGATGATGGTCACCAGTGTGGCAGCAGAGCAGAGTCTTCCAACACAAATCATTCCATTACAAATTGCTCAGGAGCACCTCAGTCTGCCAGCCACTCCTGAGGAAAGCTTGCACCGGCTCCAGAAAAAAACAGGTCAAACTAGAACTGAGGTCCAAATGCCACATTTTATGGTCTAACAATAGTGAGCTGATCTTCAAAGAAACATGGAAGTGTTTGAGTTGGAAGGGACTTTCAAGCTCATCCAGCTCCAACCCCTCTGCCATGAGCAGGGACCTCTTCCATGACATGAAGCATCTCAGAGCCCTCTGAACCAGGGGATGGGGCAGCCACAACTTAGCAACTGCATTACACAATGCAAAATTCATATTTAACAGGCAAATATTAGTATCATAGGTGCATGAAATCTTCAGAACTGAAGAGGGACATAAACCGTTCGAGATACTCCAAACAAAGATACTCAGCCTTTAAAATATAAAGAGCAAGACAAGAAGGACAAACAGTACCTGTCAGCAAGGCTTTGATTGATTTTCTTCAGGTCCTCAGATGCAGCAGTTCTATGGCTGGACTCCAGCTGCTGTTTTAAGCTCTGGATCTCAGAGTCATAGTAAGCTCGTAGATCAGCGATGTGTCGAGCGTGTTTTTCCCTCAGGTTCTGCCTAATCCTATTTTCAATATAAGAATTTAAAAAAAAAAAAATTCCAGCCATCCACATGATCATGCACTGCTGGATTCATTTGTACATAATGAACCCAGCATATAAATGTCTCTTACAAAGCTCTATTTGCATTCAAGCCAAGGCAGAGAAAGCTTTGTCATCTAAGGCAGGGAATTCTTCACATTAATAGAGATAGATATTATGATTATTATATACAAATAATAGATACAAACACAACATAAAGCTTTACTTTTTTACAAGCCCTCATACATGGAATAAATGCCCTGTCTGCTTGTCCATGTGCAAATCATCAGAGCTTCAACAGTGAATGGAGGATATTTATTTTTCCTAAGTACAGTAAATTCTGTGTTTCTCTGCATTTGATTCCAGAGAGGAAAATAACCTCCCTCTCAGAACTTTGAAATTCTCTGCCTAAATTAACTCCCTCACACAGCCTGTAAGGGAAGGATGTATTTTTATTTTTATGCATAAAGAGAACTCACATATTCTGTTTGATTTACTACTATTGTTTCATTCCTTTCATAAGAGTACCAAACTTCTCACTTTAAAAAAAAAAGAAAAAAAATACTTACTTTGACATGACCACAGGATCTTCAACAGATGCCACTGAAAGGCTGTAATCTGGCAAACTGCTGTCAGCACACTGAGTAACAGAAGATGGAGTTAGAGTCAGTGTTTCTTCCTCCTCAGTGTTGACTGAATTACTGTCAGCATCCCTGTATGGCACTGGGAAGGGAGAGCTGGCCCTGTTTTCACTCTGGAACGGGCGAGTTCTCCACAGGTCCAAGTGCACAGCTCTGCTGCTGGCAGGGTGTGTTGGAGAATCATCTAACTGAGATGAATGACTTGTCTGTGAGAAAGAGTCTGTGTCACAATGACTGGGAAATCCAGGCTCTGCCATGGAGTCTGGAGAAAAGGGAGTAGAGTCTTCAGGAGAACTGAAAAAACAGCGTCCCTGGTTCTGCTGGCCTGGTTTCATGTGCAGGGTTGGGTCCAACGTCAAGACCTAGGAAATAAGTCACATTGCTGAAAAACCTGTGATTTAACTCCATTTACAAGAACAAAATTGATCTAAAGGCATCAGTAAACCATATAACATCCTGCAGGTATTATACTGAATTAATTATTACAATCATTTGGAAGTGACAAATAAAATGAAGGCACCTTTGACACTGAAATGACATTCCCAACAATTGTAACTTGAGTTTCTAAGTCTCCATTAATAAAGAACATATCCAAGATCTGTAACTTTCTAGAAAACCTCTGAAATTTCAGTTATGCAACCTGAAGGACTGTGATGTTTGTTTGTGTGTCGAAACAACAACTTTGCAGGGTTACAAAAGCACTTCATCAATTACCTAAACAATACAGTCACATTACTGGGTTACCTACAGGACTGAGAGCTCTATAAAGAAACAGATAAAGAATAAAGAATCATTTCCACAACCTGTGCCTGTGCTGTTCCATGGAATGAACTGGGAAAAGCCTGCCACTGCAGCTCCACGTGCAGCTCTGCAGCTGCAGCCCCAGCAGCAGCAGATCTGTCCCTGCAGCATCCTCAAGGTTGTGCAGCAAAGGTGCTCCTCTGCTCAGGCTGTGCTTAGAGGTTCTTTCAAGCTGGATCCTTTCCCAAGCTGCCTCATCCCTCAAAGTGCTGTTCCAGCATAACACTGGAGGTGGCAGCAGGGGCCAAGCCGTGTGAAAACAGCCCAATTTATCCTCAAATCACAGGTGAAGTAAAGAAATTAATGTTACCTCTGGTGGGTGACTTGGCTGGGAAGAAGGCATAAAACTCTGGTCTGGCATCTGCTTGTTTTCCCTTTGTCTTTTATGATAAATATCCTTCAGTGATGACAACTTCCTTTCATCAGAAGACAACTTCAACAGGCAAAATTGCTACATTACTTTTTCTGAACACAATCCTCCGCCCCCAGTAGAGAAAAGCAAGTTCTGGGGTGGGTTTAGCCAATAAAGCAGCTCAGAACAGGCAGCTTTATTCAATGCACTCAGCTAAAAAAGGGTTTTTAACAAGGCACACACACCTTTAACATATTAGTTAGTCACTTCTCTCCTATACACAGTTTCTTTTGAATGACAAAATGTCAGTAAATTCCAAGTGAGGTGAGTGGGGTACAGGAATAAAGAAGAGCCAGGGCAGGAGGAAAGACTGAGATAACAAAAGAATTCTCAGACAGGATGTAACTTCTGGAGGGCTGGTTCTCTCCATCACAGGCAAACAGCAAAGAAAAAAAGCAACTACATGACAACTTTTAAACACGTACAAAGTTTACCTGAACTGGTGATGCTTTTGTGGAGAAAACACCAGGCAACTCATTTCTATAATTCTCTGGTAAAGTGTGATACATCTCCTTTTCATCTAACTTCCAGTATGAAAGTCCTGATAAGAAAAAAAAATACCAAAAGAAAATTAAAATTACAGATTTCAAGCACGCAACTATAGAACAAGAATCCAAAATTCATTAGTAAAATGTTATTTTTGTCAGTAGTAAGAATGCTGTATTAGTTATTTGCAAGGATGTCATTAGAGCATTTGTTACTGGGCCAGGAGTTAGAAACATCTCAATGCAAAGCACAGGCAACATAATCAGTCTCACATCACACAGCACCAGCAACAAAAGCTATAAATCAGTTAAAACCCACAGATTTGGAGTTCAAGGGGCAAATCCTCATTTACCACAAAGTTAAATTTCTAATGATTCCAGTATAGCATTTAAAACTGGTACCACCCAAGGAATAATCCCAGACAGACACTTGATATTACAAACTCTTCAGTTTGTGCAGCACTCTGTAGCATGCAAAAAGACAAACCACCAGGACTAAGAGGGACGGCACAAGAGGAACAGACACAGCCTCAATCCCACTTCAATTTCTTAAATGTGTCCCTCTCTCAGTGGCTTGTGAAGAAGCAATAATTATACACAGTTTGCAGGGCTGCATCTCTGTGCCCCTGTTTGTTACTGAAATGATTCCACCCTGTTATGATCAAAATATGTGAATTAGTTGTCTGGCTTTGATTAAAAAAAAAACAAAAAAAACCCACAATCCCCAAACCCATCTAAACCCACCAACAACCACCCCTCACATACACCCCCAAAACAACAAAGCCAAATCTTATCAAAACACAAAAAAGCAACCCTCCCTCCAAAATTAAAGAATCATCACATTACACACTGCATTATTTTGTTCTTGTCTATTCACACAATTAAAGAATCATGCCCTTGCCTTACAGGAAATCTGCCTCTATTACCATGAGCTCCTGTAATTACCACACCATTGATGCTAATATTTCATACTCTACCGTGATATTAACAGTGATTCCATTATGAAAGAGTTTTAAACACGAAGTTCAGCTTTAAAATGCTGAGAAATGTGGGAAAAAACCCTCCCAACTGCTGCATGTCCTACATCTGCCAGCAGTGATACACAGGAGCTGCCATCAGGTTGAAAACAGGAGCAAGAAGCAGAATTAATGCTCTAGCAAAGCTTGTCAGTGCTTAAATCCTCCTCACCTCCCTGAAGTTATTGGAGATGCATTCCAGTAAGAGTTTTAAAAATGAGAATTCAAAAGAAAGGGAATTTAAGGATAAGAAATTAACTATACCTGAAGCTTCTGACACGACAGAATTTGGACTTTCCTTGGGTTGATTGAGGTAAAAAGTGTATGGTGGCAAAGCAGCATCAGTAAGGTTTGTCTAAAATTACAATGGAAAAACAAATTCAGAAGGAAAAATCACAAGGCAAGGGAAAAAAAAAGCAAGGGTATAATTTTTAAAAATTGCACATAAATGTTATTAGTCTTTTTAAGCAAAGAGATTAAATACACTTATACAGCATGAGCCAAACCTACAGAATTTATATTGAGGGTAATCATGGCCAAAAGTGGAAATAAGCTGAGCCACATAATTAAACTGGTATTTCCTAAGACATGTGCCTGTGTTTTTGTCCTGAGGAAAGTAGTTAATGCCTTAACACACAAAGAATCCTGTGTGCCAGAACAGGCATCACCAGCTGAAATCAAAGATCCTTCAAAAATTACAGGGCACAATAAATTACCGTGACATGAAACCTCAGCTGAGAGTGTGGCCATTATCTCTACAAGGAGAGAACATGTGCCACTCAGGGAGGTGTTAAGATAAAAATTAGGCTACCAATAAAATAAGCCAAAATAGCTCTGTGCTATGTGTGGAATGATCCAAGAAGTAAGCTTTGCCCACACAAACTTTAACTATATGAATGGGAACTTAAATGCTTATAATATGGAAGTACATACTGAATGAGAACATGCTGTAAACTCTGAAAAAATACTGGTTACAAGCATTAGAAAAACATAATGAAATTTAAAAAGAGACTTACATTCTCAAGTGGCAATCTCTTCATTCTCTCATTTTCTTGCATAGAGTTCACACCCCCTTGATCTGCAGTTACTCTTTTTGGTTGGGTTTGTTTCAGCTTTTGTGCCCATGACGTCAAAGATTTACTAGATTGTAAGAAACACACACACACCCCTTAAGGTATTTCCCCTAAATATATCTACACCAGCTTACATAAAGAGATTTATTACATAAATAAATTTATCTATCAAGCAGCAGAACATCAAGAGGTTCCATTCAACTCAGACATGTTCTCAGTGACCATCAGCTTTTACTGAACGGGGGTTGCTTATAATCAATTAATACATTTGGAAAGTTTATTTACCTGGGTTTTTTTTTTTCCTCACATTGATGATCCTCATCAGCTTTATGTCCAAACAACTACTTTTTAATTAACACATTTGGAAAGCTTATCACTCACCTGGCTTTTTTCCCACATTGATGATCTTCATCATCAGCTTTACGTTCAAACGCCGCGGGAGAAGCTAAAACGTCACTCCTTGCCGCTGAACGATTTTCCTCCGGTTTTTTTACTAAAAGTTCTCTTTCATCGTGGACGCTGTCTGCATCCCCCTGCAGCCCTGGCCCGAGGGCAGTTTGCTCCGTGCAGTCCCTGCTGTGGCCGGGCTGGGCAGGGCTCAGCTCGGAGGCAGACAAGGAGCTGTAGCCGCTGATGATCGAGGCCTCGCTGCCCGCACATTCCTGCGGCACCTCCCCGGCCCCGGGCTGCGCTTCCCCTTCGCTGGGTCTCAGCTGCCTCACCAGGCTCTCCTGCTCCTCAAAAGCCTCCGAGCTCATCCCCATGGGGCTCGGGAGGGAGGGAAAGGTGTCGGTGAGCAAAGGCCGGCTCCTGCCGGTGCCCCAGGTGCTGCTCTGTAACCTCACCAGCTGCTTTATCTCATCCTGAATCAGCTGCACAGGGGAAAAGGCACAATTCCCATGAGCTCCTGCCACAAATCACACTCCTATCCTGATGCATCTTCGATTCATGTTGTTAGTGGGAGATTTAAGAGTATTTATTCCACACAAGTCAGAATTTTCATGTGCAGACATCTCATGCATAAAGTAGATAAATACATACTGTGCATAACAGTCAAATGTCCATGGGAACAATCCTTAATTCCATGCAGTGAATTACGAGTCTCAGTAGTCATTTATTCATGTAAAAAACATGCATGAATGTATTCACTAATTGCCCTCAGAACTACAGTTACCCACGAACCAGCTAAAGCAATACAAACTATCCAGCTGTTTGGCTAAACTTAGGTTTGCAACACTCTTTCACTTGGATATACATTTTTAAAGACTGCAAGGATGCTTTAATGGCAGTATTTAACCATTACTCGATTATGAGAATAGGAATAATGTACCTCTGCAAGATAATTGCATAAAACTCGACTTTAAAAGCCCCAATTTAGATATTATGCTGTTAGGTTCATATGGTACAAAGTTCCACCTTTTGCTTGTTTTGGTGTCTGATGGAGAGGAGCAAACCCATAATGGAGCACTAGATTTAACAGGTCACTTACTCTTGAGTCTACAATGTCTGACAAGACTTATTTCAGTATATTAGGTAATTTTTTTAAGTTTTACAGTTGTGCACTGGCAATACTGAAACAGCTCTGAGAAATAATTAATGCTTTTGCCAAGGGCTGTGAAGAGATTTCACATTTGTGCCTGTGGCCAGCACTTCTGCAGAGTTCTACTGAGATTACTGAACTGCAGGAGCACACAACTCTTGCACACGACAAGACAGAGCATAGAATTGTTTTCAAGAACATATTTCAAACTAATTCCCTCAGGAAAGAAAGAAGAAAAAAAACTTGCAATAATTTGAAGAGCACGGAACTCAAGTTTTTTTCACAGAACTACAGTACATTACTCACATGTGAATAGCAACTGGAGAGCACAAATTGAACAAAAAAGATTTATTCTCTCAAAGTAAGAAATAAAAAAGAAGACTTAATTTCAGAGGAACCGACATGTAATGCTAGTCAGGATCAAGCCTCAGACTTTTGATTAACTTGCAATAAAACAAACAATTGAATTTCAGTTCAGCCTTTCTCTGCCAAAAAATAACAAACAAAAAACTTGGGATGAAGTTTCCTTCCACTACAAAGTTTTGTGTTCTGTGAATGGTTTCCATCATGACTGCAGCAATCATTTGTATTCTAATTCTGTGATCCAACTGTCGGGAAGGTAGGGAAGGGAGAACAGAAGGGAAAGAACAGAATTGGAGCGGTGGGAAAGATCAGATTCACTGCTGACATTTAATCTTTGTCATTAATACCCAGTGCAAGAAAAGTGAAAGGCTCCTCTTCCAATTAAATTGCATTTTTACTTCTTTTTGCATAGTCACAAATAACTGCAAGAGATGGAAAAAATGGGGGGAAAAAAAATGTGCTTTCTACAGCTTTGGGATTGTAATTTTGTTTTTAAAATCTCTTTGATAAAGTCTGATTTGGGATGATCCATAGCTGGTGACAGCTTGTCCCTGGCACAGTTATCTTTTATTGTACAGATCACTTAAGCCAAGGGCTGACCCCACTGATTCCAAAAGGAACTCGAGGCCTTTTTATCCCCATTCTCACGTGGATGGAGATTTTGAAACCCAGCATGGAGCAAATCTTATCTCAGAGTCATGTCAGTGCTGGTGCACCACCTTGCTTTCCTACCACAAAAAGCAAATTACTATTTTTGTGTCTTTTTATTACTCTGACTAGAATGTGTGGAGTTGCCTGTGTTTCAGTGTTTTCACTAGGCACACCAGTGGAAGTTTGGAATAGCTCCATCTATTTTATTTAATGCATTCACACAACTCAGTTACAGCTGGTTTTATATTTAGTGTGGCAGCCCATGCAGTGAGCAAGTCCCTGCTGACACCACACCCTCAGCTCTTCCAGAGGTAGCCTTTCCTATTAAAAAAAAAAAAGACACAAAACCAACAAAGCCAACACAATGGATTAGTAAAGACCATGATCAGCAACAAGTGAATCAAACCACTACAGTCAGAGGAAGGAAAAACCAGGGTAAGGAGACACAAAAATAACAAAATGGGAGGGAAGGGAGAAGTGGGGAGGTGAGGCAGGAGAAACAGGAGATAGGAGAAAAGGACAGTACCTCTTGGAAATTCAGTTCAGGAACTGCTGATTACTACTAGTGTGGAGGGCATCAGGAAAGGGAAGGGAAAAACAGCAACCAAAATGGTGAAGATATTGAGCATTATATATTTATAGTATTACTGTCTGTTATATATACACATCACATTTCTTCTGTTCTAATGGATAAATAGGGTTCAGCAAAAATAGCAACCTTCACGTGGGTTATTTTTTCACTCTTAGAAAGGAAACTGTTCAGCTGAAGGTGGAATAGGTGTTCAGCTATTACAGTGATGGTTTTCCTGGGCTATATATACTCTCTGCATGAGGGGATGAGAAGTTGTACAACATTTTTTTAATGAAAAGAAAGCTATATCATCTCAAAATTAGAAATTATACAGTCTAACAGTTAATAAAAACCTTGTGCCTACAAAATCCCATTATCACGTGAGCATTCTGAACCAACTGTTTGTGAAAACAAAATAATTAAAAACAATCCACCAATCACCCCTGAAATGGTTCCTAACAGTTACTTTGTTAATTAGCCAAAGCTGTCTCAAATATGCATCCTTTAAACAGCACTCCAGTCATCCACTCCCATTAAATGCCTCTCTGCATTGTTTTGGAGGAGCGTGGGGTTGGAGGGAGAAAAATAATCCTTCAGCCTTATCTAGCTCCATGAACAGCCATTACTTACTTGGATTTGATGGTGGAACTGCTCTTGCTGGGCATTTATTTGCTCCTGGCATTGTTTTTCTACCAGTCTCAGTAGCTGTAGCCACCTCGCCTGTTAAATCACAAAGTAAAATAATCAAAGCACAGAAATATTGCACCTCTTGCCTTTTTTTTCTCTCTACAAACAGTTGTGCAGTCCTGTCCTTGGGTGCTGACATAATGCAAAGCTGAGTGACAGCACTGTGGTTGCCCACCTCACAGCACATTCAGCCCCCATCATGCCAATCAATGGAAAATAAAAGTAGGAGCAGCTGCCAGCAAAGAACAGTTAAATTCTGGAAAGGTTGATTCCAGTCCCATTAATTACAGGCAATTCTAAAAACTGAGAATTAAACACCTTTCTGTCCATCCACTTCAGTAAGAAACTCCTCCCCTCAGCAATCCAGCTAAAGGCCATGATGCATAATCATGTCATGGAAACTAAGAGAGAATTTTTTAATAAATCAAATATAAAGCTCTTCTGAAACGTGGCAAAATCTGATGTTTAAAAACCCTTTGATGCTAATGTTTATGGAGCCTGGTGCTTGAAGCACAGGACACGGGACACAGACATCAATATTCTGTTCCTGGAGGTGTTAAAGAGGACCCAAATTAAGCATCTGTCAACACACACTTGGATGGATCCCAGCCAGGAAGCTCAAAAATCTGCAAGAACAAGCCCATGGTGTGGAAAACTGATGTTCCTTATGATGACTAAAAATAATGATAACATTTAAAATACAAAAGGACAAAAAAAAATACTCAAAGAAGTGTTTGGGAGAATTAGTTCATTCAAACCACATCATTATTTTTGCACTGGTTGAAATCTGGAAAGAAACTAACTACGCATCTTTAGAAATGGATTATATAAATAAGTCAGGTAAAACAGAAACGTTTTTAGAAAAAAAAGCCTTTTAATTTCTACGATCACTTCAGATCAGTCTGATGTGATACAGTTTTAATGGTTGAAATTTTTCAGTTCAAAAACTTGCTATCTTTATTGCAACTTTGGGAAAAAACGTTCAGATCTACATTATAAAACACTGAGCTATAAAGATAAAATATTGTAAACCACTAAGATAAAACTGCAGTAAAATGCAGGCAGCTGATTAGTTCATTTATTGTACAAAGATCTGTCCCATCATTAGGAATAAACACAGATCTTGCTGCTGAATTGTATCATTAGATTTTTCTTCTAAAAGGCAAAGCAAATACATTAATACCACATGTTTAAAATAAACTTGAATGTCAAATACCTCACAGTTCCTCACAATTTCTGAGTCAGCATGGCCAATGTTCTGGATATCTTGCATAAAGGAGGCAAGCAGCTCAACAGAACCAGGCTTTAGTGAGGACCTGGTATTCCCTGAGTAACCAGAGACTCCATTGGGATTGGATGAAGGACTCCTAGTGAAACACAAGGAAAAACAGGTCAATTATTTATTGTGTCAGGTGTGCAACACAATGGCCCAAACAATACTAAGCTGCCAGAATGGAATTATACACTCAGTTTCCATTACGACTCTCATCATACTGAAATAAAAATTTCACCTTAATACCAGTATTACTGTGAAGGCATGCAAACTAAGCAGAACCAAAATAATAAAAGTATTTGTTAGTGCTTCCCTTCAGCACATTACCTGCTGGAATTAAAGTTACAGGCAGAGCTGTGGGTGTTTCTGACATCAGAGTCTGCAGAGGACAAAGGGGTTTCTTGTACAGAATTCACCACATCGCAGTTTTCCATATCTTAGTCCCAAATGTGACATTACCCTGAAGACACAGAGAAATAAGCATCACTCTTTCTCTTTAAAAAAAAAAAAAAAATTTACTTTATTGTGTGAAGAAGCAGAATTGGAACTGAAGAGACAGTTGTTTCAGCCAAACCACCCCAGAAAGTGCAAATATTCCACAAATACTCGCTCCCTTCTGCTGTGCCACCCCTGCAAACAGGTGCTGCTCAGTCAGCCTTGTGCCTGCTGGGCCTCCCACAAGTCCAAGAGATTCCCAATACATCCAGATCGGGCTGGAAAGGATGTCTGAATGCAAAACATTCCAGGTAAAACAGCGTTTTCAGGGTCTGATTGGTTGTTTTTGTTAAAATCTGGGCCTCCACAGACCATGTGCAGCGTGTGAAATCTCCTGTTATCCATGCATTTAGATGTGACTGAAAATCTGAACCTCCACTGGAAGAAACACACCAAAAAATAATAAAACTGAGACCAACTGAGTTAGACTGGGGTCGATCAATTCTGCCATTTCTGCGTGTGATATTTGGCTTACTTTTTCCCACAGATCACTTGCTTCATTGTTATTATGTAACAGCAAATCAGAAAGCTTTGAAATGGCTTCCAGCTACATCTCTGACCAATTAATAAAACAACAACAAAAAAAAGGAGTCAAACAGGAATCCCACAGTGGTTGAAACTGCAGCTGGTTAACTGAAAGCATCATAAATAAATAAATAGAGAATACTTGGGCCACAGTCTTACAGCACTCAAAGCAGACTGGGTGTAGAGAGACTAAAATGTTCTTTTAAAATGTTCTTCCAGTTTGCATACTTTCACTAAGGAAACCCTTGAAATGCATTAATTAATCAGTTCTTACATAGGGCTTATTTCAGCGTGTTCTACACCCTGGTGAATTCAGCCTGTGTTCTAACACTGAAGAAAAACCTTATGATCATTTCAGGGATGGAGAGCAAAAAGAGACATTAAGAAATAACATCTTGGTAGTGTGATAATGCCAAGAATAAATTCCTTCTGCCTTAAAAATGCACACCGCCTCCAAAGCATGACCATTCCTCTTTACAGGCTTTATGGAGTTCACAGATTCAAGGTTTTATTATTTACAAGTGCATAGAGATACATCTGTAATAGAAGTATAAAATATTTTCACCAGAAGGAATTTAATGGACAACTGTCCTATTTTCTCCTGTTTTACTGGAGCCTGCCTGGCTTCAGCAGAAATGGTTTTTTTGGGTACTCACTCACTATCTCCTCTGGGTAGGGCTGAAAATACCAGAATTGGAAGGAGGTTATCACAGACACACACATCCCTCCGGCAGAGCTTCTTGGGATAAGGAAAAGAAGAAGAAAAACACGGCTTTCTTCTTTCCCTAGAGGTCAGCAGCCTGCAGAACTTGCAGGTTATCGGGCTGCTGAGAGCTGAGGCTGGCAGTGTCACCGGAGCAGGGGATGGGGCTGCAGCAGTCACCCCGAATCCCAGGATGGAATCATGGGTGGCCTATCTCAGCAGCACAGCAAATGGGTGGGACTTAGCTGTGACACAGGCTCGTTTCATAACCTCATTAGAAGTCTGTTCTCGATAAAAAAAAAAAAAAATACTAGTGAGCTGTAAGTGTGCTGCGGGAGCGCTGTCATCCATCGATCCCACAGCACAGCGCGGTCCTTGTACGGCCACGGAGCTGCAGAAAGGGGCACGGTTGGGAAAAAAGAAACAATCCCCCAAAAAAAAACAAGCTGCGAGGTGTTTTTAACTCAGGAATATCGGCGCTGATTTCGGCGCAAACAACGCCGGCGCCAGCGCAGACAGACAGACTGAACAGTGAGGTTCAGCATCGCTTCCTGAGCCAGAGCCGGTTCCTTCCGATCCCTCGCAGATCCCTGAGCGGTGTCAGGGAGCCTCGGTCCCCTCCCGCCGCCAGGGCCCATCTCCCCACGGAATCGAGGGACCCCCAGAGGGCCCAAAGAGCCCCGGGCTCGCAGCGGCCCAGGCTGTCCTCAGGAGCCGCCCGGGCCCCAAGAGCTCAGCCCCCGCAGGGACCCCTCGCCACGTCTGCGCCCTCGGGGCCGCCTCCCATCAGTCTGTAAGCCCCTCCCGTGCGCTCACAGGCGCCGCGCTCCCCGCCGCTGTCCCCAGGCCCCTCACATGTCACCCCTCACTCGGCGCGGCCCCTCCGCGGTCCCGTCCCTTCACCGGCGCCCCCTCAGCGGCTCGGCTCCGCCCCGCTCAGGCCAAGCCCCGCCCCCGCGCCCTCATTGGGCGGCCGCTCCTCGCGCTCCGCGGTGTTGACAGCGCCGCGGTCCCCGATTGGCGGCAGCGCCCGCCAGTCTGCGGGGAAATGGGCGGAGCGTCGGGGGCGGCCTCGCGGCTCCGGGATCGAGCGCGGCGACCCGGCGAAGCGCGGCGGCGCTGCCCCTGCCGGCTGCTGTGGGGCCGCTCGGTTCATACCCGCATCGCAGGGAGCCCACGGCGCCCGGCAGCCGCCACCTCCCGCGGCCGTGAGGCGACAAACAGGCGCGGCCCTGCGCCGCCCGCCCGGCGAGTGGCGGCCGAGAGTTTCGAACGTGGGGACGGGGATAGGGGGCGCTCCGCACTGAGGCCGGCCCCGTGATTGGCCGCCTCGAGCGCGCGCCAGCCCGCGCCTCCCGCGCTGATTGGCTGCGCGGCAAAGGCCGCGCGCCGCCGCCAGGGCATTGGCGCGCGCCGCCGCGCCGTTCCCGGAGAGAGGCGATTGGAGGGCGAGCGCAACTCCCGCCTCCCTCGCGCAGCGATTGGCTAGCTCATATGCCAATCACCCGGCAGCACCGCCCCCCTGAGAGCGTGCGCATGCGCCGTGCGGGAGGGCCGCCGGAGGTGAGCGGGGCTGGCGGGGTCGGATCGGGGCCTGCGCTCGGTTTTCTACGTGTATTCTTCATTTTAAAATCCTACTAACTCATGTAGCGGCTGCCAAGAGAAGCTTTCTTTTTATTGTTTTTTAAATTTCAGCAGTTTTGTTCAGATTTTCTGTTTATTGACAAGCGGCACTTCTTCACGCACTCGAGTATTTTCTTCTCAAATAGTCAAAGTATTTCAGTCATAACAGCATGTAGTGTTTTAATTGCTTACCTAATGCCTTGCTGAAGACTGACACTTGACAGGGGTAGGAGCTGACATTCCTCATTATCCGTGAAGAAAATGCACACTTCCAGACATTCCTTTGTTAATAATCTTGTTAATACCTTGGCCTGGGAAAAATCAAGTTCCCAGTGAGACTGTACAGGTCAGACTGCAAGACTAAAATAACCTCTTTTCCTTCCATTGTTTTGTTTTTTTCTTTTCATATGTTTAGTATTTTCCCTGTGTTGGAAGGAGTATTCATCTATTTACTGTTTTCCAGATCCCTTTCAAGATATTTTAACAAACGTGATTACATTGAGAACCAAAATTCTATTCAGCATGACAAAGATTTAAAGAAAAATACCTGTGAAAAACCAGTTCAGATAACCTTGAAAATAAATCTGAATATTGGAATACTGCCCAATATGTGCAGCTACAGTAGCTCATCTTCAAACAAGGATTCTGATGCTAAACTCCTCTCTCTCTCCTTCCATTGCAGGTTTTGTTCCAGAGAAGCCGTGTCCTCGTTTCTGTATGAATGTTCCACGTTTATTTCACTTTGCATTCTTACTGCAAACACCGTCATGGACACGGGGGGTTTTGAGGAAGCAGCAGCTCTCTGTGCCCAGTGTTCCTTTGCTTCAGGCAGCAAGAAAAAGCAACTCTTTGAATCTCCTTGAATTAAGCGAGGCAGAATTAGAAGAACAGTTTGTAAGAGGTGATGGTCCAGGGGGTCAAGCCACAAATAAGACAAACAACTGTGTTGTCCTGAAGCATATTCCATCTGGGATTGTAGTGAAGGTAACTGGGTTTTGTTCTGAGTCACAAATTGCACCAGGACATGCAAGTCTCCTTTCAGAATAAAGCACAATCACAGTGCAGATGGCATGGAGGAAAAGTTTTTATATATATATATATATATATATATATATATATAGTAAAGAGTCTCAGCAAAAAGCAATCTTGGCTGTCAGCAGATAAATAAACTTGGGGTCAGAGCTGCTTTTCCTGGCTTTGCCATCCAATTGATTTTGTAGTTTTCAATTAAATCAGTCTTCAGTGTAGCTGCTGTTTGGTGGCAGCTGTCACAATCCTGTCCCTCACGTGAGTTAGAATCTCTTCCTTAGCAAGTTGATCACACTCACTCTGCAGATCCTTTTTAAGCATTTCTCTTACCCACTTCTTGTGGATTAATACCTTGAAATTAATCTTGGCTCCCTGTCACAAGGGGAAGACACTGTTAAGTTAAACTCAAGCAGCTTTCCAAGGTAAGATGGGAAGCATTAAAGATTAATGCAAAAGCCAGTCTGACGAGTTACAGTAGCAAATAATTATTAAAATATATCATCTGGATTTAAAAGTTGCAGCTGTTATTGGTGGGAGGATGCTCTTGGCTTGGGAAGGAGGGGATTTTCTTTACTGTAATGAATATACAGACTGAAGGGGAAAGCTGAAGAATAAGCAGGTTAAAGTTCCAGTAAATAAAATGTTCTTTGTGTTTCTTCAGTGTCATCAGACAAGATCAGTGGAGAAGAACCGAAGGATTGCCAGAGAAATCCTGCAGGAAAAAGTTGACCTTTTCTACAAAGGTGAAGACAGTGATGTTTTTAAAGAGAAGAAAGCATCAGAGAAGCAAAAGCAGGAGAAAAAAAGAAGAGCAAAGGAAAACCTAGAAAGGAAAAAGCTTTTTAAAGAGATGCAACAGTTGGAAAAGGAATAAACATGTGAAATACTGACTTGCCCTAGCAGGGTAAGAGAATTATTTGTCATTAGACCCAAACAGTTTTCCAACTAACAAATGATGCAGGGCTTCATAAGCACAGCTGAAACCCCTGTGCTGACCTGCTGTTCCTGTAAAGCTGAGGAGATAAAAGCACTCATGTACTCCTGATTCTCCCTGCCATCATCTCATTAATCACATTTAGCAATCAGTTTTTCTGCCAAGTTCAGGAGATAAAGGAATCCTTGTTAAAGAGGAGCTATAAGCTTTCCACCATTGTTAACAAAAAAAAAATCAATAGATTTCTTTCTGTGCAGATGACACCTTGGGCTGCTTGGTGGGAGCTCCAGCACATGAGAACAGCACTAAAAGGTTCCCACTTCCCATCCTTCCTCAGGCACAGATTTCAGTGCCATAAATCCTTCACAAACTGTGACCAGGTTTGGATCCTGGTTGTGCTGGTGTGAGCTGAGCTGCTGATGGAAGAAGAGACACCAGTCACTGGTTCAGATCCGAACAAATGCTCTGTCCTGCTCACCTCTGAATAAAGTTTAACCAGTTTAAGCTGCTTGTGTTTAACTTAACAGCGTCTTCCCCTTGTGACAGGGAGCAAAGATTAATTTCAAGGTATTAATCCACAAGAAGTAGGTAAGAGAAATGCTTAAAAAAAGGATCTGCAGAGTGAGTGTGATCAATTTTCAGATCTTACCTGGAGTGGTGCTGAGCTCTGGGGCACAGGGAGGTGAGGGCTGGTCACTGCTGGCCTTCCAGTTTAGGGGTAAAATTCAAACATTACAGATAAAAAATGACCCGTGTTGGAAGCTGCCTCTCAAGGCAACAGAGTCCAGTTCATCCAGGCTGTGAATTCATTAATTAGAGTTGTTTGTTATGTTGGTGCTGTGCTGCAGTTCAGCTCAGCCATGTTGGGACCTTCACTCATTTTGACAGTTCCCTGTTTTATAGGAACAAATCCAAATGTTTCCTTTGTCACCATTACTCTGAAGCCACCTCTGAGGAACATTTTTTTTCTGGTTTTTTCCCTGTTAACAACTCCAGCAGCTTAACCAGAAATTCTCTTTCATTTTTAGACAGCACCTTCACTAGCTGCCACCATTTTTTGCCCTTCAGCAAAGACCCAAATCCAGAGTTTGGATTTTGAAGGCAGCAAAAGACTTCTAAAACTTCACCTTTTTGTGCCAGAGACCAACTGAACCCTGTGCCATGGATGGAGTGCTCCAGCAATCTGCAGTCTCCTTCTCTTGTCCTTTCCAAAACTCTTCATGAAGGTTAAATTTTTATCTGTTGACAGCTCCTGGAGTATGAACCTGATTAAAGTGACTGTACATAGTTTTAATACAAACTGTTAATGAAAATAAGCTTTATTACGTCAAGTAATAAATACATACAAAGATGCAAATTACAGTTTTAGTAATTTTTCCAGAATGATTCTTTTTTCTTGCAAACTTTAAACTGAAATCTCCAGCCTTAATGTAGAAATTAGCTTTCCAGGACCTTGTTATTATTTAATAGGTTTCCCTATTTTCCATATAGCTCATGCACTTTAAGTGGACTTCAAAGCACTAACAGTCATGCAAATGTTTATGCAAAATGAACAAAAAAAAAGGAAAAATAAGAGAAGGGGAAGGTTATTTCTAAGCAGGGTCTATGCTGTATGACAAATTGTGACTTAGCAGACTACTAGGTACAGCATGCTATTCTGCATTTATTTAAAAAAATCCTTAGAGCTTATGTCAAACTTTGAAAGATTGACGTTTTGGGGGTAAGTGAACATAGTCAAAGGAAAAAAAAAAAAAAAAAAAAAAGCAGAATGAGGCTGTGGCTGGATAAGAAGAGAACTGAAATATAGCCTGGGAGAGAAAGAGCATTCCTCTGCATGCACTTCAGTTTCCATGATTTAGAAACATTTTAGGGAGTTTTAAGGTCTTTATAAAATGCAAACCCTCAGTAAGTTGAAAAATCCTTGGGTGGTGGTGTTTTTTTCCCCATCCTTAACTGTACATTTTCGCGAGGGCAAAACAAGAGCGGTAAAACATTCAAAAGGAAGGAGTTTGTCTGAATGTTTCAAGAGTCAAAAAAGAACTGAAGTGTTACTTTTCCTTCAGGAAGAGATGGAAAAAAAAAAAAACCCTTTGCAGCTGAACCAAGGGTGGGCTACGACCTGGCGTTCCGTTCCGTCTCGGCCAGACATTCCCGGACTAACCCTCGAGCATGGATAATGCCTGCAACAGAATTGGAGCTGGTTTAAATCATCCCACTCAGGCCACACGCTTTGCAGTGACAGTCCACAGAAAGGTTTATGTATTTCTGTCCCCAGCTGCCAAGGCTACCACAGAAGGTCTCGGCCAAAGGGGACAGCTCTTGCTTCCCAAACTTCTAAATACTGAACATCTAAACACTTGTTTGCCACTAAACAAGTTCTGTCTTCCCAAACTTGCATTATGCACTGAAAAGGGACTAAACCAGGACTCAGGACACAGTAAGATTTGTAAGTCTGCAGGTAGATCTTCATGTGCAGTGTGGGCCTCCTTAAAATCCAAGATTTAAAGGTGAAAAAATAAAAAATATCTTACCTACCGGCGAGTTATTTTGCTAGTGGAGTGAAACAAATTACAAAGTTATTTGGGGAGTCATTTTAGCAAGCTCTTAATGCCTTGGGATAGTTCTCTGGGAGGATGCATCAAAATCCACACCGTCATGATACTGTTCAAAGACAAGTGTGTCTCATGTAAAAATAAGAATTTTTTTTTTTTTTTATGGTGTGTGCTGAAAGTTACCTCCTAACACTGGCTCAGCTCCCATATAAATCATCTCCACTTTACATCTGCCGTGTCCACTCTCATCTGATAGACACAATGTGGAATTTTCCACTACAAGTCCTGTTGCCTTGAGTTCCAGCAATCTGGGCCTTGGTTCATAATCCTGGAATTAAATGTAGATTCATGCTCACGGAGCTGCTGAAAGAACAGAGCTTGAGATAGATGCTAGAAGGAGAGATGGACAGATTTTTTCCTACACCAAAGGTTTGTATTTTGCTGACCAGGCAAGACAGAAGGTGGTGTCTCTGCTCAACCATGCCCCTTAACAAGGTGGGGAAAGGGCAGCAGGGCAAGAGATGGGGGTTAATCTCTGGAGATAATGGTTTCTGTTTCTAGAAGGCTGCTGGCCCAGGTCACAGCAGCAGCCTACTGACCTGGGAGGACTTGGTGAGTGTTGGATTTGCAGAGGGTTAAACTGCCAGCGGCCAGGAGAGCTGCAGCTGTGGGATGCAGAAACATGAACTCCAAGCAGTGTGTTAGACCAGGTGTGGCAGGATGCCCAGTTCATGCAGCAGAACTACTCTGAATAATGAAGAACACTGGGAATTTGGCCAGTTTTAGAGGTCAGTAGCCTCTGTGCTCAGGAGCAGGCGGAGCTGGGGACAGGGACTTTATTCAGGGATAACCTCCATGGCCACGGAGGCAGTAGTCACATGGTTACCCTCAATAATTTCTGCTCTCACACACTTGCACATGCTCCTTCAGCCACCAGGCTCCCAAAATGGAAAGAGAGGTACCTTTGCGACCAAAAGATGGCAGCAAAAAGTATTTATTTAGGATTTTGTGCAACACTGGCAAGTCACAGTGGCAGCACTGTATCTCAAACCTACACGTTGTTGCAAGGAGGCAGCAAAGCAACTTTTTTCCTCGCTGAACAAAACCATCCAGTGCAGAGAATGTCTGCATCTCTCCAGGTCTCTCTCAGGCTGTCCCCATTAGCCTGTTGCCATTCATGATCTATTAATTCTGACTCAGGCAATGCAATAAAGAGAGACTCCAGCAACATTGATTTTAGCTGGGCCAGATTCCACTTACCACTCATCAGCAGACTTTATTGCATCCTTTCCCAGAACAGCTACTAGTCATTTTATTGCATGTCATGGCAGATATATTACTCTCCCATAATGGTTGAGCCTTAAATAAAGCTTTGTAGTCTGGGGTAAGTGTAAGGGGGATTTGCAGGGTGCTGAAGTTAGTCTGTAACAGTGACATTCCCATTCCGGGTTTGAATGCATGAGCCAATCTCAGCACAAGAACCGCAGGAAGGGAGGAAAAAGTAACAGTGTTATGCTAGAGAAGGAGAGGACTGCCCCTACAACTGTTGTCTGTGGCCTTTCAGGGTCATTCCAGGAGCTGGAGCAGTGGAATGTCCCCCTGCTCCTTCAGAAATGTCCCCGCACGTCCCCTGCGGAGGACAATGTCAGGCTGATGTCAGCAGCGGGGCATGCAGGGGTTTCTTTTACACTGCAAGGAAAGGGTGTTTATTACCCCTTTTAGCTGACAAAGCAAAGCTGGAGAGACTCATCAGCCAGCCCTAAAAGCTGCTCTGTCCCTTACTAGTGGGTTTTAATGACATGCACTTGACAGGATTGGTAAGGGAGCCTAAGCAGCCCCACTCTCCTCTCCACAGAGTTCTGTTCTTGTCTGACATCTCAGCCTGAACAGCCTTCCCTAACACCTTTTTGGGGATTTTTTTTTAGCTCTTTTCTCCACCAGCCTCAGTGAACACTACCACAGGGTTGTATTTCTCCAGGCAAAATGCACTTCAGCGAAGATTCCTGGGCCAAGCAGACGGGAGATGTGCATGAGATCAGTAAACAGTGCTTGGCTGTGGATTTTTGGGGAGCGTGGGGAGAAAAGGGAATCGAAAGGGCAAGTAAATCACCAGGGGCCTGAAAGAATGTATCCACGAGAAGTTTTGCAGTAAGGTTTGAATTATTACCTGAAACCCCCTGTATGCACATGAGACACATTTTGAGACTGTTTATCTGTCAAATACTGCTTGGACAGAGCATCCCAAGGTTTCAGTTGTTGGTTAATACCCTCACTGTCAAGAGGAGCTCAAGTTGTCTCTTCTCAAAGGAAACAGTTGTCATTACACTGTGCACAAATAGTCAGTGCACAAAGTGGATGGGAAACGATTATTTTTAAAAATAAGTTTAAAAGTTACCTCTTTTTAGCCTCTCCATGGCACTTTTACTCCCAGCATATGTAGGTCTAATCTCTTTTCCTAATTCTTCTATGATGGCTAGAAGTTCTGCATATTTGCTCTGTGGTACTTGACTGCTGCTGGTGCCCTGTGGTTAAAAGTAGATTAATCTCAGTCAAATACTGTAAAAACAAAACAATTACAAGAAACAGCGAGTGGAAGTTTATGGAAGACCAGAAATTGTTCTATAAATCACTTTTTAAAAGAACAAAAATACAGGATTATTATATAAACATGGTTAGGTTGTTTTTATTGCTGCTACAGTTGGACACAATGCTAGGTGCTCTTCAAAAATTTGGATCAACTGTGAGGATGCAGCTGCGAGCCTCGGACTTTGGGTGAAGCAAAAGTTAAAACAGTCCTGCAAAACCAGCAAAGTGGGAACTGCTTATTTAACCCTGTTTCTGGGGTTTTTTTCAATGTTTCAGTGTATATTTCCTGCAGAAGCCAGCCAGGTAGGGGCGACTGAGAAGATAAAACTGCATAGAAATACTGGGTTTTTAACAAATCACTTTAAGTGCCCTTACAGAGCACAACTCGGGACATTTCCCTGTGACTCAGACAGGATGATTAGCAGTTGATTAGGAACCAACCTCGCTCAGCTCAGCCCTCATTTGATCCCCAGCCATGTGCGAGGAAGCAGTCTGCCATTTGGGTTTGATTTCAGACCTTGGTGGGAGGGAGGAACACCTCGGATTACAGGCCACCATCCCTGCTACTGCGCAAACGTAGGCTCAGTGATGTGATTAAAGGAAAATAAGCAGAGCTGTACCTGCATCCCCTGTGTATAGCCGAGGGATGGGGGGCCGTAGTCGTTTATGAGCTGTCTGTATTGTGCCGATGTTGCCATACTTGTGGAGGGAGAGTGAACACTCCCAGCTGCAGGGAGAAAAGAGAAAAAAAAACTGTTATTATCTAAAGATTAATTAGTCTGTTACACTGGGACACATTTTAATCACTTGTTCCTAAAGCTGCGACCTCTCACCTTTGTCTAAGATCACTAATGACATTTCTTGCTAGGAAGAGAATGGCTGAATTAATGCTCCTCCCGTGTTTGATGAGCACTTGGAAACAGCACAGCCTGCAGCATTATCAGTGCAAATTGTTTGCCTAAAAGTGAAGCAGAGTGTAGCATGACAGGTTGTTCTGCCTAGACAAACTGTAAGTATTAAGGAGCCCTATTTTTGCATGTATACATTCCACACAGATGAGTCTAATGTGCTGTGCTATTTTTACTTTTTCGGTGCAAGTTATCTGAAAGTAATTTTGCAACTCAAAGTGTCATCACATGGTCAAAGCAAGTTATCCTCAGTACTATTTTCAGCCAGTGCCAAAACTATTCCTAGGGAAGAGTGGAGGTACATCAGATCTGCTGCTCGTTGTGTGACGCGGGAGGCGAGGAGTGCTACCATTATTCCTCTTCGTGTGATATCAAACATTTTTAGCCAGTCAAATTGTGCTGCATGAGTAGATCAAAGGGAAAATAACATCACTTCGTGTTATGGTTACTTTTTTCTAAAGTTATAAAAGATTATATTCACATCTAATGAGTTTTGAGTCAGTTACGAGCTCCAAAAAACAGACTCTAATGTCATCGCTGACAAACTGCTCCAGAAATGAGCAATCAAAACACTTTCTCCCCCTTGTCCCATAATGGTAAGAATTTAGGTTTGAGAAACAACTGTTGGAATTTTATTTTTTTTAAAGAGGCTTAATTGTACTGCCCATTTCACAACTGTGCTAAAAAAAACCCCTGCTGGTTATGCACTTGGGAGCAAGGGAGCATCACACCACTGAACTTCTTCACTCTTGCAGCTCAAGTGCCCTTGCATCCATGGATGCTGCTGTCTTTGCCTGTAGGCACAGACACAGACTGCCTGCTGTCTGGAAATATCTCCCCCCTTACAAACTCCTTTGCTGAAAATTCCCAACTGTCTTTCATATGAGGAACAGATCTCATTTACCAGCCTTCATTTAAATCTAAATTAAACTGATGCTAAAAGTCACTGGGGCTCAGAACTGTGTAAATCTCCAGCTTTGTTTTAAAGTTGCAAATGATTTCATCCCTGTTTTCCCCTCTCTACAAAAAGAAAGGGACAGCAGTTACTCTGTAAAAAAGTCTGAACATAGTGGAACAGACTCTTGTCCTCAGATGGGAAGTCTCTTTCCACTTCAGAGTTATCACAGGATATCACCCATTAAGAGAAGAAAGCATGTTCTTAATTTTTAACTAGTTAATCAGATGTGAAATCCCAAAAGGCCACTGGGTCACCTTAAAAAAAAAAGCAAGTTTTTCTTCATCTTTAACAAAGCTGCCAAATTTCATGTCATTACAACCTGTAGTTTCATCACTGAGGTTTCACATGGAGCTAATTTTACTTAAGAACAGCAACCCACCCCCCAAAAAACAACACACCCATGGAGTAGGGCACTGTAGGAACAGCACGGTTGTCAGCTAATCTCTCAATTAGTTCTTCACATTATCAGCTCGAAATACATGCACAAGTCTAAGATTTCTCTAGGTGAAACTCAGTATTCAGATGTCTGAATTTCAAGAATCACTAAACGTGACACAACAGCAAACCGCATCTTTTTTCCAAGGACTTCAAAATGCTTCAAAAAAAAAAAAAAAAACATTTTAACGAGCCCCTTGCGCTGCAAGGTAAGAAGGTTTAATTACCTCAATTAAGCAGAGAAAGGCTTAAGTGATTTTTCCGCACGTACAATAAAACAAAAGGCCCATCCTGCAAAGACTTGTCTCTGAACTGTTGTTGCAGGCAGTCACACAGGAGAGCTGGGAGCTCCAAACTGGATGTGAACAAGGCAAGGACTCTGCTGGCCAGCCACAAGGATCCTGCCCTACCCACTGAGCAAAACTGAGCTGCAGCCCACGCAAAACTCAGAGCAACTTATTGATCCCACATATTGGTTATCAGGAAACGGTGGGCATTGGAACAGGCTGCCCAAGGAAGGGATCACAGCACTAAGCCTGAGTTGAGGAAAATCTGGATAACGCTCTCAGGTGTGAGCACGGGGTGTCCTGAGTGTTGGACACGATGGTTCTGATGGGTCCCTTCCAACCCAGCACAACCCCGTGATATCACAGCACAGACAAACTGAGCGATGGTTTCTCATTCTGTCCACTTTTAAACCACGACACACACACAGGAGATAACACAGCGTCTGTAGACACAGAGACAAACTATAGCAGAGACAAACTCTCCTAAAAAAAAAAACTCGAAGCGGCAAAGATCCGGCCAAGAAAAGCTCCACAGGCGTGGACACGGCACGGGAGCTTGAGCCCAGGTGTGGATGGGTGACACGGAGGGACAAAAGCGACAGGCACCCGGGGCGCTGCAGAAACGCGCTGCAGACACTAGAGGCCATCGCTGAGAGCGCCGGGCCCTGCCAAGTGACAGAGCGTGGTAACCATGGTGAGTTTACCCGTTTCTTTGCAGTCTGCATCAAAAATGTAATAAGACATAATGCCATGCGCCGACCACTTTATCAGCAGCAGCAGCAGGCCCGGAGAACAAAGGAATGGATTTGGTTTTGGCCGCGGTACCAGCCTCCGTACATCCGTGTCAGAAGTTCTGCCAGTCAAACTCAGCTGGAGGAGGGGGGAAAGAAAAAAGAAAAGAAAAAGAAAAAAAAAAAATTCCTTGGTTTCACCTCGATTTAAAATGATGCGGTGGTGAAAATGAAATTAATTATTGGGGGGTATTAGTATCTCACAGGGCGACAAACCTTGAGCTTTTTGACCTATCACTTTGTATGGTAATCTCCAGGAGAAGCCTTGGGTCTTGGATGACTATTAGTCAATTAACCCAAAATTCATATGCGTGTCTGAACAGCCTGTGTATGTCGGATTAAAAAAAAAATTAAAAAAAAATCAGCAGATATTGCTATTATAGTTAGAAATTAGGCCAGGAAGTCTCACAGTCAATACCCAGTCAAAAATCGGTGTGATGATTAGGTATTCACTAGAGAGAAAAAAGGAGAGGGGATCTAAATTGAGGCTCGCTCTCTCTAACGTTAAAATGACAATGGAGACAGTTAAGAACTGACAGAATCAAAAAGGGAGTGTGCTTGGCACTGATTTTCACTGGCACCCTGTATCACATCCCAAATTGTCTTAGTGCTTGCTGTTGTTTAAAACCTAAATCAATACACACACTTTCCTCCCTTCACTTTCCCAATTAAATATACACAAAACCTTGTAGATTTCCCACTTATTCTAGTGCAAACAATGTCTTTTAATTCCGTATTCAAGCAGAAGACCGCCACAAGCATTTTTCCCCACAAAAATATAGTGATTTCCTTGTTAATTAATATTAATCTTTATTAATTAGGGGGGCACACAGCAAACAGAAACGAGATTTTGATATCAAAATCTCTTCCTTCCAGCAGTCTCTCTCAGCCCAAATTAACACCCTGAGAGACAAAGGATCACAAATCAACCTTTGTTTGCCTAAACTCCTGCTGACCAGGAACCTTCTCATTAATTCCTGGGAGGTTTGTAGAGATTCCCTTCAGCTCCACGCCTGAGCAGTGATGACCAGTTTGCTGCTTCAAGTTTTAATTCTTAATGCCATTACTGCTGCTTGCCGGAAAAATAACTGGGAATGCAGCTTATTGAGCACCCTGAAGGAAGCAGCAGGAGCAAGAACACCGGGGTACACTCACCTGATCCACTTTGGGAGATGCTCAGCTACCCCCTTGTTCCACAGGCAGCAAAGGAAAACCAGGAACAGCCACACAACTCACTGAGTTACCTGTGCAGGGCTGACTCAGACAAGCCAAGGGCCAAAAACGCTGGATATGTGCTCCCCAGTCCCACTGGACATGTGTTTCTCTACTGCCCTGTATTTTGTAAGGTCCTATAAAACCCTAAAGGCAAACTCCTGCCATTTTACAGACTCTTTCCACGCAGGAACACGACAGTATGTAAGAAGAGTTACCTGTAGCCTGGACTTTATCCAAGGTACACGGTGCAGTCTGTGGAATCTCAACAGCTCTCCCTCTGTTTCACAGACCCTTCAGCTGTTTGAAACATCAAGGCTGTTGCCATTTCAGTGGTCAGCACCTCTCCAGAGCCCGGTGCTGGAGGTCACTGCCTCTGCCACACCCTGTGGGACCTCCTCATGGGCTTCAGGTGATGGCACTTGGGACTCCTGACCATATGGGGTGCCAGCCAACAAAGCTGCAACTGTGAGGATATAAATCCTTCTGTCTGAAACTAGGCAACCTTGCAAGAAAACACATGAGAAATGCTCCTGAAGCTGCTTTGCCAACACACACCGTGAGGCATCCTCCAGCACCAGGGGAGAGGTGACAGCTTCACCCAGCACAGGTATTTCTGCGGCGAGTAGCTGAGCACAGCTGTAGTGTTTTGGCTGACTACAAGAATATTTTATTCCTTAGCCCTCTACACGCTTTGGTTTGAGTTCAACAAGAACTCCTTGCCATCCATGGGACACCACATGCATGTCTACACAAGGAGACCCACTGCACAGCCAAGCCACTGGATTCTAACAGCAGCTGCCAGCCCAGAGCTCAAACAGAGTCCCCATTCCCCCTCAGCTTCCCATACATTTTTACATTTAAAATTATGGACCCTGTTCTCATTTGCACAAACCGTGCCTTACAGCACTGGCTGTGAAAATTGTATTTTCACCCCCTATTTCTCCCTTGAACAGCCCTTGTGGAAGGAACAGACCTTTCTTTGAATAAAACTATTTCCTTTAGAAAAAACGCAGTGCGCAGACACATAAATATGTTCTCAAGAACTAGGACATTCTTTATCGTAACAGCCAGAGGCCTTGCTCTTTTGATCTGTCACACTCTGGGCCTTTCCTCTAGTACTCTCAGGCTGTTTAATCTTTCCATGTGGATAACGGTCATGGTTTATGTCTCCTCTTCCTACCCTCCTGTCTCTTTTTTTTTTTTTATCAGAAAAACAAAAGCCAGTCCCTCGACTCCCCACCATTCTTCTTCTCTTGCTTAAGCAATTCCTACACTAGCGAGTTATTTGGCACCACAAGGAAGAGATCAAGAGATGAAAGCATTTGGAGTGTACACCACATGTAGTTGGCCTGAGGGGGTATGACTTAAGGTTAGATTTTAGTCTGGTCCCCCAGACTTGGGGGGTATGGTTCAAAGCTGTGCCATCTTTGGTTTGGATCCTTGTGTTCCTTTGGCAAGGGCTGGAGCATCCGTGTTGCACAACTGGAGCAGAGCTTCTAGGCCACTTTTATCCAGAAGGAATCCAGTTAGCACGAACCCAAACCACTCTGCAGCAAACCCAAGGCTCTGGGTGGGGACCCACGCGGGGATTCGCTGACTGTGAAAACCACACTGCTGCTCTCCAGCAGAACACTCAGACAGGCAAAGCCAAAAATGCCCATTTTCTAACTGCCCAAACAAGCCCACTTGAAAACTGCTAATTCTACAACATTAGAGAGTCTCTTTTTACATCATACTTAACTTCACATGGACTTAAGGGGTCAGGGATCCAGCAAATTGCAGTCTGAATTGGAGAGGGGAGCATATTTCCTAGAAATTATCCCCCCCTGCTAAGGCACAAACACTTTGCTCTCTGTTCTGCCTACAAAGAGTATTCTTTCCAGTACTCCCACTCCAAAAACAACCTCTCAATATGGTCAACAATATCAAACAGAAGCTGTCTCTGTAAAGGGCGACAAGCAAGCCATGTGCTCGAGGGAGTCTGCACTGCAGTGCTGAGAACATAAGGGCTGGCCTCGTGTGCTGGTATCCTTTCTCAGGACTGAATGGAACTGGTCTCTCCACTTACCAGCTACAGCCCCAGACGGGGAAATGGTTTTCATTTCACCTCCCAGCAAGAATTTGTACTTTTCACAAGAAACTTGTGGTTTGCTGCGAGGTGTGGCAGGTGCACTGAGAGCCCCTTTGGTCCTCGGCTACAGCAGCACTTGTACAGGCCACCACTTGTTCGTGTGGAGCCAAGACACAGCTCCTTCCCTTGTCACTGTCAGCTGGAATTGGTGTTTCCAGACGCTACAGGTGACAGTTTTAAAGCTTTGTTACGCAAACAGGATTTTGTCTCAAAACCTGACATTTCTGCAAGAATGAGAATGAGAGCAAAGGAAAATCCCAAGCTGTTTTCTGCTTCTGTATCTTGAAAAGCGTTTTCTCTGACCTGTGCTTAGTCTAAACAAAATAGGAATGCTGGTGATTATTCACTGAGCCAGAAAACACATGAAAACACGGTGAAAAACAAACTGCAGACCCATTCACAGCTGGTGTAAGTGTCTAGTTCAGCTTAAGTCAATGGAGATGCTCTACTTCACCCCAGCTCAGCAGCTGGTCCCTTACAGAGAAATAGTCAAACAATATGAAACACAAGACAGATGAGGAGGAAACAGCACTTCCCAGGAATCGGTGGGACAAGGAAGAAAAGGCAAACAAATCAAAACATGGTTGTTAGAAAAGGTAACAGAGGTTCCCCTGGGACACTGCAGGGTCAGGTGAGGCTGGGAAGGTAGAGCCACTGCAGCTCCCTAACAGAGCACCTTTTTACAGCCCAGACAGAGAAGGTGCTTGTGCAGGAGATTAAACGGGGGTCCCCAAGCACAGCCAGCTTGGAATTGAAAGGTTGGGGTACTACATGCAGGAACCCGACTCCCTGAGCACTTCCAGGAAGGTGAATTCGGACAAAATTCGGACAAACCACTGCAAGCCTGACTGCAGCCACCCTGGGTCAAGTGTCAGCACTGACCTGGGCAACGGGGGAAGAGGAACAGGCACTGAATTCTGCTGTGACAACACATTCTCCCTCCCTCAGCCTGGTGTAAGGCAGAGGAGTCAGCACCCAGATGCTTCCAGCATCCTGAGTCACTTGTGGAGCAGCTGCATTTTCCTCACCCGCAGTCATCCCCAGATCTGCCAACAACCCACGGAGGTTTCCTCCCCGTGTTTCCTCCCCCACACACAGCTCCTCTCCCTCCGGACTTCAGTCCAGGACTGGATTCCCAAAACATGCTCCCATGCAAGAACAGAGCCCAGGCACCCACCAACCACAACTGCTTCACCTCACTGATGTGCACTTTAGGTCTAATTTTGCAGAGTGGCTACTCTCAGCCTCAACTTGAGAGGAGTTTGCTCTGCAGCAAGGACACGGCTCCAAGAGCTGAGTCGACACTGCCTTCCCAAACACTCCTGCACCAGAAGCCCTGCACTGCAGGGAAGCAGCATTACCTCCCAGAGGAAAATCCCTGTGAGATCCACAGCTGCCCAGAGCCCTCCGTCGGCCGAGACCAAAATATTCAGCATTCATACAGAGAGGCTTCTGCAGGGCTGATTTCAGGCCAAAAGGGACAGATTTCCTGTTTTCCTCTCCTCTGCAGGACGCTGGGAGGAGGTTTGGGGGGGATCCTTCACCCCAGGTTTGGAAGCAAACCTAGGACTTATCCTCCTGGCCGGGGGGGGAGCATTTAATTTAGGCACAATAGAGAAGCGATCTCTTCCAAATCAGAATGAAGCTCCAGAAAGGAGGGGGCCATTTGCAGTCGTATCGCTCTGAATGCGATATGTGCAACTGCAAGGACTGCTTTGTCTAAGTCCCTTGGCCTTAGGCCACGGTGCTGGCAATACCACTAGCTAGAGGAAGAGCTGGTGCGTGAGGATAATGGCAGAAGACAGGGAGGGAAGAGAGAGCCCATTTTGGATTCAGAGGAGGACGTTCTTTTCATTGAAAAGATTTCTGGGGGTGTTGAGGATGATCCGAACTCAGAAGAGAGGACAACTTAGACGAGAATAGTTCCAGCATGACAGCAAACTGCTGCTAACTTGCCGATACAAGGGGGGAAAGGAGGGTGGGAGAGAAGGGGAAGATAAAACTGCATGAAAGAATCCGAAGCCCTGATCGCAGCCGGAGCGCTGGGAAAGCACAGACACGGCAGCCAGAGGGCTGGAGACAGAAACTTCACCGCTCGGCTCGCATTGTGCGCGGCATGTCTGAGCCGGGATTTCGCAGTCCCTGCTCGCAGAGCAGCCAGACTCGGATCCCCTCCACTGCATGACCTAATCCCCACCCCTCACCCACCATCGCAAAATACCACCTTTGTTTTCCCTGCAATTTTACGGCTGTTCCGGAGAGCAAGGCACAGGTTCTCGTGGGAGCCGGCAGGAGAACGCTTTCCCTTTGCTGGGCTTTGTTTTGTTTCTTCTCTCTCTCTCTCTTTATTTTTTTTTCCTCCGGTGACACTTCTGCTTTTTGTCAGCAATCCTGGACACATCCCCTGCTCCCTGACCCCTCCGCAGAGCAGCACTGGAGCCCACGGTGCTCCCCACACACCACCCCGGCCCCCCGAGCCTCTGCACCCTCGCAGCCCCACCGAGCTCAGCTCCACGCAGGATCGAGGTGGCACAGCCACCTCGGCTCATCCACCAGCTGGTGACGAGTCCTTGCAGTAAAATATGATTGTTGATGCTCTCCTGGTAGCTCGTATGGAGATGCAGCCCGGAGATCCCTTTCGCTCCTCAGCCTCCCAGGATTACAACCACTAACGGTGCTGTAAAAAAATCACCCAGGCACATTTCTCTGCCTCCTGAACCCAACTCCAAAACTTTTTCTCAAGGGAAAAAAAAAAAAAAAAATCAGCCTGATTTGTGGCTGTCTGATGCCAGTCCTGCAGGCTGGGCTGCGGGGATGGGAGACGGGAAGGCGATTTTTTTAAAGTCAGCACCAACTTCTCCATTTTGGTGCTGTTTAATCGGAGCCGACGAGCACAGATTAGCGAGATCCCCTCCAAATATCCCACAGCGAAGCAATTGCTGCTGCGGCTTTGTTCAGGCTGCACCGATTCACACACATGGAGACCCGATGTGCAGCAGCACCGCAGCAGCGGCAAAAACCCGCCGGCTGATGCCTTCGGAAATCGGGAAGAGAAAAAAAAAAGGGGGAATGTAGTTTAAAAAAAATAATAAAAGAGAAGAAGAAAAAAAAAAAAAAAGCAAAAAAGTTAACGCCGTTAAGGAAACTTTTTAAAGAGCAAAGTTGGAGGGACTCCCGTACAAATCCAAGGATGAGGAGTGATTTTTAAACAGGAGTTTTTTTTAAGAAATAGTACAATCCCTGTGTGCCCCCCACTCCCATTCCCCCAAAATAAATCTCCAGCGAGCGGAGAAGGGCTCCTCCGCCGGGGATGCGGGGGCACCGGCCGGGGCAGCGCTGCCCGAGGGTGGCTCCGAGGCGGCGGCGGCGCCGTTCCCGGCGGAGGTCCGCGGCTGTCCCCGACCCTCGCAGCGCGGCCCGGGGCGGCCCCGCCGCCGGGGAGGAGGCGTGAGGCGAGGCGAGGCACTTACGGCGTCCCGCCAGCAGCGGTCCTCGCTGAGGCGCCGCCGGAATATTCCTGATCCAGATCAATCAGCCGCCCCGGGGAGCCGAGCATGGAGGAAAGCCGGCGGCCGGAGCCCGGCGGCGGCGGCGGCGGCGCGGGGCCGGGCGGGCGCGGTGCCCGGCGCCGGGGCGGCGCGGAGCGGGGCTGGCGGCGCTCGGTCGGACGGACGGGAGGGTGCCGGTAATGGCGGCGCGGAGCCGCTGCCCCGCCATACCGGACCGGGCGCAAAACTCGAGTCCGGCGCTTCCCCCAGGTGCCGGTGCGGCGGCCGCCGCTCGCCTCCCAAACTTGCCACCCAGTTGCCGCCGCGGACTTACCCGGGTTGAGGGGAGTCCCGGGGATGTGGGCGTTCAAGTTGGGCTTGTAAGACATTCCCAAAGACATGGCCAGCGGGGAGGAGGAGAAGCGTCCTGAAATTCACCGAAGCGTCTCCGCGTCTCCCAGACACTTTGGGTTGTTTACGGCAGTAGCAGCACCGGCAAATATGGCCGTCAGTTATATTGACACCCACAATGCAATATATCATCCATACATCACGAAGGGACGCCGATCCAAAAAACTTTGGAGGGGGAGAGAGAGAGGCGGCTGAAGGCTCGGCGGCCGCGGCCCGCCCGGCGCCCCGCGCACGGCGGCGCGGAAGGCGGGGGCGCGGCGGGCGGGGGCGCGCCGGGGGTACGCGGCCGTCCCCTCACAGACAATGGAGCTCTCCCCTCAGGGACCGCCGGCAGCGAGCGGGGCGGGCGGAGGTAGCGCCTCTCTGTGCGTGCGTGTGTGTGGAAAAAAAGGAGGGAAGGCCGGTGGGTTTGTTTTAACGAAGTTGGGAAAGTTTTGGCACGAGTTGCGGGGGTTTGGCCCGCACGCCGCTGTCAGCCCTCAGGGAGCGCCGCCGCCTTCAGCCTCGCCCTCACGGACATCACCCCTTCTTTCCCCCCCTCAGCCCACCGCCGAGCTACGTGGAAAATACCTGTTGATAATTTTAGGATTTTTATTTATTTTTTTTTTCCCCTCGCTTGCCCCACCTAGATGCCGCCAAGAAAAAAAAAAAACCAAAATAACCCCCCAACCAAACAAACAAAAAAAAACAAAACCAACTGCCCTTTTTTAATTTCCTTTTTTTTATTTCCCCCCCCCCCAAACCGCTACTTCTCTCTGCGTGAGGATGGAAGGTTTATGTGGATTGCAGCTTCTGGGGGACTAAAAAAAAAAAAATAATTAATCTCGTTGAAAATTGACACGTTTTCCGCTTGCAAGCAGCAGTAAAACTTCTCCACCAAAATTAAAAAAAAAAAAAATTCAGGTTAAATGATGAAGATTTCCAGCATGTGTCTGCCATCAGAACACATCCTTTTCACTGCAAGATAGTCAGGTTTGCTCCTTCTGTCAATTAATACCAAATACACTCGAAAAATTGTTCAGCTACTCGAAATTGATCCCAACAAAACTGCTTGGGATGTGGACAATCTCTCCTGAGATGCTCAGCCTGGGACCCACCAGATCCGAGCCCCGTGTGTAATTTACCAGCAGCCACTCCGAGATCTGGCAGTTTCATTTCATGTGCTACTCAGTGTCTATCCACGGCTTCAGACCGCTCTCAGTGGCAGTGACAGCAAACACGGAGAGCCCGATCCTGCTCACTGGGAAATCGGGGGCATGTTCCTTGTCAGCGACACTGATCCAGGCCCAGGGTGGACAACCCTGCAGGGGGAAGCAGGTAACACCTCCAGCACAGAGAGGAAACAGTCAATCCGATGATTCCCTCTGCATAAAGGAGGAATTGAGGGAGAATGGGCAAAGAGGAGCAGCCTCTGAGCCCCCGGCTCATGCCCTACTGACTGTACATTGCATGAAAGAAACATACTGGTGCTAGATGAAACAAACACTGTTGTATTTTATTTCCAGACCAAGCGCTCAACTCCAGCGATCCCGGTGAATTCCAGACTGGCACTGACTGTCCTTACAACTGATCCACGCTCTGTTCTGTTAGAGAGAGGTCCTGAGAGCCCCAGGCACAGAATTGCGTGCTCAGTGACAGTAGTTTCACACCGGTGCTTGTGATGACAACTGTGTAATTCTTCTTAGAGTACTGAAAGACTGTGCTGGTAAAGCCTCACCGTGTGAGTGAGAGCTCCGCAAAACCTAAAGCTTCACTTCCAGATTTGTAAATAACAGCCTTTCTGTTGAATCCTGGAAGGCCACCGAAGTCCTGCACGCCGCTCTGGGATTTTCCATCCCGTGGTTGTTTACAGTCACACCAAGTGAGTGCGAAATGGGAGCATTCCGAGCTTGCCGTGTTTTTCACGGCTTTACACCGACTCCACAAAACTGTGCTCAGAGCAACACTGTGAGGAACAAGATCCTCTGTGTTTCACTTGCGTTTTATAATGACAGCTTCAAAATATGCAATATTCTGAGGGGGAGGCAGGGGATGTGTAAAAAGTCCTGTAAAGATTGTTATTCCTTCAGCACAAGGCGCTGCGAGTTTTGGAGCAAACTTTGAGGGCCAGGCTTGGTGAGGTGGTCAGGCTTGTAGGGCAGCTTCGTTTGTGCTGTAAGCAGGAGCCCAGCAGTGTGAGATCTGGGTATTTGATGTTGCTCTGCAGTTATTTGGGCACAGGTAGCAGTGGTGCCACAAGACCCTGCTAAAGGACAAACTTTCTGCTTGGCCTCAGACTCTATTTCAGCTTGAGATGATTTTGGTCTTGATTTTTGGCACTCGCTGCAAGGTAGGAAGTACCTGCAAGTTCTTCCCATCTGCCATGTGCTCTGAGGGTTCTCTGCAGTTGTTCTGAACCAGGTGTGGCCACAAGAACAAAACCACCATCGTGCTCGGGGCCTGGGCTGACTGTTCAGCAGGGTGACCACAGAGTCGAGCTCCCTTGGAGGGGCTGCCTGTGGTTTCAACTTGTTTGATGTCCCGGGCTGGAGTTGTGCTCTGCACACGCAAACTGCGCCTCGAGTGCGGCAGCTGCAGCTCCCAGGCTGTGTGCAGCAAGCTGCAGGTCCCCGCTCCGCAGCCTGATGGCTCGGTCGTGTTCACTGGCAGCCGAAGCAGCTCTTCATCGCCGAGTGGCCAAGTCACAGAGCAGGAAATCCAGCAGAGCCATTTTCACACTGGTGACATTTGCAAGCCTTCTGCACGCTAAGGCGTCACTTACAAATGAACGTGTGAGCTGCTGTTTTCCAGCAAGGGAGGATGGACAGGAGGACACGTCTGTCTCTTCAGTCACTACAAGAAGCACTGATGATGTATTTTCCAGGTACAGCTGTCTCTTCTCAGTTGGGTAATATCTGCAGCATTCACTCTGTCCCCCTCCCCTTTCTTCTCTTGGTATTTTCTCCGTTCCCTCTCCTGGCTTGACTTCCTCACCTCTGCTCCTCCCAAACCACTGGGAATACTGAGCAGCCAGTGTTTCCACAGAGTTTGCCTCCAGCCCCTGCTTAGCCAGAGCTCCGTCTGATCTGAAGGAGGTTTTCCCTTTCCAAAGCTCTGCGGGGCCGGTGCCGCGGCCCTCGGGCGAGGGTGTAAGGAATACACATGCAAAGTGGGGTGTTGGAAGGTGCTGGCAGCTCTGCCACAGAGCCAGGGGCCTTGGGCCATGCTGTTAAACAAACTTGTTTGTCCCCTTTTATGTGGAAACAAAACGAAATAGTCATCACAGAGCTGTGCTGTAACGCTCATGGGGACCTGCAAATGCAGAGCACAAACTGGGCTTGTTCCTTCTCACCTCGGGTTAAATCAACAATGAGAAGAATTAAAGATGGCACAGTAAGACCCTCTTTTACCCTGACATGTCTTTGACGTGCGTGAAACATTATATTTGCGCATTAATTTCAATGTAATTAATTGTTGTCAGGCTTAATGAATTGAGTGACTTGGGGATATTCTAACTGTCCTTTACCCACCGCAGAGCCCCGTGTAGCACCAAGGGGAAAGAAGTGGGAGGTTTGTTCCTTTTCCTAGAGGGAGTTTATATTCAAATACTTATCCCTACATTTCTGGTGATCCAGCATCATACAGAAAATAACCACAGATGCACCTTCAATTGCTGAGCACCAATTTAATCTTAGAGTCTCCAAACTGCTCCGGTGCTACAACTAACATGATCAACCAACATGAAAAGCCTCTCATAGGCCTAGACTGAAAATTAGGCTTTTTAAGTCCTGGATGAAGGTAAGGTTTAACCTCTGTGGAAAGCACAAACGGTGGAGGCAAGTGAGTGTCGGCTTTACCGAACAGCATTTTCAAAGACGCTTTGCAGAGCTGAGTACCTTTCTCACTGGGATTGTAATGAGCCAACAGCTCCTGGTGCAGAGCCCTTCCATCCCCAGGACACCCAGCACGCCCCTGGGGCAGTCTGGGACCCTGGAAAATTGTCCATTTTATGCTTTTTTGGCATCAATGTCGCTCCTTTCTTATCGCTTTGCTACAGCTCCTGACATTCCTGTCTCTGTTCCCCACAACTGCTTCCTGCTGATGCTACAAAGTTTCCCTCGTGCTTTTTTTGTTCCCCAGAGAAAGCTGAGAGCCCTCGGCATCCCTCCTCTGTGATCTGCCTTTTCGGGCTGGTGTTTGCTGCTGACTGCCCCATCCTCACCAAAATGCACAAACCCCACGTAATCCTGAATAAAAACACACGTTCTCCAGCTCCACCCTGTCGCCTCAAAATCCCCCTGGAAGCTCTGGATTTCTGCCTCCAGGGGAAAGAGCCCTCTGCAAGGAGGGCTGTGATGCAGTGCCCAATGCAGGAGGGCAGCAGCAGCAGGAAATCCTCTCCCAGAGCCTGCCCCACATCACCAAACAGCCTCACAACAATTCCAGGTGTAAATAACCCCGCATTCCACCCAGACTTTCCCCCTTAAAACCTCCCTGACAAACTTCTTCCCAGTCCAGCCCTGCTCCCCGCTCGGAGATGGTTCCTCCCAGGGCCAGATGCCGTATTATCTGGAGCGACTTTTCCCTCCCAGCCTTGTTTTCCTCCTACTCCTGAGCCCTTTGTCTGGCTGCCAAGCGGAGCAGCCCTGCCAGGCAGACAGCTGCTCCGCATCGCCGCACGGGTGCTGCCCTGTGGGCTGAGGAACCATTCCAGGCCCCTTCCATCTCCCAGGGGGACGCTCTGCCTCCGAGGGGCCGTGAGCCGGCAGGGGAAAAAAAATGCAAATAACACCTGTAAAGCTGTGGGGAGGGGACTGGAAAGGTTTGAGATAAAGGGGCCTTGATGGTGCTCTGGGTTTACCTCTGAGACAGAGTGAGTAGAGAGTCTGCTCTCTCCTGCTCTGGCTGGAGGTCTCCCTGGAGGAGCACGGGGAAGGGATGAGAAGTTTCCAAGCCCTCAGCCACAAAAGCACAGGCCTGGAATCTCTCTAATGAAAGTTTTCCTCTTTGCAGTTTGCCAGGCAAACAAGCACCAGGCACCAATATCAAAACCAGCCCAGATTCCAATGAAAACCAGCAAGGAAATATTACAGTAGAAATGAAAATGGCTTCAGTTTTGCTTGGTAAGTACTGGCAAATAAAACTGGAGGAGAGGAGAGGAGAGGAGAGGAGAGGAGAGGAGAGGAGAGGAGAGGAGAGGAGAGGAGAGGAGAGGAGAGGAGAGGAGAGGAGAGGAGAGGAGAGGAGAGGAGAGGAGAGGAGAGGAGAGGAGAGGAGAGGAGAGGAGAGGAGAGGAGAGGAGAGGAGAGGAGAGGAGAGGAGAGGAGAGGAGAGGAGAGGAGAGGAGAGGAGAGGAGAGCCCTCCCTGACCTGCTGGGCACAGGGCACAGACAGCTGAGCTGATGGTGGGGTTTGGGCCAAGGGGCTCCTCCTTCCTTGCTGTTGCTCGCAGGGATGGAATATCACTGTATCCCCACATTACAGGGCTTCTCTGCATCATTTTTCCAGACAAACGGGTGCTCCACCCTGCCCCATTCCTTCAGTTTGCCTGGGAGGACTGTCCCTTCTTGCCCTGTGGGCTGGACTCCTGCTTTCCTCCCACTCCTGAGCCCTTGAAGGCTGTGCCAAGGAGTGAGCTGGCACTGCCGGGCTGCGGCACGGCCCTGCCCCTGCTCCCTTCGCGCTGCTGCGGGCCCGGGGCAGGGAATACCCCACCCTTTGGCTGGGCCAGAGGAGGCTCCGAGACTTGCTTTCATCCCAGCCCTGTCTGGGAAAGCTCCTGAACCTGCTCTGCGTCTGGCAGCGCAGCAATCCACGGCAGCACAGCAGAGTGCTGCCTCGCCCGGAGTGATTCCTGGGGGCAGGCTGGTGTCAAACACCCCTCGTCCATGTGAAATAATCGTCCACGTGGCACCTGCGGGG
Organism: Sylvia atricapilla; assembly: GCF_009819655.1. Lineage (NCBI taxonomy): Eukaryota > Metazoa > Chordata > Aves > Passeriformes > Sylviidae > Sylvia > Sylvia atricapilla. The sequence continues at coordinate 11,747,579 of NC_089156.1, forward strand.
CTGCAGGTTCAAAGCACAATTTGAAGGGACACGTCGGGATTAAGCCCTACAGAAAAAACCTTCTGAGTGCAAAAGCAAGTGTCATCTGACCAGTGTCATATGCCCGAGACAAATAACTGGAAGCACAAACACCTCTGTCCCTCAGAGCCTCCTCGTAACACCAACCTGATGGGAGCATCCCTAATTGTTTTGTTACTGGTCATTTGAGCAAAGGAAGTGGAGGAGAGAGCGCAAGCAAAGCCCAGGGCTGGAAAATGGAAATGACTGTGAGGAAAGGAATGTGGAGCTTCTCAACAGCTCAGAGCTGGCAGGGGAGAGAAGAGCAGGGCGAAGGGGGAAGGAGGAGCAGCAGGAGGTAAATCACGGTGACAGGACAGCTCAGCCGCTGGGGTGCCGCGTGTGGCCCGGGCGGCCCCTCGGGGTCTGTGCCGGTGCCACACGGCCCTGGGCTGGCACTGCCGGCCGCGGCACCTCCTTCCTCCTTCCCTCAGCAGCCCGAGCCCAGACACAGCTTTTGGCAGGATGAGTCTGACGCTTCTGCTGAGCTCCTGCCCCAGGACGCTGCTCAGAGCAGGAGAGCCCTGAAATCTCTTGCCAAGGTGTCTGTGTCTGAGGACCATTGATGTGAATCTTCTGTGCCCAGCCCTGTGAGAATGCGAGTGCGGAGTCTCCAGTGCCAATTCCCTCTCCCAGTGGAGGCAGTGGGACAGGGCGATGCTAAACACGAAATATTTTTAGCGAGCCAAACGATCAAACTCTGCCTAAACATCTACCTGAAGAGCGACGGCAGCCTCCTGCCCTGGCACACTGCCTAAAATCCCATTCTTCCCTCCACAAAAGCAAAAAGGGGAGGCCCAGGGGGTCCCCCCAGATCTCTCGGAGGGGACACACGGTGGGTCCCCCCAGGTCTCTCGGAGGGGACACACTGTGGGTCCCCCCAGGTCTCTCGGAGGGGACACACGGTGGGTCCTCCCCACGGAGGTGGCAGATGCTGCAGCCCCGCAGCCACCTCGCTGTCCCCCCGCGCTCTGTGCGCACAGAAAGGGAGGGACAATCCCGGCTGGGAAGGATTTACAGCGCTGGCAGGCGCCGGTGACAGGCGATGGCTCGGTCGGGAATTTACACAGTGCGGTGAGAGGCCGAGCCTTGGCAGCGATCAAACACCGCGGCGGAGCCACGGGCGCAGGGCAGAGCCCGGGGCTCAGAGGGGCTGCAGGAGGCCGGGCCATCTCCTCTCCCCTCTCCGGGAGCTCACGGGCCTGGGATGCGCTCTTCCCTTGACACAGCGAAGGGAGGAAAGCAGCGCTGTGCTCCAGCCCACCCCGGCAGCGGCCAAGGGCAGGGGATGCGTGTGGCTCCGCAGCCTGAGCTGGGGGCAGCAGAAGCGGGGTGTCTCATGAAAACAGGCAGGAGCTGTCCCAGGAACGTGCCGATGCCAAGCGCTGCCTGCACGGAGCAGCAGCTCTGCCCTGTCCCCAAGGGCAGGTTCCCCACGGGGAGAGGGAACACCGGGAATTGTGCAGACAGCTGCAGGCTCGGACCGTCACTGTTCCATTGCTCCCGTCCACGTTTTGTATTCCCTCCAAGCAACTTCAGGGGAGACCTCACCCACGGGGATTCACTCACTCACACCCTGGTTTGGGATTTAACTCGCTCTGGCTGAGCTGACACGGAGCTCTGCTTCACGCCCTGCGATTCACCGTGCATTTAGCAGGCAAAGTCGGTTCTTCCACTTCATAAACGTGGAAGGAACACACAAACCAGACGTGGACTTCCAAAGGAAGAGGCCGTCAGCTCCCGAGCTGCCTCGCTGGCATTTTTAAGGTGTATTATTTACATGCTGGAAAGGAGCCAACCAAAACCTCTCTTAAGAAATTTTTCCCTTACTTACAGAACAAAGTCTACTGCTTTGCGAAAATGAATAATTAAATTCTGAGGTTTGGGCATCTTCATTTGTTGCTGAGATCTTGGCATCATCACTTTCCCATATTTGGGGAAAACGAGAATAAAAGTCAATGTTAGATGATGTACTAAACTAAGATTAGGCTGTTTACCCCAGACTAACTCTTTGGATAAAGGAAAACTATTTTAATATTTTGCATAAAATATGCATAAAATATGAAGTTGATACTTTCCAATCTTGATACAGTTTTTATAAACCCTCCTCTCTTTTTAAAGCCCAACACAATTAGGACTTTGAGAATGTTGTGAGTCTGCTCTTAACTAGCAATAAAAACGTTTTAATTAACCAGTGACATTAACCAGGTTAAGTGCCAGGATTCAAGTGGATTGAAAGAAAAGCTGTTTGGATCACTAGAACGTGACTTCTGCTAGTCGGAGGGATCCTAAAATGGCGTGACAATGAGTGTGTTTAATGGTCGTAGATGTGTTGCTGAAAGGCATCCCAGCACCTCTGTGGGCAAGTTTCAGAACAGAAAATTAAAAAGAGAAAGAAAAAAAAATCCCATCCAAAGTAGCAATCCATTTTTTAAACAATCTTTTACCAAAACAAAAAAGAAAAAAAGAGCTGAGTACAGAGTCCATCATGTTTCAGTTTGTCATTTTGGGGGGTATTAATCTTTCTAAGCACTGCTGATGTTTTACTGCCAGGCACTCCAAATCCTGCTGCTTTGGGGACATTCGGTGCAGACAGGACACAGCACAACCCCAGGCTGCAGGACGGAGCCTTTCATCTTGGCAAAGGATCCCATCAGAGCAGGCAATAAAAACCCCTCACACAACTCAGCTGAAATCCTGCGTGGCTTTGGGATTCTGTCACCTGAATCCAAAGGTGGAGACTGAATAAGTTCTAATAGCAAAGCCCTACTCAAAAAAAAAAAAATAAAATCAGCGTCTCCTTTGTGCAGAGGCAGATTCCCAGCGAGTTATTGCAGGGCTGGGGCACAGGGAAGGTGCCGAGGCAGCAAACACCCACCTCCAACAAAACCCAATATGTCAATGACTGAGAAATAAATCAAATTACTTGGCAAATAAAAATGCGATTCTGTGACTGCAAGGAAGCTGGCATTTTCTTGGTTATCTTCTCCAAGCCAGGAAGAAGAGACATAAATATGTATGGCATCAGAAATGGCAGCAGAAATGTCTCTTTTTCCTTCCCAGTACAAATTAAGAGTAGGAAAACTACTCCTCCACACAGGCCCCTCACTGAAGCGATGCCCTAAGCACAGCTAAGTTCAGAGACACCAACCAAAGTCAGCTCTTACAAAATAAAATGTAACACAACGTTGGTTTGGGTATTGACACTGCAGGACATTGCTGAAATCTGAATATGCTTCTGTATTTTGCTTTAGCTGCCTGTTTTAAGTGCACCAAGTGCTTGACTTGGAGCTTCCACAGACATGTCAGTGCCTTCACACACAGGCTGCCAGGCTCACAGAATCCTGGATATTGGTTCAGGACACAGCAGGCAAAAAATTTCTTCCACGAGTTTTGGCCTCAGCTTAACCATATCCAGTTCCTATTCTTGAATCTTAGTGGTGCCTCAAACTTTTCTCCATTCAAAAATTATTTTAGGCCAATGAAGAAACAGTGAAGCACATCAGCTCCAGGAAGCTCTTTCCAGGTTTTTAAATCTCTTCAGCAGCAGCTTTTAGGAGCAACCTGCCTGCAGCTGCTGGAAGCAGCACCTTACAGCTTTTTCTTCGCCGTTTTTCTCCTTAAGAAGAGAATCGCTGCTTTTCAAACTCATTCTACAGCCGAACTCCCGGGGAAGTGCGAGGTTCCCCGGGGTGGTTGCCTTACTTTGTTCCTCCTGCCAGCTCCGTCCCTCTGCAGCCCCGCCAAGGAACCAAAGGCTGCAGCTGCCAGCGCTGACACCATCACCACCACCCCTCTTAGCTCTCAACATTCCCCCTTGAAAGCTCCCAGTGACCACAGAAACTACCAGAAGGATTGTGTTGCTATTTGCAGCTGCACGCTTCTCGCCCTGGGCTCTCCGGTCAGCAAATCACTGAATTGAGGGAACAACTGCAGGGCCACGGTCCCTCCCTGCAGCTGGGGAAGGGCCAAAGCCACGGGACAGCTGCTGGAGGCTCCGGGAGGAGACAAACAATTCATGGGATTTCTTATTCATCTCCAACTTGGAGAGAAATGTATTATTTTTTACCTGGCAATTAAAAATCTGCACTTTTTTTTTTGTTTGTTTTTCCCAAGGTAAGAAAGTTTCGTTGTGTTCATTTTGCACATTTAGACATGAGGAAGCCCGAAATTTTCCCAAGAAAATACTACAACAGACATCTTTTCTACTCTCAGTCACTGCCACTCTAGAGCCCTTTTAGGACAGTTCACATTTAATATAAAACCAGTCATAGACTTTGACATGTTAGAACTTCGTTCTAGAACTCTGATTTTTGGAGCTCACTGAATGCACAGCTGGAGATACCAGTAAGTGGGAGAAAATAGAAATGTTTCTAGGAATAAAGCTCAAGATTTGAAATACTAAAAAGACTGAAGGGAAACAATCTGCATGAAAACTCGAATATTTGTTTCTGTGATGCAGGCACTAAGAAGTGAACACGCATCACTGAAAGACACTGGGTCCATTTCTCTCAAGGGAATTCATTTTACACTAAATAAATTTTAAAATACAGAATTAACCCACAGAGCATCGAAAGGATCACGGGAGACAGACAACAGAGTTTTGGGGGAAAAAAAAATGATGACAACACATCTACAATGTACACACACACACACCCTGGAAGGTTTATATATGCTCTATATATATTTCAAAGTACACACAAGCTGCCCATGTGGCAGGTTGAGAAAATAGGAATACATCTTGGGAAGGTCATGAAGGAAAAAAAAAAAACCACAGAGGAAAACAAAGCGTTATTTACATTCAATAATTCAGTAGCCTTTAACACCTCTATATACAAACAGGCTCTATTTATGTACAGACTGCACTGGGAGCCGAGTGAAGTTATTCCAAACACAAAAGAAAAATACAAAACCCCTTGATAATTCACTTCCACAAGCGTTTACAGGTTGCAGAGATTTCTCCATTTACAAAGAAAATACTACACATGGAACAGAGAACTCGCATCTTTGGGGAACCTGAAGTCCTCACAAGAGTTGTGTGTTCCCAGTGAACCACACAGCCACTGGAAAAAGTGGAATACTTGCAGTACAAGGTTTTGAGGGGTTTATAATTGCATTTATCATACCAGACATATCTTAATTATGAAACTAGTTAACAAGTTGTAATTTAGTTACTGTCAAGGGACAGTTAGAAAAGAAAACCCAACATTTGGGTTTTCAGTTCCCAAATCAACTCAAATGTGTACCTTCCTCTTCTGCTGCACAATTCCAAAATGCACACAGTACAGAAGTCGCTGCCCTTTTACAGATGCCATTGCCCCCGTTACCAGAGCTTTCTGTCCTTTCTAGGTTTTATGCCCATTTCAGACGTACAAAGCATTTTGTGTTTCATTTTGTACAAAGCAGATCAATACCCCACAAGCAGGAAAACACAGAGACCACCCTTGCCTGGCCTGATAATTTATGATGCAATAATGGGTGGTTTTTTCCTCCCCAGGAGGATGTTTGTCTCACAGGCAGGGCTGCAAAGGGACACCACTCACTGTTCTTACCCCAGCCAGGGCAATTTATATTCCCCTTCTCCCCAAGCTTCAGCAGCAGCTCATGCAGGGAACAAACACCAAAATCCACACCCCAAGCACCGAGTAGGAATTTTCAAGAGAGAAAATGTTGCTGTGGCTTGAAGGCTGTTTTCTTTTTTATTTTTGATGTTAACTTTCAAGATGTCACAACAGTCCAGAGCCGTGGCAGCGGCTGTGTTAGTAGATGGCAAAGCCAAGGCAGTGATGGTGCAGGAAGCAGGCAAAGAAGAGCAAGTAGAGGAATGGATTTCTGGAACAGGAACAGTTTTTATGGATCTTGGAAGTACTGTCAGCTTTTTTTTTCCCCTCCAGTGGACACAAGTCCAGTTAAAGAAAGTTTAAAAGGTTGAAGCAAAACAGTGTGGTTTGCTCATCAATACAGGGACTACCAGATTTGCTCATCCCAACAATCAAAGTGAGCACACCAGGCTGAGAAGAGCACTTAGGAACTGAGTGTATTTAAATCATCATTAAAAAAAATCCCAAATTAAAATCACTAATGGTGAATCTACCACTTCCAGAACTATCTTACTGAGGATCAAGACCCAGGATGTTAGGTCTGAGATGGCAGAAGCTCCTCCAGCAAAGAAGAATTAAGCAGCAGAGACAGGGCAGTCCACACAGAGCCTGCCAGTACTGGCAGTTTGGTTCGCTGTCTGCTGCAGTAGTAATCTGTCAACACTCTCCTCAAAATCCCAGCCCTGCTCCTGGAGTGGGTGCCAAAGACATCCCCTGGTGGGTACAGAACACAGCAACAGCCTCCCCCACACTCTGTGCTCTAGAGTTTGCCAGGGCATCATCAGCTCCCAGTGCTGACAGTGCTCAGGCTCCCTTCCTCAAGATCCTGAAGATCCCCCAACATGGAGCAGCTGCATTCCAGGTATTTACAGAGGTGCAGCAGGACGTGGGGAGCCGAGGATTTATTCCAGATCTGCATCTCCAGTTATCCCAAGCATGAGCAGGGGATTCATCCCTCCTGACCAGCTCAGGCTGAGGGAAGTGGGCCAACCTCCTTCCCTGCCAAGCAGGAGGTCTGTGACCACACAGGGAGCGTTAACAGAACCCCAGGAGCACTAATTCCATAATGGAACCCCTTCAGCCTCACCTGTGGAACTTCAGCCCTGCTCTCCCTGACCCTGGAGTGGCTCACCAAGTGCTTCAGAGGCGCCACACCTGCAGCCATCCTGCTCTGAGCTGAGCCTTCCTTGAGACACACACGGAGTTTAGACAGTTTAGTTGTTGCCTCATTAGCGAGTTCAGCAGAGATCTGGGCTGCAAGACACAAGCCTGGTTAGAGCAGCCTCAACATGCCAAGTCCTGTCCAATGCCAATTGTACAGACTTGTTAGTTTTTTTTGGAATATGGTGATTGCCTAAACAAGACTCCACTTCTTGTTAGTACAATAACTTTTATTTGACATCTACAAGATCATTATCTTGTAGTTTTTTGGACAGGTTTATACAATCTCAATTTTTCAATAGTGCAACCTGTGCAAGCAAGAAATGACAAACATTGTCCTTCACTTTCTTATAAACATCTACTATTATAGGCAAAACAAAACTTACCCATATTATAGATAAGTGACTATTCACATTTGTACATTACAATTTCTTTTAAACAGCTCCAGATAAACTCTACAATGTCTTACAACATATTAAACATAACAGAAACAGCACATACAGCGGAACCCTCAAGTGTTTCCCCATTCTCTAATTTACAGCTCAAGTAAGGTTTCATCTTACAAGTGACAAATTAAATTACGTTAATGAAGTAAAAAATATAAGATTGTAATGTGAGATGGAAGTGAATTTGCACTTAAGTTTCCATAACCACCTCAGATTAAGGAAATGCTTCAATTTAAGGAAAACAGGCATCCAGCCATCTTTGCAGTACACATTAGGAATACCATTAATACATTAAAAATGAACTAATTTTAATTTAAGATGTTTATCACAAAAAAAGAACATGTTGTAGACTCAAATATATAACTCCCAGGAGAGAACCAGAAAAAAATGCAACACCTGGGTATAAACACTATAAAAATGCAATAACCAATGCTGTACAACTAAGATTGTGTTTCTCTCTGAATTCCTGTCTCGTGTGTTTATGCTGTCCATGCCCGTTTCCAAAGACATGCACTGTCAAACAGAAACTGGGAAGGAACCTGAATGCATGATGTGCAACCTCTAGGTTTCATGCTTTTATAAACTCAAATTGAAGAGAAAAACCCAATATATATTTTCTATATATATACTCAATACATGCATTCGAGATCTCCCACAGCAATGGCATCGATGCACTGCGTTAAACCCTGAGCACTGTATGACAAGATAAAAATAAAGCCTGCCTGGGGATTTTCAAGCATTTTCAAACAAATTGTGGTTTGTAGCTTAAAAGGCCAAAAGTAAAAGCAAACAGGAAGCACTACAGAGAGCATAAGGAAAGACAGATGCACCACCATAAACAGCTGCTGGCTTTCAGTTCTACCAACCTTTTTTAGATCTCTTTATTCCCAAAGTATTTGAGACACAACTGAACTGAAAAAAGTTATATTTCTTTGGAATCTGTCCCTGATTTTTTTTTTTTTTAATGCAAAGTGATATGCTTTTACAGCCTTTTCCTCAAACACCAAAGTCAACACCTGTAGCTTGTCCTCTTTAGGCGTTGTTGAGGTTGGTGATGCTCTGGGGGTGGTGCTGCTGCCAGATCTGCTGCTGCTGCACTGCCAGCTGCTGCGACTGGTCGGACGTCGACAGGAGGTTCACCAGGGGAGACACACAATTTGCAGGAATGATCAAACCTGAGAACACAGCCACACATCAACGCTTCCATAATGAACACAACCGCTGGCATTTTTAAGACCTCAGGCTGATGATTCTACCCTTTTAATTTATGCAATGTTCAATAATGACTGTTCAGCACAGCCACGAGTCCTGCTCCTCAGTCCTTCACATCCTTTAGGCTGAGAAGCAGGAGAAAAGTTCCCATTTTGCCTGACAACAAAATTTATTCTCATGTTACCTGCTGTCATGAGGAGTCAGCTGTTTTTGCTTTTCTAGTCTCACAGAAGCTACATCACCATGCAAGTTTAAACACAGAAAAACCTAACTTCCAACATCCTAGAAAATTGGTACTAGAGGAGGAGCTGCCATGATATTAGTACATCCACAGGAAATCCACATTGAACAAAACATTTGGAGAGTTTGGTTTCTGAGGCCCCTGTTTTGAGGGCTTCACTATGAGGTTTAATGAAGAGACAACCATCTTGAAGTCATTCTGCACACTTTCAGCAGCTCAAAACCCATGAAAACGATTATTTAAACAGCTTATTATTGATTGCCAAAAGTGGGGGAAAAAGTGGGGCTATTATGATATCAAAGAACCTCAGCTGAAGCAGGCTGTGCACGACATTTTGCTGCAGTAAACCCAAAGAACTGAGATTAAGTGTTCCGAAGCCTGATGGAAGAAGAAACCTGCCGCAATATATCGTATTGTAGAAGTTGTAGAAGATTTCTACAGCTACACTTCTGTCCCTCCTGTCTGCTTTGAACACCTTTACCCCAAGTGAGGCACTCCCCAGCTGCAGGCTCCCCAGGGGCAGCAGCCCATCACCTACCTACGATCCTCTGCCCATCCTCTGTCCTCAGGCGGACGATTTGCATTTTCACGTTGGTGCCACTGACCGAGGCCAGGACTCCCTCCACCTTTGTCCACACGCTCAGCACGGAGCCACACAGCACGTAGTAGGTCCTGCAGCGCAGCCCCACCTCACAGACCAGCCCCAGGCCTGCCTTCTTGCAGTTGCCTCTCCTGCAGACATAAAGAAAAAGCTTTCAAAAACCATTCCGGCAAATACAAGTATCTAATTTAATTAAAAAAGAGACTTGTGGTTGTTTAATGTGCATTCGGAGATGAGAGAGGGCTGCAGGCACATGAAGGGAAGGATACCTGGAGCACAGGTAATGGTGAAGCTTTGGGAAGGGTTGGCCTAGTTAAGCTCCCATCTACAAAATGCACAGGGCTTTGAGTCAGAGATACCATCACTGAGGTCACCTGAGAGCTGGAGTATGTTACAGGACACTGGTACCTGATCAGGATATTTCACAAGCTCCAATATTAATCTGAAACTTCTACCACTTCTGCAGCTCCTCAGGAACTCAGCCACCAGCTGAGCTCAGACACACAGGAGGCAGCAGAGGAACTGCTGCTCCTGACATCTCATCTCTAAACATCTCCCCCCCAATAACATCTGAACTATCAGACTACAAACACAGAACAGATTAAGACATTTCAAGCACAAACTACTCCTGAGTCACTCTGAGTGTAATTTATACATTAACAATCATCTCCTGTATTAGGACTTTAGGGCAAGTGCAAGCTCCATGTTTCCACTCAGAAGATGTGTCATTTCAGTGGCCATGGGGTAATTTCCCTTACACAAGAAACACAAGACTTTACAGGGGGAACAGGAGAACAGAAGCAGTGGTGAACCAAAGTGAACAGCAGAAATTAAGACACAAACACTGACCAGTAGGCGTGGGTGCAGGTGTCTGCAGAGGAGTTGTACTGCTCCAGCCAGTGTGGCAGAGCATCCTCAGAAGGTACCTGGAAGAGTCAGCCAGAGTGGGGATAAAGTAAAACACATCAAAACTTACATAAAATAAAAACAATCTGGTCATTATCATGAGAAAAGAGGGAACACCAACATCAGGATGGTGTAGAGAGGTACAACATCCTACATTATTATAATTTCAAACTATCCATCTCAAAGAATGAGCAAAATGCTTAAACACAGCAGAACTGCAGTTTTTCAATAATCCACTTGGATCTGAGTTTCCTTAAGTTCTTGCAAATTCAACACTTGCTAGACCCTAAGGAGCCTCATTTTTTATTACCACATCACAGATAACTTATATTCAGAGAGAAGTTCAGAAATGGATCTAGGAATGCCAAAATCATGTATCCCTGCTTAAAAAGTCCCAAATAAAAGCTCTGCTCTGGAGAAAGAAGCCTACTTTTTGACTTGTCAAAATTATACAAAAATACAAAAAATAAAATCCTTATAATTATTTTCAAACTTTTCTAAGTTAGAAACAAGCATAACTTCAATGGCTACCTTCTTATATTTCTTTTTCAGGTCTGCACATGTTTCTAGTTTGAGTTGTTTCCCAGTATTTGGTCTGTATATCAAAAAAAGCTTCTTTTTAGGATTCACTTCTTTTACTAGAATTGCTGTTTTCTTGTTATTTCTTATCTGGAAAAAAAAAAAAGAAAAGAAAAGATAAGCCAAAAACTTCCTAAATTAAAACACGAGGAAAGTATCTGTTTAAGTGATTCCATATTGTGTTCTTTACAGAGTAATGAGAGTGTAAAAGTACAACCAAGGACAGTAATACACCTCTGGAACACAGTAATCCAATTAACCTCACAGTGAAACCATTAAGTTTCCTGCTGTAGGTTTAAATAAGAGCTGTTAATTTGGGCTCATATTCCTATCAGAAAATATCCTGAAGAGGGAAAAGGAAGAATTTCATACTCGGTGTTAAAAAAAACCTTAAAACTAATTTTACTCTAAGACTTAATGTATTTTGCAAAACTGAACAAGTAAGTTTTTCAGTTTGGCCTCCAAAACCTCTGAACACAATCCAAGAGACAGAAGAATCTTACCTGTAGTGATAAATAAAACCCATCATCTGGACCTGTCTGTTCTGCCCAGATCTTTGTTGCTTCATCCCAAGACATTCCTCTTTCCACACTGATCTACAAGAGAGCAGTGCAGGGGGATTTGAGTGGGACTTTAAAACACTTACAGGAACTGAGCACATTGAAAGAACTTTCTGGCAAATGTTATCAGTTCCTACAGAGATGATCTAGGATTAACTTACTGTGTACAGCTCTACGTGTCCAGAGGTAGAATATCCAGGAGTTAAAAACTTCTTAACATCTGCCTTCCTCACTTTCTCATCCCCAGAGCCCAAATCTGAAAAGGGAAGTAGAGTTTCATTCATTCTGTTGCTCTGTTCTCACTGAAGTTCAAGAGCACTGTGAAAGGATTTACTCACCTAAGATGCCCATGTCATATCTTCCATTCTTTTTAGCATTTTGAATAACTGCATTTAACGTGTCAGAGAAGTACTGGAACAAAGCATTCTGCTGATGGACTTCCATACCAAGAATTCGATTCAGAAATTTCCCTATGTTGTTGTAATCTTAAAAAAAAAAGTAAGAAAATACATGTATGACGTCAAAGATCAATCAATATTAAAAGACTCTTAAACACTATTTCAATACATTCTTTCAGAAATGCAGAAAACATTAAGTTCTTCCAAAAAAGATTATTTTTTAGATAGCTACAAGTTCAGTTCTGCTGCTGGGAATCCACTGTCATGACATCAGGTGTTCCCAGGGACGTTTTACAGATACAATGAACACCCAGGTACCTTTATCAAGAGTCAGTATTCCAGATCTGTCTTCTACATTGATCAATCCTACGCCAATCAACCCCTGACGAACATCTAGGAAAGAGAAAGAAGTTAAATCATAGCTGCTCTGCCATCTAAAAATAACCCAGTGAAGTAACAGCTTGTTTAGCCATAGGATCCAGTTCCAAAGCCTCTGACACCTCTCACTTCCCATTACTTGCAGTTTCTACCCAACACATCAATAAGCAAGACACAGCTTTGCCTTTGTCCCTGCAGGAAGCACGGGCAGGGGAAAGCACCAATGGCACTGTGCAGGAGAGCAGCTCCAACAGGTAATGGGGAAATGAAGAGAAAAATCTGTTTATCAAACACTGGCCAAGCAGATAGAGAACATTCCTGACACTGAGAGTTCACAGATCTGGTTTCATGTGTGAACTTCAACATTCAAGCAATGTGCACAGACTCTCTCTCACTGGGCGTTTACTCCCATCTGTCTCAGCTGATCATTTTAAATTGTAACAATGCTTTACAGCTCTAACAGCATTTCCATTTTCTGCATACTGGAGAAGGATCAAAAGGCAGCTATCACAGCCAGGGCATTATCTTACCTTTGAAGAAGTCTCCAGGAAAATCAGGAGGAGGTGAAACCATTGGGGAGTCCAAGTTGACAATGGATTTCATAACAATCTCCAGAGCATTTCTGCCATACTGTGCAGGAAAAAAAAGTTGCTCTGTCAATGTCATCCAGTGTTTGTGCCTCAGCCACAGGCACACATGGTTTAACAGGTATTTATAATTCACAATGAAAAGCTTTTCTCTGCAATAGTGAAGGGAATTGTTTATCACTTGTATGTAGTGTAGTTTATAACTGAAAAGAGTCCAGTCTTCATTTTTAATTAGAACTGCCAAATTAATCTTTCATTGTGGCTTAAAGGACACACACCATTTACTTAAGACTTTGTTTGCAAGAGCAGAAAAGTGATTTACACACGTGTGTTCCACATGGCTTCACAAACAGAATTATGGGCTGTAGAAAGAGGCCTTCCATCAGAAAGTGATACAATTAAAAGTGAGGGATGGAGAGGAACCTTCCTCAACAGAGTAAGCGCCACAGCCTGAGCTCTCCAACAGCTACAGAATTGGTACCTTGTTGTCAAAGTTGAATCTGCTGAGGTCTCGAGTTTCTGTGGCCCTTCTGTCCCCGTGGGTGAGGGCTCCCTGTTAAGACACATCATTGTCATTAAATACAAATTGTAACAAAAAGAAATCTAAGTTGCATTTTCTCCAAGGAAGGATCAGACCTCTTGAAACATCTTACCAAACTCTCCAGTCGTTTTGCAACTATGGATGCAAATCTTTGCTCTCCTGCCAGTTCAGAAATGAGGAACACATACTCTGGAGCAGTCACTTGGTTGGATCTATGAGTTCTTCCTGGATAATTAAGTAGAAGGATGTATATTATTAGATAAATTTTACTTCACTGAACATTTCTAATAAAACATGAACTGTGTAGAGCAAGGAAAAATAGCAAAACTTAATCCCGCTTAAAATCAGTTTCTGCTGTAATACAGCAAACAGAAGGTAGCACAGCGATACTCCTAAAGTTGTGTTAATTTCCATAAAGACACTTCATATGTGAATGAAGCTCCAAAGCTGCAGCCTGGGCTTGTTTGTGAGGTTTCTTTCAAAGCTTTCTAAACGATTAGCTGTGACTACAGATAAAGCTGATTCTGTTCATGGGCACAAGAGACCAGAGGGTCCTCAGGAGGTTGCCTAATCAATCTGATTGTCCACGTCAGCAGGAAGTTCAGTCACTGTGCCTGAGGCTGCTGGGTAAGGACACACAGGGAGTGACTTACCAAACTGCTGGATTGCTCTGTCTGCACTCCAGGGCAGCTCCAGGGTCATGTGAACCCTCCTCCTCTGGTTCTTGGCCCTGCGGTCTGCTTGCAGTGAGATACCAGAGCTGGCAGCCTCTGAGATGATGGCAATGTTCTTTGATTGAGAAAAGAGATATTAGTTGGCAATAAAGCCAAGATCAAGTTTCAGTTTCCCAAAAAAAAAAAAAAAAAGAAATCTCGTTTTACATCTATTACCAAACATGGGTCTGGAATGGTTTCACTGTTACTCAGAGGCAGAGGGAGGGCAGCAAAGGTGTGGCTTTCTGTATCAGGGTTTGAAATGCTAATGAACTTTCCTGAGTGAAAGGAGGGGGTTTTGCTTTACTTTTCAACAATTCCCTGTACAAACAAAGACTTGCCATCCCAGAGGACAGGTCTCTCTTTCTTGACACTTCAGAAGGAAAAGGGGAGGGACACAGACTTGCTCCAATAGCAAACCACAGAAAAGACAAAACATTGCTGCTAATGCTGTACAAGGAAGAGGATCCAGCCATTCCAGTGCCTGAATGCATTTGCCTTGAAGGAATGTAAATGTTTGGACTGTGCACAAGTCACTTACAGTCTTTACCCTCAAGTGTCACAAGGGACCACACAAGTTCCATGCACAGTGACATTTACTCCATTTGCCCTCTTGTGGCAGCACGGCCCAAGTGAATCACTGGGAAGGACTTTCCCCCTCTCCTCCTTTCATCAGATGCAATTCTACCATGATTCTGGTCAGGATTTTCTTTCAGAGTGCAATATAAAGGGCAGAAGCCATCACTCCTCCCAGTGTTACTTCTCCATCCTTGTTAAGGTTAACAGGCCTCACCTTTTCCCTTCACCCCTCATTAAGTTTTCACACAGTGGTCTTCCCCATTTCCCAATTCAATTATTTCCTCTTGGAGAAGGAGGTGCACAGTGACCCAGACCAATGAATCAGAATTACAAACCTGCCTTTTAAACTCCTATTGTTTCACAAAACCAGCTTAAAGGTGCCAGCTTTCAGTTTGGCACATGGGTGCACAGCAAGCACAGGCCTCTGAGGTCACCTAAACTATAGCCTGACCTTTAAATATACTGGTTTAAAGTGAACTGAAAGCACTTCTTAACCAGTACTTACAGTCCTTCCAAGTCACTGGTGACTAGCTTGGAGTTACTATGGCACCTGGCACATAGACTGTAGGCAAATCTCTTCAAGGATTACCTTGTCTCCATCCATGAACCTCTGCTTCTCTGTGATGTTGAGGATCTCCACGGGCACGTCGAGCTCAGACCTGGACTCGTAGGAGATGCTGCCATCATCATTGCTCACCACTCTCCCCTTGCGGCCCGTCATCTTTGGGAGGGAACACAGGCTCAGTGTGGCAACACCAAAACCTCCAAGCAGGATTATTTATCTCACATTAAAATGCTCAGTAATTTACTCCAAGTGCAACACTGCATTAGAGAACCTGAGTTGCTTTTTGGCTGATGCCATTATCTGCTATGTGGAACGTGACAGAGGAAATCTGTGTAGAAATAATGTTGTATTATGCTACTTTTCATAAGGGATTTACCAGCAGCACTAAGAAAATAAACTAAACTGACAGCTTAGGCTGTCACTGGTTTTAACAGGGTCTTTTAAATCACACTGATGTTGCTACTTGATAGAGACAGGTAGCTTAAAGACAAGTTCCTGAAGTTATTGAGAGATTAATTAATCAGGCTTTTCATTAACACATAAAGGTTCTCAATCTCCACTGCCTTGGAGAATGAACTAAAGCTCCTATCTGTTTAACACACACCAACAGCAAATTGACCACAGCCAGTCAGAGAAACAGACCACAGTAAAGCAAAAGAGAAACTGGTGTGATTTACCCAACTAGAAACTATCAAATGTCAGAAACAAGGTGTTTACCCACTCAGAGCTCCCCCTGTATTCTAACACAATCTTCAAGTTTCTCTTTCGTTCAGAGGCATCAGCAGAGTAACCCCTGCTCTCATTCCTGAGATCACTGTCTGTAACTGATAAACAATCTCCTTAAAAACATTTTTTTTTCCTGTATGTGAGCACCAGCCTACCTCTGCAACATTTTCAGGACCACCCAGTTCATCTATCAGCTCATCCAGTGTGTTAGGTGGAAGATCTTCAGCCAGCTTTTCCAGTTTATCCAGCAGTTCTTTTTTCATTTGTTGGGCCCTTTCAACAGCATCCTGACTCGTTACAAAGCTGCTGTTTGTGTTACTGTTTGCTGAAAGTGAAGAAAGACTCTTTGAGATTTAGGATTTTATTGCCTAACTGCTAGGAAATGAATCAACATCAAAGAAAGCTGCTCTTACCAGACGTGTTGGTACTAGAAGTGGTGGTTCCAACAGTGGAAGTGAAACAGCTGGGTCGTTTGGATCCCAGGCCAGAGGCTAGTAAGGCACTTTGAATAGAATCTGGGTCTATGCTTTTCTTCTTTTTCTTTTCTTTATTTTTTTTATGCTCTTTTCTGATCAACCAGGGATCTGAAATTAAAGGAAGGTTTCAAATGTTTATTAAGCAGCCATCCATCCCTTTGAAACAAATACATTCTCATTGCACGGACTGACTTAGAAAAGTCTGAATTCCAGAGTACAAAAATCTAATGGAAGTTTTACATTCTACTAATTGCAGTCTCACTGGAACTGAATTAGATGCTTAATAAACACTTCTCTGTGGCTCACTGAAATGCCTGGGAAGACTTTCTGCTTACTCCCTGCAAATACAGCTACCTGCTTGATGAAACAGTTAAAACTGTCTTACCATCTTCATCATCTTCACTGGACTCATCTCTGAACGGGTTGAAGTCATCATCGTCTCCAGAACTCAAAAATTTGGAGCTCTCATTGTCACTTTCTTCATTGTCTGAGGCATCAGACTCGCTTTCACTCTCATCAGAGCTGCTGCCTGCAAGGCCACCTGTTTTACGGGCTTTTTTGGCTTCTCTGCTGATTTCTTCACCTAATCCCATCACCCCAGAAGAAAAAGGAGTTTGTTTCAATCTTGTAATCGACACACTTCGATGTCTATTTTACCATACAAACTAGAAAAAAGTTCAACACTTGAAAACAAAATTTTTGAAAAGAATCTTAAGTTTTAAGCAAGACCTCTCTCCCAGGTTTTATGATCACCTACTTTGAAGATAATCAGTTTGGGAAGGGGGTTCTATTAGGCTTCTCTTCATTAAGCCTCAAGATAAAGAAAGTTACTTGAGTGACTACATCAGGAAGTGGTCTGACAGAGGCAAGGCATTTGGGGATATGGTTCCACAGTAGATCAACCCAATTCTGAGCCAAATTAACTGAAATTTACAGGTTATATTGTTTCAGCAGCAATGGCAATCTCTAACAACAGCCTTAAGAGATCTGCAATACATTCTCTCTCATGGATGACTGTACAGATATTCCCTTTTTTCCCCCTCCCACGAAGTTCACTCTCAGGCAGCTCTGAAGTTGCCATTTTCATTGTGGCATTATTGTAGGAATTTAAGCATTACCTTTTCGTTTCTTTATTTTGTTCTCCTTGCAAGGGCTGTCTCGGGGTGAATTGTTATTACTTTGAGCAGTCAGGTCGATTCCCAACAAGCTAAACAGCTTCTTCCTGTCAGGAGCTGGAAAGTGCTTTTCAATAAGAGACTGGAATACTCCTCTGTTAAAAAAAAAAAAAAAAAAAAAAAAAAGGTTGCTCAGTGGAATTTGCATTTATTTAAAGTACAAACCTGTAACATTTAACAGCTTGCTTGACTTCTCTGAAGAATGACTCCTTGTGAGTGCAGTTGAGCACTATTATCACTCACATTACTGTATCTGTCACCTTCTTAAAACTAGGAGACATTTCTTTTACAGCACTGTTCTAACTTGTTACATTTGTTTTTGGTAACAAGTGGCATTGCTACTGCCATTTTTTTATTGCTCAAATTAAGTAAAAGATTAAGTTAATACATTAAGGTCTTCAGCAAGGCAGCCTCGGGATTGGCTCTGGTCCATCTGATCAAAGAGGGAAGTCATGGTCTGTAACCTGCTCTGGTATAAATGCAGCACACATTTGGCAGGTCTCCCCGTGCTCCCAGTTTGAGGGGAACAGTCTGAGCTGTTCACACCTGAAAACATCAGTTGGGAATGCCAGGAGAAGCAGAAGCTAACCACTGCCTCACCTGAGCAGTGCTGCCAGATTTTAGGTACAGGCAGCTTCAGTAAAGAACATCAGTACTGAAGGATTCCCAATCTGTGCACTGAGGCATGTTTGACATGGACAAAGGACTACACACACACACTCTAAGCTGGATAAAGATTAGGTTTTAAAATTCAGTCTTACTTTGCTGTAGAAACAAAGTCATTCAGCTCCCCACCACCTTCCTCCAAAGCTTCCAAGGTTCTTGCTTCTCCTGTCGACTGCAGGCCAATGACGACGCACTGAAGACAAATGAACACAGACACTGTCACTATGACTGAGCTGTAAGTTGATTTTGCCTGAATTTCTGCTCATTAGATACCATTAAGTACAAAAACATGCTCCTGCTATGGCTGAAAATATTTGTGTTGTATATAAAAAAATTAATATGAAGCTTTACATTTAAGACAAACGTTTAAAAAATAATTTCAGATCAACTTACTTTGCCGTTCTTGATTTCTTCCCGAGCCAGCTGCACCACCCTCTTCACCTTAGAGGCTATGCAAAGGTACTTGAAAAACCTCTGGTGAGCTGACCAGAACTGACCCCACATGGATTTTTTCATGCGCTGCTCTGCGTCGATGAGATCGGCCGCCTGCTGAAACCTCTCTCGAGCACTCACCCACTAAACAAGGAAAGGAGCATTTAAACTTCAACCAACTGCAACCTCCCAGAACTCAACAGAGAATGAAAATTTAAAAAGAGGTTCTTACCAGCTTCACAGATTTATTGTACATTTTAACATACTCCTGTGAGAGCAGAACTTCGTCGATTTTGAAAGTTACACCTGAAAAACTCAACTGTCTGGCTATGTACATTCCTCTCAGTTTCATATCCATAGCAACTATTTCCATGGCACCAACACCTCTAAAATAAAGGAAAAATTTAAGTCCATATTAGAATTTTCAAAAGCAAGGATTTGTTAAAAAACGCCTTAAGGCATAACCCCAAATACTTTAGAAAAAAACAGCTTACGAATGTGAAGGAATATGTTTTCAAAATGATTTGGAATTTAGTCTTTACAAAAAACTGCATCCCTGTAACTATTAAGTGTATCCCAAGAGGTAAAACCCAGTTACTTTTTTCCCAGATGACCTAAGATGGATTAGGAGACAGCAACTTATAAATTGTAACTGGATAATAAAGTTGGTCCAAATATTAACAAATTCTAATTATACAAACTGCTGATGATTTAAAATAACACAAAGCATCTTAAGTTATTCAGATTTATGCTGATATGAAAATTATTTAATTAGTAACTCCTCTTCAACAGCAACACACCTGGAGAGCACAGAAGTCACCTGCAAAACAGCTGACTGCTACTCACAACAGGCTCTAACTTTATTATTGCTTATTTGATACACACTCAGGAATGAAGTGAAGCTACACTTGCAGAGTCCAGGAAAAACACATCACGTAGATGATAAACAAGATGGAACCTAAGCCAAATTGTGGCCTTCTGAAGCGTTCAAAATTCTTTTTCAGTAGGCAAAGCAAGATGTTCACCCACCACAGAATGCAGCGTTTTCTACTGACCCCTCACATTCAGTATTATTAGTGTGTTCCAAAACACCAAGTGCCTTGTAACAGCACAAAGAATTTCCCTGAACTGGGTTCTTATGTTAGTAAGCACAAGATTTCCTCCTGTTAAATTGCCTAAGATGAATGCATAAACATTAGAGGCCTTCTACAAATAGTGAGCCATTAAGCTCACGGAGCATACTCACTACAGTACAGGGTGTTTTCATGGGGAGCAGCAACATATTTTGCTCTCCTAACACCCACATTTTTGAGAGGCCTCTTTTCCCAGAAAGCTTTTAAAGCTCTCAAATTTTTCTTCGAATAAAGGAAACATTGTATTTTTCACCACTTATGATAAATTATATTTCTACTAAATTTAGAAGCCATAGTCCTCAGTGTGGCAGGACATATTTGCAAAAAGGACTAGGGAGTGAAGACAAGGAACTGGGGAGCACAGTCAGCCACAACCCTGTGAATTCTTGCTGCACAGGTCTTGGAAATTTTACCTTCTTTCAACAGCCTGAATAAAATCACTGAATTCCCTAAATGGAGTTCCTTCACCCCATATTCCAAGGCGGTTCATATATGCCATGTTTCTTGGCTCAGATGCACCTAAAAAGAGAAACATAAATCTGTACCAGTGCCAGCAAAACCATCCAGAGACATTTCATACAAACCCAGCAGTACATACCTGTGGCACTGGCATAAACAACCCTGGCTTTTGGAAGTTTATTTTGAAGTTCCAATACAGCCAGACCTGTTTTTGTTGGTTTTGATGAACCAACAGGACACAGATTCTTCGCTTTATGACACTCGTCAAATACGATCTGAGCTGTAATTAAGGAAAAACTTTGTCCCACTAACTTATAAAATGGGGAGCTAGAACAGAAGGCAAGAAAATCTACTTACAATAGGGGGCAGGTGGAAATGGTAAACTCAAGACACTAGTCATTTTAACAAAAAAATATTTAGATAGTAAATACTTAAGAACAAAATTGTCAACACTTGAGTTCTTGAAAATGCTGGTGCTGCTCCAAATATATATTTAAGTCTGTAAAAAATATCAGTGTAAACTTAGGGATAGTAGTTTAATTTTATAGGTTTGATATAGAAAAAAAACAGAAACTTCACTCTTGTACCAGAGTTGTGTGGCACCAAGTTGATGGGAATATGTTTGGCACAAAGTTTGTAAAACTGCAAGAAGTCAGAGCACGTACACAACTAATTGCCATTACAAATAAAGAATACCTAAAAATCTATAAAGATATAAGTCCAAATAGCAATTTGGTTATAATCAAATGACCTCTAGAAAAAGGATACAACTCCATCAAAGTCTTCACCACACCAGTGAAGAAGCTGCTTTAATCTGGTTTTGTATTTCCCACCAGACTGACTTTCTCCAATGAGAGAAGAATAAGTAGCAAAGATGACACCTTTCTTCACACTTCCATTATGTTTGGAAGAAATCTTCCCATACTTGAACTGCAATAAATAGAAATCACAGAAATAAATCAAGAGAGATCCCTCCTCAGTCCCACCTACCAGATGATGAAAGGAAGCTGGTGATCTTAAGCTTTAAAGGTGTGAACACTTGGAGTCACCCAGAGCCCCACATCATGATCAGGGCACAGCCGATGGGAATGTGGTTAAGGGGTTTTACACTTAAACACAGACTTAAGACTAAATCTGAGCCTTCAAAAGCTCAGCAGCCACATTCTTTGGCTACATGGTGTCCTTAGTTTAAATACAATTGAGATTTTAGTTTCAATGTATCCCTTTAAGAGCCAATACCTCAAGTGTATTTACAGCTGCTACCACAAATGATGATTTCTAAAGCTTTATTTTAGAAATTAAGAATTCACAAAGCAAAAATACCAACTTGAACCAAACTTTTAAAGTTCAGTGAATTCAACCAGTAATCACTCTTCACAATTTAAGCAGCAAATCCAGAGCAGAGGCAGTGTCTCCAAAAATAACTGCACACACCGCTGCTGCTTTAATAAATCACTGAGCAAGTCTATTATTCAAGTATTACACATAAAATGCATTACATATAAAATGTGCACTGAGAGATAGAAAGAAAAAAATTCAAATGCTACAAAGCATTAAAGATGTAAAGAATATTTCAACTTCTAGAAAATACCCTACTAGTAGTGTCAGTAGGGGCTTGAAGTGTAATTTTTTTTTTTTTTAAAAGCACACATGCTAAGACTTAATCCTACAAGGGGCCTATTTACATGATTAACTTAAAACTCTGTGTGGTTCTTTGTAAGATTTAGGCCTGTCAGACAAGACCTAGACAGCAAATTTATTGAAATTAGTAAATTCTTGCCCTTAAAACAGTCAACATGCACAACTCGTCACACAAGCGTACCTAAAGGTTTGCCTCAACTGTACATAGTAAAAAGTTTCCACACCTTGTTTAATGAGTGCACCAATATGTTTTTTGCTCCAATATCTCTCAAATCTCTTTCAGCGTCGTATTTCAGGTCGTTTGACACGCTAAACCTGAGGATACAAAGCAAAGCACATTCTGTAAGTCACAGCAGGGCAAAAGGCAGTTGCTAGAACATTTGTCAGAAGACAGATGACCCTGAATTTAAGTCATAGAGTCACTGGAGTGTCTGCTCTAACAAATCCTGACACACTTACCAGACTGCTCTTTTTCTGCCTAACAAGTAATTTTCATAGATTATTCCAGCTATGGTCCTTCCTTTTCCTACACCAGCACCATCACCTATCAAGAATCCAGCTCTGTCTCCATTGGGCAGGAATGTTTCATGTTGCTGTAGGAGAAAAGAACAAAAAACTTGTACCATTCTCCAGAACACATCACAGGGGATTGTCAGAAAAGAGCAAACATAAGAAACATCCTATTGGAGGAGATCAGTGGTCCAAGCTAACTCCTGGAAGCAGGAAGAGGGGATTTTATTTAGGGAGAGCACAGCACCCCAACTGCATTGTGTGATCCATTCCCTCCTTTATTTCCTCCATTCAGAACTGCTCTAGACATCTGTCCGGTATTTTGTGCCTTTTCCTAACCCACTGATAAGCATCTGTACAGCCTTTGGTGGCAGCAACACCCAGACATCCACAGCCTGTGGAATGCACTATTCTGAATCTTCCCATTTTAACTTAATCTCCTGTCAGCATTACTAGGTTCTGCTTTCCTTCTGATTTTGTGTGGTATTACTCACTTCTGGATTATCTTAACCCTGATTTCATTCCCATTCCTTGCTCTCCTCTCCAGCCTCATTCCATGAGGCAACTTTTCCCTCCTGTGACCATTTTATTTGTCCTCTAATTCCAGTGCCTCCCTCCCCACCACACACAGGGGTGGGTGGACACACTGAAGTCTAACCCAGCAGCAAAATAACACCCAGTCCTGTTCTCTGTTCCCTTCTCAAGGATGTCAAACAGGCCTGGCTTTCTCAGCCTGCTGCTGCTGCTGCAGCCATGAAATTATTTCAGAGAAATAAAAATGACTAACATGTTCTAAGACAGTTAAGAGATCAGTATCGTGGAAGTGGTTTAGAGCAAGTTTTCCTAGGTGTATTACCTCACATTTATCTGAGCTGAAGCTCACCTGCCATCTTCTAATGCAACTCAAACCTTTAAGCTCTTATTATTTTATCTCCTTGTAAAACTGACATAGCTGCACTTGTCAGATCGTAGTTTTCCTTCTTAAATTCTCTGTTAGCTTTTAAGCTGTGCTGATGGCTGGCATACCTGGGCTGCATAAGTGATTGCTTCGAGCTGCAAAGCTGACAACCAGCCACTGTCAATTGTTTCCTCTGATATTGATGTCTGGTACCACACATCAGGAGGAGTCACGCTGGATAATGAGCTGGTTTCCACCACTGGGTCAGGATGACGCAGACCAATTTTTACTGGTGGAGAAAGAAGGGGAAAGAAGGCAGAAGATGAAAGCAAAATAGAGTTTTCTGTTGCTGCAGCACAAGTTATTGTATTACCCAAACAACTTACAGTTGTGATTGCAAAGGATGGACTCAACAACGAGTATGTTTCATTGCAACTATCTGTCAAGTGTTAAACTGCATTGCATATGAAGGAACATATTAATCTGAATTTATAACTGCAATCTTAACTTTCTCTTCTCACCACCTTCCCACAGTTTTTATAAGATTAGATAAAGTTCACTTTACAGAAAATCAAAGTATTTGTGTATTTGACTCGTTTGAGAAAAACCAGTCTGAAGCTTGTCTTTCCAAAAAGGCCAAAAGCAGCCTCAGGATGCCAGAATCACAAAAGCAACATTCTTCTCACTATTTATATAGTGCCATTTTTAAGCAGGATGAGAGGAGAAAATATTTAGAACAGACATGGTTTAATTGCTGACAGATCCCATCAGTAACAATAAAAATTAACCGTTTAGCTACAAACTTCCTGCAAAAATTTTCCCCTCGCTTTTACAGCAGGTCACTGTATTTAGCAAACAAGATAACAGCTTGTTGTCAGTGGGTACAACAAAGAAAAGAGAAAAAAGAGGAGATGGCAATTAACAGCAGTAAAAGATTCATTCAAAAACCAACCAAGTAGTCAGCCAGGAACAAGGCAGGAAGAATGTACTTAGGGTGATTTCACACCAAAAGACTCAAACTAGATTCCTAAGTGTAGCACTGAGCACTGAATTCCTCTGCTAGATTTCCTCTGCTGAGGCACAAGGCATCTTAACAGATGTAAAAAAAAAACAAAAACAAAAAAAAACACCAGCCTGATTTTAGTTCATCAGTCATATCTGTGAAACAAATACTGCTCAATGATACACTGAAGAATTCCTTTTCTATCTAAAAATCCATTCATCTTCCAAATCTAAGTGTTACAGAAGATAAATTTCCTAGAAAAACCCACAACATATTCAGGCCCTGTTAACTTCAGACAGTATCTATTTGCTGTGTCAGTAATTACACAAGAATAAATAAATTAACTCTCAAAGCATTCAGCCTTTTGATGTAACAGAAGATGAGGTCATACATTTTATTGGCATATATTCAGCATAGGTCTCTGCATGGCCCATTTCTTCTTCATCTTCTTCCTCAGGTTCCTCCTCCTCTTTTACTGCTGGCACTTTCTGGAATAGAGAAATACCTGAGTTAGTCAAACAGCACATTGTTACTATTCCATCTCCTGGAAATTAGCATGAGAAAGGAAATGAGGACAAACTTGCATTTCAATGTTTTAACACATGTAGGGGACAAAGCAGTGAATCACTGGGGAAACTACACACAAATGTACATTTCTTACACTCTGAACAACCCTCTGAAGACACTAAGTCAGGGAACTTCCTCTTCTTTTCAAGATCAAGTACTCCAAACTCATATAAGCAGAATGAAGAAGAAATTCTTCTTACAGCATATTAAAACCAGACTATGACTTAAAGAAAATTGCTTTGAAAACATGACAGCCCTAATGTTCAAGTACTCCCCTGGAGTCTTCCTGCAGTTCCATACTCATGACATTTCACAACTTTATAGTTAAATAGTTCTGTCCAGTATTCTCTGAAACTTGACAGTTACCCATTTACTGTGACCCTGATCAATATAAACATTTAAATATTTGTAAAACCCTCAACAGATGGAAAAAAAAAAATCAAACCTCTTCCACAACTAATAATGCTTAATACAAAAAAGTGATCTAAAAAACTCCTTCTGTATGGCAGGCAGTGAGGAGCAGAGCTCTTCCCAAACACCAGCCTGAGCCCAGCTATCAGTGAAGACGCCAAAACTCGAGTGTTTTACAGCATCAGAATGTAATTTTATTACATTTAGAAAATTAAATGATACTCAATTTATGTCTTCTATTTGACTGCCCAGAAGGACAGCCATGCTAGGGGGAAGTCTTTCAGTTTCCTCATTGCTTGTGATTTTAGAAGAAAATGCTTGAACCCAGAGGAAATGCTATGCTTATCACCTTCAATCAGAGCCACACCAGCTTCTGCAAAGGACAGTAATTTCTTGAAATTGCCATTTACTGTCTAAGTCTGCTGTGCACAGCTGTTAACTTCACTCACCTAACCAAGTTTCATCTTGTGGAGCAACTGACCTTTGGAAAAAACAGATGCACTTGGCAGTTCCACCACACACAGGACAAGTATGAGTAACTCCTGAATCTGGCCACAACTGTTTATGGCCAGCAACAAATTGATCATTCGTGCCACTTACCACAGTAGGTGAAAAACTTCTCATTTTGATGTCATTTATCCATATTCTTGCCACCTCTTTTGTGGAAGCCTCCTTCTTCACTGCACCATTGCTTAGGTCAGCTGCAAAAGAAAAAGCTGTGGTCTACAAAATTTCCTCCAAACATCAACTCAGATTAACTTGCTGCTCTATTAATGAGCTGGAAGAGAAGTTTGAAGTGTCCAGGAGCACAATGATGCTTCAAGAAGAAATTTGTAAAAGGATCCTTTAAGAAGATCATTTATTAACCTTCCTGTCTTCAGTCACATTTGCAAGGAACTAGGAATAGAGCTCAGCACACAACTACAATAATTTGCATAAGGATGGATCCAAAATATTGAAAGCAGCTGTCAAGCTTCCATCATATCAATGCATGTAATAAACTTAGCATAATTGCCCCTAAAAACAATTAGGGCCCTTGCACAAATAAATGTTTTCCTCAAAGACACTGCATAATTTAACTTCTTAATATTTTCCCATCTAGAACTCCTGCTGCCTGAATGATATGAAATGACCATTTTTCTTTCAAGAGCTTCTCTTTTCTACAAGTAATTGTCATTTTTTAAAAAATAAACACGAGGAAAGATCCAGAGACACAGGAAAAGAAATAAGATTAGGAATGCAGTTCTAGAAGTTGGAGGTCTCCTTTTCACTTTATACAGAAGCTACAGATTCAACTGTTTTCTGCAGCTGTGCCACTCTAACAGTTATTATGTGATGGTATCACCTATTCTGTGCTTCTCTGAGTTTTCACTTAATAATTTCACTGACTTATCCCCTTCTGCTTTCTCCCCTCCTCTTCCTCACCTCCTTTACTCCCTGCCCCAACTTCAGTTCATGTCCCAACTTGGGTTTTAGCAGCCACTCCCTAAGAGAAAACAATGACACAAGGAGGGACATTCTGCTTTTTGCTTCAGTTCTAACAGACAGCTCCTGCACTGCACTTCTTTGTCTGCATATGGAAAAATAGGTTATGCCAACCACACCTATAAAATCAGCAAAGCTTGTTTCAGAGACAATGAAAATAACAGAAATACAGAAAATGCCTGTGTATCTTTCAGAAAAAAAAAGCAGCAATGAAGTATTTTCAAACTGAACTAGTCTGATCTTAACCACATGCTAAAATCAGGACAATTTGAAAGAGTTAAAAGTTTCACACACATGCAGCTTTTTCCTTGTACAGGTTGACCACATGTTAGAAATAACACACAAGGAAATATTATGGAAGAAACCACAAAATGAAGATTTGCAGTGTGATAACAAAGTACTTGTGGCACTGCAACACTTCAGAAGTAAATTAAAATAAACAGCAAGTTTTTAGGATTTAATTAAACAATAGATTTGATGACTCCAATGAAAAGGGACAGATTTTCCTTTTGCAGGAGACATTTCACACAAACACCTTATGTGCTACAAATCTAGTTTGGAAGATGCTAAATAGGAAAAAGTACTAGTTTGTTGTAGTTCCAAGTGCACACTAGAACAGGAACTGGTGGAGACTACAGTAACATAGCTAATGGACTTCAGTAATGTCCAGAAATTCATTTTACTAATTTTCCAGCTGCAATCTGTCATTTTCCTCATCCCAGGCAGTGAATCAAGAGTTTAAAACTCTGCTATTTCCTACTACTTCACTCTGAATTCTAATACTACCACAGTTAGAATGACATTTATCAGGTCTCCTGAACCACTTTACCAGGATATTGTGCTAAGCCACGAAAATCCACAACATGCAAAGATCTTGGTTATTTCACTCTTTTCCTAACACGCTTTCATTACAAAGAAAGCAAACTCACTGGCTGCTGTGGCCACGGGTTGGGCAATATTAGGAGGTGGCTTCAATTTCATGAGTTCATTAAGACTATTGTTCTTGAGCAGATCTTTCAGCTGAATCTGGTCCTTGGAAGGTGCAGTGGTCAAGGCATTGCGAACTGCTGGTGCTGCCACCGAGGGCCGAGTGGTTGTGCTGGTCTGGATGATCTTTGCTACAGTGATGGTCTGCCTGGAGGTGGTGACAGGCGTCGTCTTTGTCACCACTATTGTCGTCCCCAGGGTTGGAAGCTGATTGATTTGATTCAGCACAAAGGTTGTGGTGGATGGTGGTTGCTGGTAATAAAGAAGAGGGGAGGTTTTTTTTCAGGAAACGGTCAAAAAAGGAAAGAGTAAACTTTATTAGGCTTCGTTTAGCACATCAGTTTGTTAAAAGATGCTTGTAGTAAGAAATGTCTTCTAAAAACATGCTGAAGGTGCCAGAGTAATAATTATCTCATGCTGCAACAGTCTGAGCAAAAAGTATCTCTCAATACATTGTACATATTTCAGAATGTTATTTTTAGATTTTACTTTACCGCAAGGAAAAGGAAATAAAGAAATAAAATGAAAAATTCATCACCCAGGTAGAAGATACCACCACTACAGTTTCCCCTGTATCTGATAAAGCCAGTCCAACCCACTGCTGGCCAAGGCTCAGCCAGTCAGTGTCACTGGCAGTGAGAAGGTATTTATTTAACAACAGGCAAAAACTGTTACACAATCAGCAGCTGGGATGGAGGAGTGAGAATACGTGAGAAAACCCTGCAGACAACCAAGGTCAGGGAAGGAAGAGGAGGAGGAGGTGCCCCAGGTGCTGGGGACTCCTCCTTCAGCCCTTGGAGGACCACGGATGCTAGGAATGAAGCTGAGGACAAAGGAAGGAGTGGGGAGGAAGGTATTTTTAGATTTCTTCTTATTTCTCATTTTCCTTCTCCATTGTTAACTGGCAATGAATTAATTTCCTCGAGTTGAATCTGGTTTGCCCATGACAAATTGCTGATCTCCCCTGTCCTTATCTCAACCCAGGAGCCTTTCACCATCATTTGCAGCCTTGGTGCAGCTCAGTGGGCACCAGCCCAAATTAAGCCCCTTCCCCATCTAAATCCTGGAGCAGGATTCTTACCCGAACATTTAATAAGGCTGGAGTAGACACAGTCTCTGGTTCCTGTTTCACAGCAGCTGCAGCCTCAGTCTCCAGGCCCAGTTCTAAAGCACTAAGTGGTACTGACTGCAGAGGGAAGAAAGCAAACAAGTCAGCAGGAATAAAACCTGAAGGCTTTTGTTCCCAGTCTGTGCCTGAAGTGGCTACACTCTGGCAGAGTGAAGGCCATCATGGAGCTAAACATGCTATTTCATTACACTTTTAATGCATTCTGTTGCAGAGCAGCTAGACCTCAATGACATGAGAGTTCTCCATGGATACCTGACATTATGTCCCCATGTCACATCCAGAATTAAGCATATTTCTGTCTGTACTGACCTCAAGTGTTTCAGATTGCTGTTTTGTATGGAAGTTTAAAATTAATTTGCAAGTCACTTTCCAATCTCGGTATTATGAAGCAAGAAACTTTAGAGAACTCCACATGATTCAACCTTTATCCCCCCATCACAGCAAACCCAAGGTTTCTCTAACAACCCTCTAAGTTTTTCTTTTAACCTGCTGAACAGCTGGAGTTGGTGCTGGATTTGCAAGAACCACATCTGGAGAGTCAATATCAAAGAGATCATTGGGACTGATTCCACTCTCACTCAAAGCAGCAAGCAACAGATCTTGTCCTGGCTCCACCATCTCTGGAAAAAAAAAATGGAACTGTAAATACAAGTACATTTAATTGTGATTTATTTTTTGCCCACACTCAGCTCCAGTTCTTGGATTTAAGGGCATTCACAGTGCAGTCTCCTGCACACACAGTTTCACTTTCTAGATTTGCACTGGTTCTTTTGTTTACTTGTAGGCTTTTCAACACACCCAACACATTTAAAGGCAGGGAGAATGAAACAGTTCACTACACAAAATGCTATCATACTCTTAAACTCAAGACACCTTTTCTAATCTTTGAGGCACTACATTTTCGAGAATTACAAGAAATACCAAGAGCAGAAATGGTGAGACCATGTTATGCTAATGATCTGTCTTTGTTGGTGAAGCAACTGCACGAGGGAAGCACAATTAAAACTCATTTACTTTATCTTGTAACAAGTTAGTGATAAAGGGCTTGTAAGGAAAGCTTTAATTTCTTGCTTGCCCTTACATTAGGTTACATTCATTCACTGGAGAAATTTTGTTTTGCATATGGAGAGAACAAATGTGCCACTATTATAGTATGTAAGTGCTTATTAAATAGGACACTAACATCAGGTCACGGACTCCTTTATGTGTAGGACAAGCAAAACTAATTTCAAAAAGCTATTCTAGACCATATAAAAACTTATTAAAAAGCCAAATACTCCATATTTAAAGATGA
Organism: Sylvia atricapilla; assembly: GCF_009819655.1. Classification (NCBI taxonomy): domain Eukaryota; kingdom Metazoa; phylum Chordata; class Aves; order Passeriformes; family Sylviidae; genus Sylvia; species Sylvia atricapilla. Next base: position 11,777,695 of record NC_089156.1, read on the forward strand.
AGAGAGATGATAACATGTTTCACTTGCTTAAGAAGGAAACCCATCTGCCCTAGAATTAAGATAAAAATTAAATGATTTCTCTGCATTCGAGCTGTTGCTTATAGAGTCTAAAATACACCTCAAGCAGATCTTAATCTCACTTACCCTCCACACCCCTTAACACCCACTGGGAACGAAACACTGAAACCCCATGAAGCCAAACACCTACTCTAAAGCAGGCAAGAGGACAAAAATCTTTGTTGGGATTTTAGATGTTCATTCACAAGACTCCAGAACAGCATTCCCTTCTACAGGCACAGCTAAGCCACTTCCAGCTGGCTGGTCACACATATTCCTCAGCACATTTAGCAGAACAGGTAATTCTTGTAATAAGCCAAGCCTCAGGCACTTAGTTCTTACTCTTCCCAGTTTTAGTCTGGGAAAAGGGAGAAGCATTTTTGCCCGTGGATTCATATTGAGATGGTGGCACCACAAGAGCAAGGTCCAGGGACAAGGGGAAGACACATTTAAAGGCATCAAAGACTTAAAGATGCTTCCAACAATACCAAAGCAACAAACAATTGGTGGGACTGCTCCTGAGCACACACAGCCCCATCAAACACCACTTGCTTGTCAGAACCAGACTTTTCTTCTTTAAAGGCATTTGAGGTGACCAGATGAATTGGCAGAATGGCCTGGTTTGTTGCTATGAGGTACAGAAAATATTGAGAAGTATTAAGCCATCCAGCAGATTTAATTGATGTGGCAGCACCATTAAAGGATGTCACCACCCACCAGCCTGTCTCCCAGAACCCTGAATGGCTCAACAAAAGTGATAAGAACCGACTTTTAGTTTCACCTTTCATTCCACAAAGACTGTGCTTCCTCTCTCAAAAAAGGGGACTGTATATTAATAGTATCAATAGACTAATTAATATAATTAATATTAATAGACTATTATTAATAGACTATTATATTAATTGGGTAAGATAAATATTTAATTTTCATCAGACTAAAATCTTAAATGACCATCACATCTCAGTTTAGAAGCTTGCAGCACTGTTTACTAACTAGAAACAAAGTGAGAGGAGGAAGGTTTAAGTCTGCAGATGAAATTTTTGCTTATCAGTACTTTTGGTGTTCAGAACTTGAGAGCAGCTACTGAAGATGAGTTTCTTTATAGAAGGGGAACTAACACAGGTCACCCCACCAAAACAGCTCCAAAACACTTTAAAATCCTGACTTTGTATCCATTTGGGAAAGAGGCAGGAGCACCCTTCCACACAGGGCAACACCTTTGCTCAAAGGGCAAATAAACTAAAACATCTAAATGTACAACAGAAAAAAACCCATCAGTTAAGTCATTGTTCAGTCTGTAGGAGTTGTGATCACCCCACAGCTAAGCAGAGATATGACTAAAACTTGGCTGAGAGTTAAGGGATGCACTGAACAGAGGCACAAAAATGTAGAAGCTTGGGGCTTTTCACTTAAGAGAAAACAAAAACCCTCAATAACTTGTAGTCTGCTCTCACAGTATAGGAAGGAAAGGCCTTTCTATGAAATTGAGACTCAAAGCAAAACCGACGCTAGAAGAAAAACCCACACTACCACAAAAACAAGTCCTCCCCAGCCACCCTCCACCGGTGTCACACCCATCACATCTGTTTCAAGCCCAGCTCAACATATCCACGGTGCTGCTGACCTCTCTCTACATCTTTAACCTTTGGATGGCTGGCATCTTAAAAGTTTCAGAGCTCAGGAAAACAAAAACAAAAACAAAAAATCATAGCAGTATTGCTTTAGTTGCTCATTTCGAAGTTTTCAGTAGACGACTGGTGATAGAAACCAGCAAAGTAATTCCTACAGTTTCAGAGTAAATATCTCCAATTAGAAGCATTCTAATGGGGCTGTTTCCATGTAAGAAATCCCTCAGCTGCATCCCTCTCCTCATATCCCAAATTTTAAGTCTTAAAAATTCATGGTTGCTCACCACCCAGCAAAAAGCTCAGTAAAACAACAGCAATTGTTTGTCTGTCAGTTTGGACAATGAAAGTTTGACTAGTTCCACTTATTTTGTTTCTGTACAGTAGGAACAAAGCTGCATTGTTTGGAACAAAAGGAATTCTGAACTTCTAGAATTTTTACATTAGAAGTCACTGAATATTTAGCACCAATTTCAGGCTTTGTGCACCTTCCTAGTACCAATGCTGCCCACCCTTCCCATTAAAATTTAGCAGGGAAATGAAATGAGGAAGAAAAAAAAAAAGAAAGAAACACAGGAGAAGCTGCATTGTGATAACTTATTTTATTTTCTGTAGCACATGCTGGTTAAGCTTAAAACATTATCAGGCTGAAGCAGCTCCATAATCTTGCAAGGTAGGAGGCTCCTCAGTTAACACAAGTGAAAGTGACTTTATCGAGCTCTGCAGCTCAGCCTTGGCAATACTATAAAAGGACCTGTTTGCCACATCTTCCAAATCGCCCAAAGAAAATACTTATTAAAAAGTTGTGAATATTACAAGCTGTTCCCTGAGCATTTCATCACGGGAAGAACTGTTTTGAGCATGTAGAATCTTGTGGATAAGATTGTCTCTGTTTAGTGAGGTAGTCCAATGTCACTGAGCAAGAATCAGCCTATGAAATAAAACTAAAAAATGTATTTATAAAATTTCTGTGGTAGTAGTATCTTATCTTTCTTTGTATTAAGAAAACACAAACTGCTGCTATTTCAAGCAGGGGCCACCAAAACACACCAAACATTAGTGTAAGGTGCTCTCCTGATGAAGAATACAGCTTAAAACTTTGACAAAGAGACGGTTTTGTGATCACTGCACAAGATGTAAATAATTCCTGATTTAAAGATACAAAACCAGAATGCCATGTTTAATATCATGTCATGTATCCATGCCAACCTGGCTCTCTCTCTCCTTCCATTTTAGCTTTGGTACAAAGAAACAAAACAAAAAAAAAGAAGAAAAACGATTCTAAAACACATGTCAAGCAACCTGCTCCGTTTCCCCTGAGAAAGATAATGGTAGAATCCCAAACAATGAAAAAAGCCTTTTGATTTTTAGGTCTGGGAGTTACACACTGTAACACTGCATGCCTAAAGCGCTCATTTAAAACCCATAATCAATTACAGTATCATACCTTGGTCCAAAGCAAACATCACAATCGAGCAGGCACTGCTATTCCCAAGCCCTTCAGACACCTGGGTGTTAATTCTTGGCTGGGACACAAACAGCATTCAGCAACTTTTGTTCTTGTACTGGAAAGGTTTATCCCACCGCCTTTTTTTGAGGAATACCCGTCACCTGAACTGCCCTGGAAGGCAGTTATAATATCCCACAAACACTGGAGTTGTAGAGACAAGACAGCTTTGCCCTGCAAATTTCTCTGCCTGTCTAAACCGTGAGTTATTAGTGACCTGAAAATTTCACATCTCCCTGTGCAGCCTCCCAGAGCAGAGGTGTAAGGGCTGCTGAGCCCCATCCCACCCAACAGGATTCTCTGGATATCCACGTGGGTTCTGCTCATTTCACAGCTTTTGCCTCCAGAAGGCAGCCCGGGTAACAGTAAAAAAAACCCTCAACCAACCCAACCCCTTCTGGTCCTCTCCAAGTCACCATCCAATCAAACAGCAAAACCCTAATTAATGAACTCGCTCATCCTTCCATGCTTTAACCTCAAGGCTAGCAGTTAATTTTGCATTTACACGTACAAAGGTGTTCCCACAAAAATCACAAGTTAACTCCAATCCTGGAAAAATCAGCCCCATTTTTCCAAGGCTGGTTACCACTCAGACATCAAAGCTTTCAAGGACATGAGGGACTCTTCAGGGCACTGTGGGGGTCTCAGCTCTGCCTCAGTGCTTTTTAACAACTGTTCTACAAAATTCACAACTGTCATGTTACACAGTCTGCAAATCTGAAATCCAGAAGTTACGAAAATATTAAAAGGCTTAACAATGCAATAATTTGGCATCAAATCAGCTTTCAGACTAAAAGGCTGGAGCTGGTAATATGGCCAGTAGTGAAAGTTTTTAAGAGGTAAAAACTCAAAGAAATAAAAACACGTGGGCACCAGGATCCATAGTTTCAGCCTGGGAGCCAGTTCCAGGTGTGTCTCAAAGCACCACTGCCTATATCCATGACCTGCTCCAACGGCTTTTAGAGTAGTTCTCAGCCAGTTTTGAAACCAAAGTAGTAATCTGGACAAAAAGACAGACTGCCCACATTTTATTTCTAAATATTAAGCCTACATACAAATATAACACGCCATGGCTGCGAGGCAGATAGAGAACACCAATTCCAATGTCACGCTGTTACACAATTTCAATTCTTGCTTTACAACATCAACTACAGATTTTCAATTTTGGGGGAGGGCAGCTTACAAAACATTAATGTATGTTTTTAAATATTTTTAATCCAGACACAACCTTGGTAATCTAAAGCCAAGTAGTCTACCACTGAGTTAATTCCTAACTTTACACTGTGTCGTTTGATCACACTAATTTTTTTATTTTATTTTTTTTTTTTTACTTACTCTGGAGTTACCTAATATATCAATTCACAGCTTAGGGGTTTTTTAAAGCATTTACTCAATTTGCCTTATCTTTAACAGGTATCAAACACATAGAACCAGCCTATGAATACCTGAAAAAAAGTACAAGAGTTCTAATTTATACCCGCAAAGGCAGCGTGGAACCCATTGAGCTAAAAATAATAAAGAAAAAGCGTAAAAAAAAGAGAAAAAAAACCCCAAAAGGCCTCTTCCCCATCAGACTGTTAGGGGCATTTCGACGTTAAACTATTACTCACCCTAGCAACCTGTGTTTGAGGTGCGCTCGTTAGGAGTCCCTGGACTTTGAGGCCGTGCGTGTGGCCGCGGTTGGGCTCCCCGGGAGCAGCGGGGCCCCGAGGGCCGGCCCGGGCGGGGAAAGCCCCGGGGCAGCCGGGGGTCGGCGGCTGCTGCCCCGCCACCTTCTCCCCAACACGTGTTCCGCACATAAACTTCCGGGTTGGGCCACAATCGGCTGCGTAATCCTGTCCCATGCGCGACTTTTTTGTTCCCAGACCTTCACCTCTTTAAAGATCCCTTCCAACAGCAGCGAGATCCCGCCGAAGGGCCGGGAGGGCTCCGTCTCACGGCGGCTTTCGGAGCCGGCGTTCCGGCACCATAAATCAAAGACCCCCCATCCCCCTCTCGCCTCGTTTCTCCATTTCAAACCTCAACAATCGGCAGCCGCGGAAAGAGCGCACAAAGGCGCGGGCCGGGCCGGGGGCTCTGCCCGCGGGGGGATGCGGCGGGGGAGCGGCCGAACCCACGGCCGCGGCCGCCCCCGTTAGAGAGGCGCTTCCCCGGAGCCGGGGGCCCCGCCGCCCGCCCCCGCCCGCCCCCGGGCACGAAGTTCGCGGGACAACCGGGGCTCCGCCGGGGCGGCGGCGACGGCGCCTCCCCCGCCCGCCGCGCCACCCCCGGCCCACCGGGACCCCTGCGGGGGCGAGCGCACAGCCTTCCGGGGCCGAGGGACCGAGGAAACGCGGGGCCGCTCCCAGCACAACGGGTCCTCCCCGGACACCCCCGCGCCGCCGCCGCGGGCCCCGGTGTGGAGCCGAGGGGAGGAAACCCCCGGGGCGGCCCCACAACGCGGAGAGCGGCCAGAGGCGGCCAAACAGGCGCGTCACCGGGCAAAAGGGCAGCGCGGGACTTACTCTCCGTCGTGCTCGATCCTCTCGCGGGCTCCTGGAAGTCTCCGCCGCCGGCGCCGCCGCCCGCCGCTTTCTAACTCACGGCCGCCATCTTTGCCCTCCCTCCCCTCACAGGGGAGGGGGGGGCCGGGGGCCGCCCGCACCACGTGACCCGGGCCGCGCCTCCCTCCCCCCGCCGCGCCGCGCGCGCTCCCCTCCCACGTGACACCGCCGGCCACCGCCCGCCGCTGGCGCGCGCTCGGCACCACGTGACCCGCCCCCCGCCCGCCGCCACCCCGGTCACGTGGCCGCCGCCGTCTCGCGCCCACCCCCCCCACCCCCTCCCACCGCCGCCGCCGGGCCCCGGCGCGCGCTCCCCGCTCGCCCCCCCCGTCACGTGACATGCCGCGCCTCGGTTTTTGCCTCCCCTCGGCAACGGAAAGGCAGCAAGTTCCCCGGTTCCTCCCCCCACAAAAAAAAAAAACCCCGGCGTATCCACCGTCCTTCAAATAAGCGACGTCCCCGCGGGCGGGCCCCGCCCCAGGGCGGCGGCCGCAGTCGAGCCTTGGCGATCCGGGCCCGGTTCCCGGTAGGGTGGGGGGAGGGGAAGGCGGAGGCGAACGGCTGCGAGCGGTCACGTGACCGAGGCTCCCTCAAGATGGCGGCCGCCGGCGAGAACGCGGCAGCGCGGCGGAGCTCTCGCGAGATCTCGCGTTTCTCGCTGCATCACGGGCAGTGTGGGGAGGCGCCGTGCGCGCGCCCCCGCCTGAGGCGGTGTTGGCGGGAGCGGCCTCGGAGCGCCGGGACCGGGCCGGGCTCGGGAATCGAGCCCCGGGGGCCGCCGGCCTGACGGGAAACGCTGTTATCTCATCCCGGCCCGTGCTTCCGCCCGTGAGTGCGTCTCACTTCAGGCGGCCGGCCCCCTGATCTCGTCCCGTCCCTCCGCAGTTGGCGGCTCCGAGCACTCCGGTGCGGCCGGTGCCACCCCCGGCCTGAGGACGCCGCCACCTCCGCCCCCTCACGGCGCTACGGCTCTGCAGTGTTCCTGCACGGGAACTGCCCCAGGAGAATGCGGGGGGACATACCTGCTGCCCTCCCTAGGACTGCCGCCCGTGGGGATGTGCTGGCACAGGAGTTTTCCCTTGCGAATATTTTACAAGCTGCTAATGTGAAAACTTGCTGCTGCAAAGAGTGAGTGAAAATCTGGAGATCACTCACGCTAGTATCACATTTGGAGACATCTTTTTAGCGCCGGAGTCCCCCAGACTGAGAAGACTTGTTAAAAAAGGCAACCTTCCAATAAAAATGCTTTCCCAGTTGTGTAAGAACATGAAAATTTGTCAGAACTTTCACACAGAATTGGGCCAGGCATAGATGAAGTGTGAGCAATCATGAAATTCCTTCAAGTGTTCAGTGCTACTCATTCAATCTTGTGCAAGTTTGCTTATTTTATCGTTAGACAAATTTAACAGGGATTAATATAACCAATAAAGGATTAGACAGATTAAGGTTAAACTATTTAAAGACAAAGCAACGTTAATTAAACTGACTTTAAGTAATTCAGATTAATCAGTGATCCTTCAGATGGAGAAAAAGACGACAGGAGCGTGGCCAGAGACCAGAAGAACAGTTTAAATGGCAGCTTTTATCTTGATTATTGCCCTCTGCACACTTCAGGCGAAGGCAGGATGAAGTACAGCTCACACGTGCTGAATCGAACTTTAAATCTCTGTACAATCGTGACAGGAAAGTGAGGGTTTCCATGCCTTGAGTCGAAAAAGGGAGTTACCTGTCAGCGTTTGTGATCATCCTCGACTGGAATAGGTGAGTGAGAATGCTGCTTTCCATTGGTGTGGAATTAGCACACGCACATTTCTCTGCAGGACTCTCTATCCACAGAATTTTGCATGTAATTCACGGATCTCACTGCACTCTCTTGTCAGAGATCTTTTTAAAAATCACTGGTAGATAAAATTCTGAATGTAATTATATTTTCTAATCTATGAAATGCAGTTAGCACCTACTGGCATTTTACTGTGTCACTTTATAAAATGATGTTGCTTAATGTAATACTCAGCAGTTACCCTCAGGGATTGTTTTTACTTGATCTCTAGCGGCTGAAGCACAAATTGTAGGGATTTCATCTTGTGAAAGAGAAATTTGTGTAAATGCTGCCATTTATTTTGCAAATTGCAAATATGACAGGTGCAATGTGAGAACTTGCTCTCAGGTGGGAATATTTAACAAGCATCTCCTCGGTATATTGGACAGAAAATGAAACTGTGAATTCAAAGATGTATTTAAAAAAAAAATCTAGACGAAGTGTTCATCGAGACTGAAGAGATCTACCTTGAAGATTTTCTTCTCTTTCTTAGCAAATCAACGCCTCGCTCGTTCTTCGTCCCCTTCCCCCACAGAAGAATTTCACATTTCCGCAGTCAAACGTGGTGCGCTCCGGGAGCCGCTCATGCGGCACTACGGGAGGCGGTATTTAGGTCACTGGGTTTGAGCGCTGGCTCCGGCGGGAGTCGCGCTGCTCCCTCTGGATCACGGGAGTCGGCAGCGCTCTGTCTCCGTGTGCTGCTGCGTGTCCTGAGTCACAGCCGCGCTCTTTTGGGCTTGCAGCCTTTAACATTTGAACTTCTCCTCATCTCTGCCTTTCGGTGGCACTCGGCTGAGGGGTAAAGCCAACGTGTTTTGGTAATTCTCGGGGTGATCCCACCGCGCCGCCAGCAGCGGCCGGTTCGAGATGACGTTGTTTTTCTTTGTTGCTCTGGGGAAGAGAATTCTTTGGCTTCCTTTGCCCTCTACTGGTGGCCCGCACGGCTTCGATGCCAACTCGGTTGCTTTGTTTAATATACATATAAAAAAATAGTTATTTAAAATGTACAGCCCCAAACAGCCGAGCAAAACCACAGCTGAGGGCGTTTCCAGACTTTCCCCAAGACATTAGGAAGAATGTTCCCCATTACTGCAAGAAGGAAATCACCTCAGTAATTGATGAAGATCTTTATTTTCCAGTTACATCCCAGCTGTGTGATAAGTACAGTGCTAACTGGGGTGGAAAAATCAGACCAGCGTCTGCTCTGGTGCTTTTGTGGGGAGCTTGGAATACCTGCCTTGATGGAATGGACATGGATGTTCACGGGATGACGGCCAGAGGGTGTCAGCTGGCTGCAGCTTTGAGTTCACAGGAAAATACTCAGTGGGTTTTGGTTCCATCTCGGTAAAATTCACGTGCCTGGTGATCAATGACACAGATGTAAGAAATAACGGTGCCCATACAGAGCTGGGTTTGTTCTGTCTTCTCCCAAAGTGCCTGCATGCAGAGCTATCACCTACCAGAAGAGGAGGGGGTGGACTGGAGTGCTGTGCTGCCTTCTGAGACTCCTCTGGGATTCACACCGAATTCCTGTCCTGTGAGCCCCCAGCTGCTCTGGGACGGCTCAGAAAGCACAAGGCCCTGAGTTCTTGCTTAAGACGAGGAGGGTTTTTTCCCTGTTGTTAAGGGAAAGGATTTTTCTCAGCTGTATCACCAAACTGGCTGTTCATGTCACTGTGGGAATGCCCAAGAGACCAGCAGCAGCCTGTGGCTACAGATAAGCCTCGGTGGGAAGCCACCCCTGTGGTGATAGCACTCGGGTGAGCACAAGTGTCACCACCCCGCGTCCTGGGCACACTCAGGTGGGCCTTGCTCCAGGAGGGGTAACACAGATAAGAAACAGGAGTCATGCACCGTTGCTCAATGTAAGTGTTCTGCTTATCGCGGAGCCCCGAAGTCCTGTGTGGCAATTTCTGGACTTCCATGATGGCATCCGCTTGGCATCCATCCAGATCCCCTGATCCCTGCGTGCTCTTTGCCATCGTACTTTCCTGATTTCCAAGTGTATGTACTAGTCCTGTTGGCAGCTTCTGCCCAGAGAATCGATGCTGAAGGCAGTTCCAGCTCTCCTGGTAATAATGATGCCTCTGTCATTTGGCTTGATAATATTTTAGCCGCCCTTATTATGGAAAAGGGATTTACACAAGGTCTTTGACGCTTTAGTGCAATATTGAGTATTGCCTGCTCTCCGGGCAGTCTTGGAAGATGGAACTAACAGACTTAAATTTCAACCGGGGAGATCTAAACCCAACATTGCGTAAAGCAGCCTAATAATTCCGAAGAGCAGAGCTTTTTTAGGGGTCCCCCGAATCCCCGCTGCGAGGTAGCGGGGGCCGTGTGCCCCGCGGAGAGGCGCAGGAGGGCGGCGGCGCTGGCGGGACGGCGGCGGGTGTTGCCGGTGCCCCGGCGGAGCGGACAGGGCGGGGGTAGCCCCGGGTCCCCCCGAGCTCCGCGGGGTCGCACGGCCCGGGGGTCCCGCTCCCGAGCGCTCCCGCCCACGTGGCGCGGCCCGGCCGCGGGAGGGGCGTTCCCTTCCCGGCCGCCAATCAGAGCGCCGCTTGCCCTCGGCACGGGCCAATCAGCGCCCGGCGAACACACATTTAAACCCCGTTCCCGGGAGCCGCAGCCACCGCGGCGTGACAGGGGGAGGGCGGGTTATGGCGCCTTGTACCAATCAGAGGCCTGCGGGCGATGATTGGCAGGAGGTTAAACCAATGGGGTTGCCGAGGGGAACGCGGCGTCGTCCTGCGGAGCGGTTGGCGGCGGCGGGGACTCCGCGGGGACAGTCGGGGCCGCCCGGCGCGGGGGCTCCGGGGCGCGGGGCCGCCGCCGCCGCCATGGCCGGAGGTGCGCGGGGCGGAGCGGGCACGAGCGGAGCGGGGCCGGGGCGCGGCGGGGCCGGCGAGGCTGGGCCCGCTCGGCGCGGGGCATCTCCGCGCCGCGGAAGCTCCTCCTGGGAGGTGCGGGGAGCCGGGGCCGGCGGGACTCCTCCCCCGCGCGGTGTGCGCAGCTCGCCGGGAAGGGGCTGGGCCGCCGCGGCTCGCCCTGCCGCATCCAGCCCTTTAAACATGGCGCAGGCCGCGGCGGCTGGGCGATGACCGCGGGCGGCAGCGCCGGACATGGCTCAGGCGCCGATCTTACCCCGTTGCTCCTAGGGAAGAACATGCCCAAGACCAGGGCGGGCGGCGTGGAGAAGGCAAGCCCCGAGAACGCTGAGAGGAAGGGCTCTGGCCGCCCCCGGGCCGGCGGGGTAAGCAGTGCCCGGGCCTGGGCGGGCGGAGCGGGGTGGGCAGCTCCCGGGGCTCTGCTGTGCCCTCCGCGTCCCCCCGGTGCGGGCGAGCGGTGTGCGGGTGCCCCGGGGAGCCGGGGGCCGCGGCCTTCCGGGGCCCTCCAATCATTCAGAAAAAGGCTGACTTTAGGTACAGTCGGGCTCTTCCTGTGTGTGTCTGTGCCCTACAGCAGACAGGCCCTAGGCTCGGCATTCCCTCCGTGCCATCCTCCCCGTCCTCTAGTTCTGTCACAAGCGGCTGGCCGGAGGCTGCTTGTCTTTTTGCATTTAACTCCCAATGGAAATAATTGCGGCTATTGCATCAAATCCCGGAGCCCCTCAGCAGCTTTTCGCGTGTTTTGCTGTGCCGAGAAAATCTCTTCTCTCCGGGGTCTGAAGCCTGGCACAGACAAAGACGTGGCAGCGGCGTCTGGGTTGTGCCAAGAGCGCAGCAGGCAGGGAGCTGGGAATGAAGGGAGGAAGCTATGCTGGAAAAATAGTTGTTCGTTTCCTGTTCATGGTGTATTCAAAGCCTGAAGGCTCAGCTGGCAGGTGGGCTGCTTTGGCCTTTCTCTCAAAATGCCCATATTTAAACTTCTTACAAAATCTTGAGGACTTTGAAGCTCAAGGTTCCTTGCTTGCAATTGGTAAAACGGAGTGTTTTCATGGGTTTTCATGCTTTGAAGCCTCGGTTTTTAAATAAGCAAGTTTTGCCTTTCACAGGCCTTTCAGAAATGTTGGAGGTCAGGGAATGTCCATCTGATTTGCTTGTTTTCAGGCTGATTCATCGCAATCTCAGTCCTTAGTAAAGTTTATTTGTGGACTAAGACTTGAGCCTTTAACTGGTCTGATTTTGTGTGAATTATGTACATAGGAAGTTTGTTATTCATGACTACGTTAATTATTAAAATTATCCTATCTGTTCTATTGTGTACTTTGTTTACTTTTTCAGTGTCTGTGACTGAAATACTAAGGTATTTGTTTAGTCAGCTATATTTGAACTATCTTTTTTTAACTACTGGGACCCTTTGTTCCTTGCTTTTCTTAAAAAAAAAAAATGCATATTTTTGTTGTTTTAACTGGCTTGCAATGTCTGAAAATTGCTTTTGGTTGAGTCAAACGATGGCCAAGAAAAACCTCATTCTGCCCAAGTTGCATCTGTTTGTCCATACACTGAGATTTCACGGTTGGAATCTCTGTGCCTGACAAACCCTGCACAGGCAAACCCAGCCAGGTGGCAGGAGACTGGAAAAGCAAAGGTGACAGGACTCCACTAATCTTTGCTAAATTTGACCCTGCTCACTGTTGGCATCTTGGAGCCTGTGAACTAACCCCAGGCTCTGTGGTGTCTGGCCATGCCAGAGGGTTTTGCTATTTTCTTGCCTGGGCTTTGAGTAGATTCTTTATGGTCTTTTTTGCCATAAACCACTTTTACACTCTGTCTGTATTGCATAATGGATAAAAAGAGAGCACTGTTTGTCTCCCGTGCTTTGCTGAGAGGTGTCACTCAAGGTAGGCTGTAAAACAGTCCTCTGCTGCTCAGTTGAGCATGTAATTTGCTGCAGCAACATTTGACACCTCCTGAGAGTAGCTGGGTAGCTCAAACCTCTCTGGCTGTGAGAGCACTGTACTGAGCCTGGCCAATTTTTGCTGCGTTATTCATATTTTTTTTGGCTTGTGCTCTTTGAGGCCGCCTTCCTCCCCAAGAGCTCAGGCTTGGGGTTGGGTTTTTTTTAGCACCAAAGTTCATACTGTGAAGCACAAGGGTGGAGGCTGGAGTTGGCTGTGACTACCCCATCCTGCCACATTTTATGTGCAAGCTCTCTCAGACAGAGAGCTTGCATTAGTTAAGTTTGCTCAGAGTGCTCAGCACTGTTATGTTTTCACTTAGAAATCACAATCTCTGTGAAGGTGATGCTTCAAACAGTGTAATTGCCATCAGCACAATCACCTCTCAGCCCTGGTTGCTGCAGACTTTTGTGGATGCCAACTTGAAGTTCTTGGAATCTCTGTGCTGAACTGATTTTTTTTTTTTTGTGTATGTGGGTCTGTTTTAGGAGAATGTGTTTATTGGTCAATCCAAAATCTACAGCTACCTGAATCCCAACAAAGCTCCTGGTGCTCGCCCCCCGCTTCAAGAAGAAAACTCTGTCATGTATCACGAGGTGAAATGTCAGGGCAAAACACTAAAGGAAACCTACAGGAAAGGAGCTGGTAAGACTGAGCTTTGGGTTGCTTATCTTGGTGAATGTGCTCCCACTGGCCCCAATTTTAACATTTTCATTGAGAAATAAAAGCAGTGAGGAGGAGCCCACATTTACCAGGCTTTCACAGGTGCTTCAGTGTGGTGACTGGGAATGGGAAATGTTCCCTGAGCTTATGAAGGGGAAGAAGACTCGTCTGGCTTGTGTTTGAAGGTGCATTTAACAGCCTTGGTAATTTGTCAAAGCACTTTGAGATATTTGAAGTCCCATTTGATGCAGGGAGTGTCAGGCTTTCTGGTAACTTGGGGCCTTTAGTTCCTAATTTGGCTCCCCAGTTTTGACAAGGAAGTGAAGATGGCTCTGGCTTGTCCCACTGCTGAGGCCTTGCAGCTGTGCTTCTTTCCTCCAGTGAGACTGAAACATCTGTCTCAGCAGATGGGACTGCTAATAACTGATGATTTACTCTACATAAAAAACGCTTTTCAGCTTTAAACCACACTCACCTACCTCTGCGTGGGTTGTCTGAGGAGGAGGATGTGGTTATATTGGGGTAGGATGCAAAAGAGCCAAGTAAATGTTGGGGAGTGAAGGTTTTTGTCAGTGCCAGCCCTTGGCGTGGATTTAGCCTGGGTGCTATTGCCCACTTGGTATCTGCAACACCTGCAGTGCAGGGTCACTGCTATCCTTTTTCTCTCACTTGACAGAACTATAAACTCTGGAATTCATTTAAAGCACTCGGGTCTAGTTGGCTCTAAGTTCAGAGCCTTACTCGATTTCCTTGTCACCAGGAAAAAAGAATGGTGGCAAAACAGTTGAAGGTGCTGTGAAACCAGAAGACCAGAAGGATAAGGAAGGTGGGTGCCATCCTTCAGTGCCCTCCTCTGATCAGAACCAAGAAACTGTGGAAACCCAAAAGACTCCCCTGGCTGCAGACTGTGCTGAGGAGGCCAATGCAAAGCCAGCTCAGAAGAAGATGGTTAAAGCAAAACGAGGACCAAGGAAAAAGTAAGTAATGTGTGGAATTGTGAAAGGACAGCTCTTTGTTTTCTCAAGGATATAATGCTTTAAAAGTCCTAAAATAGCATCCAAATACCTGCTTTGCAGAGGACTTGTTTGTCTTGAAAGCAAGGTTAATGTGTTCTATCACAAGTGAAATATTTGCTGGTCACCTATGGAAAAAAAAATAAATTAACGAGCCATTAAGACATTTTCCTGTGGACAAACGGGGATGTGTCCTGTCAGAAACAGAACAGTTGGAGGCTTCCTGGCTGAGCTGATCCCCTTTCTCATGGTATCAGAGAAATGTGAACTAACATTCATGAATTCCTTGCCAGCAGTTTTCGTGACCTAAATTTTCGAGTGCCTTCTGGCAAGGCACGCAGGGGGCCCCAGACTTGTAATGTGACCTTCAGCTGGTCTCCAACGACATGTCACTGTTATTGTTTGAGAATTAGTACTGGAGTAATGGAAATAGCCTGGGGAGGAAATGAGGATATAGCTGTGGCTTGAAGCTAAAAGTACTGATAAAAACCACTGGTACATATTGATCACTTTTCAACTTAGCAAGGTCAAATAAAAATTTCTTGCGCATACCTGCTCAAAAGATGCAACTTAACAAATAGTCTGAAGTGTGTGTGTGTGTGTTCTCTTTTTCTTACTCCTTAGAACACAAGGAAGAACACCAAACCGAAAAGTGACAGATTATTACCCAGTTAGAAGAAGTTCCAGGAAGAGCAAATCTGAATTAGAGGTAGTGCTTCTTGTTAAAATGACATTACTTATAATGTGTCTGATTAGCTGAAAATTTGGGGAGGTTTATAACTATCTGTAAATGTTTCCATTCCAAATGTAAATAACGTTGTGCACTGGAAGTATTGTTAAGAACATGCTTAAAATTTGGAAGTGCTGGTCCAGTTTAGAACAGAATCTAGCTGCTTATGTATTTGGGGGGGCAGGAATCTGTCTTTCTGCCATTCAGTTTGCTGGAAATAGGAGATGGTCTGAAACAATGAGTGTCACTGGTGGGTAATTTCCTTCCAGCTCTAGAATAAGTTACAAAAGCTATCAACAATATTGTGGTTTTGTTTGTTCTTGTTTATTCTGCAGACTGAGGAAAGGAGGAAAATAGACGAGCTGATTACAAGTGGGAAAGAAGAAGGAATGAAGGTAACTGCAGTGCCAACCTAAGTAGTCATGTAGTGTTTATTTTACAATATCTTGATGTTAATCTATTTAAACAGAGATTAGCAGAACTCAGTCTCAGGACCCTGTGATTCTCTGATTAAAATGCAGGAAACTTGAACACACAGTTCTGCCTTTTGAGTGAGCAATGTTGGTCTCTGAAGGATATGTTTGTGCAGCTCCTGTCTTAAATACTGAGGAGGCTTTAAGGTCTTTACAGAAATGCACTCCTAAGCTCTTTGATTGGAAGAGTTTGTGTCCAGCTACCCAGTAACTCAGAGTGTGTCCCAAACTCATCCTGTGTTTCTTCCACAGTGCCATGCATTGTGCTTCTACAGCTTTGTCTGCAGTACAGGCAAATTCCCTTCTGCAGCATTCTTTTAATGGCAGATCATTTCCTAGTAATCAGCATATCTGTAATGATTAAATCAGCTGGGAAATGAGACAGTATTTTCTCTTCAACTCAACAGATCGATTACATTGATGGCAAAGGGAGAGGAGTAATTGCTACTAAACATTTTAATCGAGGAGAATTTGTGGTTGAATATCATGGGGATCTCATCGAGATCACTGATGCCAAGAAACGAGAGGCTGTGTATGCTCAAGACCCATCCACAGGCTGCTACATGTACTATTTCCAGTACCTCAGCAAAACCTACTGGTAAGCTCCAGTTTCCATTCATAGAGGCTTTGAATGCTGCTAATTCTTTTTTTGTTTTCATGTAAATTTTTTGTTTATAACGGGAACTGTGAATTATGAAATCTTTTGGAGCACTGATCCCTAGTCTGAGAGCCTCCCATATGTCTGGGCTATGAGGAATTGTAGGTGACTCAAAGCCCTGTTCTTTGAAGTACAGCACAAACTATGTGGAGAGTTGCATCTGCTTGGATGAGGCTTGTAGTTCTGCAGTGGTCTTCTGCCTAAATTCATCCTCTTGTAAAATGAACTCCTTTATCTGAGTTGAGAGGAGTTGGTTTGGAAAGCAGGATGGACAGACTACCTGCAAAAGAAACATTTCTTTCAACTCTAACTGGGTATCCTTGTTTCTCCAATCTCTGACACCCACTTCAGTCCAAGCTTTATAATTTGTTTCACATCTGGATTCTGCTATTCCTGGAAACAGGCAGCTCAAACAGCCCAAAGGTTTCAGAAAAATCTCCCAGAGTCGTTTCAGTTTTCCTGCCTTGCCATATTACGGCTGTGTATTTAATCACGGTTGTTCTGTGATGTAACACGATCATCTGTTTCTCCTTAATTTTTCAAAACTCATGTGAATTACTCCTTCTTTTGACTTGCACTTTGGGCTCTGTCCACCAACATTCCCCTGTCCCAGGCCCAATCCCAGCTTCTGTTCTTGCTCTTTCAGTGTCGATGCTACGAAAGAAACGAATCGTCTGGGAAGGCTCATTAATCACAGCAAGTGTGGCAACTGTCAGACCAAGCTGCACGACATCGATGGTGTGCCTCATCTCATCCTCATCGCTTCCAGGGACATTAATGCAGGTGAAGAACTGTTGTACGACTATGGAGACAGAAGCAAAGCTTCCATTGAAGCTCACCCGTGGCTGAAACACTAATTCATCTTCCTTGTTTTGGGTTTTTTTTGGTTTTGGACTGAGTGTTCTACAGGAGTCAGTGAATTTATTTTTTTTTTTTCCTGCCCTCACTTCCCTCAGCTTTCTCTAGTGGACTGCTTATGGTCTTCCAAGCTCCTTAAAAACTGCCTTTTTGCTTTGCAGTATTTAAATACCTATTACAGTTTTCCAGGCAGGCTTGAATAATTGATCTTAGATTGCCAAAACTTTTATATCGTAAAAGGAAAACCCTCCTTAAAATTCGAATGCTTCTGCATAGTGACCAGTGCCACTTGAGCAGTGAAAGACTTGCACAGAAACTTAATCACTGGCGTTGTGCTTCTGGCTTTTGCAAGGAAATCTCACGCTCCACTTTGGGGTGCTGAACTTGGCTTTATGACAGAAGTACTGCTGTACTCTGACTTGGTCATCCAGTGGCTTTCACAGCCCCGTGCTGACAGGCTTCTCTTGAGATGGATGCTATTGTCATTCTCAAATAATTTATGGTAGGAATCCAGTTTCTCCTGTGTCGTCCGTTCTGTTGAACTTCAAATGCACTGGCACTGAGGGAGAAGGATGGTCAGATTGACTGCTTCCTTTGGAGAAATGACTCCCAGCCAAATGAGGGTGAATTTTGATAGACTGGGTTGATACTGATTACAGATGTGGAGATAGAACTTCACAGGGAGAATCAATGTTTGACATTTGCTTATTTTCTAAACTTTGAGAAGGTACCTTTTTTATAGTTGATGGTTGATTTTTGGAGGAGGTGTCTCCCAGAGGATTTTAAAGAAGTAAAAGCTCTCTCCAAAAATTTTTATATTACCTTCCTATGCTAATTAGCCACACATCAGAAGCTATTTATTTACTGTGAATGCTTGAAGTAGAGCATAGTGGTTCCAAAAAAAAAAAAAAAAATAGGAGTCATCTTCATATGCAGCTTCAAACTGTAGTGATGGAGTTCATGCAGTGAAGAAAGTAGATTCCTTATTGCCTGGTCCTGTAGGTCTGTCCAGCACAGTCTGGTCCCACTGTCTCACATGGGAGTTGAGCTCTTGGCATCTCGTGGATGTTGGGAACGTTTCTGTTGGAGAGCCAAATCTGGGATATAGGCAGGCAATACAATGCAGGTCCTTTATGTTAAAGATGAATTCTTACCAGTTGGAATTTTTGCCAAGGCAGGCTTGGCATGTGTGTAGATGAAAATGGCTGTGAGCCATCAGCCACGCTTGCTGCTGGAAGATGTCAGCAAGGGGATCTGTGGCTCTCTTAATGTCTTCTATTCCTCATGTCTTGAAGGCTGCTGCTGTTCCAGCTGAATGCCCTCTAGACAATCTTATGCTTGCCTATGTGATAGGTCAGATAGCAACAACATCCTGGTTGTGTGCTCCAGCAGCAAGAGAGGTGGCTTAGTGATGTATTTTTTAAATTAAAAACTTGAAGACAATGTCTCTGTAAAATAAAGAATATATTTATTATTGATGAAACGGCTGCTATACTACCTGTGTCTCCATTGCAGTTCTTGAGCATTTTCAAAGAAAGCTGTGAAAATCATTAGCTGTTAAATGCTTTATATTATTTACTGCTTCACACAAGGCAAACTCGTCAGAGCAAGCCTGGGTGTTTTCCCATTTCTGAAGAATTAACTGGAGACCTGTTACATTACGTGTACTGAGTTTCAGGTAAGCCTCCTTGGCCAACTTGTCTGAGTTGGCACTGATTTTTCTCTGGTCTCAGTAACAGAGACCTCAGCAATGTGTACAGTGTCCTGTTAAACTAGAGCACTTCCCTTAAGTCAAAATTGGAATAAGATTTTTTTTTGTTTGTTTGTTTTATTTAAACATTTACTTGTTCTCTATCAGGTTGAATAGCTTAAAACCTCTGTACTTCAGCATCACTTTTGTAAACAAGAAAGGGGAAAGATCTCCCTTGTTTTACATAAAAAGAAAATGTCTTCTCTGAAATCTTAACTGGTAATTGAGTAGCACTGCGTTGGAGGATGGAAATAAAGCTCATGTTGCACTGCATATGTATCCTTTACTTTTCTAGGAACATGTACAGAGATCAATAGCTCCATCTCCCATGTACTTCTCACAGGATGTGTCATTTGGATGTCTATCTCTGTGCCTCACAGGAAGGCTTCATCTTCTAACAAGGTGTCACAGGGAAAGACACCATTGGCTTGGGAGCTAAACTGTTTTTTTTTCAAAGGAGATTGGAAAATACATGCCTGGATACACCATGGAAGAGGATGGAATTCAGATCACGTGTAAGCATCTCTCTTCAGCTCAGAGGCACATTATTCTGGCTGTTGCTGATTGTTTCTTTGTTTAATTTTTCTGTGCATAAACCTTCTGCTCAGGCAGTGCAGTTACTGCCTTCCCTGCTGCCATGCTCTAGAAAATACACAGTGAGGGCATGGCCAAGGCTCACGGATATTTAGAAGATGGAAGAAGGACTTGAGTGGTTCTGTGCCTTGGCTGAGGTCAGCCCTCTGTGGTGTGGCCTTACTGACACACAGTTGTTCCTGACCTCTGCAGGGAGGCTGCAGCTCTGCCTTCTGCCGAGCCACATTCACACTGTGCAGCTGAGCAGATGTGTGAAATGTCCTATATTTTTCGTGCTGCCAGTGCAGGAGAGGGAATCAAAAGACTTCAGAGCCTGCTTTTATTTCTGAAGAGAGTAAGATCACAGTTTGATACCTGTCACTGCTGCTTTTATGTCTGTTCAGACTTTCCTGCTCTGGATATTCTACCTTTCTAAATGGAGAACCTAATTGGTGTCTTTCAAGCTTCTTTTCCCACTCCTCTGTTTGCCCTATATGCTTCCACTGGTGCTAAATCTCATTACTGGGGCCAACACAGAGCTTGTGGCAGGTGATTGAAAGAACAGAGCTTATGCAAAACACGACTGCCTACCACAGGAGACCTTCATCTGTCAGAAATGAAATGTTTGGTGCACCTGTTCCAGTCTGAGCACTGCCTGCACCTCAGTCCTTCCTGTGGGCAGAGCCCAACTGCAGCAGCTTTTCTTCTTTTGCTGTGCTTTTCTCCACTGTTCCAGCTCACCCCCAAACACCCACTTGTGAAGGGCATGCCTCTCTTAACTTCTCTTCATCTTACAAAATCATTGGGGCTGAATGTTTTGGTAGCTGGACAGGATAAGTGTGCCCTAGTACAGACCATCCCAGGCTCTTTTAATGAGAATAAACCCCAGCTTTGTATAAACATTTTATTTTCTAAACATGGGTAATGTCTGACGGTAAGAAATACAAAAAAAATGTCTGTTTCAAACAGCTTCTGAAAAAGCAGAGTACAATCTATTCTGAAAGAATATTATACAACATGAATTTAATGAGATTGCTCATTCTCTACAGTAGGAGTGATGCTGCTGCTTCCAATCATTGTCTTTCCCAACGCCTCTGAGGCTCATCAGTGCCATTCTCACCAGCAGCAGTTAAATCCTCGAGGATGCTCATTTTCCATGCTTAAAAGAAAACCTAAAAAAAGAAAAAAATCAATAGCAGAAATGAAACAATAACGTACAACTGGAAACCAAGGAACAGGCAGGGGCTTGGCCCTGTCAGTGTGCTGTTTTGGGGGGACTTTAGGGACAGACCCTGAGCTCGTGGGTTTTGTGTACAGTATAAACAATATAAACCCTGGGGCCAGCCAGGGTGCTTCACAGCACTGAGGGGCTGGCAGGGGAGGCAAGTATTCAATCATTTTGCTCAGGAATGCTTGTTTTTCCTAGGAAAAAAAGTGACTCCCTGCCTGCCTGGGTGGAGGTTGCTTTCCTGTGCAGTGCTTTTTTTCCCCAGGAAGAGATTGCTTTATCAGGTTTTTAACTTTACATGGAGAGCAGAAAACAATATCCAGCCAATTAGGCTAAAGTTCAGCATCCATCCCTGGATTTACTGTGTAAGGAGTGGGCCATGTTCTCACAAATTCTGCCCCAAAATCTGCAGACAAACTTACAGTCGTTTGATGATTGTCTTCTCTTCGCTGTCCTTGCTGGTGCCAGCACTGCTGCCAGAGGCTACTTTTTCCAGTTCTTCATTTTGGTCCCTTTTCTGTGAGATGATCCCACTGGGAAAGGAAATGGTTTTGTTTATTTTCTGTGGGTTTGTGCAGAGTGTGACAGTGCATGAGTTAGACCTCTCACTGGGCAGCTCGGACATGGGTGAATGAGTGTTCACAGGACACAGGGATGGCAGCCCAGCCTCTTCCTTGTAGTGAACTGAAAATAATGAATTATTATCCCTAAATACAATGTAATGGTGCCAGGGTTATGCTTTAATGAGAACACTAAAAAAGTAACAAACTGCCTCCTCCACAGAAACAAAAAAAAAAAGGGCAAATCATAATGGGGGTGAAAGAGAAGTGATAATCACTCTTGGATTTGTGGGAAAATCCAAGGCTCAGAGGAGGGTGGGGACACAAATGGTGAATTTCTGCAGGGGTGGATGTGTTGTACCTGAGCCTGCCAGGCTCTCAGCAGGCCTGGGAACAGAGGGGACATTCCCAGCTCTCCTGCAAGGCAGGTGCCTGTTCCTCTTTCCACCCTACAGAGGAGAGAGAAAAAAAAGCTTTGCCTCAGCTCTGGATTTTGCCATCCCACTTCAGTGTTTCTACACTCCACAAGTTGTAACCGCCTACTCCAGGCACCAGTTTCAGTTGGACCAAAGGGTGTTTTCCCTGCCTGGAACGGGGTTAGATTTTCCCAGGCTGCTCACTCAGTGTTTTCACAGCGTGTCCTGAGCTGCCCTCAGCCATTGGGAGAGCTCAGTGGATCAAAGCCTGGGACTGCAGTAGCTGCAGGCAAAGAGTAGCCAAGCAACACTCAACTGGATTCAGAAATAAAAACACAGAGTGCTTAAACACTGCTGTGACATCAGGCACAGGGCAATTCTGAGGCAATCTCCTCTTGGACAAATGACACAGTGAGCTGTTGGGTGACACTGCACAGCTCTAACAGCTGCATGGTAACTTCTACCCAGAAATCATGATGAAAAATGCAGCCCCCAAATGCCACCAGTCACTTTGAGCCAGTCTCTGAGATGTTTGTCCACTATGTACCAGGCATTTTAGAACATATATTTATCCTCTTCTGCTGCACAATTCCTCTTTACTACAATTACAACTAGGATTTTATGTGACTGTTCAGAGGGAAAATGGGGTTTGGCTTAAGCTGTAACACTGTATGAAGAGATAACCTCAACATTACTCGACCTGAAAAGCAGCCCTGCCCTGCTCTTGGTGCAGAGCACTGTGACTCAGATCACTAAAAACATCAAACCATTCCCACTTACATTTTTAACTTGGCCTGTACTAAGCTGTGTAACAGCTGGGAAATCAAAGCAAGAAGCCATTCCAGTGGTGCACAGCAAAGCATCCAGCTGAGCTGGGGAGGTGCTGTCAGGGCAGTTTGTAAATTCTTGGGTCTGACTTCTTGGTTTAAGCTGCCTGTTACAGACAAGGCAAAGGGCGGGCTCCTGGTCTGCAGGAGGGTGGTGCTGAGATATCCCCACTGAGATCTAATGTGCTGAGACATTTTGTGTCTAGATTAAAAAGTGATTTCTTGACCCAAAGAGTTTATAATCCAACCTGATGAGAGGCTGGGAAGAAGAGCTTTTTGGGGTGAATGGATTTGTAGCACCAAGATCCAGACCCTTCCCACATCCCACCCTTTGACTCACACTGACTCTCCCTTCAAGGAAGACCAAACCCTTCTCTGAAATCACTTGCTTTGCACACTTCAAGGGCCTTACACAACCCTCTGCTGGCAGTCTTAAAAACCCCACAGCTTATCATGAATGATGAAAGAGCTCAATATTCTGTTTCTAGATCAGTGCCATACTTCCGTGGGAGTGAAGGACCAGAGATCAACCAGCATCGTGCTGCAGGAGGAAGGAAACTTTGACTAAAGCTGAGCTGGAAACCCCCTGTGCTCTTTGGTATGTAGTGTGGCTTTAGACACAGTGTGTGTGTGCAACTGCTGGGACTGCACAGAGCAATTCTGTGCACGAGAACCCAGCCTGGATGTGCAGTGGGAGTAACTGGGTGTGGGCTGAGAGTGGAACAATTATGGCAACGGGCTGAGAACTGCGCAGAGGAAAAGGGAGTTTGGTTTTTTAATCATGTTGCATAGAGACTTCATTGTTCCCCCCTTTTTCTTTGCTCACTTGTATGCTCTGGGGAGCACAGGGGTCACTTACAGACCTGGACAGTGCCTTTATCCTGACCTAGGGGCCCAAACCTGCAAGACTTTCACCTGATAAGCTTCCCAGACATGAAATACTTATTATTATTAGTTTGAATTCTCTGCTGACTTCAAGCTTTACCTCTTATAGCACTGCAGCTCCTCTTGCACCACCAGAAGCTGAGCTTTCAGCTGGTTCCTCTCTTGCAATACATCTCGGAGCTCCTGTAACGTGAAGCGGGGCCGGTTGGGGTCTGTCAGGTCTATCACCATTTGATCTGGTCCAAGGCTGGGCTGTAAAAGAAACAGCACTGGATCTTGTAACCTCTCAAAAACCTCAGCATTCAGAGAGTAAAGTAGCTGGATTTTATAAATATGGAATTTTTAGAACTAGTATGAATGCATCACAATCCTGATTTTTTTTTCCTCTAAGCAGTTAATTATAGTTCTTCATATTTTTGTGTTCCCTTAGTGGCTGTGTTCCCAGGCCAAGTACAGGCCACAGCTATGACAGGCTCTGACCACAGTTAAAAGCAAAGTCTCTGTACCAAAGAGTTTGCAATCTAGTTGTCGAGAAGATGCTTTTATCAGATTCTTCTCAGGTGATCAGAGAGGCTGAGCCATCTAATGCCACACCAAAATTCCGTGTCAAAGAAAAGTGAGAACTCAACTCGCCTTTTTTAATTTAAAACCTTTGTAGCAATCAAGACATCCATTTCCCTCACAAGGAGGTTACAAAACCTCAGTGTTTGCATACAGTTGTCGCTATGGGGCCGGTGCTGTGCAAGAGCTGAACACGGTAGGTTCGTACTCTGAACTCTGTGCGTGTCTGCACAACTTTCCTGGGTCAGTGACTACAGTGAAACTGGAGCGAGGAATCCACAGCACGGCCACCCGTAAGCACGCCGAAGGAAAGAGCTTCAAGGCTTTCACGGCCAAAGACGGGAAGTGACTTTGTGAGACTCGTCTTGCTGACACAAAAGAGACCGCAAGTGCCGGCCGGCTCATCTGGTGTGTTCTGGGTGCGCTCCGCGACCCGCGCGTGGTGTGCCCGTGCTGGGCAAGGGGCCCGTGTCCTGTGTGTCCCGTGTGTCCCGTGTGTCCCGGCCCTGTCCCGTGTGTCCCGTGTGTCCTGGCCGTGTCCTGTGTGCTCCGTGTGCCCCGGCCGTGTCCTGTGTGCTCCGTGTGTCCCATGTGTCCCGGCCGTGTCCCGTGTGTCCCGGCCCTGTCCCGTGTGTCCTGTGTGCTCCGTGTGCCCCAGCCGTGTCCTGTGTGCTCCGTGTGTCCCATGTGTCCCGGCCCTGTCCCGTGTGTCCTGTGTGCTCCGTGTGTCCCATGTGTCCCGGCCGTGTCCTGTGTGCTCCATGTGTCCCGGCCGTGTCCCGTGTGCCCCGTGTGCCTGACCCTGTCCCGTGTGTCCCGGTCGTGTCCCGTGTGCTCCGTGTGTCCCCTGTGTCCCGGCCGTGTCCCGCACCCACCTGCGGGGCGCTCCCGTGGCTGGCGGCCCGCAGCTGCTCCAGCTCCCTCCGGAGGCTGTCCCGCTCCCGCCGCAGCTGCTCCTCGGCCACGCTGCTCTCGCTCACCAGCGCCTCAAGCATCTCCAGCACCCTGACGATCCTGAACTGCAGGCGGGCGCGGGCGGCGGGCAGCTGCGGCCCGGCGCGGAGCTGCAGCAGGTCCCGGCCCACCACGGAGGAGATGTCGTAGACATCCGCGGCCGTCAGCTGGAACGGGCTCTTCTCCAGGGCGCTCTCCGGGCCGCCATCCTCATCCTCCTCCTCCTCCTCCTCCTCCTCCTCCTCCTCCTCCTCCTCCTCCAGCTCCTCCTCCCCGTCCGGGCCCCGCTCCATGCCCGCCGCTCCCTCCCTCCCGGCCGGGCGGCGCTGCCGGCGGTGCCGCGGGCGGAGCGGCTCCTCCCGCCCCCGGCGCTCCCATGGCCGCGGCCCCGCGCCGCTTCCCGCCCTGCCCCTTCCCCTGAGGAGGCGCCGCCCGCTCTGCGCTGCCGGTAAGGGCCGGGCGGCTCTGGGGCGGCCCCGGGAACCGCCGCCGAGGCGGGTGAAGCCAGCGGCCTTTCCGCAGCGCCACAGCCGCCTCGGCGGCTCAGGGAGCGGGGCGGGGGGACTGAGGGGCTCCGGCCGGGCGGGAGAGGGGAAAAGGGCTGAAATGGAGATCGGCGGTGGGTGAGGGCACGGGCGGGAGCGGGGCTGAGGGGCCTCCGGGGGCCCGCGGGGGAAGGCCGGGCCCTCACTCCGGGCCCTCAGACCGGGCTCCTCAGGCCGGGCCCCTCAGACCGGACCTCTCACTCCGGGCCCCTCAGGCCGGGCCCCTCAGGCCGGGCCCCTCAGGCCGGACCCTCACTCCGGCCCCTCACTCCGGGCCCCTCACTCCGGCCCCTCAGGCCGGACCCTCCCTCCGGACCCTCACTCCAGGCCCTCAGACCGGACCCTCACTCCGGGCCCTCACTCCGGGCCCCTCAGGGCGGCCTAGGCCCGGGCAGGACGCCGCTCCCCGGCCCGGCTCTCTCCCGCCGTGCGGACCCGAACAACAGCGACGCGGCTGGTTTATTTCCGTGTGGCACGCTCTGGGGGATTTCTGGGTGAACACTAAGTGCAGCGGCGGTGCCGGCCGCGCTTCTTGCACAGGCTGTTCCTGACACTGCCGTGTGCCATGTGTGCTCTCCCCCACTAGACGATGGCTGACTGGGCGCCCATAGCGAAGGAGTACGACCCCCTGAAGGCTGGCAGCATCGATGGCACGGACGAGGAGCCCCACGACCGGGCCATATGGCGGGCGATGCTGGCACGGTACGTACCCAACAAGGGCGTCACGGGAGATCCTCACCTCACCCTCTTCGTGGCGAGGCTCAATCTTCAGACCACAGAGGAGAAGTTAAAGGAGGTTTTTTCCCGCTATGGAGACATCAGAAAGATCCGTCTGGTTCGAGACCTGGTGACGGGATTTTCCAAGGGTTACGCGTTTATTGAGTACAAAGAGGAGCGTGCTCTCCTGAAGGCCCACAGAGATGCCAACAGGCTGGTCATTGACCAGCACGAGATCTTTGTAGACTTCGAACTGGAAAGAACTCTCAAAGGATGGATTCCCCGGAGGCTTGGGGGTGGGTTTGGAGGCAAGAAGGAATCCGGGCAGCTGCGGTTCGGAGGACGGGACAGACCGTTCCGAAAGCCCATCAATTTGCCAAACATGAAAAATGATTTCTATGGAGAAGGATCATCAGAGAAAAGAAACTGGTCTCGTGAGGGAATGAGGGACTGGAGAACAAGGGACCGGGACCACGAGAGGAGCAGGGACAAACGCTGGCCAGAAAGGGAGAGGTCATGGGCTTGGGGTGACAGTGAGAGAGAGAGGGACTCCAAAGAGGAGAGGAGCAGGGGGAGGGAAAGGAAGGACAGAGACAGGAAGGACAGGGATAGAGACCGCAGCAGGGACAGAGACACCAAGAAGCAAAGAGATGATGATAAGCACCGATAGGTGACGGTGCCTTGGGGTGTGTGACCCACCCTTATGGCAGCTCAGGGCTGTGACAGCGTTCCCAGAACAAGCCGTGGTGTTGCCACCTTGTGCCTGACTCTGCTGCCAGCAGCTCTGCAGTTTGGTTCCTGATGCAGTTCAGTGTGTCGGGTTGTTCTTTAGAGAAAATAAACTTTTGTATTAATGTTTTTGAACTGGTGAGTGCTGTAAGAAAGGCACCATGTGTACAGGCATCCCCTGAGCTGAGCACACACCTTGTCTGGGTCAGGGGTTACCTGTGGGCCAGATGTCCACACGTGTTATGTGCTGGAGACACAGGAATGGAATAGCAACAAACTGAAACTTCTGTGCCCCAAAACAGAAGCTGATAGGAAGGGGCTTTATTTTTGTGAAGACACTAGGACAGTCAAGGCCTTTATTGATACTGTGTCCTTAACTAGTTCTGCCAGGAGAAAGAGAAACATGGAACCAACCCACTGTCTGTGACATGGGAGGATGAAAGTCCTTTGAACAGAGGAATGTGCACTACAGGGCAGTCAGCAGGTCAGAAAATGCCTCATCTTCCTGATGAATCCGTGGACAGTCGCTGAAGGAGGGTGTCATGGGTAAATGAGGTTGCAGCTGCACCCACTCTGTCCTCACCCTTCTACACAGGGTTTTAATCCATTCTGGAAACTGGATTTGCTGCTGGTTGTAGCTGAATTGGGGGAAACAGAAGGCAAAACATCTTTCTCAGGGCTAGGATGTGTAAATACACACCTCTTCCATTAAGGAGCTTACAGTGCTTTCTAGAAAAGGCTCTGTCATGTTCTTTGTCATCATAAGCCATTCATAAATTCATAATGTGTTTAAATTGTATTTTGTCAGTCTTGGAATGGTTCTGTCCTAAACCTTGCCTGGTTTGAGGCTTTTTATTTCCATAAAGAGTTTTACACAGATTCATAGGCTGCATCCCCAAGAATGGATGGTATTACTGTCCACAAAGAAAAAGGATACAAATCTGGCCAAAATACGTGTTTTTCAGAAATATTTATTAAACTGTTAAAATGATTTACTGCCCAACCAAAATAAAAATAAAAATAAAATAAACCAACCCAAAAAACGTCAGTGATCCTGCACTTGGCAGGTAGGATTGTTACACCCCTTACCTGCCAGCATCCTGGCCCCTTTTCTAAAAGATTTTCCTTGAACATTGACAAACAATACAGGACAGATCCTCAGATCCACCTTTGGGGTGTGTGAGTGCAGCATTGCAGACATGAGAACGAGTGGTTAATGCCAGCAGAGCTCCAGAGGGGCTGAGGTCACGGGCTGCAGAGCTGTGGGGAAGGCTGTCCTGCCTCGTGCAGGGTTTGCTGTTGGCTGCAGAGCAGAGCCCTGGGCTCTGCTGTACGTGCACCAGGCCTGGAGATTTCCTTTGTGCTGCACCGGCCTCGGTGGGCTCTGTGCAGTTCCATTATCCCAGCTCATTGCTCTCAGCTGATTTCCAAAGGGATCTGCTTACTCAGGCCCACGTTCTGCCATTGTTTCTGCTCACTGTGTCCCTTCTGAATGAGGCACACGACTGAACTGTGCTCCACGGGGTCAGCCACAATTTAACTGCCTGATGTGACTGTACTGCACTTCTTTGTTCTCTCATATGGAAGTGAAGTCACATCTTGGCCATTGAAATATCACTAAATTGTGACACTCTACCCATTTAAGAGTTGCTTTTCACAGGAGGGGGAAAGTGCTGCTGTTTTAAGGATGTTAGCAAAACATAACCAGGCAAAACCACATCTACCCAATACCCACTCTGGACTCTGGTCACAGTGTCTCATATAAGGCCTTTTATGTCCCCTCTGCCCCGAGCTGCAGTGACACCAGGGGGACACATAAACACTTCCCCTGCCTGGAACAGAAGGTCCATGTTGGAATGAAGCAATTCCAGCCAGGAGCAAGGCAGCACACAGCCCACCACTGCAAGGACAGGTTTTACTACAGACAGGCTAAGAACCATTTGCTGCTCATACACATCAAAAATCCACTCTTGGATTGAATGTAATTCCCTGTAATGAAAACAACTGGCCTGCACTAAGCCCTCTGGAATCCTTTGAGAGTTCCTCCTACACTCAGTACCTGGAGTAGCTTTGCTCCAGCCTGAGCTGTATTTCCTGTCCTTGGTGCCACTCCTGAGAAGAGGCTCTACAGAGCAGCTGGAGCAGCTGCCAGCCCCTGGCACTGAGCTGCACAAGCAGAAGGTGCCCATGGCCCTGCTGGCACAGGATCCTCTCCACGGGCAGTGGTCTCCAGCCCACGGCCGAGGCCACAGAGACACCTCAGCCCTGTCCTCACACGAAGCCATGGACACATGCACCCTCTTCCCACCTGGCCAGGTTATTCGAGTGGTGTGTGTTGCAGAGGTGGGGATAGCACTGGGTGTCCACAGCGCTGGTGCTGTGGGGTTTTAGTGTTGGAAGGACAATCTCAGTCAGGCCTGGGGTGTCACCAGCTCAGCTGCAAGGCAGATCCAGCCCCTGGGGCTTGGCTGCTGGGCTCTTTGTGGTGAGTTCAGCCCTGTAACAGGGGCTACCCACACATCAGCCTCACACACAGAATTCATCTGCTCTGCCCACGTAGTGTTTAGCCAAGAGAAAAGGTCAGGGTCATGTCTAGGTCAGTGAAATAGTTCCTGTCAGCCAGCTGAGGATGTGTTTCCCTCTGAAGTTGGGCAGTCTTACCTAGACAGGAAACTGAAGTGTGACTTAATTAAAAACCTGTCTGTGGGAAAGAGCTAATCCCTTCACAGCAGCTGCCTGCTACAATGCAAGGAAGTCCCTGGTAAGAAGGGAAAAAAAAAATCCAGGAGTTAAGATTCCTCCCTGTAAGCAATGTGTTTTCCATGAATACTGCAGAACACAAGGCACGCTCACCTCATCCATCGGCTCTTCATGCTTTAGGCACTATAAGCACAAGGGAAATGTACACTCAGTGTCCCTCTCAAGGCTACTCCAGTTTTCACTGTGTCAGGTGGATTTCCAAGGGGTGGCTCTGCAAGATGCTGATGCCAGAGGCACTGACAGGGCACAGCAGAGCTCCGGGCTGCCACCAAGGGTGTCCAGCTGTTGTATCCCTCTTGAAAAAATTCTTACAGAAATAAAAAGCAAACAACCAATAGTGTTAACAAACAGGGTAAAAAGAGTCTTTGCCCTGAACTAAATATACACTGCAAACAAACTTCTAATAATGGCACAGGTCCTTTTTTTTTGGTTTAAAGAAGCTTGTGTTACTGTAGTTAATGCATGAACAAGATCATAGACTTGTTATTCAGCACAAAACAAGTAATCTAGAAGCTTCCACGTCCCAGGGTGTCAGCAACTGTTACTACAAAGCTTGGGTTCCTGTTTGCAGCAAACAGTCACCAAGTGAACAGTGAGGGATCCCTTTTGGAGGAGTCTGAGATAACCCCCGAGGTGTGCAAGGCAAGTCAAGGTGACGAGCTGCCGCGATGCTTTACAGAAGCTTCTTGTGACGAGCCTGTGGAGATCTGCAGCAAACCAAACACCTCAGGGGTTCAGTCACAGGTGCTGCAGGGCTTCTTGTCCTTGTTCCATGTAGGAGTCGTCTCTGTTCGAATGTGACCATTCTCCAAAAGTTCCTTGGAACTGGGCGTTTTTCTGTGAGGCCTGCATACGTTTCTTATCACGAGAGAAGAAACTAAACCTTCCGGGGAGGGAGCGGTGAGGGAGGAAGGGAGAAGAAAGAAAAGTGTTTACCATCCTGAAAGCACTTCAAACACCCACCCCAATACACAGCACAACAAAACACCCAGCAAAAAAACTCTGCATCTGCAGGAAACCAAGGCAGAGCAGCCTGATGGGAGTGCATGTCAGAAGGTTGTTAGGGATGGAGTCATTGCAATCTCAAGCGCTTTGCCTACGGAAGCTTCAGATAAGCTCTAAATGCTGTTGACTCTACAAGGTGCAGGTATCATTTAGATGTAGGTTCCCCCCTTCCCCAGCCCTCAGGTAACGAAGCCACACCATCCAGGTTAGTTTCTTGGCATAAGTAAAGTGGTATCTTTGGCATTAAATCTGTATATTTTACCACAAAGCAGAAATAGAATTTTTTTTTTTTTTAAGGTTGTCAGCAGGGAAGTTCACAAGATAAGAAAATAAGTCTCCACATTTTTTTTCCCAGTGTAGAGGTTTTGATACATAGACTCGATTCCTGCAAAAATGAATGAATAAATGCACCCCTGTTTCATAAGAGTTTGCAGGATGAAGGCTCTAAACAAATGCACACGAGTGTGCACGTCATTTCCTGTCACACAGCTTGGGTGCTCTAAGATAATGACGTACATGAACCAACAGCCATTTAATACAGCTAAAAAATACAGCTGGAAAAATCCTTAGTATCATTTTATTCGTATGGGATGAAGTTACTGGATTAGGCAAATCCAACGTCTGTTGTGGGTTCAGTACAGGAGGTGTTAGTGCAGTGTTTAGGCTGGCTGAGAAATGCAAAAGTTGTGGTTCCAAAGCTACCAAAGGACTGAGCTGGCTGTGGATCTCTTTGCTCTGTGTGGGCTTCAGGAGGTGAAGTTTGTTTTGCCTGCACAAGTTGTCACACAGTTGTGACCCAGAACAGGAACTGCTAAATGCTCCTACAGTATTGGCAAATACCAAAATAACCTGGAGTATTGGTGAGGACATAAACCTGACCCTGAGCCTTCCTCAGTGCTCTCCTCCTCCCACTCTCCCTTTATCCTCCTCAGCACCACGATCCCAACCCTCCCAAGGAGTTCAGCCTTCCATGTGTCTGATACACAGGAGGCTGGATGATAATCACTGAGAACATTAAGGATAATTACTTGTTGATTAGAAAGGGAAATAAACCATTATGCAGCTTAAATGCACATAAATAACAGTGCCAGCAGAACCTGAACTTTTGCATTTCCTAGCTTCAAATGCGCAGCCTTAATAGTGAAATAAGTCTGTTGCACTTAATTAGCCTCATGCTTTTCTACCACCTCCATCACAGGAGCTCGTGAGTTCACACACATATATTGTGTATTTACAGGGCCAGAGACAGCTCCAGGTGATCAAAGAAGTGTTTAGTGACCAAAGCACATTTCTACAAATGCACATTTGGTCCTGCCTGCTCAGGGTTACTGCCTGCAAGCCCACACAAAGAACTGCTGTGTTTGTACAGTCAGTTTCAAATGTCATCATTTTGTCATTTTATCGGGAAATTAGGCAGGAGAAAAATAAGTTTGTACATCTCTAAAGGGTTCAGCTTTTAAAATTCCTTCTGAAACAATTAAAGTTGTTATTATGGCTAGAAAATTCTGATGGAGGATGTTTGGAAAAAGCCTGTCTGGGTGGAGAGGAAACTGTGTCGTTGGTATAAATATAAAGATCACTAAAGCAGCAGTTCTAATGCAAAGAGACTTTGCATTAACAATTATCAGTATGTCTACCAGGGAGAGCCAAGAATTGGATGATAGAATTGATTATGAAGAGTTTACACTCTATTCCAAAATATGTAATTAGAGACAAAATATACAGGGCATAGATAGAAAGACATGAAAGCAACAGCCTGTAATTAACAGTGGAAATTAATGTGGAAATCAGCCACTCCATTCTGTAACTCTAACTAATGATTGTAACAAATTGTTAGAAACGAGTTTCTCAAAAAGCACTGGTGAGAACTGTGAATAGCCTTGCTTAGGAAGCAGAATTAACAGATGCTGGTTAGAACTGCATATTGCACCGATTTTCCAAGGAATAATGACTGGTTCAGCATGGCAACATTGAGGCAAAAGGTGACAAAGTGTCAGTCTGAGGATGAGCGTGGAGGATTGGGATGAGTACTGGCACTGACTGGTCATTCTGATGGGCACTTTGATCCTCTGGGATCCCACTGGCAGCCAGGAGAATGCAACCAGCAGTGCTTGTTAACTCGGGGTCATGCAAGAGGAAACCACAGTACCAAACATTTTAAAAAAAATTCCTACAAGGGACACAAGTCTTCTTATTGGCTGCAATGTGGGATCGTCTGGAATCAATCCAGCTGCTACCATGGGCATTATGGCTGTAAAGATCCTGGTCAGGAAAGCACAGACACAGAAGAGATAAGACTGGAGCAAGGGAAAGAAAAAGCATTCCATTAAAAAGAAAAGAGGCAAACATGATACACGGGGTTACTTTGAATTACGACACAGGACACGTTACAGGGAGAGGGGGATCTGCATCACCCAAGACAGCTCTCCTCAGAGAAAAACTCTTGTTTTGAAAAAAAACCAACCAGCTATTGGAGCAGTTTCAGTTGCTTTTGGATTTCTAAAAGATACCACTTTCCTGTTGTGAGGCAGCCTGGGCTGGATTTCATCAAGGTATGACCACCTCTAGCAATGCAGAGCAGAGTGCACGTTTTTGTTCCAAGAGACAAACAGGCACAGACACAATGAAATGAAGGACGAAGGTGTATGTTATAAACATACAAAACAGGACTCTGCTGTGACTACCGGATATTGGCACAGGGTTAGAGAGGACCAGCATTACAGTTAAAGATTTCACAAGGGTTACGGCTGATATTTTCAAGTTAAAAACCAGTATTGCAGGCGAACCCTTGGAATAACCTCCCGTGGTTAAAGGGCCTGTGTGTCTGTTCCAAAAGAAACCTGTGTTACTTCTCATGCAGAAAGATGCCAACTGCAGGCAGCTGAATGCTTTTGGGAAACCTTGCAGCTGCTCTGGCAGGAGCACTTTGGAGCTGGCTCACAGCAAAACGGGTTCTTTGTGAGGGTTCAGCACTTCCACTGAGCATTAGACAATCCATGCAGCACAGAGGCTGGGAGAGCCGAGTGCTCTGTGCCCAGCAGCCCCACACACACCTCCTTCCATACCTGGAACACCCTCTCTTTGTCTAAGGGCTCTCCTCACAGGTTCTCCCTTGGGCCAAATATTTTTTTGAACTGTGGACTAATGTCAATTAAAGACGAAGTTGAAATCACGAGAGATATTTCACTTGTGACCAAATGCAGCTCTCCCCAACTCACTAACTGCTGTTCTGAGATTAAAATTGAAAACAAATGGGCAAACACTGTGGGATCATTAGCAGCAGCCAGGATTTCTATTTTTATGCAACGTGGCACATCCTGAGCTGCAGAGCTGACAGACACACCAGCTTTTGTAGCTGCAAGAATAGGAAGAAAACTCCTGGCTGTTTGAGGCATGACATCAGTGTCAAACAAGCACGTAGTCTTAAGGAGAAAACAAAAGGGTGTTTTCTGCTCCAAACAGAGGGAGCATTTTTAATCCTTGGACTTTTCCTCCTCAGTAAAGCCTCCTGGTTACATTATTTCATTAAAACTCCGTCATGTGATGTGGGAGAGACAAATGTACAGAGTCAGTCAGTCTGAGATCAGAACTCAGAGTTTGCCCCAAATGTGCCAACCCGGGAAAAATGCTGATTTCTGCAGTTTCTGTTTTCCTTTCTTTATGGACTTGCAGCACTGAATCACCTGAGCACATCCTGGATGGCACAGGCTACACATCCACAGGGTTCATTCCCTCAGACTCTGAGTGGTGAAGGGAAAAAAGGCACATTGCACAGGCCAGCACAAAACTTCCCTTGAGAGGGCTCCTGTTTTTGTACTCCAGCTTTTTGTTTAATCAGGAAGAAAGCTCTGAAAGAGAGGGGAAAGCAGCCCCATTTCCCCTGTAAAGGCACTCTGCATGCAGAGAGCAGCACTGCAAGTTTCCATCACATCACTGGGTACAGAGAGTTTATGTGCCAGTGTTCCCCAGGCGGCCAGAGGGACCCTGGGGAGGGAGAAGGGAGCTCTGGAGACACCTGGCAGGGACAGCAGCTGGGGCAGGAGGCTGCTGGCACAGGACAGAAGCTGCACTTGGCCTCTTTGGTTTGCCCAGCAGTGACATTTCCTGACTTTTTAAAGCCCAGCTACAAATACAGTGTTGACGACACACAGAGAGGGGAGGAAAATAAAACCCCACCAGAGAAATCTGATCCAGACAGGCTGAGAAAATGAGACAAACCTGAAAACTGTTACCATCCTTCAGGTTACTCAGGTAGACA
The DNA here is from genome assembly GCF_009819655.1 of Sylvia atricapilla. Lineage (NCBI taxonomy): Eukaryota > Metazoa > Chordata > Aves > Passeriformes > Sylviidae > Sylvia > Sylvia atricapilla. Next base: position 11,812,246 of record NC_089156.1, read on the forward strand.
GCTTTATATTCCCTTCTTTAATATGAGAAATATATATTATAAAATACATATTATAATAATATGCTTATTTAATATGACAGCTGAATGGAGAGAGAGCAGAGTGAAACCTGGGGACAGAACATGACATCTAAAAGAAGTAATTTCAGCTTAGACAGAGTCGAAACTAAGACCTCACCAACACGTGCTCTGCCTCACAACCTCTTATTTACATTTTTATGCTGCCTTTGCTTCATCAAAGGCAGCATTTCAAATCAAATATGGAAAGGCTGCACAACACAAACTGTGTGAGCTGAAACCAGCCATTCCCTACAGCAGAATTAGCTTTAAAAAGTCTAAAAGAAACGTAAAAGAGAAGAGATACTTTACAGTGAAATCTTGTGTGACACAGTATTATCATCATCATTATCATCACAGCTGCAGAATGAAAACTGAAGTCCAAATTCAAAGTGTATTTTTTACTCCTGTAGAAGGTTTCTCTCAGCACAGGCAGAAAGCTGCAGTCTACTGCAAATAATCAACAGTGCCCTCTTGGCTTTTTGATGTTTTGGGTCAGTCCAGATCCTCCTATAGAATTTACTCTCACAGGAGAGTAATTAAACCCTCTGCTGCTGTTATTAAACAAGGACTGAAGGTTGTGGACATGGGGACAGGATGGAAGAGCTCTTTATATGGAAATAACTGGTCCAACATCACTTATGCAGTTAAAAAAGTTAAGCTTCCAGTATCACAAAAACCTAAAGAGTTGCTATGAGATTAGAAGACTTAATTTGGAATGAGTAAATAAATGTACAGGAGGGAATTTCAACAGAGAAAAGGACTGGCCAACAGAGTAATTTTATAATTCAGTGATACTGTATAAACAACACATCTCTGGGAGTAAGCTTTGGTTCCAACAGCAGCATTCATATTTCAGAAAAAGGTGAGGTTCTTTCAGCCAAGCAAGTGCCCATCCTCTCAGCAGCAAATTTGCTCAGCAAACAGAAGGATTTTGTGCTGCCCACATGGTGAAAGGCAGGGTCTAAAGGCTTCAGTCAACAGGGAAATGGGCACAGTGAGATCCTGGGAAAATGGTAATCCAAGCCTGAAAGTCATCCCAGATCTAGGCAAAAGTTTTGGCCAAAACCAACTGTTGTCTCACATGTGCCAAGTGCTCAGTTCAGTGTCTCTCTCATATGCAGTAGGAACGTGGTTATCTGAATTTTTGAAGTCTTTTAAATTGCCCTGTGCATAAGGAACATTTGGTATTTACAGACTATATGCAGAATGCTCACTAAATATGTTACTTACAGTCGTTTGATTCCAGATTCAGGCTGAGTTGAGGGTTTTGGCTGAATTATGGGTGTAGGCTGTGGGGATCTAGTTTCTTCTTCCATTTCCTCACTTAAAAGAAAGAAAAGATAATTAAAGTTCTCTATCCCAAGCCACGGAAGCACTTTGAGATCTACAGTTCAGTCTGAGGTAGCACGGTTGATGAAGGAATGCAAAAAGACCTGCTCAAAACCCACTAAAATCAATTGAAGATTTTTTATCAACCAAGGATCAGCACTTAGAACTGGATCTCTATTCAATATTTTCTTCCCATTGTGACAAGGAGAGGGAGAAGAGGAATTGCTTGAATAAAAGATCTAGAATTTATCATTTTAGACCCACTCCTACTCTCATTTTTGAAGTTCAAATGTATTAAATATTTGCAATCTTTCTAGGACTCAGGGCAGACCTGGGAGTTAGGGAAGCACAAGGCTCAAACTGAGGCTGTATTCTTGCACAAACCTTTGCAGAAACACGAGGCTTGGACAGAACTTTAGAGCACATTTATTGTTTCTACATCTGCCCCGTGGCTCCCCTGAGTATATCATCCAAGAGGAGAGGAGATGTGACTCACCTTTTGTAATATAAAAGCTCCTCTTGAAGCAAAAACACTCGAGATTTCAGTTCATTCCTCTCGTGAAGGACATCCCGGAGCTCCTGCAGGGTGAATCTTGGCCGATTGGGATCTTTTAAGTCCATTGCCATCTTTTCTGCCTCAGAGAGACAATCATCATTGTTTGGTTCTGCCTAGGGAGTGAAATGTGGCCTTTAAATTCACTGTCCAATTTATGATAAGCCAGTTTTAGGAATTCATACTTTTAACAAATGGAGTCAATCAAACGTCAGGGTTTTTTTAAATAAACACTGGGAAGGTCATGCAGTTCCTTCCTCCAGCTCCTCCCACAAAGAGATGTCTTTTTATATAAAGTGGAGGTAGAAGTTTCTCTCCCCCCTTATGCTTTCATTAAAACCCAGGAGGGGTGTTAGCACCTGTTAGATCAGTTAGATCTGACTGCAAAGTGGCAGAATCTGCAGATGAGGTGTTGATACATGAGCACCTTTGCCTCTTCTTTTCCCCTAAGAGTTCATTGGAGGCTTGGTGGAATTTTACCTCCCACCACCCAGTTTCTGTGGCTCCCAACAAGCCAGAATTTGCTCTCTAGGTACAAGTCTTGATTCCCAGCCCTGTGGGGCTGCTTCCTGCCACCTCCAGCACTTGCTCAGAACTCTGTGGCACAAATTGTTTGTGAAAACATGGTCTGTGTAAGCACAGCACACAGGAGACTATTGCTCAGGTCCTGTGCTGTTGTTCCACTCAGTGGCTGCACAGAAATGATGAAAATTCACAAGGTTCCGGGAAGGGTAATTTGAGATTCTGAAAAGCAGCTCCAAGCCTTAAGAGGTCTGCAGGACTTAAAACAATACAAATAAATGCAGGACACTCTGTTCCAGGAAAATACATTTGAAATGTAGCAAAGTCCATTTGAAATGTGATGCTGTTTTGCAGAGACTGATAGAGGCCAGCACATGAAATCAGAGCTGTGAGCAGCCAGGTCAGCCACTGACCCTCCTGGGAGGATGCAGAGGTCAGTCTCAGAGCTCCTGGGTGGCAGTGACAGCTTGCTGGGATACAGGCTGGAAATCTGAGGAGCTGAGCAGTGAAATTCCTACACAGTCCCTTTTTTTGAATCCTGACCCTACTCTCTTCTAAGCTCCTGTGTTTGTGAAATGGTTTTGCAATACACTGATCCATGATTTGAGGCTGAATTTGGCTAAGGCTGGTGCAGAGTGAGTTTCAGGTGAATTCCAGTGCCTGTCCTGCAGGGATGAGGCAGCACAGTGATGCTCACTCAGACCCTGTTTGATCACCCTTTTCATCCAAACACATTCCTTTGGAATACAGATTGATGCAACCTAACAAGCAGTTCAAGGGAAATTGCCCAAATTTCCTTCTCTTCACCCCCTAGATATGGGTCTGAGCTGGTGTCTCTTCTTTTGGTTGTATATTTGCCCCAAAACTCTGCCCAAAGAAGCTATTTTAGCCAGATTTGGCTCCAATCAGCAAAGACTGAGCAGCCTGTACCCGATACAAATGTCCTTGACTGAGGCCAACAAGCAATGTCCATTCTGGAGCAGAATTCCAGCAGCTATTCCAGCTTTCTGCCTGCCACTGCAATTCCTGTGTCAGCAGCGTCCTGGCAGAGGGACGGCTCTAATTAGGAGAGCCATGGAACTGATGAGTTAGAGAGAGGTGAAGAATGGATCCTTTCTCTGCAGACACTGAGGACACTTTCACTCCTGCTGGCTGCAGGCCTGGGCTCCCCAGCCCCATTTACAAAGCTGGGTGCTCTGGCTGAGTTAACAGCAATGAAATAATCCTTCTCATTATTAATGCAGTGCTTCCCCAGCTCAGCACTGGCTGTCACATTCCCAGGGGATCAAGGTGCCCCATCATCAGCACTTGTCTCTCCTTTTTGATGTGTATTTCTGCCTGTTGCCAGTGAAATGGATGTTTCACTGGATGTTTCACTCTCTGCCAGGCATTTACACCGTGGAGCTCTTACCAGTGCATCAAGCTGAACAGCTCTGTGTGATAGAGCTCCTCTAAGTTCTTCAATACCATGACACCCCTTATTGCATTTCCTACTCTGCTAACAGCATCATTAGGAGAGGGAAATGCAGTACATCTGCTTCAGGAATAAAAAAGTAATGCCAGAGGCACAAAGGAAAATACTAGGAGCCATGAAGAGGACTAAGGGATCAAGAGATCAGTGCATCTTTTCCTCAGGAAGCTCCCCTCCAGTTTGCATTCCTGCTGCTCTGAGCTCAGCCCAGCTCCATTTGCAGACTGTCACTTTGCCTGTTCTGCCAGAACCTGGCTCTGCCAGCAGGAACGTTTGCTCTTCATGAACATCTGTGCTCACAACACTTCACTGCACTAACTCTAATAGGAAGCAAAAGCAGAAATAAGGCCAAAGTTGGTTCCTCTAAAAAGTGCCTTGAAATATTTATATGTTGATTTGGTGGCACTTAACCAGCTTAATCCTGACTGATCCAAAATTCCATAAGCACTGCAGGGTGCAGAGCTCTGCCCTGACTCTGGGACTGCTTCTGGCACAGTTTCTGTTCCACTGTGGTTCACTGGCCACCATCACCCCCGTGTACCCCTGTGACCCATCTAGCCTTGGATATTTGCAGATCTGGCAGAGCTGAAGTTACTGTTGGCTGTTTGTCTTTGGAAAACCCAGACTCTCCAAGGAATTGGTTTGTTTTCCTTTGGGGGAAGAGGTAGATCCAAAGAAAATGAAGCAAACGTGCTACCACAGCCCTGCCAAAAGGCAAAGAGGTGTTTGGTATGAAATCCAACGCTTTTAAAAAGCGATTCCAAGTGCTTCTTACCTTTACTTCCTCCCCATTTTGGCTGGCCTGCTTGCCCTCACCCTGCAGCTTCTCTCTGAGCTTCCCCAGCTCTGCTCTGAGGCTGCCCATCTCCTGCTCCTTGGTCTGCAGGTAGGCCTCCAACTCCACCTTCTGCTCGATCAGCGCCTTCCCCTGCGCCTCCACCACCGTGATCCGGTGCCGCAGGTCGTGGTTGATTTTCATCAGCCTGTTCTGCTGCTGCTGAAGCTGCAAAACATCCGTGCCAGAGCTCAGTGGCCACTCAGCCACGAGCCACCATGGCCCAGTCCCAAACATCGTTCTTAGCATCGTTCTTCCTGTTGCATTTAATCTGAAAAATTCCTCCCCCCTCCTCTCCTCGCCCCCAGATTAGTTTTTTCTAGTATCTAATTATCTATTACAATTTCAGTCACCCAATTTTAATTGATTTCTAGGGTAAATTCCCCTTGCATTTTATCTGGATTTTTTCAGATAAAAGCAAATCCATAATTTCTGATATTAGCTCAAGGATAGGGTGGCTTATGGGATTCTGAATCAAATCTTAACCCAGGGGAGAAGAAAGACAAGACAGAGGAATCCTTAGCGTTCAGTTTATAAGTGCTTTGAGCTCCAAGGCTCTCTCCTAAAGCAGGATGTGACCTGCAGGGTGTGTGTGGACAGCCCCAGCTCAAAAGGCTGCAGCAGCTGCCAGAGGCACTTGGGCAGAGCAGAGATCACCTAGGCCTGGCCTTCCTAGCACCAGGAAAGTCCCATGGCCTAAGGAGGAATGGGAAGCAAACTACGGGTGAGGAGGTCACTGCACAGAAAGTGCCAAATCTCGTGTCCTGCCTGGAGTCACAGCAGGATCTGTGACTCACCTGAGGCTCAGCCCGGAACAGGTCACAGCTGGCAGGACTGGCCTGGGCTGGGCAGTGCCCTTCTCATGCAGAGGTGGCCACACTGCATCCCTGGTGTGGGACTGCACTGCAGCCTGGCCATCCTGGCCACTCCACAGCTCTGCTGGACACTTCAGTTGGAACTGAATTATTAATCCAGCATTGTTTACACTTTCTAGATTAACTTCAAAGTCAAAACCAGACTGTGGAAGTGTGGGTGAGAATGAAGAGAAATAGGAAGACCAAGAGCCACTTACAGCCTCTACATCCTCATTTTTAAGTCCGAGTTCCCGGTCCTTTGCCCTGATTTCATCCCTCTGTTTATCTACCACTTCCTTCAGCTTCTTCATGACTTGCCGCTCTCTCTCTGACATCCCTGGTTAAAAAAAGAACACAGAACACAAACTAAGGACAGTCAGGAGCTGCTGAGGCTGAGAACAATAACAATGAGGAATATTTATGTAGACTCTGGAAGTTGCCTGCTGGTAAAATTACAGAGATGCTTTAGAGGTTGCTTCAAGGGTAACAGAGAACACAGATGACAGAATCCACTCCATAAAACCACTGCACAGAGACTCCTTAAAAAAGGAACTGACAGTCCTCAGAAACATTTATAACAGTGAGTGACACTGCTGCATCTTGCTGCCTTAGTAGTTTTACATCAATGTTCACACCATGCCCCAGGGAGCTTGGTTATGTGTGTGATTATCTCTGGCATCAGCTGGCCAAGGCCTTGTGAAAATTGTGAAAAAGATGGTCTGGATCTTCAGTAAGATGTAAACAACATATCACTGCTGTAGATTGCTTCTGGATCAAAGCAGCTGAGGAGCACTGAACTGGATTGATTTGTAGTTGAAATCCAGTTTTGTGTTTGGTGAAAAGAAGATTAATCAGGACCTTCAGAGGCTACCCCCACCCTGAATGCAGAACCAACATTTAGTCTGAATGATGGTCACATATTTTTGCCTCATGTTTTGCCACCCTTTTCCCATCCTATTGTGGGCAATTCATATTTAGAGTAACTGTTCTTGAGAGGAAAATACTTCATAGCCTTTCACTGGTGAAAGGAGTTTGGAACAAGAATCCAACATTGATCCTGTCTGAAAAGAAAGGGTTAGATCAACCTTAAATTTGATCAATGAATCATTAGGAAATGTTATAAACCACAAAACAGGAAGCATTCTTCTGTTTGCCATTACAGAGATGACACTGGCACTGCAGTGATGGGCTCTTGAGAGCAGACACAGAGCAGAGGCTTTAACTTGGTGAGATGATGAACCTGCTGCCCTGATTTCCCTGACAATGGCACAGAGATGTCCTGGACTGACATGAATTCACCCTGCACATCATCCTTGAAGATGAAAACCCTGTGACCAGGGCAGTGTGTGGCTCCTCTGGCCAAAGTCCAGCCCAAGCAGGAGCTCAAATCCAGGGTCTGCTGCTAACTCTATTAATTTTGGCAAAGTACTTTGTTATGTGAGTCTCCAGCTTCTTCCATCTACAAACTGCAAGTGCTGCTGATTCACTCCCCACTCTGGGCTGGCTGGAAAGCTGCTTCCTTTTTAATATATTAAAGCAGCTCCCACATCAGAAATATTCTCTGTATGCATCAAATGTAGCCAGCCAGAAAGGCTCTGCTTTCTAACATCAGCTCAGACTTCCTGGTTTTGTTCTTCCCTCATCAGAGAAACCCAGCGATGTTCCCACAACAGAATTTATCTGCATGTCTTTAGGAACTCCAGCTCCCAGGTCAGCTACAGAATGAACTGATGGATAACAGAGTAGAGCAGGACAAACCTCAGAGAAGGAAAGGGAGTAAGTGGGGGATGTGCACTCCTGCAGCAGCTGGGGACTCCCAGGCAGGGAGTGGATCAGAGCAAATGGGGGAACAGCAGCTAAAGGACCAGAGCTGTGCTACTGCAGAGAGCAGGGAACTGCTCTGCTGGGAAAAGGACTTTTCCAAAAAAAGGTGGTCATGGCTGGCCAGGAATTTGGTTCACAGGATGTGTTGCTGTCAAACCCCAGAAAAGAACTGTCAGTGACACAGTGTTCACATTCTAATGTTACCTTCTCATCCCTTTTAATTCTGTGGTACATTTGCCTGCTCTATTTCTGGACCCTGGTTTTTATCAGCTCTGTGCTGCTCTGGGTTCTAGTTCTTCACAGGATGACTTTTAATTCTTTGCTGTGGTACCAGCTCGTACCCACCCGGGAGAACAAGTGTCACCAACACAAACTGCTGCTTAACTATTCTAAAAGATCCACATTCCTCTATCCCAACACAGGTCTGGCACTTCTCTGCACTCACAAACCTCACTCAGGTTCCTGGATCCACTCACTGCAGCCAGTCTCAGGGCTGGGGCCTCACACATCAGCTGTATTTAAAACCAAAAAGAATGCAAAACTTAAAGTAGAGGGACTGCAGTGAAACTTTAGACTGGTGATTTCACCCAGAAGGAGGTAGCACTGGTGAATGCAGCTGTATCCATTAGTACTTGTGAGGTGCTTTGAGATCTCTGGATAGCAGGTGCTATTTAAAGAAAAAATACCATTCAGTGCTGACTGCTTTTCCTCCCACTGTGCTTCATTTTTCTCACTAACATTTGGTGAACCTAAAAGGCTTCAATTGTGTGCCCAGATCACTACAATTTTTATTTCAGGAAGGTGGGGGGAAGGAAAGGTGGGGAGTTTTGTGAAACACTCACATCTCCTTCCATTTCCTCAGGCACTGGGAAAGAGAAGAGGGAAATCACTAAGTGCCCTAAATGTAAAATAATTATCTCTAAATGGTTCAAACTCTAATAACTGCAAGATCTTAAATGGCACACCCAGCCAGCTTCCCCAGGCACATCCTATGAGCAGCTTCCTGTGATCCTGGCCTTGTTCCAGCAAGGGAAAGGAAAGCAGCTGGAGGGGAGGACACCAGAAAAAATAAAGAAAGAAAAGAAACTGGGGAAAAAAAAAAAAAAGAACATTCCTTATGTTTAGTCATCTCTTAAGGACTGTGTCCCTACAACATCTATCACTTCCAGGGAGAACCTGTGGCACTGCACCATCACCTAAACACTCAGAAGAAGTTCAGTGCCCCTTTTGAAGGGAGCTGTGGGTCCTGCAGCACAGGAGGGTCACACGAGTGCTGCCATCCTGCTGTCCCTGAGCACAGGAGGAGCCAGCAGCTCCCCGGCAGTGGCACAGCAGCCTGCTCGTCCTGTTTGACACACTCAGGCCAAGTTTGCATGCGGCATTTTCCCGGGATATTCCAATCAGTCAGCTCCTTTGGCCTTGGGAGGAGTGGCTGTAATGGGTGTTACAGGATTTAACCCCTCCCTTGTGTTTTGCGTTCTGCCACAGCTCCTTTCACAGGAGCCCTGCTCAGACCATCCTGTTTGCTCAGGACTGCCTCTGCCTCTCCCACCAACACTTCAGCACGCCCCAGTGAGGCTCTGAGGAGTAATTGGCAGCATTGACTCCCCCATTTGCCCGCCCAAATCGGTGCCTGTGTAAAAGAGCCCTCTCCCTGGCTGGTGAGTGAGCAGTGAGCTGCTGCTCCCCGGGGCCAGCACTGAGGGGAGATGTGATCACACTGCTAAACCACGCTCAGACGGGAGCACTGCAGTCTGCTCAAAATGACTCCAGCTAACAGAGTGTTGAGCCTAAAATCCTGCCTCTCTGCGCTCTGCATCACAACAAAGGGCAGAGACTGAAAAAGAGCAGCAGAACTGCTTTCTGACACTACCCAAACGAGTCATTTGAGACAAATCTATCCCTGCTCATTAATGACAATTATGTCCTAAAAGAAAAACAGGTTTGATATAAATGATCCCAGTAATTAAATGAGGTTGATATAAATTAAAGATTTCACTTAAACTGAATATTTTGGCCAAAGACTATCAGTGATCTCAGAATCTAAACCCTGGAATGGGCTTATGGGTTTTGTTTGTGTTGTCATACATGGGCAGACACAGTAAAAATAACAAGAAAAGCACGTCTGGCATTTGCTTGGCTGGCTGGATGTGAGGAGTGTGGCTATATTTAAATGCAAGCACATGAGCTGCAGTGAGCTAGATAGCCACTGGAAGGGAAAAAAAGGAAAAAAAAAAAAAAAAAAAAGAAAAGAAAGGGGAAGCTGGTTCTTTGTAACACAACATCAGTCTTCATGGCCCATGACTCATCACTGCCATTCTCAATTTTGCATGGAGTTTGTCAGCCTGATGTTGAGCTACTTCTTTGCCACTAATTGACTCCTAAATTGAAAGCACTGCCTTTGTTTAAAAATATATCTTGAGAGGTTTAAGAATTTTTACTTTTTGAAGGTTTCATTTTACTCTTCCCCAGTGCGAGTGAGCAGCACTGAGCCTCAGGAAGAGAACGAGTGCAACTTTCAGTGTTGGACAGTTTTCATTCAAGCCTCTATTTAATCCCAACCTCTGGAGCCTGGAAAAGGACATCCCTTCATTCCTAATGCTCACTGGAGAGCTGTGATGGCTCAGCTGTGTGCTCTGATTTCACACTGCTCCACTCAGCACATCGAGAAATGGACTTGGGATCTCCCAGCCTCAAATCCTGTGCTGGGAATGGTGGAGCAAAGGAGCATCTATTCCTCTGCTCCTGGGAAAGAGCTGAGGCTGGCAGTTGCTGCACTGAGGTTTATCTGTACTTGCAGGTGTGTCCTGAACTTCATTCTGCCTCCAGAATGCCCACAAATGGGTTGTTCTGACTCTTTAGGATTCACCTCCTCCCTGGATTATAAATCTCCTGGTTTATTCTAAATTTGCTGTAAGGATAAAAAACAAAAACAAACAAACAAAAAAACAAAACAAAAAAGCAGGTAAATCAAGTAAAACCAGTATCTCCTCTTCTAGGAAAATATCATGGTATTCTCCTGGAATATCTCCACATGGGAGACTGATAGCATTTCCATAAAGAAATCTTGACGTGCTGCTTTACAAACAGTTATCCTGAACAGATCAACAGCTGCCCTTGGTTTTGTGCATTATGTGTGAAATAAACACTTGAACAGATTATTCTGTTCGTATTAAAAAACATAAGGAGGGCTTAAGAATATTTTTTTGCAAAATGAGAACCCAAACAAGTGATAGACCAAAAGGTGAAATCTAGACTTTACTTCCAGAGATGCTTCTCAGCCAAACAAAAAGTTGGTTTTCTTTCCCTTGTCCCTCCACCTCTTATCATGTCTTCAGTGTCATCATGTATTCAGAGATTTTCTATTTAGGTTAAAAAAATAAACAAGCCTTCAAAACCCAGATCTGAATTAATCTACAGGGAAAAACCACAGCAGAATATCCAGTCAAAATATTTTGATAAAATATTGCTTTTCGTAACAGAGCAAGGACTGAATTTGAAGTAGTGAACTTGCCTTCGTGCTTCTGAAATTCCTCTTCTGTGAAATTAATGTCTTTGTGAGACAAGTTTGTCATCAGTTGTTTATTCTCCTCCTGCAGCTGTGCAATTTGGGTAAGAAGATCCTGTGCTTCCCCTCTCCAGACATCCTCCACCAGTTCTAATTCCTATAGGGTAGATCAGGACAACACATTTATATTTTAAAACATGTTAAGAGTCTTTGATTGGATGATTTACAGACCAAACTAGTAATGATCCTACTAATTCTTACGGAAAACTATTAAATTAGAGTACTTTGAGTTTCTTAGAAGACATCTGCTTTTCTAATGCCACCACCAGGACATCAGCCACCACAGTCCCCTTTGCTAAATGCTGAATGTAAATCCCTGAGGGGATCACTCCCCTCAAAATGCAAACATTTTTGACATGTTACCCAAAGGATGGCTCCTTGTGCCCTGCTCTGATGGGAGCACAGATTAAAAGGGTGTAAGACAAATAACCAAACCCGAGCACCAATTCCCTCCTGTCAGAAAAAGCTGTCAGGAAGCCCCCAGACCATCCTCAGGGGTGGACAAGCTCCTTCTAAATTCCTGTTCTGAAGCACAAGTGTGAAGTGGTGAGTGTGTGAGCCAGTGCAGCAAAGCCAGAGCTGCTGGTGCACACGGTGAGCACAAGCCCAAACCTTGCTGCCTCCTGTGTAAATTGTTCTCTTGGAATGTCCTGCCTGGTGCCTGTGTCAGCAGCAGCCAGGCCAGTCAAAACAGCTCCCATTTGTCGGGACACTCTGTGTCAAGAGCAGCTGTCACCAATCCTCATGAAGGTCAAATCGGGACAAAAAGTAAAAACTCCTTCAGGAAACCAGTTGTATTTAGAGCTCTGCTTGTTCCAAAAGCTTCTCTGTGTATCTCACTTCTGCTGTGAGGGGCATTCCCTGCTCCATTTTTCACTTATGTTTTTTCAAACAAAAAGCTGCATGCAAATCCCTGGAGCCAGGCTGAGTCACTGCTGACTTTCACATCCATCCACATGCTCCTTTCCTACCTAACAACAAAACACATTCAGAAAACAACCCAGCCAAGCACAGCTCGAGGCTAAAATAAGCTCTGCTCAGAGATTAAAGGATAGCTCTCTGCTTTGAATGTATGCTCTGATAATGGGAAGTCATGTTCGTGGTGACTTTTGGGTCAAAATGCCATTTTTTTCCCAGTAATTATGACTGTATTGCTGCTAAAAGTGCTGGAGAAAATATTATGTGGCAAAGAATAATAAATAGCAAAGGTGTGGTAAGCTATGCAGACTTAACTGCTGAAAAGGAAAGAAAATGCCATTAATGCAACTATTTTACCTGAAACTCTTTATCTCGAGAGAAAAGTAAATCTGTAATGAAATTGTTATTTCCAAAAACCTGGACTATTTACAGTGATGCTGCCTGCTACAACTGTGTAGCTAAAATAATGCAGTGACCTATTTTAGCAATAAACCAGCACATTCACCACTTACAAGCATATTGATAAAACCAAAATAGAATGCACACAAAGCCCCAATCTAAACTTACATCATTTATATGTGGCTGCACTGTAAACACACAACCGTCCCAAGGTTTGCCTGAGCAAACTTGGTCATTTGTTGCTATTGAAGAGCCCAATGAATTGGAGCAGAAATGAACTCCTGAATCCTCATTAATGGAAGTGCCAGACAGGGGAGGCACATCCACGGGCCAGGCAGTGGGTGCTGAGCCAGGTTTACATCAAAAACAGATCCACACATAAAGTTTAAGTGCTGAAATCTCATAAACTGATGCTTGCAAGGACTATTAAAAGCTTTTCTGGGTGATTTTTTTTTTTGAGGCTTCGAGGTCAAAAACTATTTCTCAGTATCTGATTTTTTTTTCTGCTTGTCAGCACCTGTCCTGTGAAAGAGTCTTCAAACCCTCACCCTGGAACAGTGAAGATGGGAGACCACAGTTCCATAGGGACCTGGTGCACTGGGAACCAGCTTGATTAAAATATATAAAAGGTATGTATCACGCAGTTTATTTTCCTGTTAAAATCTGTTTCGTCTGAAGTAAATTGTTTAAACACTCCCTGAGCCACTTCAGGAGAAGCTGATAGAGCAGACCAGAGGTGGTTGACTGGCAGGAGATCAGCCAACACATTTAGGAAACTTTTTAACACTTTTTAACACTTAGAAGAACTTCAGAAACATCGACACAGAACAACTTGTACAATGACACTGGGTCACTTATCCACTTCACCAGCAGCTTTTGGTAAATATCCAATTTATTCGTATCTATTCTCTAGACATTCTTTTTTCAGACCCTTGAGATTTATTAAGGCTTTGTACATTAAAGGTCTTTCACCTTCCTTTTCAGAGACATTGCCCTGAGACTTCCTCTGCAAAATGTTGCAGGGTTTATCCTGGATTTTCCATACGCTAGGTGAAAGTCCTTTAGCTGATTCTTTTTAAAATATAAAACTGGGATTTAGGCAGTTAAGCCAAATCTTGAAGTTCGGGGTCTCTCTTCCAGAATCCCCTGTGTCCTGTTTACCCTGATTCTGTGTATGGAATCAGGAATGGCACGAGGCAGCAGTGATGATTTAACATAGTCATTTACCAGAAGAACCATTTTTTATCACTTATCTGGATGGTTTAAAGACTGGATCTGTCACTTTTACTGCAGTAACTGGAGTGTGCTGTCCTGCCATAAGAAGCTAACAGGGGCAATGCTCTCTGCCTCGGGCTTTAGTGGGAGTGGGGTCAGGAAATGCTGTGATCACCTCAGAACAAGCCAAGGGACACTCTGCCATCAGAGGATGGAGCAGCAATCTGGCTCTTCCCTACTCTTCAGCTCTAACTCTGCTCTGAAATCGCTTGGTTCTCCATCTCTCTCCTATGGCTTGCCTAACCCGAAGTCTGTGCCAGGAAAACTAGACTGCTAAATCATTCCCAGCTCCGGAGAGGAAAGTGTATTCTTGTCAGTGACCTTTCCTGGCCTAGCAGGAAGCAGCACTATCCTCCCGTCAAGAGACGGGATGGAGCAGGAATCCTGACCGCGGAGACACAGGGGAAGGAAATGCAGTGACTGGGGAAAGGGGTGGAGAAAGGGAAGGAGGGAGGAAACTTCCAGGAGGGAAGGAAACAAACAAAAAAAAAAAAAACAACAACACGCCCAAATCCTCAGCGATGCTAAGGCAGCATCCGCGCCGTGAGCCCGCCCGGGCGGTACCGCAGGCGTTATCCGCCCGCTCCCGCGGCATCCCGGCGTGGCTCTTTGTTTTCCCGGGGAGATCGGACCCCGGCTTCCCCCGGAGCGGCTGCGGCAGGCGGGGACAGCCCTGCCCCGCCGCGTCCCCCCGCTCCCCGCCCGCACCTTCTGGTGCTTCCTCTCCTTCTCGATGCGGTCCATCCTCTCCAGGCGCAGGCGGTCGAGCTCCAAGCGCAGCTCCTCCATCTCGGGGTTGATGTGGTTGCGGCTCACCAGCACCTCCAGGATCTCCAGCACCCGCACCACCTTGGGCATGAGGCGGGCGATGGCCTCGCAGCCGTGCTGATCGATCACCCGCTCAAACTCCTGCCCCACGGCCGAGGCGATGTCGTACACATCCATGACCGTCAGCTCCGCCGCGTTCTTCTCCAGGGCGGGCGGCACCCCGCCGCCGCCGCCGTCCATGGCTCGCCCGGCCCCAAGGCGCCCGCATAGGCGGCGGCGGGGCGATCTCCGGGCGGGGCGATCCCCCTGCAGCCGCTCCCGCTTTGCCCGAGCCCGGGCCGAGGCTCCCGGTAACTCCGGTGAACTCCGTGCGGCTCGGCCGGGGGTGTTTAAACTTGGCCGGGCGGCGCCGGGGGAGCGGCGGCGGGAGGCGGGCGCCGCGTCCCCGCCACCACCGCCCCGCCGGCCGCGGCCAATGCCCGGTGCAGGGCGGGCCGGGGGCGGCCCCGCGCATGCCTTCGCCTCCCGCTGCCCCCGGTTCTCGGGGCCAGCCCCGCCGGGAGCAGCCGCCGGGGAAGTGGCTGTTCCGCGGGGTTTTGCTGCAGGTGGGGAGAGGAGCTTGGCCAAGCGCGGGTGCTCTTCTCTCGGTGCTTGAGAATCAGCGGGAGAATTCTCGGTACCGGCCTCTCCTGCTGCCTCGTCCGGGGGGGAAACACTCGAGTTTAGGGGGGCAGAGCTGGAACCCGCCCGTGTTCGGGGTTCGGGTGCCCAGCGCTGGAGTGGGTCCGCAGCAGGGACGTGTCCCTGGTCCCCAACAGCGAGCGCGGTGTCCGGAGGTGACACGGCCGGAGCAGCACGGAACGGAGGTGATGTTCTCCCGAGCAGGACGGAGGCTGACGGATGTCTGCAGGAACGTGGAATGGGGTGAAGAAGCCGTCCTGCAGCACAGCAAGGGGCTCACACATCAGCATCAAGGCGTTTAAACTCTTCTCTGCAAGGGCACAGAAAGAGTCTTTACTGAGCACATGTTCAGAGGATCGGTGGAGATTTTACACATACAAGCGGCTTTGCTGGCATGGATACACTTAGAGAGGAGTTTAAACGAAACCAAAATGTATTTTTCTGTTCAGGTTTTTAGTATTTTTTTGCTTTCGGGTGTGACTGTGAAAGTTTGGATGTTCTTACTTCCATAGGGTTTAGGAAGAGATGCTCCAGATGAGTCTCTACAAATAAGTTAAATGTGCCTGGAAATACTTCTAGGTCCCAGTCCTGCCGTTTGCTGTATGCAGAGTAGGAAGAATGCATTTTATTTTGGGCGAGATATGATGAATAATATCAAACACTGGAACTAGCCAGGAGAAATAGCAGTGGGGCTGGAAAAGCCAAGCCTGGAATGACTCGACACGTGCTGCATGTTGTGAATACAGCATTAATTATCTACTTTTGGCAGACGCAAAACGCTAGTGCACTTGAATTGGAGTGATGAATGATGAGAAATGGAACACTGTAACACCCAGAAACGCGACACTGTGACACCCAGACCAGATTTTTCAGGTAATGCTGTCACAAACTCGCTCTGCCACAGGGTACAAAATACTGATCTTCCTCATGCACTGCCAGTAGGTACCAGGGCACAGGAGGGGAACCATCAGTCCCCAAATACCTGAGCTTGGCAATCAGTTGCCCAAGTTAGAGCAATAACCCAGTGAAAATACATCTATATATCCTTCACAAAACTTATTCCCAAAGTTGAACGCCACAGGATATTGCACAAAGTTCCAGGGAGAGCAGGAGGATGAATAATGGTGTAGTCATCCTTTCCTGGCAGAGGTGCTTATGAACACACAAGGAGGAGAAGCCTGAGCAGAATGTTTGGAGAACACCCTGCAGTACCTCATGGGAGCAGCTATGCTGTGAAATCATCATTTTGTCCAAGTTGGAGATGGAGAAAAAGAGGTTTTGCCACAAGAATTTGGTATTATATTAATTCCTGTTGTTCAGTTCAAGTGCGGGTAGAGGAAAAAAATAACAATGTCGGGATTATTTGTGGAAAGACTAAAACTACAGCTGAGAAAGGTGAAAAACCAGCACGAGTTGTGATGTGGGAAGCAGTATGTTTGATGCTGGCCGGATCCAAACTCATGGAAAACGACTTGGCAGGAAAAGTCTCTTCTCCAGCCACGTAGGTGACCTGCAGCTCCTCAGGCTCAGCTTGTCCTGCAGAATTCTGCTCACACTTGTCCACACCCTGTGCCCGCACTGACACAGCAGCTCTGCTGCCTCACACCTGGAGCTGCAGGGACAGAACAGAACGTGCTGATGGAAATCTGCCTTTTAGCAAGATAAACGCGTCTGAATGTCACCACGGATACAATAACCGGCGCTTACTGGCAAAACCAATGCATAAATATTGCACTGGAAAGCCAGATTGTGTGTTGGTCTGTAACTCTTCTCCACATCATTAAAACAGCTGGTCGTGAAACAGGCTGCCTTGAGCTCAAAGCACGAACTTCTGTATTTCTGTTTGGAACGTTTAATTAGAAATTAGCTCTTAAGCACGGTCGTGCAAATAATGTGTTTTTAAACATTTACTCCCGGGTGAAGCAGAAAGTGGACGTGCCATCACTGTTTTTCCTTAAGCCTGACTAGCCCACAAGCTGGGCTTCCCTACTAACGTCTCAAACATTGGCTACTCCCCAAACCTCTCCCGAGCTGCAGCAAGTTCTGGTTTCCCGGTTTTAGCAGCAGCAGCAGCCTCGGCAGCGGTGACAGCCGTGGTGACAACCGCCGTGGTGGCAGCAGCCTTGCCACCCTCCCGCCTGCCCTCACTCCCTCAGGGCCGCCCGGATCCCTCAGAGGCCGCCGCCCCTCATCCCCTCAGCCGCCGTTTCCCGCCTCCCGCGCTCGCCCCGCCCCGTTGCCGGGCAACGCCCCCTCACCCTCGCTCCCCGCGTCTCTCTCCGATTGGCTCCCGCCGCCAAGGCCCCGCCCCATCTTCCCGCTCATTGGCTGCTCCCCCGCGTGGGTCCTGCCTCCCGTGCCGCGCGGGCGCTGCCTCAGCGCTTCGGCGTTCCCGCTGCTCTTTGTCTCCCGGCGGCCGCCGTAGCGCAGCCCGTACGTGGCAGCGGGGCGGCGGCGGCCAATGAGCGGCGGCCCCGTGCGCCGGAAGGGGCGCGGCGCGGGCCGGAAGCGCCGCTCGGTGCCGCCGCCGGTCGCTCCGCCATGTCGCCGGTGCGGGCGGTGTTGGCGCTGGTGGCCGCGCTGGCGGCCCCGGCCGCCGCCTACTTCGTCAGTATCGACGCGCACGCCGAGGAGTGCTTCCAGGAGCGCGTGCCGTCCGGTACCAAGATGGGGCTCATCTTCGAGGTGGCCGAGGGCGGCTTCTTGGACATCGACGTGGAGGTGCGGCGGCGGCGCGGGCCGACCTTGGGGAGCGGGGCCGTGCCGGGGCCGGGCTCCGCGCCTTGCGGCCTCGCCGTGTGTGTGAGGGCCCCTCGGTAGCGGCCGGCGGCCCCGGCAGGAGCGGGATCAGAGCGGCCCGCGGGGGTTCGGGGTGTCCGGAGCGGGGCCGGAGCCGCCCGCCGGGGCTTGCGGCGGGGGCTCCGTGCGGCGGGAGCGCTCCCGGCCCGGCGTGGGCGGCCTCGGGCAGGCCCGAGCGCTCGTGTGGGGTGTCATCGCTGGCGCTGCTGCACGGGGCGCTGCTGCTCGCTCTGGCCGCCTTTCCCTTGGGGTTTGCAGCCTCGTCCCGCTCCGTGCAGCCTCGTCTCGGGGAATTCTTTGGCGGGAGGAACGAGCGGCGTTGCTCTCCGGGATCAGGTGCTGCCTGTTGAGGAGCAGCGTGCTTCCCTTTGAATCCAAAGGTGTTGTCTTCAGCCTGGGTGGTTGGCAACGGGAAAGTTTTGAGCGATCAGTTATCTTCAAAGAGGAATTAAATGAGGAGAATACTGAATATGAATTGCTTTCACCGTGTTATAGAGCAGAGAGGTTTTTATTTGGGATATCGCAGACGTGAGAGTTGTTGCTGAGGTTCCTGTAGCAGTTGGAAATGACACATGGCTGTGGCACAGGACAGCCTCTGGAAGCTGAGATCCCTTCACGTGTCCCTGGTGGGATGGGAATTTAGGATCCCACTGACCCTGAGAGCTCAGAACTCAGGTCTTCAGTCCGTTTGAAATGCTACTGCAGCAATACCCGACTGTGTGTCTAAAGTCGATTGCAGAATGTCTTTTTTTCCTTTTTGTTTTCCTTCAGACATCAGAGATAAGGTCTCTCCTGCAGCTGTTAATTTGACAAACAGCCAGGCTTTGTGGTTTGCTTGTTCTTGACTTCTTATCTCGACCACGGGAGGCCAGACAGAGAGGCTTTTGCATGACTTTCTTTACCAAGAACTTTGTAGGATTTTTTTTTTTTTAAGAGATTTCTGTGTGGAGAACTCCACTAATGAGTTGTGGGAGGGAAAGACTGAAGTGTGCCAAAGCAGCCAGGTTCTTACAGACGCTGTTGGTGCCAGTGGCAGGGTGCAGAGCCTGCTGGCAGTGCTGTGGTGGTGCACTGGGAACCTCTGTGCTTGGAAATAAACCCCTGTGACCCTCTTTTTCCCCCCCACACAGATCACGGGGCCCGATAACAAGGGGATTTATAAAGGCGACCGAGAGTCCAGTGGAAAATACACCTTTGCTGCCCACATGGATGGAACTTACAAGTTCTGCTTTAGCAACAGGATGTCCACCATGACTCCCAAGATAGTGATGTTCACTATCGATATCGGGGAAGCTCCCAAGGGGCAAGACATGGAGACAGAAGGTGAGGATTGTGCTGGAAGGAAATCAGCTCCAGCTCTCGGGAGCTTTTCCCTGCTTGCATGATTTGTGAACTCCAGTAGGGCTCTCAGGATCCCCGTTCCTCCAGGTCGAATTGGCTGTCCTCTCACACAGCTAAAGTGGATGTTTTTAGAACCTGGTTACACAGTTTTGAGGCAAAATCACCAGAGAATGTGCGGACACTAATGCTTCCATCCTTTAGCCCTTCATCAGTGCCATCCTCTGATTCCTGGTGGGCTCAGCAGTTGTGTAGCCTCCTCCATGCCTTAGAGAAATGTGCTAATATAAAACTTTTCCCTTAGCCGTGTAAATGACTGTTTTATCTGCAGCCTTTTGTCCTGTACCTGTGTTCATCTCTTACACTTTCCTCTAGGTGGTGGAGATACCTGGGATGGTATGTGGACTGCTTTTTGAAAGCTCCTTAGCATCTTGTCTCTGGCACATGTTCATTCACTAACAGCTAACTTGGCTTTTTCTCTGTAACATTGGTTTGGAGCATGAGAATGTCTTTTTAATAAACTACCCCAAAAGGTCTGATTCTGAGCAATGCTGAGCACCTGCAGGCTCCCCTTTGGCAGGTTTACACCCTGAGCAGCTCTTGGGATCAGCTCCTTGCACTGGCCATGGCAGTTTGTCTTCAGGTGGTTATTTATGGCTGGCAGAAGATTTAATCAGTTTAGGGGAAATTGAACTAAAACAATGAACGTCCAAGAATGCTGGATGGTTTTTGGCAGCACTTGCTTTCTGTTGCTAAAGGGGATGTTGAGTAATCAAAAGCTTTTGGAAGCAATAATCTGCTTGTAGGTTATGAATTATTACTGATGTAGCAGGGGAAAAACTGAAACTTGTCATTTGCTGTAAAAAAAAAATGAATGTATTGCATATCAAGTTATAAAGTTTGTTTAGAAATCACTGACTCTAGCTAGGAAGGCAACAAATTCTTGTTTTTTATTTTAGCACGTAAATAATTTGGGCATTGACTGCTTGATGTCACTTAAAAAGTAGCACGTTCCTAACTTGATTTTTTTTAAAGACTCACTTAAATCTTTTGTTGAGTCTACATACATCTGGTGTAAAGAATGTTAGTGCAATAAGACAATTTTCTGAAGTGAATTTTTGGAGTATTTTTTAGACTATCCCTGCAACTGTAGTTTCTTCTCTTACTAATAAACTGCACTTACTGCAATGACCATGAAAATGAGGGATTTGAGCTATTAGGAAAGTGAGTGTGGTTTGCACAACTTTTTAGATTTTAATTGTAACTTGTATGAGTGTTATTCTCTGGTCCTCTCTTTTGACTCTTCCCACAAGGTGTGTGTTTTGAATAGCTCTGTTTTCAGACTGTGATCTGAAACACTTAATTTACAAATAAAACTCTAGTAAGGGAGCTTCCAAGTCAGCTGTGTCCCTTGAAAGGAAAATATGTTGGGTTTGTGACTTTTAAAGAGAGAGCTGATTGCCCAGGGTGTGTCTGTGGAATGATGCCTCAACCTGATGCTAAGAAAACTTTGCAAATGACTTGCCTAATTTATAAATTTGTGAGTGGACAGTTCTTTGAGCGTGGATGTGTTAAAAAGATCCTGTGATTGACAGTCAAGGCACTAAATCTTAGATCTCTGAGCCTTCCATTTGCTGGACTGTCTCAAGCTCTGGTTTTGTGCTGCTGGTTTGGTGTTTAACTCCTCTCCTGCTTTCACAACACACCACAAGTGAAGCCTGTGCCAGGCCCCTTGGGCATTGTGCCCCCTGAGTGCTGGGCTTCAGCTGAACTTGAAGATCACAGAATATAATTTTTATTTTTTTTTTTCTTCAAAAAGTGATCTCATGATTTGCCAGCATCATGATCTTAAGCTAAAAAATCTCAGTCATTCTGTTTTATTTTTTTTTTGCAAGCTTAACAACTAGGAAAAGCTGTTATGTTAAGATAATCTGCTTGGAATATCTTGGATGATAGTGGCAAAATAGATGTTAGTGTGTGGTATTGGTCTCGTGCATTCTTCCATTCTGTTCCCCTGGAAAAATATGTGCACAACTGGAGATGTGGGGTCTGTACTGAGTCTGAATTGTGTCTCCTCCTTTTGGGATGTGGAGAAATGTTTTCCCACTTGTTAAAAACCACAGAGACACGTGAGGGAAAAGTGATGCTACAGAAACTGAACTTGGCTGTAAAAAAAGCACAGAAAACATTCAGCTGTGCTCTCAGACCTCCTGCAGCAGGAAATTAGGTTTAACTCTTCATAAATTCATTGAAATGGGGGGATTGTTTTTTTTGCAGTCACTAACAGACTTTCTGACGCTTCTGAAATTCTTCTGCAGCTCATCAGAACAAGCTAGAAGAGATGATTAACGAGTTAGCAGTGGCCATGACAGCTGTAAAGCATGAACAGGAGTACATGGAAGTCCGTGAAAGAATACATAGAGCAAGTATGTCTGACTCCAATCAGTGCCTTCTCCCCTCTCCAGTGACCTTGTGAATGCTCATTTAAATCTGAGTCCATAAAACCTCTTCCGAGTGACTTAAAATAATAATCATTTAAATCCTGAAGAGTCTGCCCACAGAGTAAAGAATGTAGGTGTTGTTTGCAGTCATCTTTAAATTGGCTTCCCCTCGTGTAAAGAGGGTTGTTACACAAAATAACATTTGCTTAAGTGATGTGAATTCTGCAGTTGTTTGAAGTGAGGTGTATTCGTGGAGATACCAGTGATGGTATTGTTTAATCCATATACAAGGACACGTAGGGACAAGACAAGGGGGGGAGGATGGTTTTAAAGTGAAAGAGAGGAGATTTGGATCAGATTCTGGGGAAGAATTCCTCCCTGTGGGTGTGGTACAGCTGCCCCATCCCTGGAGGTGCCCAAGGAAGGTGTCCCTGCCCATGGCAGGGCTGGGACTGGGTGAGTTTTAAGGTCCCTTCCAACCCAAACCATTCCATGATTTGCTTCCCAGACTTTGGTTGAACTGTTACTTAACTCTTGATGTGGATGTGGTTTAATAATTGAGCCAAAGTCTCTTTTTTAAAATGTTTTGTTGAAATAGAGCAGAACTGCTGTTACTTTCACGGGTGGGAACCAAGGGCAAGTATTTTTCATGTGAAAACACAACATTATATGAAAGCACTGTCTCCTCAATGAATTTGAAGCTATGAATATCTCCAGTGTTGTGACATTTGTTGCTAATTGTCTGATTTAAGAAAAACCCGAAGGTTTAGGACCAGAGATCAGAAGTTCCCTGCTTGACACAACCCCAGGGCTTTGTGTGCAGTGCTCCAGTTTCATGGCAGGAGGGTTTAAATTTAAATGCTTTGTTACTTACTACTTGTTTTCTTTTTCTCTTTTTTTTCCCAACAGTTAATGACAACACAAACAGCAGAGTGGTTCTTTGGTCATTCTTTGAAGCCCTTGTACTAGTTGCCATGACACTGGGACAAATCTACTACCTGAAGAGGTTTTTTGAAGTCCGAAGGGTGGTCTAAGATCCTTCTGTGGTCCCGGATTTCAGTTCACTCTCTACCAAACATCCTGGTCACAAAAAAAAAAAAAAAAAAAAAAAAAGTCATTTAGTTTCTGAACCCTCTTTACTGAACTGTAAAACTAATTTGCTTCTGTTCCTTCCTAGTTAAGAAAGAAAAAAAAAAAAAGAATTGTTTTTATATATCTTCCATAGAAAAAGCTGTGCTGAAATCTTGTCACTTTATTGGCATAATTTTTTTTTCCCACTGAGATCTGCCCAGTCTGTGTGCTAAGCAAGGTCCAGGCAAGCTGCAAACTCTGTAACTCACTGTAGTAAACAAGCTCTTCTGTCTTTTCTAACTTCTTTCCCTGTTTCCATGAGCACTTGCAGTTCTGTCCAGGGAAACGGTACAAGGCCCTAACGTGACTGTTTGCATTCTTCCATCCTTAACCCTGCAGTAAGTGTTCTGAAATTCAAATAATCCCTTCTCCACTCACAGAAACTGCCAAGGAAAAGGTTCAAATTCACACCTGGTTGCTGTTTGAAAGATAGTCATCAGCAACTGTCTTAATGATATCAACTTCTTCCCAAAGTTCTTTTTAATTAAATAGTTGATATGAAATTGCTTTTTTTTTTTTTTTTAATTTTCTCTGCTCATCACCAAATATTCCTTACACGGTTTTTTTTAGTCTCTCAAAGGTTTTATTTGGAAGCCAATTGTGTGTGCAGTGTCTTGGCAAACACTAGTGAACCCTTTGGCTTTTGCAGGTCCAAAGCTCAGACTGTTTGCCCAGTGCCCAGGGCAGAAATGTTCAGGAAATCTGGATTCCTGAGGCCAAAGGGTTCCAGATTCTGGGGGTTTAATCCACGCTATGCAGCCCTTGTATTTAAGTGCAGTGGCAAACTCTGCCATGATCTGATCAGAATTAGCATAATGCTAAATACTGGTGTGTTTTCTTTTTTTTTCTTTTTTCAGGCACATGTAGATTTGTTTTTTGTATAAAGTTACTTTCCTCAGTTATCTGATGATTGGTTTAAAAATTTGAGAAGCGTCTGATGTGGGTGCTGAGCCAGGATTATGTTGTGACTGATGTATATTAGTTGTAATCATTTTTGGGGGTGGGGTGGGGTCTTTTCCAGGGGGGAGCCTCTACAAGTAACACACAACAGTTTTGTACAATTAATTTAAAATTTGTTACAGGTTTTCATGTTCCAGGTAAAGTTTTTTCAACCTCGGGCAAACACTTGCAGCAGTTCTTCAGAGAGGTGGCTGTTACACCTTATTGCAACTGTTGTGTGCCAATATTTTTGTGTAAAACACTGAAAATTGAATTCTAAGATGTACATTTAAAAATTGCTCGTGAATCTAAATATGACCCAGGTTCGATAAATAAACAAATTCTTTAAAAAAAAAAAACCCAGCAGCTTTGTTTTTTTTTTTCCTTTGATACCTTAAAGGGAGTACAGATTAACACAGAGGGGTTTTATAAATTATTTGTTTAGTGATGGCCATAAACTAAACCACAAGAAGTTCCATATCAACATGAGGAAGAAATTTCCATTGAGGAGGTTGTGGATTCTCCCTCTGTGCAGACATTCCAAACTCACCTGGAATTGTTCCTGTGTCACCTGCCCCAGGTGGCTCTGCCTTGGCACAGGGCTCAGACTGGGTGACTTCAGAATTTTCTTACAATCCTAATGATTGTGTGACTCCCTGCTTGCTTAGAATATCATAAATTTATCCAGAGTCCATCCTAGGTAGAATAAATATCAGCTAACTCTGAACCTACATCTTAGATTCTGGGTACTCGTGTGAAAAATGGGTTGCACTCTCTCCTTTAAAAATTTTTTGAGTTTAATAAAAAAATGAAGAAAATAGACAAATTAAGAGACAGAATAAGCAAAGTCCCTCGGATGAGGAGGCTTGGCACAAGGTCTACCTGTAGCTTCCTTCACCCTTTTAGGATTTCTATCTTTTAAGGAGCGCTGTGTTGAATATGCAATAGATGTTAATCAAACATATTCTTTTGATCTGTTTGAAGTGTTCCTGATCATCTTATCTAATAGATTTACTTTGTGGGTGGCTCCACTCAATCTGCTTACGTGGGTGTAAATTTTCTTCTGAGGTTTTCTGGTTCTTTCCATTTGGATGAGAGAACAGAAAGTTGACAGGTTTTTTATTTTTATGAAGGGTCACAAGGTGAACCCCCCCTCCTGTAACTTCTGGCTTAGTGGTTTAGACGTTACGAAGAAGAGATAAAAACCCCCAAACAACCCAGTCTTAACCCTCTGGTATAATCAGAAAACACACATTCACTACCCTTCTAAAGTCCTATTAATAAAACATAATACAGTATAATTATACATGTAGTAGTCACGTTAATATTTGCGAAAAGCCAACTACATAATACACATTTATAGCACTCGGGGGGCACAGCTGCTGTAAGACCCGCAGAAGTACTCACTGCTATAGGCAGCTCGTCATAAAAACAGGATTTTTTAATTTATTTTTTTTCTTGCTAAATCCAAATTTTGGTGTTTTTTTTTTTTTTTTTTTTTTTTGCCACGGGGGCTGGCGGAACCGATGTGCGGCGGAACGGGAGGCGCCGCGGTGTGTGTTTCCGCAGGGCGCGGCCGCGGCGGCGGGCCCGGGCCGGGGGGAGCGGCGGGGCGGTGACACCGCGGGCCCAAGATGGAGGCGGTGACTGAGGGCGCCTGGGGCTCGCTGCCGGTGCCGCTCAGCCCGGGCGTGCTGCGGGCGCTGCGGGAGCTCCGCTTCCACCAAATGACCCCGGTGCAGGTGCGGGGGCCCCGCGGCGCTGGCGGGGAAGGGGAGGCTGAGGAAGGAAGGCGCGGGCGGTGTCAGGAGCGCCTGGCCCGGTCGGGGCCGGTGCCGGTCGCAGCCCCCACCGGGTGCCG
Source organism: Sylvia atricapilla (assembly GCF_009819655.1). NCBI lineage: Eukaryota > Metazoa > Chordata > Aves > Passeriformes > Sylviidae > Sylvia > Sylvia atricapilla. The sequence continues at coordinate 11,837,809 of NC_089156.1, forward strand.
CAGCAGCGACACAAGCCGCATTCCGTGACTTTCCCACCGGCTTTCCTTGAGTGATGTCCGCAGCGAGCTCTGATGTCTCGGAGGAGTTTCACCTCCGTGCGATTTACCGCCGCTTCAGTTTTGATATGTTGCTTCTCTTTTTTTTCAGTCCGCCACCATCCCGCTCTTCATGAGTAACAAAGATGTGGCCGCGGAAGCGGTGAGTGCTTTTCCTTCCCCCGCCCGTCGTTTTCCAGGCTTGTCTCTGGAGCTGAGCGAGGGCTGACGCTGTTTCCACTCTCGCAGGTCACAGGCAGTGGGAAAACCTTGGCGTTTGTGATTCCCATATTGGAAATTCTTCTCAGACGGGAAGAAAAATTAAAGAAAAAGCAGGTGAGATTAGAATATTCAGTACTGAATATATTTTTATGATGTGCCAGTAAGATTTGAGAACTTTAAGGAAAGTATTCGTAAGGAAAATTACCTACACAGAAAGTGACTGTGTGCTCAGCTCTTGGGTGTAACAGTAACAATAAACTGTTTAAAACTTGGAAATAAAACTGGGGTGCTCTCATTGCCCTTAGATACAGCTTCTCCTTTGACATGGTCAGAACAGGGTTCTGAGCTGTTAGAAAAATATCCCAAAATACGGAATACACTGATACACTACAAGTGAGATTTGAATGGGTTTTAGCATCCATTGACCTTGAATACATTTTAGTGTGCAGGGAGCTTCACTGTCATTTGCTCTTAAATGTCATTATTAGATGCTGCTCTTTGAGCAGAGGTATTTTGCACATTGATACAAAGTCTTTCACAGACATTTTTTAATGTTTTTTTACATTTTATTGTATTTCTGTGGAAATGTTTTGTCTGAAATCAGGCTCAAAATCATGGCTCATACTCCCTTAGCTTGAAAGGGAGGATTCTGCCCAAATCTTTTTTTTTTCTCCCCACAAATCCCTGTTTTTTCACGTGCAGGTTGGAGCCATAATTATCACACCAACGAGGGAATTGGCCATTCAAATCGATGAGGTGCTGTCACATTTCACAAAACACTTCCCCATGTTCAGGTGGGTGAAATTCATCATCTCCATCAGCACAGTTCCTTCTGTCATTCATGGACCAGCCAAACTTAAAGATGACCCAAATCTTTCTGGTTTATTGCTTTAGTCAGATTCTTTTAATTGGTGGAAGGAACCCCATGGAAGATGTTGAGAAGTTTAAGGAGCATGGGTGAGTTGTTTGTTTGTCAGTGTCTCAGAGCTGTGGTTTTCTCCTCGTCAGGGTTTTCAGCCCAGAGCTGTGATCCTGCTGGTGCTGCAATGGGATGGAGCTGCCAGAATCTTTTGGGGCTGAGCTGGGAAATTGTGGGGTCTGTTCCTGGAGTGAGGTAGAGCGTGAGGAGAGGCTCTGATGTGACATCAGCACCATTTATCTGCTCTTTGGGTGAAGAACAGAGCTGAAAAGTGCCTTCAGGGAAATATTTCACTCCTCACTGCTCATTAATTCCCTGAAATTGTTGTGTGCTGATACCGATGGTGGAGTTTTAAAGAAATCCTATTTGCCACTGGCTTTTGCATGCAGGTACCAAATATTCCCTGTAGCTGATAGTTGCTTTCCATCCTTGCTGTTTATATTCCAAATTGTTATTGCCACAGGGCACCATGCGCCGACAGGCACTGAACTATGGATGCAGGTAAAAGCGACAAAATGAAACTGGTTAATGAGAAATGCAGGGCAGGGCTGTGCTAACAACATTAGGAGCTGTCCCAAATTCCTCACCCTGCACTCAGGGGATTGCTCTGTGTGTGTGCACCAACAGTGGGAACATCATCGTGGCCACCCCGGGCCGCCTGGAGGATCTGTTCAGGAGAAAAGCAGACGGGCTGGACCTGGCAAGCTGTGTCAAGGCTCTGGATGTGCTGGTGCTGGATGAAGCAGACAGACTTCTAGATATGGGCTTTGAGGCAAGGTGTGGAAATAATAAATTCTGGGGGTTCTTCTGCAGTTTTCAGTGAGTCGGTGTGTGATGGATGTGAATGAGTGTGGCCTGCAATGGTCTCCAAAGTTGGGTTTGTTCTGTTTTGTTCGTTCATCTTTGCTCTGTAACTGCACAAAGCAGTTGCTAAGGGGGAGGAGAGTCAGGAGATGTGGAGCTTGGATGAATACAGAGTTTCCTTTGTTGAGATGTATGTTAGCATATCTCTGCTAATGCTTGCTTAAATACCATTATTCACACACCAGAATGGCTTCAAACACTTTAACCAATAAGCCTTGTTCTCTTTTCTTTTCCTCTCAGAGTTAAGATAATTATTTCAGTAGGAGTTTGACGTGCGATAACAAAACCTGTTTGACTTTTAAACTCCTACTTCCAACCTCTTCCCGAGGGAAGCCTTGGGACAGTTCCATTTTTCCCATGTGCTTCCTTGCAGCTTAAATGCCATTCTGGACTTTTTGCCCAAGCAGAGGAGGACAGGGCTGTTCTCAGCCACGCAGACCCAGGAGGTGGAGAACCTGGTGAGGGCAGGGCTGCGGAACCCCGTGCGCATCTCGGTCAAGGAGAAGGGAATGGCAGCCAGCAACACCCAGAAAACCCCAACACGCCTGGAGAACTACTACATGGTGTGAGCCTGGCCTCTGACACAGCCTCCTCTTCCCCCTCCTTTGGTCTTAGTCCTGTCAATAAGATTTTAAGTCTTGGTCGCTTAGGATCACGTCACCAGAGGAGCCAAAGTCCGTTTTCTTACGTTCTTCTTTTGGGTTTTTTTAGATCTGCAAGGCGGATGAAAAATTTAACCAGTTGGTGCATTTTCTTCGGCAGCACAAACAGGAAAAACATCTGGTGTTTTTCAGGTAATTCTCTTCGTGTTTCGTTGTGAGAACAGTTTGGTGTTTAATTACTTCAGTCCCAAAACTGTGCCCTTTGTTGAAAAGGACACGGCTATTTTCAAAGTGATTGATTTTGAGAGCTGCTTTTTTAGAATATGGTGCCTAAAAAGAGATTAATCATTGCTTCGTGTTATGTTTTTATGTGAATGATTATGTTTTTATGTTTAGGATTATGTTATTAAGCAAAACATAAATTTTATGCATTTTTGAAGTAAGACATTATAGATGATTATTTGTTAATTATAAATATTATGTGCATGTTTTAAATAAAAATAGTGTATATTTTTGAAAGAGCTTGGGAAATTCTTCCTTGACTGCCTAATCCTGATTAAAAATGCAGCATAACCTTTTGATGCCTGTCTTTATCACAACAGCACGTGTGCCTGCGTGGAATATTATGGGAAGGCTCTGGAATCCTTAATTAAACAGGTGAAAATAATGAGCATCCACGGGAAAATGAAGCACAAGAGGAACAAGATTTTCACGGAGTTTCGGAAACTCCCGGGGTAAGGAGGTGGGAATAGTGAGAAGGGAAAATAGTGAGGGGGAAGTGGTTTTGTCTGAGTGTTCTGCCATTCAGTGTGGAAGGATGGCTCAGGATGCTCCAGGCTGGCTCTCAGTGAATTGATAATGTCACAAATTGTGCTGAGGTACCCAAAGTATGACCACAAACAAAGGGAAAAACGTGACTGGAGCATCTCCACCCTACTTTAGATAATCCATGTGGCAGCACAGGAGGTGAGCACATTATTAGGCCTGATATTTAAACAAACTGGTAGCAAAAATAAGCTTTTCCTGATTAATAACCAGAGTGGAAACCCAGGATATTACTTTATTAGTGTATGAGCAAGAGCATGGCAACACATTGCTGTAACCTACTCACAGGGAAATGTTCTTTGGCAGATTTGCAGGATGCTGTTAAGAAACTCTTGCCTCATCAACTGTCAAATTTTTTTATTGCATGGAACCTGGGTTTTAGCTTTTTATATTGTGAGAAAAAGAATTACCAGCAGATTGTAAGAACAGCTGTTGAAAAGAACAGCATGGCAGTTTTGCTAAAATTGTCACTCAAGTCTTTTAATAAAACATTTATTATAATATATTCAGCTGTGGTGGATGCAGTGCTGGTTTAAAAATTTGGATTTGTAATAGGGAATTGATTTGTCTTAGAAATGTAATACAAATCACAACAATTTTAATAATGTTTTGTAGAATTTCAGTTGCTAATAGCTGCAATTACCTTATATTTTGTCTCTTAAAAAAACCCCAAATGTTTTAAAATGTTTTGTTCCTCACTCTGCGGTGAAGGTGCAGAGCACACAGCTGTGAGGAGGCTGGCTCTTCTCAAATGACAGGTTAATGAAAATACACTTTTTCCTTCTTCCTAGGGGCATTTTGGTGTGCACAGATGTGATGGCCCGTGGCATTGACATTCCAGAAGTGCACTGGGTGTTGCAGTATGACCCACCCAGCAGTGCCAGGTACAGCTTCACATCCTGAGAACCTTTTTCCTTCTGCGTGGTCTTGTGACTGTGCTGGTCAGTTATCAGTTAGGAACAAAAAAAAAATCACATTTAATCACTTCCTGGAGGTTCATCTGAGAGAACACACGAAGTAATGCAGGAGCAAGGGAGGCTGAAAGGGGAGTTTTTGTTGTCACTGCTGTGAGTGGAAATGACTTTGTGCTGTGCATGTGTCAGTCAGGTGGGTGATTGTCTTACTCTGGGGTAAGGCTTTGTGTGAGAATTTCAGAGAAAGATGACACTGGGGTGAAGGAGAACAGAGGTGAGAGCAGGGACAGAGCTCTTCAAGGAATGGTTCATTGAGAGCTCACAGGAAAGGAGCTTTCCCATGGATTTTTATTTTCACTGTCCTAATTCTTCCTACAACTTGCTTGAACTTCACTCCCTAAACAGACACCCCTTGCTTTAGCCTAACAGCTGAGTGGGATTGCCACACCTCTCTTGTGTTACACTTTGCTAATTCCTGTTGGTTGAGTGTTTCCCATCCCACAAGACTTGCCCAAACCAAACTGAGCTCTCCTGCTGGGTTGTTGCAGTGCCTTTGTGCATCGCTGCGGTCGCACGGCGCGGATCGGCAACGTGGGCAGTGCTCTGGTGTTCCTGCTTCCCATGGAAGAGTCCTACATTAACTTCCTCTCCATCAACCAAAAGGTGAGGAGGCTTTTGTCCTACCCCAAAGCAGGAAGGAGCAAGGAAACTTAGTGATAGGAGCTTTGAAATCAGAATTTGTAGAGCTTGGGCTCGTACACGTGGGTAATGTTTTAGCAGAGGTGCAGAATTAAAAGGTAAGAGCTGTCTAATAATCACCAAATGCAGCTGGAACAGGATTGCCCCAGTGTTTCCTGCTGGGTTGGTAAGAGGAACATGTGATGCAATGAGTAAGGAAAAACCTTTTGTTCCTAAGGGTGTAGATTGAGCATTTGCAGGAGGGCAGTGCTGGCTTGTGGTCCTGCCCCAGCAGCTCACACCCTGCAGCCTCTCTGCTCTTTACTTGTAACTCCTACAATCCCCCACGCCTGCTCCTGCATTTGTGGGATTCATTGTGTGAATTCTCTGCACACCTTTAATGAGACCAGAGCCTGATAAAGCAAGAGCTGAAGATGCTGCCTCTGTGGAGCTGCAGTGTCAGACCTCCTCTGCTGGGCCAGGAGCTGCTCTCTGGGGCTGATGGTCAGCTGCTGTGTTGGAGTGACCAAAGGGAAAGGGGCTCAGAGCTGACTGGGGATTTACAGGGCAAGAAGTGTGTGTTTGAGGTTTCACAGAGCATTTCACATCATTTGCTTGAACTTTTCCTTTGGTTTTGTTGTTTATTTTGTGGTTCCCAGTGTCCCATGCAGGAAATGAAACCGCAGACGGATGTGTTGGATCTTCTTCCCAAGCTGAAGGCCATGGCTCTGGCTGACAGGGCAGTGTTTGAGAAAGGGATGAAAGCTTTTGTGTCTTATGTCCAGGCCTATGCCAAACACGAATGTAATCTCATCTTCAGGATCAAAGGTAATTCCCAGCAGGGCTGGTACCTCTCACTGTTTTTCTCATCTAACAAAAGCAGAGTGGTGATGTCCACAAGCTTCAGCTTCTGATTTTTGATCTCATTCACTTCCTGCACCAGCAGATTTTGACAAACCTCTATTTTTTTTCAAGCATCTTGTTTCAAGAGAAAACATTTAAATATGGAGCTTGACCAAGCTGATAAAAGCACAAGTAAAAATGACTTAGTATTGTTGCTAGTATTAAGGTATAGAGTGCAGACAATACATTAAAATAATGTTGACTTTTTTTTTCTTCCTTTCTCAGTTTAATTAATATTTTATCCAGCAGGAAACTGACATTATAATCTTTACTTCAACAGATCTGGATTTTGCCAGTCTTGCCAGAGGTTTTGCATTGTTAAAAATGCCAAAGATGCCTGAACTAAGAGGAAAATGTTTCCCAGACTTTACTCCAGTCACTGTCAATACAGACTCCATTTCATTTAAGGATAAAAACAGAGAGAAGCAGAGACAAAAGAAATTAGAAGAACAAAGGAAAGAAAGAGAGGAAAATCAAGGGAAAAAGAAATTCGTCAAGAACAAAGCATGGTCAAAGCAGAAAGCCAAGAGGGAGAAGAAAAAGAAAGTAACAGCTAAGAGGAGGCGTGAAGAGGTAACTGTGTCCATTCCCTTAAACTGCAAGTGATTCCTGGAGTCTTTGCAATGGCAGAGCCCTGGGGTTTTAGTGTGGGGGAACTGATGGCTCTAAAATAACTTTGTAGGACATGGACAAGGCAAAGCTTAAAAAACTTAGAGAGGTTTTTAAAGCTAAACACTGAAACAATTTCTCAGCACTGATGCTAGTCAGTAATAGGATTTTTTGTTTCTCAGAAGTATGCAAAAGCCTGAGGGTGCTTTTGTCAATTTGCAGTAAGTGCAGCTGAGAATTACAGTTGCCTGGGTTGGAAATGAATCTTATTTCCTGGTTGGATATTCTGGCAAACTCTGACTTGTAATCTTCTCTTGTGTTCAGCTGTACAGAATGAAAACCTTTTGGTGTTGTGTTTAATTTGCTGTTTTCAACTTCCACCAGGGCTCTGATATTGAAGATGAGGATATGGAAGAGCTGCTGAATGACACAAGACTCTTGAAAAGATTAAAAAAGGGAAAAATTAGTGAAGAAGAATTTGAGAAGAAACTAACAGGCAACCAAAGGCTCAGAGCAGAAACTACTGAGGACATGGACTCTGAAGGCTGATAGTTACTCTGACCACATTTTTACATTAAAACACTGCTGATTTCAATAAAACTGGGTTTCTATGAAATGATTCAGAGAGACCTGGCATCCCTGAAGACACAGAGCCTGCAGCTGTTGAGAACAAAGCTAAAAGCACCACTCTGGTGTGGCAGGAGCTGCAGGTCTCCAGCAGCCTTGTGCATGTTTAATTCTGGTTTTCTCAAGCACAAACCACAGATCAGTGACAGCACACCTCAGAATGAGTCTGGATACACCACAAGGGATTTTATTTTACAGTATCAAAATACTCAACCCCTCTTTAAAATAATTTAGTGCAGCCTTCAGAAGCTGTAATAACTTTGGGAATTTTTTTCAATAGTGGTCCATAATTATATTAATCCTTCCACTGGCATTTCCTTGCCATGTTCATGAACCATCCTCCAAGTTCTCAGGATAAGAACTGATCGTTCTGCAGATGACCCATCCTGTGCAGGAGTTACAGGTAGAGTTTGATGAGTTCATCACTGACAGCTGAAGGAGTCAACACCCCCAGGTCTGTGAAGAGCAGTGTGATCAGTGATGGGGAGGTGTAGTCAATCCAGGGGTGCTCCTCTGTTAGATTCTGACTCGTTTTCAGAGTGTCTGCTTTGTACTAGAAGGAAACAGAGAGCATTAATCACTACACAACTGCAAGTTAAATCCTCTTTAGGGCAAGAGCAGTGCTACAGCCTCAAGCAGATGTTTGTGGTATAACTGAAGGAAGTAAAGGGCACAGAGTGGTGCCACCTTGGTCTCAGCTCTTTTATCTTGTGTAAAAAGTACAATTTGTAGTTCTGGAGTTTATTGGTTTAAAATGTTTCTTACCCCCAGCTGCTCCTGTGCCCTAAAGGAACTGCTTTAGGAACAGAATATCAGTATCAGGACAAATTATGGCCTGACTGTACCATGGAGCAACCCATATATCAATATTAATATATCAATATATATCAATACCCCACAGCAGAGAGATCCAGATCATCAGAGATGATTAAAAGACAGTTTTTCACAGACACACCAGTGTGCCCCTTAGCTGGGTAAGGTGGAATTGAGTTCCTCTTACCTTAAACCTGTCAGGGACATCCTGCTGATTGAGAGGGAAGAGTCTTACAAACTTGAAACTTTCTGCTACCACATAAAATGGCTTATTCTGGGCTTTGGCACACACAGCAATTTGATTGGTGCCAATCTGTGGAGACAGATGGAAAACAACATTGCAGACTCAGTGCTTGCCTGACAATACTGCCCAGTTTCCAACAATTAACAGACATTTACTGGATAAAATCCAAATGGAAGAGACTTTTTTTCAAAAAAGCTTTAAACCCTTCAAAGAAATCAAATTTTAAGAGTCCAGGATTTACAGAATGATGTAAGAAACTCACAATTACCTTGTTGATAATGCCTCCACTTTCAACTACACCTTCAGCACCAACTAACACCAGGTCCACTTTCTCCATAATGTAGCTGTTAAAAGGGAAGACAAAAATCCAAGCCTTACTGGGTAACAGGACAAATGATTGCTGAACAGAACAGAAATGAGTAATTCAAACAATCTTTCAATTTTCTGCACTAGTTTAATCTACCTCTTGTAAGTCCACATGCTGTTACACATCCTTGGAGTGCAGGAATATTAAGTAGCCCTCTCTTCCCCAGCCACAGCTGACCCTGGGGTCAGCAACTGTGTAAATGCTGGAAGAAACTGAACTCTAACTTGGAATGTTCAGATTTATTGTAATTGTTTCTTTTCTCATGTATTTGGACTCAGTGGTAGTTTAGCAAATGCCTTAAGAAGCCACAAAATGATAACACTTAGGAAAATTAGGAAAGTGGCCTCTTTGTTGAGCACCTCAGCTCTTTTTTACATATCCCTGCAAGTTCTTAGGTCTGGTTCTTTCTTTCATTCCAACATGCAAAATGAAATGCTTGTGTTTTAGCTGACACATTCTAATTGTGCTCCTAAAGCTGGACCTGGTTTGGCCTGTTGGGTGACTGTGACAAACTAACTAATATCCCTGGACTCTGAACAAGCTGCTTACATCTAAGTTTATTTTGTCTTACTGTCAAAATTTTGATGAAAAATATTAAAATTGATGATCAGACTCACCCAACTGCAGCATCCAGAATCACAGTCACAGGGATGTTCAGCTTCCTCAGGGCTTTTGCCATTTTTTGCCTATTAAAGAAAACGTTTGGACCTTAATTATTTTTATTTTTATTTTTTTTTTTAAGACAGTGATAGGAAAATACTGTCAGAAAGACTGAAGCCTGTGACTGTCCCCATTCCCCTGCTGGTAGAACAGAAAATGAATTACTGTATAGAAATGGAAAAACATTGTTGTGTTAGTGACACGTATTACCCAGGTTTCCTCCTTCACTTACACAACAATATCTGCTCTGAAGGAATTGTTTGGCATCTTTAAATGAAATTTTAGCTGTATATTTTACTTTGCTATGATTAGCATAATACTGATTATTTTAACCTACTTCTTAAAGAGACAATTATAAAGCAGTTGTCTCCCATCTTCCAAGGGAAAAGTAGGTTTCCTGGCACTGACCAAGTCTGTGAACCTTTGAGGAAAAGCTAGATAATGCTAATTAGAATATCAAGTTAATTACCAATATATTTTACATTTTTATTTCACTTGTCCAGAATAATGTGATATGAGTGACATTTGCCACTTAAAATGCTCCAGCCAAGCTTAGCAGCTTTTCTTAGGGCAGGACAGTTGGATGGTAGCTGTAACTAACCCTGTTAAAGAAGATAAAAACCAAATTAATGAATACTCACCCTGCTTCATCAGGCTGTGATTCAGTAACATAAACACTGAATCGCTTCTTGGACTCCACAGCTGCTTCCAGCACCCTGAGGACCACCCTGGAGTAGGCATGTGTCAGTATTCGCTGCCAGGATGAAAAAAAAAAAATCAAAAATCACACATTACTTTGGCCGAGCCTCGGGAAATCTTTATTTTTGTTAAGAGTGTCAGACTCATCAGACTCCTCTCCCCTCCCGTTCCTCCCTCACTGCCAGCAACAACAAAACCCAGCAGGAGCCACCCTGCCCCGGCCAACTCACAGCACCGTCTCTGATGAAAGGGTGACACAGCTTGGCGATTTTATTCCTCGAGAGAGACACTTTGGCCAGGAAGATCTCCCCGCGCTCGATCATGATCTCCTTGCACTTGGAGTAGTCCTGGGGAAGGGCGGGATGGCGGCTGAGCGGCCGGAGGCTCCGGCGGCGGCGGGGCGGAGCGGGCAGCGCTTACCGAGTACTCCAGCGACGTGAGGCTGATGAAGCGCAGGAAGAGCTCCCCGCCGGAGGACACGGCCACCGAGGAGTCCACCCGCGACAGCGTGTCGATGGCGTCCCGCAGGCTGTTCCGCAGGCCCTGGATGGTCTCTCCTGGGGAGAGGCACAGAGGCGTGCTCAGGGCCTGGCCCTGGGGACAGCCGCGGCTCAGCGCGGCCCCCGCGGGGACACCGGGGCCCACCTCGGTCCTGCTTGAGGAATCCCAGCAAGGCGCGGATGGCGGCCACGGCCGAGGCCACATCGGGGTCGTCCCTCAGCTGCGCCCGGAACGTCTCGATCAAGTCTGAAAAAGGAACGTGGAGACTCAGGCCTTACCCTGCCCTGCCGGGCCCTGCTCCGCGCCCGCGTTCCCGCCCGCGGCCGCCGCCGTTACCGTGCGTGCTCATCGCCGCCGCAGCGCCGCGCTCCGCCGGCCGTGGGCAGGGCTGTGCCGTGGGCAGGGCTGTGCCGTGGGCAGGGCTGTGCCGTGGGCAGGGCTCCGCCGTGGGCAGGGCTCCGGCCGTGGGCAGGGCTCCACCGTGGGCAGGGCTGTGCCGTGGGCAGGGCTCCGCCGTGGGCAGGGCTCGGGCCGTGGGCAGGCTCCACCGTGGGCAGGGCTCGGGCCGTGGGCAGGGCTGTGCCGTGGGCAGGGCTGTGCCGTGGGCAGGGCTCGGCCGTGGGCAGGGCTGTGCCGTGGGCAGGGCTCCGCCGTGGGCAGGGCTCCGGCCGTGGGCAGGGCTCCACCGTGGGCAGGGCTGTGCCGTGGGCAGGGCTCCGCCGTGGGCAGGGCTCGGGCCGTGGGCAGGCTCCACCGTGGGCAGGGCTCGGGCCGTGGGCAGGGCTCGGGCCGTGGGCAGGCTCCACCGTGGGCAGGGCTCCGCCGTGCCCGGATGGGGAGCGCCGGCCCGGGGCGTCATCCGCCGGCGCCGGAGGAGCTGCTGCTGCTGCCCGGCCGGCGGGATGAGCGCGGGTGAGCGGGGCCGGCGGGGTCCGGAGGGGTCCGGTGGTGCCCCGGAGGGTTCGGGGGTGCTCCGGAGGGGCTCGGGGGGGCTCTGCTCTGGAGGGTTCGGGGGTGCTCTGGAGGGGTTCGAGGGTGCTCCGGAGGGTCCGGGGGTGCTCCGGAGTGTTCAGGGGTGCTCCGGAGGGATTCGGGGTTGCTCTGCTCCGGAGGGTTCGGGGGTGCTCTGCTCCGGAAGGTCCGGGGGTGCTCCAGAGGGGTCCGGGGGTGCTCCTAGGGGTCTCCGAAGGGGTCCGGGGGTGCTCCGAAGGGGCTCGGGGAGGCTCTGCTCCGGAGGGTCCGGGGGTGCTCCAGAGGGGTCCGGGGGTGCTCCGGAGGGTCCGGGGGTGCTCCGGAGGGTCCGGGGCTCCTGGCGGGGAGGCGGAGGCCGTGAGCGGCGCCCCGGGGCTTGGCCCCTCCGCTCGGGGCCCGGAGTGACGCTGCTGTGCGGTCCCTGTGCAGATGACGAGCTGAGCCTGCTGGTCATTGTCCTCGACACAAACCCGATCTGGTGGGGGAAGAGGGCGCTGGAAGAGGCTGAGGTACGGCCTGCGACTGCTGATGGGCCATTTCTGGGGGAAATTGTCTTTGTCTTTGACTTCTGAACTGTGCTGATGTTGTCTGCTAAAGCAGGTATAATGGATATCGTAATACCTTTTGAAATAGCTGTGCAGCGTTCTGTATCCATTAGAGGTTTTTTTAACAGCAAAAGCTCATTCTGCATCCTCACGTTCAAGTTTTTTTAACTGCAGTAATTTCACAGACCTCTTCTGAATTGCTTCTCCGTAGATGTTACTGTGCTACATCTCTATTGTTTTTTTCCCGGCAGTTCACCCTGTCGAAATGCGTCGATGCAGTGATGGTGCTGGGAAACTCTCACCTGCTCATGAATCGCACCAACAGACTGGCTGTAATAGCAAGTCACACTCAGGAAAGGTAGAGCTGCTTCTCAACAGTGCAAAGGCTTTGAGTTTCCTGCATCTGTCTCCTGATTTTTCTTGTTTGACCGCAAGAAACCAAGCTAAAAGTGTGTAATATGTCATTGTCTTTAAAAAAGAAATTAGCTGAAATTATATAGGGAAGAGTCTTAATGACTTGCAAAGCAACAAAAAGACTTGGAAGACAAAAGGGAGGTTTAAATAGACTTAAAAATATGCAGAGAGGGAATGGTAGGTATGTGTGGGGTGGAACAATGCAAGTGTCAGAAGAAGCTCCCTGTTTAGGGGATATTTTTCCACCCAGATATTTGTGAGTCTCAGGATCTATCCCCAAGTTCAGCCAAAGAATCTCTTGCCAAATTTCTTAAGAGATGTCTCAAAAGGAGGGAGCTGAATGTGAGTTTTACTCTAGATCAAGCTGAAGGTCTTACATAGCCTCTTTAATGCCTAAAGTATTGAAAGGATTTTCAATTAAATTTCAGAGTATTGCTATCTGCAGCTGATTAATTTTTAGTGGTTTTTTGTTACATGAATACTTTGTTTTTCCTCTGTTGCAGCCGTTTCCTGTACCCTGGGAAGCGTTGGGCTGCTGCAGATCCCTTTGGAGAGGGAGGCCCTTCCATGGAATCCAACTGCTCCGGCAGCAAGGATGGGAAATATGAGTTATTAACAGCAATAAATGATGCAATTGCAGAAGAGATCAAAGACCTCATGACAAAAAGTAAGGAGAAGAACATTCTAGGCTTAATATGCAGAATTGCAAAACATGTCAAGGAGTTGCAGAAATGTCCTCTATTTTCATAATATGATTTTTAATATGCTTGAAGTAGATGAGATTATTGTGTTTGACACTTCAGGCCTCTGCATTAGTATTATTTGCCAAAGATAAAAACGTGTGCTGTTTTGTATTGTTAGGTTCAGTAGCTGTTTTTATTTATAAATAAGTAAATTTTTGCATTTTTTCTTGTATTGCAGCTGACATGAAGGGCCAGCAAACAGACACCCTGTTAGCAGGATCACTTGCTAAAGCACTTTGTTGTATCCTTTTGGTCACAGAATCTTCGAAGCCTTTATGTGTTCTTAAGATTGTTTCTTATAATACTAACTTTTACTTTGTTCTTGTTTTGTTACAATACTTAAAACTGAAACGTTTGCCTGATAACTGTGGCTTGTGCTTATCAAAATGTGTATTGGCCGAGGTGGCGAATGTGTGTGTGGATCATGGAGTTATTAACAAGAATGGAATATAGATTTCCTTAATGCCAGCTATGTAGACATCAACAAGATGGGCAAAGAGCTAAAAGGTAACATCTCTTTTCCTGTTTTCAGCATTGAGTAGATATTTAAACCTGAATAACAGGAATAAATGCACACACAAACAAATATGCATGTTTGGACACATCCCCATTTCCAAAATTGGCACTAATAGGTAGAGGTTTATTTTGATCATTTGAAGTTGTCTAATTTAAAATATGTTAAAGGATTTGATCAATTATCTGTGTCCTTAGGGAGATTTTCTGTTGTGTGCAAATAAAACTGTAACTGGAATTTCCTTGGAATAACTGGAGGTGTAGAGGAATTAGTCCATAGATAGTTGCCACTGGGACAGGAAATAGTTTCATATAGATATTTTGTCTGACCTGTTAGATCTAACATCCAGTATATTCTGAGGTGTGAGCTGCTACAGGATTAAAGGGGTGATACAAACAATGTGCTGATGCATTTCTCTTCCTTTTTAATACTTAGCCAATCAAGAAATGAAATCAAGGATTCTGGTAAGAACTTCTGCTGTCACAGTTTTCTTTTAATCTTGAAATCCAGTGATATATGTAGGCTAACAAGTCTGAGTTTCTATTTAGGTCATAAAAGCTGCAGAAGACAGCTCACTGCAATACATGAATTTCATGAATGTGATCTTCGCAGCACAGAAACAGGTGAAGCTGGCCTTTTTTCCATTTTATGTTATCTTTTGTTTCTGTGCAAAGATAACACAAATATTAAATTCTCTCATGATTACATAATTTGTAGTGCATTTATCTTGGAAACAGGTCATGACAGTAACACTGACACAGCTATGTGAGTCCTGGCTAAATTTGTTTTTCATGCATTTCATGTCTTGCAGAGTGTTTTGATTGATGCCTGTGTCTTGGACTCTGATTCAGGTCTTCTACAACAGGTACAGCCTTGCTGTTCTTATTTGCCATTTACATTAACTCATAAATACTTGATGTTAGTTCAATGCATTCTTCAGCTCTTTCCTTTAATCAAGAGTGGGTGTGGAAATATGTTCAGTGCATCTGACAGTTCTGACATGCAGGCCTGGTGCAGTACATGGGTGTTTTATGTTTTATGCCCTGTTAATGTCATCAAACAGCAATCTTCATCATTGTCTCTGCTCTGCAGGCCTGTGACATTACAGGTGGCATATATTTGAAAGTGCCCCACATGCCATCCCTTCTACAGTATTTGTTGGTAAGTCACTTAAAAAACACTGTTTTTTGTATGTCAGATATGAGGTATTACTCACTTCACTGATGAGATAATACAGGAATACCAACCCAATTCACAAAATACTCCTCTCTCTATCTGTGCAGTGGGTTTTTCTCCCTGATCAAGAGCAGAGGTCACAGCTTGTCCTTCCACCTCCTGTTCATGTCGACTACAGAGCTGCCTGCTTCTGTCATAGGAACCTCATTGAAATTGGCTACGTGTGCTCTGTCTGCTTGTCAAGTACGTTTATAAATATTTAACAGCCTGATTTCTTACATTCCAATGACCTGTTTTAGTGAAAGCCAATTCTTTGATTTTTCAGTATTCTGCAACTTCAGTCCTATCTGCAGTACCTGCGAGTAAGTGTTTATCCTTTGTTTTGAAGGGCTGGTGTGGGAATATGTTCAGTGCATCTGACAGTTGCTTTTCCATATTTTTCCCCAGGACTGCTTTCAAAATATCATTGCCACCTGTCATGAAAGCAAAGAAGAAGAAATCGAAGGTAGCTGCGTAGCAACATTATGTAAATACATCATTACCTCCTCCAGTAATTCCATGAAATGGAACCTACTTGAGAAACTGATGGCACTTTTTCTTGGATGTGAAAGAGAACTGTGTGCAGTGCTATTATTGTTTCTTAGGGGATAAATATTTAAAATGTATGTTTTCTATGCAGCCTGTTAAGTAACAAATCACTGTATTACCATGTAATCTCGCTGTTTTAGATACTAATTCTTAACTGTAAGAGGAACCAGAAGTTACATCCTGGTAAAGAGACACAGCCTGGGAATTTGAGGGTATTTTGGCCACTCCCAAATTTCACACCTCCAAGTTTTCAGAGTCAGGAAAGCTTTGATTCTTTCTATATGTTGGTGTAAAGTTAAGAATGACCATTTCTAGTGTGTAGGGTCAGAATGGTAGTGGGACTTCAACTTCTTGCTGTCAGTATGAGCCATAATTTTCAAGATGGTTTGTGATCCACTCAGAAAAAAAAATTGGTGGTAATTGCCCTGGATGTGCACTCACATATTCCTGTGACTGTACTGTCCTTGTGGTAGTATTTCTTTCTCAATTTGATATCTCTTCATTTGTGAAGGAGAAGGCCTCCCTTTGTTTAAAATAACATCAATAAATACAGACTAGCTGGATATTTTTCAAGGTTTTATTTTGAAACTGGAGAACAACAAATGTAGTTGTAATATAACAGGCACGTGTCCTATTTTTAGTATGTGGGTTTCCATCTGATGTGTGACAAGAACAAAGACTTTTGGATTAGTGTCTTTTATGGCAGGAAGGGCTGCTGTGTACTTCTGAATGCGTGCTTCATTTAAAGAAACAAACAGTATCTCCTTCTAAAGAGAACTATATAATTTGGTAGTTTAACCTTTCTCACGCAAGGAATAGAGAGGAATTTTTTTTAGCCATAGGAAACAAGTTATTTTTTCCTTCCCAATGTGCATACAGGAATTTGTCAGGTATTGATACTCCCATCAGGTTTTGTCACTGTAACAGCTGCAGTGCCAGTTTTTTCTGGGCTTGCCAACATAACAAGGCGAGCTTTTTTTTGTTGTTGAAAAAAGCCATTTTGTGTGAAGGCTGTATTTATAATTTACGTTGTGTAAAACTTTTGTAATAAAGACTGTCTCTTTTTCAAATGTGGTCGGATATTGCTTTGATAGTTAAGGGTGAGCTACATGATTTTCTTGGAGTTTTGTTGTTGGAGTCCCATGGTGTGATGTGACTGACAATGGGTGAGGGAGGACAGCTCCAAGTGGAATCAGGGAAGATGCTGAGGGACAGACATGTCTGGGATTATCACCAAAAACCAGAAAATAAAACTCTCTAACCAGTTTGTAAGCTTAGAAAATCAACGTTACTTTATTCATTGAGGTAGATGGGATATGCTCCGTAAAATGTACATCAGTT
This sequence comes from Sylvia atricapilla, assembly GCF_009819655.1. Taxonomy (NCBI): domain Eukaryota; kingdom Metazoa; phylum Chordata; class Aves; order Passeriformes; family Sylviidae; genus Sylvia; species Sylvia atricapilla. Next base: position 11,854,585 of record NC_089156.1, read on the forward strand.
ATGAAAATGTAACTATTTATACATTCTAGCAAACAAAAGGATTGGCGTTTATGTGCTTCAAGTTACATACTTATTAATTAGTACTCTAATGCCTATTGGTTAATGATTCTCTCCCTTCTCATTCTAATTAGTCCACGTGCTCAGTTTCTTTCCTTTTGGGTTTGGGAGTTTCTTGGGTCACTGGTCTCCTACCAGAATTACCTTTTACCTGCTCGGATCTGATTCCAGCACAGTTACTGAGCTGGTTTTATTAGCTCCTTCCTTAACTTGGAAGACCAGCCAGATATCCTCATGGTCCATAAATTCTGCATTCCTTCGCGTTCATAATCAATACCACCTCCCTCTTCCCCAAACCATGCTGACCCCCTCCCCCGGCTCTGAGAACCCTTTTTTTTTGTTGTTGTTGGTTTTTGTTTGTTTGTTTTTGTTTTGTTTTTACATACTTAGAGCTTGTTTGTTAACGTTGTTAGCTTTGTTCTTTTGTGACCGGCCCAGGGTCTGGAGCTGCCCTGCCACCATCACCGCCGCTCCCTGGGCGCCTTCTCCGTGAGGCGGCGGCTTCCCGCCTTTTTTCCCCGTGAGGCGGCGGCTTCTCGCCGTGAGGCGGCCGCGTTCTTGTCCTTTTTCCCGTGAGGCGGCGGCTTCTCCCCGTGAGGCGGCGGCTTCTCCCCGTGAGGCGACTTCCCGCCCTTCTCCCCATGAGGCGGCCGCGTTCCCCGTGAGGCGGCGGCCTCCCGCCCTCCTCCCCGTGAGGCGGCGGCTTCTCCCCGTGAGGCGGCCGCGTTCTCGCCCTTCTCCCCGTGAGGCGGCCGCGTTCCCGCCCTCCTCCCCGTGAGGCGGCTTCCCGCCCTGTTCTCCGTGAGGCGGCCGCGTTCCCCGTGAGGCGGCGGCTTCCCGCCCTCCTCCCCGTGAGGCGGTTTCCCGCCCCCCGCGTTGCCATGGCGCCGCGCTGGCGCTGCAAGATGGCGGCCGAGGAGCCGCCGTAGCGCCATGGCGCCCGGCGGCTTCGGGCCGCTGCTGCTGCTGCTGTGGGCGGCTCCATGGCCCGGGCAGCTGGCCGGGGACAGCGGTGGGTCAGGCCGTGAGCGGCCGCAGGGAACGGCGGATCGGGGCCCAGGGACGGGCGGGGATGTGGGGATGGAGGTCGGCCCGCGGCGGGATCTGCCCGGCTGGGCGTGAGGGGAGGCGGCGCAGACCCTGACCCCAAACCGTGGGGTTTCTGCCGCTGCCCAGCACAGAAGGGCGGGGTGGAGCGGTTTTTGTAGGACCTTTCAGCCTTGGCAAAGTCTAGAAAGAAAAATGCAGTGAAACTCCCAACTCCGAGCCCTAAACTTGGCTCTGCGTTCACATGGCCTGAGGCAGGAGCCCGCTGTTCCTGGATCGCAGGTACATCCCTGGCACAATTCACGGCCCCAAGAAATTAAAAAGTGTAAGCTCGAGTCAGCAAAGAAATGCTGAATATGGTGTTGCCTGAGCTGTGCAGTTTCTGCGTGGGCTGGAAGTTGCTATAATGTTATTTTACTGCCTGTTTAGGCATCTTCACGCATGTAAACCTGTGGCATAGAAAGCTACACCCACTCCTCCGGCACTGGGTAAGAATGGAAATACAACCCTGTACTAGGCATTACGTGATATTTTTCTTCTGTTTGTGACAATTTAAGAGTGTAAAAAAGTACCCCAAGCACAATATCTCTATGTCTGTGTTACCTTTTTCAATCAACTTGTTTCTTTCTCTTGTTTTCAGTCTTTCAGCCTTCGTTCATTCATATGTCAGGGCCCAGAGTCAATTCATTTTTTCTTGGCGATTCTTCAGGAGTTAATTTTTCTATAATTTTAAGCCCTAGAGATGCAGAGACAGGTAAGAACACTTCAACCCCCTTTCCCCATGTAAATAAATATGTTTGAATTTTTTAATACTTTTTGACACAAAAATTACTAGAGAAATGGTAATGCATGTCATTTAGTGTCTTAATAGTTACAGAAACAGGAATTTCAGACATTCCTGTGATTAACCCCTTAGTTCTGCATTGGTTTTCCATGTCAGCTGGGCCTGAGGGTGTACCTGAAGGCACAAGAGGAGTTTAAACATTTTAATTACCCAGTCTTTTAAAATGACCCTGGAATACCTTTAAAATTTATATTTCATTATAGGAAAATTGCAGCTTGCAAACTGCAGCGGAAGTAAAAGAGCTGGAGATTGGAATTTGGATGTAACTCCTGGTGTGGTACGTAAAATACTGATTCTTCTGTTATTCCACTTCATTCCAGCTTCTCCCTCAGAAGCTGATGAATGGTATAGACAAGAGCAATTCAATACAAGCCGTCAGAGGTGTCAAACTTTATTTTGTGTTTTTCCAGGAGGCTTCAAAGGTGACTGTTAGCCTCACCAGAACGCTGGAGCTGTGTTTGCCCAATGCCACTGAGTGCTGCCCCTCACCTCTGTGCAGGGTGGAAACACTCCAGGTTTTGGCTTGCCGTGGTTCAGTGATGCTGACACAGCTCCTGATTCAAGCTGAAATATTTGCCAACTCTTCCTTTAGAGGAAATGTGTCAGGTAAATGCAAAAGAATGCATTGTGGCTGTTCTTTTCCTTTCTGTATGGAAAAATCGGGATTTGGGCAGAAATAAGAGATAATGAGCAAACAGTGGAATTTAAACATGATAGCTCCATCATTTAACAGAATTTAACAGAATAAACTGCTGTGTGCATGGTCTTTTTATTTGGATTTCAGTCCACCAAATCTGATTTTCTATTCTGCTTCTGTTACAGAAAATGCAACTATCATCCCAAACCAGGCATTTAAGCCCTTGGGCTCTTGTCCTTGTAACCTAACAGCTGGAGCTTGTGATGTTCGTTGTTGCTGTGATCTGGTACTTATTTCTTATTAAACTCTGATTAACTGTTTTCAAAGTTTCTAGACTTTCTTGTCTGTGTGGAGAGAGAGGTACTGAATGCTTCAGACTAGATTGGCCAGAGGGCCTGTTTGGATATTCCAGTATTTCTAAAAGTAAATGTGTTCTCTCTACAAAGTTGCTTGGTTTACCTGTAAGTTTGGCTTTGTATTGCCAAAAGTATTGCAGTTTTCTGGCTAAAAGTGACTGTGCTTTTTCCCTTTCAGGAGTGCACACCAGACTTGCAGCAGTTATTCAGTGGATCCTGTTTCCCTGGAGTGTTTGGTGGGGATGTAAACCCAGCTTATGACCAGCTGTGCTCTTCCCAGACAATGGAATACACCCCTGAGTGGTTTCCCTTCCTTTGTGTACAGTCTTCTCTTGACAACACACCGTTTCTTGGCTATTTTTATCATGGCTCTATGTAAGTCTTAAGAAAATTTAATTTGTCATCACACTCTCATCGCACTCATTATGCAACCAAAAATAAAACCTGTCTTTATAATGAAAGTTACTTTGAAATTTGGGTTTTAGGGTGTAAACCTTCAATGCAAGTGGAGAAATACCACTGGTAGTTTATAAGAGCAGGGGACATGAAAGCAAACCTCTAATAATTTGTATGAGGTAAAGAGTCAAGCAGTGTTTAATTTTTAAACTTGTTTGCAGTTCTACACCCAAAGTTCCTTCATTTAAGATCCCTCTACAAACTTCTCCTGGGAGACCTTTCACTGGTTACCAAGAAGGAGATCCAATTATAACAGAAGAAGATGACTATTTTACTGTTCCCCAGGTAATCATTTGGTGCTTATGAGCTTTTGATTCCTCTTGGTTTGTTTGGAACTCCCTGCATCACCCTCCTTATGGCTTTGCATCCAATTTCAGCAACTTGATGTTGGGAAGTGGTGGGGTGTATTTGTCACCAAAAAGCCCTCAACCAACCAACCAAAAACCACAAAACAAAACCACAAAGTCATTATTAAAAGTAGATATTATCCTTCCTCATCCCCTTGCCCATCCCTGCACAGGTAATGCATTTTGGAGACACTTGTTGGTTATAATTATTTTCACAAAAGAAGATGAAGTCATGGTATACATTGAAACCACTTTCAAAGCCGTGCTTTTAAAACCTTAACCTCTCTTTTGCCAGAGGCTGAGGTGTTTCTGTAACATCAGACAGCTTGTTTGTCAAAGTATTATCTGTAGTGCACACGTGGGGCATTTTACTAACAAGCAATCCTGAAATGAAAAGAAAATCCTTATTTTCTGTGAACCTCCTGCAGCAATCCCTGTCTGGCCAGTGTGTTGGGAACGCTCCCGTGGCTTATCTCCACAACTTTGATGTCAAGTGCCTGACCAGTCTGGAGTCTTACAAGGAAGGCCTGCCCCATGACGTGAGGATAAACAGTGGCACTGCAGGTACGCTGCAGAAATCCAAGCAGGAACGTGTTTTCATGTTTCTCAGAGCTGCTGGAACAGAACAAACCCAAGGGCTGTTGGCACAGTGGTTAAATGTAACCTCTGTGTTACCTCGTGGCTGTAGTTCAGCGTCTGTTCCTGTTTCTCATGATCTTCTAGCAAGTGTCCCACTGTTTCCCAAGATTTAGGAAGTAAGAAGTAATGGGATGGGCCTTTGCTTCCCATTTACCTGCTCCTGGTGACTCATTTTCAGACTGTTGCAGAGCCCTTTTTCTGTCAGGAGGGTGCAGCATCAGCTTTTTAGACTTTGTGAGAAGTGGTTACTCTGCATTACAAAAGCCTGTACTTATGAAGAGTCATTCTGGAGTTTGAGATAATGTGATTACCAGCATAAACATATTTTATTTTATGCCCCATAATTGTCTAATTTTGTTAGTCTGTATTACCTCTGTAAGACCCACAGATAATTAGCTGTGCTTTCAAAATACATAAACAAATTTTCTAAATAATTTCCTACTCAGTTTTCATAACAACAAGGATTGCACCTTGGATGTGAAAACAAAAGTCTTTGTTTTTGTTCTCAGACTTCATCCAACAAAATGTTGTCTATAGACTCATCACTGACAGGGGCAAATTCATCACTGAAAGTGGTAGGTCTCTTCCATTTAATTAATGTTTCTTACTTAACCTGCATTGTATATGAAATAGATAATTTTGATGTCTAAAATGTTTACCTGCTGCAATTCTTAGGAGGAATTTTGTATGTTATCTAAGACTGAAAAAGTGAACTGGCTTCCTGCAAAGCAGGAAGTATTTAATTTACTCCAGTTCATCACAATTGGTCAGGAAATCAAGTTCCTTACATTGAAACAGTAAAATAAATTCTCAAAAAGATGAATGTTGGAATTTCCAGAATTTTGCTAAGATTTTAATGTGTTCTTTCTCAGCTGCAGTAGCAGAGTTTTCTAATTAGAATGCTTTTCATTATGACCTTTTCTCTTTTTTCCTTCTGCCAGAAAACCTTCTTCCTGCTGAGGTCCTGTGTCAAAATGTAACTTTTGCAGAACATTATAAATTCATTTGGAAAGACAAGAACATTGAGCAATTAAATGTCACTGTCTTCCGTGGAAGCTTATGTGATGGAGGTACCCTGACATTTCTTTTATGATTTTTGATTTATTTATTTGTGTTCTGTATGGAAATTCTGTGATAGAATCTCTTATTTACTAATTCTTCTTAAAAATAATTTCCTTAGAACTCTAGAAAGAAAAGTATGGGGCTGATTTCCATTAATTGTGTTAATTTGAATCTTCTGTCACTAATGAAAGACAGAAGTTTGTGCCCTACACAGAACATATATTTTGCTAATTTACTTATTTAAAAGTCATATTTTTTTCTTTCACTAGAAATCCTGACACAGAGATTCACAGTGGAATTTTTAAGTTTAAACAGTACTAATGGAGAGGAACCGTTTGAGAATCCAGGTATTAATACTTTTTATTGCCTCCAAAAAGTGAAAAAAATTGTACTATACAGATTCTTACCAGTGATTACATTTAATATTTCTTTTGTACTTCTTTATGTGGCCAGCCTTCACCTTCCTGCCTTACTGCCCTGCCAACAGCAGTGAATGGTTCTTAGGCTTTTGTTCCAGAGATATTGATTATTTAAAGTGAGGCCATTCCCCCTGTAATGGAAACGTCTTGTCATTTACTTCAAGATTGATGACATTTCAAACAATGCTAATGCTTATAGATTCTTCTACAGTGTTCTTAATTTACCTTTCTCTGTTCAGGGTATCAGGTTGGAGAACCAGTGAGAGCTGCAAATCTTAATGCTTCTGATCCTCTTGGAAGCCTCAACATTTGGCAGCCAGGTATTGTTTGTGAGGTTGCAACTTCAGTTGTGGTTAATGCTAAAATGTTGGAGCTTTATTCAGTTTTTTTGATTTTTAAAAAAGTATTTTAGCTAAAAAACTCCTGACAGATTTTGTTTTTCTTTCCCAGACTTTCAAAGGTCAGTGAGAAAACCTTTAACACTTTCTTGGAAAATTGGATGGACTTGTGTCTGTTTTTGAACTCTACCACGCTGAGTTTGCATTCTAATGTTTTGCATAAAATTGAAAGCTAGAGATCTAAAGTAAATAAGATGTTTTCATTTCACAGCTGGCAGAGGTTTATGTGCATCAGCAACTTACAGACCAGTTCTGTTTGGAGTAGACTCATACTCTGGGTGCATTCTAGAAGTTGATATTAATGAAGATTGCAGTTTTTTAAGGTGAGCTACACAAGCTGAATTGTTTATCCCTGCTTCATCCCTCTTGTTGATTGTTATGTGACTGTCTACAAGTGCCTCCCATCAGCACTGGCACATTCTTTTTAAATATTCATCTGTGTGTTTCAGCTTTCTGTGGTTAATAGCCTCACTTCTGTTTTTGAGGGGAAATCATAGTAATGGTTTCACTCTTTACTCAAATGGGGATTGTGCTGGCTGCAATATTTTGCTATTTCTTCCCTTCAGCAGTTCAAGTTTATTTTTGTGGTGTGATAACATCTGTCAGATGAAACTGACCCTAAGATACAGTAATATTGCAGCCCAGAGTGGTAAGACAGTCCAGATTTACATTCTGTGTGATGTTACATTCTTACTTTGCAGGGGAAACGTGACTGAGAAATTGAATGCGTTAATACAAGCCACTCACATTGGAAAGAGGGACAACTCCAGTTACAGGGATCTGAATGACTGGGTGGAAATTATACGTAAGTGAGCCTTGTGTTGTTCTTTGCAGTTTAAATATGCCCATAAAGTAAATACAGCATGTCAAAATAAATCCAAATTGTAATTTCAAATACCTAAAGGTAGTGATAAGTGTCTCTGCATCCATCCATATATGTGTACATACAGGCACATAATTCAGTATGTCTGTGGATACTGCATATTTTACTGCCAGCCTGTACACATATGACTTGGTATTTATCCATTGATAAATTCTTTAGGTGTTTTTTTATAGAGAGAAACATTTTAAATGTGTTCCTGTGTGACAGTTACCAGCAGTTCACTGGGCTATGAGAACAATCTAATTATGGAATAGATAATGCTTTCCATAACATTTACATTTAAATCTCTCCATTCTCCTTCATAGGTCTTGATCCATTTAGTTCTAATGTGAGCACTGGAGGCTTAAAAGGCATTTGTCCAGATATTCCTGCTAACTTAAATATTCACATAATCTCTGCTAAAGTGGGAGCAGTGCAAGGGATTCCCCAGCAGCAGATTCTTGCAGTGCAGATCAGGTAAAGTGAGTTGTGTCTCTGGCTGGCTGAAAAAGAAATGCTTCATTTTGAGCCTTGCTTACCTAACGTATCCCAAATTAATTTTACAAACAAAAAGAGTGGGTTTTGGTGATGATTTTTACATGCCTTTCACTTAACAACCCCAAATTCCTTTGATCAGAACCAGGTTAGCCTTTCTCCCTTTGAAATGAATATTAAAGAAAACAAATAATGATTAAAAGCAGATAATCTTTATACTTCACTGAAATATTAAATAAAACACATGATGCTGCCAGCAGTGGGCATACACAGGGCATCCCATCAGGAGCCACGTGGTGGAAGCAACAAGATTGTCCTGTGTTCTGGCTTACCCCATTGCAGAGCTCTTGGGAGCTGTGCTAAATGCTTTATTCTTTCCTGAAACAGGGAATTTTCACTCTGCAAACACTTTCCCCCCCTCAAATAAGTGGGATTCTGTTCTGTTTTACCTCATTTCCAGACTATGCAAGTTCTCCCCTTGTACAATGTGGAAAATCCAAGGATTGTCAACCTCCTCATAAATGCTGTGTGTTCTGTCCTTTCCTGCTCATGTTTAGGGTCTAAACTTCCATTCCCAGCCCTCAAGCAATAGTTATGCTTTTTGTTACAGCTACTCAACAGTCTTATGGCAGTTCCAGTGCGGGCTTGGCTGCAAAAACACCCTCAGCTTTCTTCCCATCACAGCTTCTGTTCAGTTCATTGAAGTCCCAGCTCAGCCACCCCTTCCAGTGACAAGGTAATTTTGGTAAAAAACATTGATAACCTCCCATTATGTTCAGCAGATGTCATGTGAATTGCATTGACCAAAAGGTTCCTTTTTTTCCAGGTACCAGAAGCTTTATGCAGAGTTTGACTGCAATCGAAATGAAGTGTGCTGGCCTCAGCTCCTTTACCCACTGACACGTTTTTACACAGGTAAAATTATAAACAGTTGTTTATAAAAAAATTATAAACAATTATGAACATGCCACAAAGCATGAAAGGTTGTATTTCTTTGAAACATAGTTAAATGTGGGGAGTTTAGTCTGAAAGAATGCTTTTGTATACACTTTAATCTGTATCTTTGGCTGGTAGTATAAACTAAAATTTAGCTCTCACACGCTTACACTTTTTATTTTGTTTTGTTTTTTTCCAGGAGAACCATATTCCCAGAGTCTTGCTAAAGGCCTGTTTCTGGCATTTCTTATTTTACTTGCAGCAATTATGAGCAACCCTTGGTTTTCTAAATTATGGAACAGATAGGTCAAAATTATGGAGAAACATTCTTGGATTTTGTAGACAATTCGTGCAGACATTTTAAGATACATAAAATCAGTACTTTTACAGCATACAGAAAACTGCTGTTAAAAGACAAAGTAATAAAATTATTTTTAAGCTCTAGACTCTGTGTTTGGAGTAGCAAAGTGCAGAGTTGACTTCAAGAAGGCGGCGAGTCCAGCCCAGAGGCTGCAGTGGGGTTGGGATTGTCCTCATGGGAGGGCTCTTGTCCTTTCAAGCTGATTCTCTTCAGGAGTACAAGATCCTCTTGACAGTAAATCCCTTGTGCCCACTTATTTCTGGAGCAGTGGGCAGACTTCTCACACTTCTGAGAAGTCGCAGCCCTTCAGCTGTTCTCATGTGTTAATCTGAAATTCTCTTTTCCAGTTAATGCTTTGCCTTGGCAACCTGCTGTGTCTGTGTGCAGGAAACATCTACTCCTTGTCCTTAGCTGATGAAATGCAACATTTGGGATTTTCTTGTGGTTTGGATGGGCCACAAAGTTGTGGAGAGGACTGGAGCAGTTCTGCTGTGAAGACAGGCTACAGCTGGGGATGTTCAGATGGAGAAAAGGTGGTGTGGAAACCTCATAGCAACCTTCCAGTATCTGAAGGGACCTGCAGGGGTATGAAAAGGGACTTTTCACCCAGAACTGTAGGACAGGACAAGGAGTAATGGGTACGGATTGAAGGAAGTCAAACTGAGGTTAGATATTAGGAAGATATTTTTCACTGTGGGGCTGGCGAGACGCTGGAACAAGTTTCGCCGTGAGGCTGTGGACGTCTCAAGCCTGGCAGTGTTCGAAGTGGAGCAACCCGGACTAGTGCGAGGTGCCCCTGCCCACGGCAGGAAGGGTTGGGACTGTTATTCGTTATTAAGGTCCATTCCAAGCCCACACGGCGTGCCTCTGGCGGATGGTGCTGTGCGGAGCCACGAGCTGACCTCAGTGATCCTTTTCATCCCTTCCGCCTCAGCATTTCCTGCGGTTCCATGATCTCGCAGTGCTGCATTTTCAGCGGCTGCCGGGGCCGGTTAGCGTTCCCGGCAGCTCGGCGGGCAGTTCCCGAGCGCGGCCCGCTCCGCCGCCGGTTGGTGCCGCGCTCCCGTTGCGCGCCCCCGTTGCGCGCTCCCGGCCCCGCCCCGGAAGCGGCAGCCCGCCCCGCCCCGCCATGGCCGCCCCCGGGCCGCGCTGAGCCCCGGGCCGCGCCGGGAGCCCCCCGGGAGCCATGGGCGCGCTGTTCCGCGGAGAGCCCGTGTGCCTGGCGCAGCTCTTCCTGCAGAGCGGCTCGGCCTACGAGTGCCTCAGCGAGGTGGGCGAGCGCGGCCTGGCCGAGTTCCGAGACGTGAGTACCGCCGGGGGGTGCGGGCACCCTGAGGGGCCCGGCGTGAGGGCCGAGCCGCCGTGGGGAAGGTGTGGGCTCGGCCCCGATGGGGCGGCCGAAACTGCCTTAATGCCTGACCCCGACCGGCAGGTGTATGGCCCGTGCCCGTGTGGCGCTGGCCTGAAAGCAGCATCACGGAATTGTTCGGGTTGGAAGGGAGATCGTCCAGTCCAACCCCCTGGGAAGACAGTCACCCAAAGAGGTGACACCGGAACGCTCCCGGGTGTGTGGGATGGGTGACGGGAGGTCTGTGTGGAGCCTCCCCGGAGCTCTAGGGAGGAATCCTTTGGGGTGGCTGTATCCCACTTGGGGTTATTTGCAGCGAGATCCCCTGGGAGAGCCGCTGACCCAGCTGCAGCCTTCAGCCTGAGCCCGATGGATCCATCCACCCCACAGAAACATCTGCTCTGTAGGGTTATTGATCACAGGTTCCGGTTCCTGGAGGGGCCCTTCGCCTCGGAGGAAGCTCTCTGCCTGCCTCCCTAACATAAAGTTGGGTTGGGCAGTAATTAGCCACGTCTCTGCGTTGTCTCATCATAATTATATGATCTTTGCTTGCTTGCTGAGACTTTGGAATGTCTTCCAAATATTTATTGGAAATGTAGCTTGCAAAGTGGTTGCAGGGAAAGCTGGGAAGACTTAAATTAACAGCTAGTTAGTAAATATGGCAGGGAGGAGGAGGCAGATCTGCAAGATTAATGACATGAGTATGTGTTTAACGTTTTGATGTCATTCTAGTTACCTGATACACCATTTTTTGTAGAAATAATGCATTAGTGCTTCTGATTTAATAGCTGCATAAGAAGTCAGAGATGTTGCATGTTCATATTATGGTGATGTACATAAAATTTAATATTGCAAACAGACTGTGGAAATGCATCACAACAAATTGGTAAAAAGTGGTTTGTTAATTTGAAGTCATTAAGCAATATTTTAAAAGGGTCAAAGTAAGATTAGGGATGGTTTCTCCAGTAGACCTTGTTATTTTGTTTCTTGATTAAAACTAGCTAATGGCATGGATAATTCTGCTTTAATAAAACCAACTTTGCTATTTGAAGACTTTGTAATCTTTTTAGGTCTTTGTGCCTTCTCAGCTGAAAAGCACTTAGAGCCCAGAGCTCATGCAAATTGTCTCCAGGAAGCTGCAGGAACAGCTGTGGTTTCTTAGGGGAGGTTACTATTTCAAATGCCTAATAAGCATTTTGTCCTTCTCCTTCAGCTTAACCCAAATGTAAGTGTGTTCCAGAGAAAATATGTGAATGAAGTGAAGAAATGTGAAGAAATGGAAAGGATACTTGGTGAGCTTTATTTTCATGTCTGCTGTTTCTCACTGCTGTGAAGGTTTCAGCTGCAAGGTTTTTTAACCCTCCCATGTTTTGTAAACTGTGAAATTTACTTACACTAAATATAGATTTGGAGGGGTTTTTTTAAGCACAGAGGTAAAGAATAGTTGCTAATGTGTTGCTGATAAATAGATGAGGCTGTTTCAGTGTTTGCTACTTAAAACTCTGCTGGGAAAAGGGAATCTTTACCGTGGATATTTCCTTGACTGTAAGATATTCCCTGATTTTGCATGTTGTGTAGCTCAATGCTGTTGGTTTTGCAGGCACCCTCAAAAATACCTCAAGTTATTAATAATTGTTTTCTCATGGTAGTTAATGGATAGACAAGGGTTTGAGGAGCATCAAGATACAGATGTCTTCAGTGCATCCTGAGGAAAAGTTGCAATTGAAGGATTCCTTTGATTGGAATCTCTCCTCAGAGGCATGTGCTGGTCATGCCAGCAGCTCTTTTGGCAGTCCCCCTGCCCAGTGTGAGTTGCATTTGTTGTCAAGGTTGCTTAAGCTGCTTTGTTTGAGCACTTTTTATTCCAAATATGGGTCAGTGAGTCTGTTTCTGGCAGAGAGTGACACAGTTGCACCAGTAGCAGAAAGTGGCACCCTGCAGCAACAAAGAGGTTCTCTGAAATGGTAAAAGCCTCTTAGAAAATACTTGTTGGGAAAGAGAAACCTCTGAAGTTTGCTTGCTTCTGCAGACTTCCAGGGCAGGAGTAGTTTGTGTGTTTTATCCCCACCCACTCTTTAAGTTCTTTTTTTGAAGACTTCTGTTTGTACATTGTTGCTAAAGTGAATGAATAAAATGGCCAGGGCTTGATGCTGCAGTGTGATTAGCACCATCTAGAACAGCTGAAGGTCAGCTCTGCAGCACTCTAGGAAGTGTAGGCAATGCAGTTTCCTTTCTGATTCTGTTTTTCTTCTCACTCCAGGGTATTTAGTACAAGAAATTAAAAAAGCAGATATTCCACTTCCTGAAGGAGATGTTGCTCCTCCTGCTCCCTTGCTGAAACACATTTTAGAAATCCAGGTAACTTCCACTAAACAGATGCCAAAGTCTTGGAACTTAATTTCAAGCTTAATGACTTGCTATCTTATTACTCATGATTTAAGTTATTTTAGGGTGTGGTGGGGGGCAGAAGCATTTTTATTCCTTTTTGTCTGATTCCTTGCTGCCAGTGTGACTTCAAAGCCAGTGAGGTTTTGGTATTAAGACAAAATTCCTGTGAAAGGGTGAAAGCAAACTTGGAGCGTGCAGTCATCTGTTATATTTTGATAGATTGGCACATCACACTGTTCCAGGCAGATTGTCTGGAGATGCAGTCCCTGAGCCTCATTTATTGCTTTGGTACTTACCTGAGGCTCTTCCTGCATCCAAAATTTCCACGTGTGTGGGAGTTTTACTTGCCCAAGGCTCTGCAGGTGCTGGTCACTCAGCAAAGCGTGGTGCTGTTTTCTCTGAGTGCTTTTTCTGGCGTTGCATTCAAATTAGAGGTTTGTAAAACACAGATCTAATTTTGAATAACATCCTGTTTTGTCGTCATTATATTAAAAGAATAAATGGGTATCTTCCACCCTGTGCTATCTGCAGTTCTCCTTTCAGGTCTGCATTGTTTTGACACAAATTAGGGGCAGAGCAGCAGGCTGAACAGATGCCAGAGGAGGATCAAGTGTACTGAATACAAAGAAGTCTTTGGCAGACTGAGGGATAAAACCTATGGAGCTCTAGTTAATTAAGAAATGGGAAACTCCTATCACTGTGTCAAATTATTAGGTGTTGAAAATTAATGCTACTCTGGTTTCCAAACTCCTGTAACTGATTCTGTGTCTTTTCTTTACTCTGTGCCTTAGGAACAGCTGCAGAAGTTAGAGACAGAATTGAGAGAAGTAACTAAAAACAAAGAAAAATTGAGGAAAAACCTGCTTGAACTGACAGAATACAAGTACATGTTGCAGATCACACAGAATTTTGTCAGGAGAACACCTGAGGTATTGCTTGGGCTGTTTGACAGGGATTGTTGTCGTGTGGCAGTTTTGTGATTTTCCCCGTTGAATTGTTTGAAAATGAAGGTGTAATTGTGTTATTTTGGTGCATAAATTGTGGTAAGAAATTTACAGTGTAATTTTGCAGCACTGACTGTTAAGAGCAGTGCACTTGAAATCCAAAATCTCTCTGTTGCCTGAATTGAATGCGGAAATGTGTTTTATATTTTTAATTAAACCATTTACCCAATTACCTTTTCTTCTTCAGAATAATAACAGAATGAGGCAGGTTTGTGTTTTTTTTTTTTTTTTTCCCTGAAAGCAATGAATGTTCTTTTTATTTTTGCTAGTACGAATCTCATTTACATGGAAACTTTGAAGAATTTCCTTCTGTGGAAAATGAGCCACTGGTGGATTACAACCGCACGCACCGACTGAGCGCCTCACTGGGGTGGGTATGGCATGTGCTGTTTGAAAAGTGCTTGGTCAGGGGCTGTAAAGAATGGAGTTGTTCTCTTAAAAGGTGGCCTGTAGTGATTTCAGGTGTGCCAAGCAGTTTTAGACACACCTAATGTACCTTTATAGCAAACCCAGATTATTTGAAGAGATGAACAGGACGGCGTCCAAAAAAAGCTGTCACAAAGCTTCCATCAGACCAAGGATGTGTGTGAAGGAAAGTCTTTAAATCAGTACTTCCTTCTACTGTTTAAACTCTTTTTTTATGATAAGCACACAGTGTTTTAATCACCTGGCAGTGTCAGTTGTAAATGTAACATTAATTGTGTTGCCTTTGAAATGCTGAATGAATATTGCTGTCCATGGCATTGTTATGAGAGGGAATCTTCTAAGAAAAAATAAATAATCTCACTATCACAGAAATAACCAGTGAGAAGTACCTCTAGTTGTGTACTCAGGTGTAGTCTGTTTATTTTGCAAATAAAAATTTTATATACCAGCTGGTATTTGTACCAGTTACTTCCTCTTGAGGGTGATGCTTCCTTCCCTAGCCATGGCAGATACTAAATTGTTGTGGTGATGTACTCTGAATTTCCAGTTTTGTAAATTTTATCTTATATTTCAAATTTTTCCTTTTCCTAGATTCATATCTGGGCTAGTCCACATAACAAAGATTGAAGCATTTGAAAAAATGCTGTGGAGAGTCTGTAAAGGCTATCCCTTTCTTACCTATGCAGAGTTGGATAAGGCTCTGGAAGATCCAGATACAGTGAGTAAACGTTGTAATGATCAGTTTATTTCATTTGTTCTTTTCATGTCATTTGGAGGAATTGCTGCTCAGGTCTGTCTGCAGCAAATAGAAAAGATTTCCCAGTGTCCTTGGAGGAAAAACTATTTTGAAATATTAGATTTGTAAGATTTTAAAATTCAAGGTTGTGGAAGTGGCAGTTAATTTGTCGTGGTTCAGCTTGAGGAGTAGAGAACTTCACTGTGGAATAGTGGTGGCTTTATGATTGGCCACCTTGGTCAAAATACGTGGCAGAAACGGCAGCTTGGATATTTATTAACTAGGTCTGTACAGTGCATTGCCTTTTAATAGGCATTTCACTTGTTCATTCAGTAGTTAAGAAAGAGTCAAGTACAGCTAGTTTTCTGTGCAGTTTTTTCTGTGAATTTACAGAATTATTTTTTTGTAAATCAGTCATGGCACCCTAATCTGTCACTTTTTTTCCCCTTGAATTCTAATATGTTACCTTTTTAAAATACTCTTTTCTCACTAAGAATTCTGAGAGAGCAAATTATAATGTCTGATTTTCCCTGGAAGGTTTTTCTGGTTTTCTCTAATATTAAAAAAAAGAAAGAGATATTGACACAGTTGTATTTTATTGTTTGATCTTCACTAAACAGATGGAAGATTAATGCTACTAGCAGCTTTTTCTAGTTCATCTTTGTTACTTAGCTCTGTAATTGTTTCACAGTGGAATTGCTGGTTAAAATATAATTCATCAGCTTTACTTTTTATGTTTTTTAGGGTGAAACCACCAAGTGGGCTGTTTTTTTAGTGTCCTATTGGGGTGAACAAATCGGCCAAAAAGTTAAGAAGATCTGTGACTGGTAAGAAGTAAATCTAATATACGTACATTCCTTTATACCTGGGATATATTTTGTTTTCTAGTTGTTTTTTCCCCTGCACCCCTTTTTTTATAAGTGTTGACTTTTAGGCAAAGGGGTTTTTTTGTGTTAAATTTGTCCCTCCCCTTGTTGCACATCCAGCTCTGTAATTACGCAGCTTACAAATAAACATACGAATCGTTTCATTTGCGCTCTTTACAGGCAAAATACTGCCCCTGAGTCGATTCTGTTGCACGGTTATTAGGTGGTGTGTCACAAACCTGGCTGTGGCAGGGGCTTGGGTGGTGGTTTTGGTGGAGTTTGGTGGTTTAACAGAGCCCTGTGCTGCTGCAGCTATCGCTGTCACGTGTACCCCTACCCCGACACCACCGAGGAGCGCCAGGCCGTGGTCGAGGGGCTCAATGTTCGTATTCAGGACCTTGAAACTGTGAGTAAAGAAGAGATTTCCTTTTGCTGGAGCTGTTGCACTGTAGGTAATCATTGGATGAATCATAGTGTTAAATGTAATTTCTAAAGTACATACAGTTTTGGAGGGGATGGGACAGTAAGTTGTGTCGCTGGTCTCGTGTTGACGTATCTGTTAAACCTCACAGCACGTGGCATTGCCTTCTGTTCTCAGCAGAGGTCTGCTTGCCCTCCTGAAAACATGGCCCAGCACTAGACATGTGTGAGGTGCTCTTGCTGTGATCAGCACAACCATTGTCACATTCTCAGTGAGATCTTTGGTTTTTTTCTCAAACCAAGGTGCTGAATAAAACTGAGGAATACTTGCGCCAGGTCTTGTATAAAGCATCGGAATCCATCTACACTTGGGTAATCCAAGTGAAGAAGATGAAAGCCATTTACCACGTCCTTAACCTGTGCAGTTTTGATGTCACAAATAAATGTTTAATTGCTGAGGTTTGGTGTCCAGTGGCTGATCTCCAGAATTTGCGCCATGCGTTGGAGGAAGGCTCAGTAAGTCACCTGAATGCTCACTGATGTTAAAGCTTTTATCCTGAGCTAACTCTACACATAAAGGAAGAAATTTTTCATTAACAATAGACTAAAAGTAGGCACAGACAAATCTGGGTCTCTGTGTAAAACAATGTCTTTATAAGCAGAGCCTTTATTTAGTGTTGTGTGTAGTGATTTTTTTTCTTGAATAACTTATGTATTGGACCTGAGTCCAGCTGGGCCCACAGTGCTATTTGCAGTTCACGCAGAAGGTGCCAGTTCCCTTGCATTGTTTTTTGTTTTATGAGAGAAAATCTGTGATAATAAATCTTTGTTTTATAATATTGTGACTGATAAGTCTCATCTGATGCTTGATAAGAAGTAAGAATTAGAACACTGTGCACAATCTGTTTTTAGAGGGGGTACAAGGAATAATGGTTAAACTCTGGGCTTAATTTAATGGTATTTTTGGATTGGTGAAGTCGCTGATAGCGCAAATGTTTTCACTTTGATTAGATGAACAGAGATCTTACACAAATATATCTTCTGTCTGTAATTAGAGGAAGAGTGGAGCTACGATTTCCTCATTCATGAATACCATCCCAACAACACAACCTCCTCCGACTTTGATACGTACCAATAAATTCACCTCAGGGTTCCAGAACATCGTTGATGCTTATGGAGTTGGAAGCTACGGGGAGGTTAATCCAGGTTGGTCCTTCTGAAAGCTGAGCTGTGAGCTGTGCTGTTATTGCTGTTTGCCTTGATAACCTCGCTGAATTGGACACTGGCAAAGGCCAAATGGTGGCAATCATGCTGGTTGTTAGTAGCTGTTTTAAAATTTCTGTAGCACAAACAGTGCTCCAAGCAGCAATGGTTGTTTTTTACTGAGTTATTTTTGCATGAAAGATAGTGGTAATAGCTGTATAATTTTTGTTTTATATGTTTAACTTTGGGTAAGGAAGATATTTAAGGAAAAAAAAAAAAAAAGAAAACTGGTAATGGTAATTGATCTTGCTGAAGTGTAAAAATTCAGCTTGTTGTATAGCCCACTTTAATATATTCTTGTTGACTGGGTTATTCTGCACAGGAGAATGTACTTTATAATACATTATAATGTATTGTAATACATTATAATACATTATAAATGTATTTTACCTCTGTGGGTGAAATACCCACAGAGGAAGAACTGTTTGGTTGGGTTTTATTTCCTTGCCTCATCTTATTATTCTCAGCATTGTCAACTACTGCTCCACTCTGAAATTATCATTGCTACACAATAAACAACCTTTAAACTGAGTTAAATTTACAGTGTAAGGGGAAAGGTCTGTGAAACCTCTTTCAAACTTAAAAACTTGGAGAGATTAGAGGATGGGATTGCCTGGGGATAGTGCAGACAGGACGTCATCTGTTGTGCTGTGCCTGAAATCTGCTGTGTTGCCCCTGCAGCTCTCTATACCATCATCACCTTCCCCTTCTTGTTCGCGGTTATGTTCGGAGACTTCGGGCACGGGCTGCTCATGTTCATCTTTGCACTCCTGACAATACTCTATGAAAACCACCCTCGCTTAAAAAGAGCACAGGATGAGGTAAAAGGAGTTACAAATTACTGACTTCCCATCCAGCCAGATCATTTGAATAGTCACTGTGTGTCTGAAAAGTATTGGGTTTTGTGTGGGTATTTAATTAGGGGTTTTTGAAATTATTTTAGGATTTTCTGTGTTTAAAGCCCCCATATTCCTTGAGATTAATATTTTAAACTATTCACTTTCCTTGAAAGAGCAGAAATAATCAAGTTGTTATGAAAGACTTAGAAAAAATTGATACTTTGAAGCTTGTCTTTCCTCTACCATGGCTGCTCTACCAGTGATGTAGTTTACAAAATGTCATTACAGTGACAATGTGAGGAGAAAAGGATTTTTCAAATCCCACTTTACATTGTTTATAAAAAGAATTGCAGTTTGAAATTTATTAAACTTCACTTTAATTTTTTAATCATATGGATTGAAATGCAGGAACACCTACATCTCTCATTAGAATTATTTTCAATTAAGAATGCCTGCAAATGTGTAATCTCTTGTAAAGTAGTCCCAGGAAGGAAATGGCTTAAAAAGACCCTTCTTTAAAGTGAGGATGTGGGTGATAAAAGTCTCACTGGTGTGTCATGGGAGCTCATGTTCCTTTACGACCGTTCACAAATAAATTTTAGTTTCTAGAAGTCTTCATGTGTCCAAAAATATATTTCTCTTAGACATGTGTAGTTAACCTTTGCTCACACAACAGATGAATTCTCTGTTTTTTCCTTTCCCCCAATACTGACAGATAATGAAAATGTTATTTGAAGGCCGATATGTGATCCTGTTAATGGGGCTGTTTTCTATATACACTGGATTGATCTATAATGACTGTTTTTCAAAGTCAATAAATATATTTGGATCTGGATGGAATGTTTCAGCAATGTTTGAACAGAAGGTTTGGAGGTGAGCAGCATGTTTGCTATACCATTAAACCAGAGATGTATTTCCTGAAGCAGTTTAACCCTTTTGTTCATGTGTTTTAACTATCCTTTTACAGTTTGTCTTTACATTAACATTTTAGTTTATATTTTCCAGGGGTGTGTGTGTGTCTATATAAAGATTTGCAGAGAAATAAAAGCCACAGGTCTAGTTTTGGATTTATTTGTCCTAGGTCATGCTTCTGGAATGAATAGCTGAGCAGCATTAGCCTCTACTGAAAGAAATTAATTATTAATGAAGTAAATTAATTACCTGACAATCATTAGTCTCTGCACAGCTTTTCTTGATAGTTTTTAAAAAAAAAGGAGAAAAATAGTCTATGTGAATTGTCAAAACTTTTTCTCAGAGTGGGGATAACCTCACTGATTTGAGGT
The DNA here is from genome assembly GCF_009819655.1 of Sylvia atricapilla. NCBI lineage: Eukaryota > Metazoa > Chordata > Aves > Passeriformes > Sylviidae > Sylvia > Sylvia atricapilla. The sequence goes on from NC_089156.1 coordinate 11,874,074, forward strand.
GTTGTGACCACCCTTTGGTATTTAAATGTTCACAGCTTGGATCTCGTGGTGCCTTACAAAACAGGATGTGGCTTTAAATAGTCAAGACCACCGGCCACAGTTAAAATTTGAACAGTGTGTGTGTGCTGTGATACTGAAAAACTATATGAAAATAAAGTAGAAACTTCCCCAAATGCAAAAGGGAAAAGGTTTCGATTATTCTTTGGGTGATTGACAGTGAGTTTCATGTAGAAGCAAACTGAGAACTTTTAATGTAAGACTTTGAGTTCTAGAGGAATGGAGGATAAAATCTGTAAATTTGTTTTGAGAGATAGTGAATGTGAATTATACCCAGATTGTGAGGTTCTAGGTGTTTTATTTTGCTGTTGTTTGTATTAATCAGGACTTTTGTGCTTAGAAATCCTTTCTAAGTGTGACTGTGGGTGGGTTAGGTAAAGGAAAGCAGGAGCAGTGTCCTGCAGGGCTGAATGTTGTCATTATGTTTAAAGTGTCAAATCTGAGTGTGTTTTTCTTTCACTGCAGCCTTGAGGACCTGAAATCTAATCGGTATTTATCACTGGATCCAAATGTGTCTGGTGTCTACAATGGAGCTTATCCCTTCGGAATTGATCCGGTCAGTTTCATTCTTTTTCATTATCCACTTGTGATGAGCAGCCTTTGTCTTAGATGTTGGTATGTGTGTAAGTAAGATAAATGTGACTGAGAAAAAGATACATTTCTGTTCGCATTCTCTGTTCAACAAGACTTTTTCTTGTGACAAGTCAAAGATTGAACTATATTTACAAAACTCAAATTTCAGTTGTGACCTCCATTTGAGGTAGAATTCTGCTCCCCAGTAGAAAAAGGATACTGGTTTATTCCTGCTGTTATGGTGTTCTTCAATGCTGGTTTGGTGTTTTCTTCTTCAGATATGGAATTTGGCAAGCAACCGTCTCACTTTTTTAAATTCCTTCAAAATGAAAATGTCTGTGATCTTTGGAGTGACTCACATGACATTTGGAGTTGTGTTGGGGCTGTTTAACCACTTGTAAGTACAAGAAGTTAAAATAATACCAACATTGTATTTTTTATCATGTCTGGAATTATTACAGTTAATCTTGTAAGAGAAACTGGAATTGTTTTTTGAGAACAGAACAAGAGTAATTGTGAAAGCTGTTCTTAAAAAAAACCAATAATAGAGAGGTCTTCCTTCACATATGTAAGATGATGGTTCATTATTATACTAAAAAAATCTCAAAACAAATTAATACAAGACTTTATTTCATTTATTGGTAAATAAAGATACCTGCCTCTTATAGGTTTTATTTCCACTGAAATACCTGATAAAATTTCACTGAATAAAAAGAAGTCAGCTCTGGATTGTAATCTCAGTCTTGCTGTTTAAAAGTGATTTGTTTTATTGATATCATATTTGGTCTATGTTGGTAAAACTTACTTTTATTTTTTTCCCCATTTCTACCTTTCAGGCATTTCAAGAAGACCCATAATATTTATTTGGTTTTTATTCCTGAACTTTTATTCATGTTGTGCATATTTGGCTACCTGGTGTTCATGATCTTCTTTAAATGGTTGGCATACTCTGCAGAGGACTCCACAGCTGCCCCCAGTATTCTGATACAATTCATCAACATGTTCCTGTTTCCTAGTGGGGAAACAAAGAGCTTCTTCAGTGGCCAGGTGAGTGATGCTGCTCCAAGCTTTTGGGACTCCTGTGTTCCCTATGCAGATAATACTTTAGAGGAAAAAGGAGATGGCTTTTTCGACTTTGGATTTGGTGATCTAATCTAATTTTCCTCCCCTCCTCAACAGATTCCTCTGCAGAAGTTTTTACTTAGTGTTGCTTTTCTTTGTGTTCCTGTGATGCTGCTTGGTAAACCACTTTATTTATATTGGCTGCACAGTGGAGCCCGAGGCATAAGGATGTACAGGGTAAGTACTGAAAGGCACACACACATTTCTTCAGTGGTATTTTACTGCACAGAGTTTGTCCTTACTGGGTATTTCATAGAATGGGTTGGGTTGGAAGGGAACTTAAAGCTCACCTCCCACTGTCTCAGGTTTGGACACTGGCAAGGATGGGGCAGCCACAGCTTCTCTGGGCAAACTGTGCCAGGGCCTCCCCACCCTCACAGGAAATAATTTCTTCTGTATATCTAACCTGAATTTCAGTTTGAACCCATTACTCCTAGTCTTACCAGTTTCTGCTCAGTTTGGAAAGTTTTGGACTGAAACACATAATAGTACTTCGTTCCTCTAAATCTTTTTGCCTATGACTGCTTTAAGTTAATCTAAGAAATGACAGTGGCAGCCTGCTTGAAGAGATAATTCATTCCCATTTTGTAGAGTGGCTACAAGCTTATCCGAAAAGAAAGCGAGGAGGAGCTTTGCCTCCTGTCCTGTCATGATCTGGAAGAAGGTGGCAGCCATTCAGACAGCGGGCACAGAGAGGGGGATGCAGAGGAGGTAATGCTTTTACTTTATCTCTGCTTTGGATGTTCTTAAAAGCAAATTAGAAGTGGGCAATCAATGGATAACTTGTACACTGCATGCTGAGGAGTTTTGGAGGAACTCAGCTGAGCCTTGGTGTTCAATTTACTTAGTTTACTTAGAGTTATTTGTTGCTATTTTGTCATTATTTTTTGGTATTTTCAGACTGTTACAGTAAACCACAACTTATCTGCAGTAGAGAACAGAAAGAGTGCTTTATTTGCAATTAAGACTCTGTATCTAGGAGTACAGGTTTTCTTACACTGAAGAGTGGGATAAAAATCCTGCATTTTGTCTGGTTTTTGTGGTTAAACTTGAGGCAAGGTGGTGACTTGTTAATTAATCTTGGCTTTTCATCTGGACAAAAGTCTTTATGTCTGTAAATTACATCTTGTGATGAGGATTATTGCTAATGGGGGCTGGGGGGCATGGGCAGCATTCCTAGTCCCCACTCACTGCTGCTGTTTAGTTTGGGCAAATTTTTAAAGGTCTGGGCAGATTCCACTGATTCCATGTGAGTTGAAAGACAAAGAACAGCTTCAGTTTCCTAATGTGCAGAGTATTTATAGTTCTTGTCTCACTGGGGTAGCAGACTCTTGTTTCTTGTGTATAGAAAATATAAGAATTATTTGCTACAATAAAAGGTATTACACAAAGTAAGTGTTGAAATACAATGTTCAGACAAAGTAAGTGTTGAAATTTTTAGTAATACCAGTTTTGAAGCTTTGTTAGTAACAAGTATTTATATTTGGGGTTATCTTTCTGTCAGTAGCATTACAGATAATTACCCCTGCTTTTAAAGATGAAAAAATTGATACTGTAAACTTAGAACCTCAACAGAATGGAAACTGTAACTATAGCTGATTGTAGTATCCAAAGTTTTGGAGTATTAGATCATAGCCCTTGTGGAAAACATAAATTGCATTTGTTTTTATCTATCAACAAGGTAATATTGGAAAACTGTAGCATCTGATGGTTTTTTAATGTTATCTCTGTAATAAGGCTCTTCTACATGGCACACTTTTTACTTGATGTAAAATCAATTTATTACCCTTCAATAGAATTCTTCTTCCGTGCAATAAGGACTTGCAGATGAATGTTTTTGTTCTCTCATGTTTTGTTCTCTCTGTTAAAATTGATACAAGTGTATTTTTATCTTTTAGCTGAACTTTGCAGATGTTTTTATGAATCAAGCAATTCATACCATTGAATACTGTCTGGGATGCATCTCTAACACAGCCTCATACCTGAGACTCTGGGCATTAAGTCTTGCTCATGCACGTAAGTGAGGGTGGGTTTTTGGATATTTTTGGGGTGTTTTTTTCCCTCCATCTGTATTTTTAATGCTGTCAGAGGGAGGCTGGCCTGTTCAAATGATACTACTATGAAATACACTTCTTAATTAAAAAAAAATATAAAAAATCCCTCTCTTAACTGATCGTGGTCTATGGAAGCCTCCAAACTAAAACTGTGACTTTCTGTAAAATCTTGCTCTCAGTAGATCCGATTTTGACACTGAGGTCTATCTTTAAAGTTTTGAGGGGATGGGGGCAGCTCTCTGGGGAAAGGGATTGTTTATAGTTCCCATGTTCAGCAGGTCCTCAGTACCTGATCCAACATGAATAATGGCAACTTTTTGGTTTTTGTTAGAGTTATCAGAGGTTCTGTGGCAGATGGTGATGAGAGTGGGTCTCCGTGTGGATACGAAGTACGGTGTCTTGCTGCTAATTCCTGTTCTGGCATTCTTTGCTGTGCTGACAGTTTTTATTCTGCTGGTCATGGAGGGGCTTTCTGCTTTTCTCCATGCAATACGACTTCACTGGTATGTTTGGGGTTTTTTTCTGTATATCACTTCAGCATATACTGGCTTGTTTGAGAGGAATTTTTATGGCAAAATTTTAGGTGTCTTTATTATAAAGAGAGAGTGTAAAATTCAACAGCCTTGTGGCTACTGAGGTACATTTATTCAGTTATATTAAAGAAATGGTGTGTTGGATTTGATTGTTCCTCTGGAGTATTTTCAGTAGATTCAAATATTATATTGGCTTATGATGCATTTTAACATCAACCACATTCACAAAATATAAGTACATTTTGTAGTATTGCAACTTTTCATAATGTAGAATATTAGTAACTTGGGTGTTTTTAATTTCAGTCTGGTTATCTCACTGTATGGTTTCAGTCCATTTATTTGGTTCAACAGAACATTTATGTTAGTGAGTGGGGCTACCAACCCTTAAGTATTTTAATCCTTTCTTGGTCTTGCTGTGACAAGCTCTGCACTTTGGAGTGGATTCAGAGCATGTTTAGTTTGAAATCTGATGTAATTTACTAATCAATTTAAACGAAGTCATATAGTGTCCAAATACAGGAGGTAGAGCTACATACACGACAGATTGTCCTCATGATACTGCATGTTTGCAAAACAATTGGCTACAACTCACTCAGAACCAAATGAGTAAGCCAGAAGTAAGAAATGAGCCATTACAACTTGGGTTTAGTGTGTGTAGATCTCCTGAGAAACATAAAGTTACCCTGGGCTTACCCCGGACTGCGATGGGAAGGTTAAATAGCTGCATAGAAGACAAGTGAGAGGATTGGGGTTGGTTTTGTTCAGCGTCTTGGGTTGCACAGTTCTGTCCCTTGACAACTGATGTTGGATTCATGTACATTTTTTGGTTTTTTGTCTTGTTTCAGGGTGGAATTTCAGAACAAATTCTACTCCGGCGGAGGATACAAGTTTACGCCTTTCTCTTTTAAGCACATTTCTTTACATTTTAATAAAGATGGTGCGTTATAATTTGGCTGCTGCCAGCAGAAATGTTTGGAATTGTCTGCAAATAACTGTGTGATTGGATCTTGCCTATGAATGGTTTCTTGTGGAACAAAGTGGTTTTCACTGATTGCCTTATAATGCAGCCAGACAATTCTGCAAAACATACCTCCCATAGAAAGACATAGCAGATCTGGAGCATCTTGTAAAATATATAGATATAAAATGTACATTTTTCTTGATAAACTAATGTAAATTAATTTTATTCTTAAAAAAAAAAAAAAAAAAGTTGTTACTGCTTGTCCTGAAACCCATGTAGGCGTTTTTCTGAGTCTCTCTATTTTCTTGAATGGTTACTTTTAAGTTATCTGAAAGACTTCTCATTATATTAAACATTCACTACTACTCACATACCTAACCCAGCTGCATCTTGTGCACTTTGGGAACCATTCAACAATGCAATAGAAGCAATGTCTGTTTTCAGTCGGTATCCCAGGATGATTATAAAGTATGAATTTGTACACACCAATGCAACGTGCTCTTTTTTGGCCATATTTAAAATTGCACCGGAAATGTTATCTGTTCATTCTGGGTTCTGCCTGGAGTTACTACTTTAAGCTTTTGGAAGCCACACTGATATTTATATTTAAGGTTATGGAAGAAAGCAGGATTGGAAGTATAACTCCTCTTTTTTTTTCTTCTGTAATGAGGAATAACTTTTGCACATGGAATAAAGAATTGGCCTCGATCCCTGGTTCTGTTTGGCCGTAAGGACACACAAACAGCACTCCCTGATGTTGTAGTACCTAATTTATACCGCATAGGTGGACAGGGGTAGTTTTATATTATTTTTGTATCAGTGTGAAAACGGGGATATTGCCATGATCTTTTAACACCTGTGCCATAAGAACAGCACAAATTAAATTTTTGCACTTGTTTCATACGAATTCCCAATAAAGCCTCGTTTGCGCTGTGCCCAGCGGGGCCCTGTGTTCGTCCGTACGCTTTTCCCCGCCTCGGGCTGCGCTGAGGGGAGCGAACGGCCGTGAGGGATGGCGGAGTCTGAGGGGACGGAGCGGCCCCGAGGGATGGCGGAGTCTGAGGGGAGCGAGCGGCCCCGAGGGATGGCGGAGTCTGAGGGGACGGAGCGGCCCCGAGGGATGGCGGTGTCTGAGGGGAGCGAGCGGCCCCGAGGGATGGCGGAGTCTGAGGGGACGGAGCGGCCCCGAGGGATGGCGGAGTCTGAGGGGACGGAGCGGCCCTGAGGGATGGCCGGTGCCGAGGGGAAGGAGCGGCCCTGAGGGATGGCCGGTGCCGAGGGCAAGGAGCGGCCCTGAGGGATGGCGGAGTCTGAGGGGACGGAGCGGCCGTGAGGGATGGCGGAGTCTGAGGGGACGGAGCGACCCTGAGGGATGGCGGAGTCTGAGGGGACGGAGCGGCCCTGAGGGATGGCGGAGTCTGAGGGGACGGAGCGGCCCCGAGGGATGGCGGAGTCTGAGGGGAGCGAGCGGCCCCGAGGGATGGCGGAGTCTGAGGGGACGGAGCGGCCCCGAGGGATGGCGGAGTCTGAGGGGAGCGAGCGGCCCCGAGGGATGGCGGAGTCTGAGGGGACGGAGCGGCCCCGAGGGATGGCGGAGTCTGAGGGGACGGAGCGGCCCTGAGGGATGGCCGGTGCCGAGGGGAAGGAGCGGCCCTGAGGGATGGCCGGTGCCGAGGGCAAGGAGCGGCCCTGAGGGATGGCGGAGTCTGAGGGCAAGGAGCGGCCCTGAGGGATGGCGGAGTCTGAGGGCAAGGAGCGGCCCTGAGGGATGGCGGAGTCTGAGGGGAAGGAGCGGCCCTGAGGGATGGCGGAGTCTGAGGGGACGGAGCGGCGGTGAGGGGCGGCGGAGTCTGAGGGGAAGGAGCGGCCCTGAGAGATGGCGGAGTCTGAGAGGACGGAGCGGCCCCGAGGGATGGCGGAGTCTGAGGGGACGGAGCGGCCCCGAGGGATGGCGGAGTCTGAGGGGAGCGAACGGCCCTGAGGGATGACGGAGTCTGAGGGGAGCGAGCGGCCCTGAGGGATGGCCGGTGCCGAGGGGACGGAGCAGCCCTGAGGGGCGGCGGAGTCTGAGGGGAGCGAGCGGCCCCGAGGGATGGCGGAGTGTGAGGGCAAGGAGCGGCCCCGAGGGATGGCGGAGTCTGAGCGGACGGAGCGGCCGTGAGGGATGGCGGAGTCTGAGGGCAAGGAGCGGCCCTGAGGGATGGCGGAGTCTGAGGGGAGCGAGCGGCCCCGAGGGATGGCGGAGTCTGAGGGGAGCGAACGGCCCTGAGGGATGGCGGAGTCTGAGGGGACGGAGCGGCCCCGAGGGATGGCGGAGTCTGAGGGGACGGAGCGGCCCCGAGGGATGGCGGAGTCTGAGGGGAAGGAGCGGCCGTGAGGGATGGCGGAGTCTGAGGGGACGGAGCGGCCGTGAGGGATGGCCGGTGCCGAGGGGATGGAGCGGCCCTGAGGGATGGCGGAGTTTGAGGGGACGGAGCGGCCCCGAGGGATGGCGGAGTCTGAGGGGAGCGAACGGCCCTGAGGGGCGGCGGAGTCTGAGGGGACGGAGCGGCCGTGAGGGATGGCGGAGTCTGAGGGGACGGAGCGGCCGTGAGGGATGGCAGAGTCTGAGGGGACGGAGCGGCCCCGAGGGATGGCGGAGTCTGAGGGGACGGAGCGGCCCTGAGGGATGGCCGGTGCCGAGGGGAAGGAGGGGCCGTGAGGGGCGGCCGGTGCCGAGGGGATGGAGCGGCCCTGAGGGGCGGCCGGTGCCGAGGGGACGGAGCAGCCGTGAGGGATGGCCGGTGCCGAGGGGACGGAGCAGCCGTGAGGGGCGGCCGGTGCCGAGGGGAACCCGGAGCTCTCGAGGGGCGGCCGGTGCCCACAGAACCCAGCGCTCGTGAGGGGCCGCCCGTGCTGAGGGGTAACGAGCTCCCGTGAGAGGCGGCGGGCGCTGCGGGGAACCACCGCCCGTGAGGGGCGGCGGGCTCTGAGGGGAACGCCCCGATAGCGGCTGGTGCCCAGGGGACGCACCGCCCGTGAAAGCGGCCGGCGTTGAGAAGAAGAAGCAGCAGCGCGGGCCGGGCTCTGTACAGGAACGCGGCCGCTCAAGCCGCTTCCCGAGGCGGGCACGGAGCCTCCCGAGGCGGGCTGAAGGCGGGCAGCAGCCGTCGCTCCGCCCCGCGCCGTTGCCGTGGCCACCGGGAGGCGTCGGGCCGGGTGCCGCCATGAGCCTGGACGACGTGCGGCTGCTGTGGCTGCGGGGCCGAGCGCTCGCCCTGCTGGGTCTGAGCGAGCCGGCGCCTTTCGAGGAGCTGCTGAGCCGCGGCGAGGATGGGCGGATCGTGCTGCGCTTCTTCGGCCTCGGCAGCGAGGATGAGAGCGGGGCGGGCACGGCGCTGCTGCTGCTGCGGGCCGAGCGGCCCGGCCCGGCCGGTGAGGAGGGGATGGGAGAGGGTCTCCCTGCTTGGCCAAGCTCCCCCTGGGCACTGCCTGGCCCAAACTCTCTGTTTCCCCCTCCCTCAAACCCCTCTTTGTCCCATCTGCTGAATCGCAGCCCCATGACCCCTGTCTTTACCCCTTTTCTTGCCCCTCCATCCCTTGGGCTTTGCTCTCCTGAACCCCTTCCATCCCACCCATTTCTAAAATTTTGTCCTCTCTGTTTGTGGGATTTGCATCATCTCTCTGCAGTGTTATATCATGCTTTTCTCCCATTTTGTATTTGTGCCAGTGCAGGTGGCCCAAATGAGCGTTTCTATGTGGCTTTTAATGAGATTCCTGAAGAGTTTGTGTCAAATTCTACCGTGTATTTTCTGAAAGACACCAAAGGTATGTGCCCTGAAGAACTGCAGCCTCAGCATTTTCAGTTTTGCAATAAACAGCATTTCCCAATGTGAACATATGATAGAGACTGGAACTCAGGATAGTGCACACCCACCTTATTTAACTGGGTAGGAAAACACTCAGAATAGAGCCAGAGTCAGGAATGCTTCGTCATCTAACAGCATTTCTGTGTAAGATTTTCCTCCTCTGTCTGTAGAGGAAGAGTTCAAATCAAGGCACTGTTCTTTTGAAGAGAAAACTATTTTCTAACTACCAGGCTGGGTTGTAAGGATTTAGAACCAGGTGATGATGCTGAAGTATTTTTCATCCCTTTCTGAAAAAGCATTTGGACTATTAAAACCAGCACTAATTTCAAACATGACTTGCACCAAACGTCATAGTGTTTTATTGGAGTTTTAACTTGTTATGAAAACAACTTTATACTTTCTGTATCAATTAATTAGATTTATACTAATTTTTTGTATGCTGTTTAGAAAGAGTTGCCGTACCTAATGACCTGACTGAAGCTAATAAGATTCTTCCTGAAGTGATAAAGTCTGGTGTGCTGACTGATGATGCTCTCTCGATGCTAAAGGATGCCATCTCACAGGTAAATGGGTGACAGCTTTTATATATGAAATCTTGAATGTTTCTAGGAGTGATTTGCCTATTTAGTATTATATGGACCATGCATGAGAAATATTAATATTTAATAAGAGATCTTCATATGCCAAAAGGAAGTTTTTGTTAATCCTTATTTGATATTCTGTTTCACCACTTTTTACCAATATCTGAGAGTTATTTAAGGGTGTGACACCAGACGCCTCTATTTCTGTGGTGACAGATTTTCATAAAGGCATGCTGGAACTATTCCTCTGCAGAACTTGAGGCAGATAGAATGATGATAAAGACATGAAATGGAAGGAGACACACTTACATTAAATTTTAGTACAATATCTAATGGTTAAGTGAATTGCTAGTAGGCTTTTTTTTTTTTTTTTAAATATGAACTATCTATGGCACCTGTTTTTTAAAATATGAACTAATCTATGGCACCTGTTTCAATCCTAGTTTTCACCAGCTCTCTCCCATGGTCAGCAGCAGACTGAGAAAACTTCCTCTGATTCAGACAGTGAAAAAACAGATTCTGAAGAGATGAATTTATCTGAGGCTGACTCTGGGGCATCTGTGGAGGACTCTAATGCTGCAATGAGTGAACCCCAGCCCAGTAAACCAGGTGAGGTGAAGGTTTTGCCTCTGCCAGCACCGTGGTGATTAAAACACATGGCACTAGAACGAGGTTCACCTGCGAGTGGCTTTATGGAGAATAACAAACAGATTTGATTAAAGCTGCTCTTTGCTGATACCAGCTGTGCTTTTCTCACCCTGAAGCATAGCAGGCAGCATGGAGAAGTGGCTGAAATCAGTGACAAGTGTTTCAAAGAGTTTGGAGTAAGGGTAGGAGAGGGAGTAGACATATCCAGTGATGCCACGTTTCCAGTGCTGCCAGAGCAAGACAGTTGATGCTGTGTGCATTTCCTTCCAATAGGAGATCTTAAACTGGAGATGCCAACTGTAAATCTAGATAGAGAAGTGGCTATTCTTGCCACAGTGCCAGTAGTGGTTCAGTCCCTGAAAAGATGTGCAGTGACCTGGCAGAAATTAATATCCAGAGTTCTGGAGGAACAGCTGAAAAAGGTTCCACAGGTAATGTTGCCTATTAACTCCAAGATGCTTTTATTCCTGGAGACTTTGCTTCATTTCCCCACAAGAACTGTGTTAATTTTTAATTCCTCTTCATGTTTGATTGTTGGAAAACCATTTACTATTTCTTGAAAAGTAGTGAGGAACTGTGTGGCTCTGAGAAGTAGAATATAAATAAAATATGAAGTAATTCACTGCAGATCCTACCCACACAGGATAACTGTGGAATACTAAGGGACTTTTGTTATCTCCTCTCTTCTAAGAAGTCAAGAAATACTAAAAGCTGCACTTAATTTTTTTAATAGACAGCTATATTTTTTCCTTTTTTGCAAAAAAAAGTGTTCAAACAAAAGAAAAAATTCTTATTTTCAGGTTTTGATTCTGCAAACACATCTATAACTAATAGCAATATATAACTAATACCACTAAACATGCTGAGGGATTTTATGTCTATAAAGTTACCTGTGCAAATGCCATAAGCTCAAGGATATACTCCCCATAATGTGTGTACAGCTCTTTATTTCAGGGACCTTCTGTCTGGCTTTTTGCATGGTTTGAATCATATCAAGTTTCTCTCAGCATAAAGCTTATTGAAAAGAAGGAACAAATACAATCCTGATTATAAATATTAACTCTTGCATAATGGTAATTCAGCTTTTTTTATCTGATTCCACATTACTTGTAGGGTAATGATCCACTTGCAGAAATTGACCTCTGGTGTGAAAAAAATGCTATTTTAAGTGCTCTGACTGAACAAATAAAGCTTCCAGAGGTACAAAAAATCTTGGAAATACTGCAGGAAGCTGACTCCAAGTTGACTGGAGATTTACAGATAGTCTTAAGTGACCTCAAAAAACATCACATGGAAGCTCAAGATTGTGCTAAGTTTCTGTCAACTCTGGAGCGCCATTTGAAGGTACCTGTCCTTGAGAAAACTTGGTGAAGTTTGAACTGTACTTACCTGAGTTTGGTTTCTCTCTTGATGTAATCACCCTCTTGATTTTTTTTTTTTCACTTTTTAGCAGCAGTAAAGATAATACTCTAGATAAACAATTTATATTTAATTTTAAAAAAGAGATGTTTATTTTGTTTGAGTTTCGGTGGTGCTAAGGCTTTAAAGCTCAGAGCTGTGTCCAGCCTTGGGAGTTTTGTTGGCACAGCTGAACTGAGGGAAACAAAGATTTCTCTACTCCCTTTTTTAGGTAGTTTCAACCACAAATTACAGCTAATGTCCCAAAGTTTAAATTGTATTGAATATTGTTCAAACAAAGAGTTGAGCCAAAATTTAAAATCAGGACCTAAAATCATTTGGAGCAAAAGGTGCAGATTTGCAAACCTTTAATCACATGCATTATTTAGGCACCAGGATGTCTCCTTGTCCAGGTTATTTATTTAATAATGTTACAGACTTCCATAACCTGAGGCATCTACAGAATAACTATTAACCTACTGACCATAAATCTGTATATTTTCACGTCATCTTACCCACCATCTGCACTTGACAGAATTTATCAGCTGGCAGTGGGGTTGATGTGCTCTCACACACAATCCCTTCCCTGCTGAACGCCCTGAGGCTGGTGTGGATCATGTCACCAGGATGTCTCCTTGTCCAGGTTATTTATTTAATAATGTTACAGACTTCCATAACCTGAGGCATCTACAGAATAACTATTAACCTACTGAACACAGATTTGTATATTTTCACGTCATCTTACCCACCATCTGCACTTGACAGAATTTATCAGCTGGCAGTGGGGTTGATGTGCTCTCACACACAATCCCTTCTCTGCTGAACGCCCTGAGGCTGGTGTGGATCATGTCACGGTGCTACAACAAGGACGAGCGCATGGTGCCCTTCTTGGAGAGGATTTCATGGCACATTTCTGCCAGAGCGCGCGGAGTGGTGGATCTGCAGACACTCTTCAAGTAAGTGCTGGGTTTCTGTTTAGCTGGGCTGTGTTTATTAACAGCTTTGCTTGTCTTACACAAAGTGCAGGAGATGATGCTTCCACCAAAGAGGTGTCCGCATTTTTCAGCCATCTGAGGTTGTATTGGAAGGTCAATTAAAAGTCAAATCGTTTTGTAATTTTCATGAGTTACTAAATCAGCTCTGAAGAAATAGGTTTGTGTCCTCTTTTGTGCTGAAAGAACATAAACCAATAAAACAAATAGAAAGAGGTTAAAAAGTGGCATAAATATAACTGAAATCGCTCCTCAGGTTGTATCTCCTTTCAAAGTCACATTGAAAATAAGTTATAAGTTTTGCCTAGATCTTGTATACTTAGAAGCTGCTAGACCAGTATATTATTCCAGTCAAGATACAGTTCTTTTATCTGTAGTATTTCTATCTATAATATCTTAACTGTCTTGATTTGATTAATAGACAAGACATAGCTACTGCAAAAAAGAAAATAACAGAAGCCAAAAACACTCTTGAGCAATGGAAAAAGTGTTATTTTACTACATGTATCCGAGTTGAAGAGTCAGGAAGTAAGCGGTACTGGAAGTTTGACGTGAAACGTTTGTTTGAAAAGACGGATTATATGGTTTCAGTCTGTCAGGATCTGTATGATATTTTTCAGGTAGGACTATAGACAATAAATAAAGAGATTGTGTATTCACTGTCTTCTTCTGTAGAGGAGATTATTTTGTGTTGTAGGTGTAGATCTGTTAACAACTTCTAGTTTTGTGTTTGAGACCTGAGCGGTGCCTTTGATTCCAGCATTTAATGCTGGGGGTGGAACAACTTTTCTCCAAGTACTGTTTGGAGAAAGGTGCCACTGTGTACGTGGTGTGGACAAAGAGACTTGCAGCAAATGTTTCACACATTTGTGATTTTTGTGGGTTGCCATGTTAATGAGTTAGATAAAATACCATTTAAGTGTACTATAATAAAAATATTGGCCATCTGTGAATCTGTGTATTAATTGCAGGGTAACATATGAATGGGGAGATGCTGTGTTTAGGCTAATTTAAGTCAGGGTAATTAGCAATATGCTCAATCAGTAAATTGTGTGTAAAGTGGAATGAAAAGGACTAATAACTGAGTATTATTTGTTATAACAACTGAATTGCTGGGCTGTAGATTGTTGCTGTGTTTTTTCAGTGTCTCATATTAAAATGTTTGAAATTTAAATCACAGCACAAACTGATCATTCTCTGAGCGGCTGATATTTTTTGAAAGAAAAATTTAACAGTAATGTGTTCAGTGGCAGAAAAAAATATTGAAGACAAAGCTTTATGGAATGTTCTTCTGAATGAATAGGTCACTGAGGAGCTTTACAATATATTTATTCCTGAGCTGATAACTGTGACAGAAAATCCAAAGGCTGTTGAGGAGCTACGGAGAGAAGTAAATATAATAATTAGTCCTATGGAAGACCTGACCTTTGACCCTTTTAGCATGGAAACTGCACGTGACTGGGCATTTGTTATGGAAGAATTTAGAGAAGATGTTACAGTAAGTACCATTGTGATTGCCAAAAAAATAGTACAAATAAGCTTGACTGCTTTTATTAAAAAGTATTTTCCTTTTGCCACCCTTTCTTGGTTTTGCAGGATGAATTTCTGAGTGACAGGATTTCTTTGCTTTCTTTTTTTGTGTAGGATTTTGAAGAAAAGATGACAAGATTTATTGATGAATCTTTTACGACCCTTCGATCAGCAGAAGCTGCTTTTGACTTGCTGGTTAAGTACAAACACCTCCAGATTCGTGAAACCATTAAAAAGAAGTTAATGAAAAAGTTCCGTAATGTTTTGGAGCAATATAGTAAAGAGGTATTCAATTTAGGGAATTCTTATCCAGTACATGAAATTCTTTACTTAATGAAAATCATAAATCTGCATGTCTAAATACCTGTGTGGTGTCATTTACGATCTAAAAGACTGAATTTTTTGTAAATAAACATGATAATTGCTCTCATTTTTGGGTGCCCAATTGAAGAAATAGTCTGGTTAATTTGCTGTAATGTTGTGCACATCTGTGAGACACTGTGGTTACAGGAAGGTTCTCTGAATGCAGCAAGGCTTGTGGCTATTCCTGCACCTTGTAAGCAGCAGCTCAACCCTCCTGAGAAAATGGATCTTTATACCTTACAGCTTTCTTGTCATGGACAAGTTCATGGTATGATCAGAAGGTGTCACAGATTGACTTTGGAAGGCTAGAATGTAGACTACTGTATGCTGGAAACATTTTCATACCAGCTTTTTTCTTAATATTTCAAAGAACATTGAACTTCACAATAAAACATAATCTTCCAGAAAATGCTGCCATAATGGCAGCTCCACAAGAAAGAAAAATGAAGACAAAAATAATTATTTTTATCCTGCTGCTGGAATTAGCTTCAGAACTTGTGCTGTGTATCAGACAGCGATCATGGACAAGCACAGGGAAAACAATTCTTTGCAATATTTTATTCTCTTCTAGGTGGAAGTTGTTAAGCAAATCTTTGCTCAGAACCTCAAGGATCCACCTCGGTACAAGAACCATCCTCCAGTGGCTGGAGCAATATCCTGGTCCCGATCCCTTTGCCAACGGATCCAACACACCATTACTCGATTCCAGGAAGAAGAGGAGTTGCTTGCCTCTGAACGTGGAAACAAAGTAAGTTGGGTCTTTTGGTGAAGGAAGAAACACTTTCTAAAGATGTGAGAGTGCTCTAATGTGAGGGGAAGTCCCAAGTCCTTGCACACAGCAAGCCACAGATGTGAAAACTGGATTGAAACCTTCCCGCTGTTTCCCAGGGAGACAGTGATGGAATCAATTATGTTATTCAAGAGCCCAAATTCTCCAGTGTCTGCATTAATTACAGGGTGTTACATGTTCTCTTATCTAATAAAAACCAGAAACCATGTTAGGACAGGTTAGTTGAACATTTCTCACAGTCTTTAAAATGAGTTATACAGAGTTGTCCTTTCTAGGTGAAACAAATATATCTCCAAGTGGTCAAGAAGATGGAAGAGTATGAACATGAAAAATACTGTCAATGGAGAGAGAGGACAGAACAGATGCTTCCATTGTTACTGAAAGATACTCTACTGGCTGTTGTCACTGGTGGGGCTGCAACAAATGTTCATCCAGAGACTTCAGAGCAGGTGAAATGTAGGAAGATTGTGTACTAGGCTTCTCTGAGGGGAAAAACTGAAACCTACCTGATGGTCAGAGAGAATTTTCTGAGAGTAATATTTTAAACACAGATTTAGAAGGTCTGAGCTCAGAATTGTTTGTGGTCCTTTATAAGACACTGTTCCTGAATGACCTGGCAAATGATTGAATGTTGTTTCTCGTGTTCTTCTGTGCTGTAGTTCCTGTTAAATTTTAGGTTTTGGTAGAACATTTTTGGGACATTGCTGCAGTACTTGGGACTGAAGTTAGGTAGAGGCAGGTTTCCAGCAGAGATCTTGCAGAATTGTGTTCCTACTGATCTTTTGTCTGACTCTGAATTTCCTCTGGGATTTCAGTTGTAGCTGTTGCAGCAGTGTGTAAAGACAGGTGATTTGGTTTGTTTCTTGTAATCGACAGCTGAAAAGGTAGTTCTGTGTAATTTCTGATCCAAGAATGCTGAGGCTACTATCAAATTTTAAAGGCATTTCCACAAGCTCTGAATGTCAGTCATTCTGACTTTTACCTTCTGCCTTATCAAATGTCTCCAGAAACTCACCTTTACCTTGTAATGCAAGTTTGTTCCTCTCCATTCTGCTGCTCTTTCTTGTGCTGTAGACCTCTACAACAGAGGACCCTGTCACCACCAAGAAAAGTATCTGCTTCACTCTGAATTTTTCTCCTGAAATCCTGGAGATTATCACTGAAACAAAGTACATGGAACAACTAGGGCTTCCAGTCCCAGAAATGGCGAGATATATGGCATTACAGGAAGACAAATACCTCAGGTAATGCTGGAACAGAATATCTGCTCACACACAAGCTTATGGCTGCATTCCAAGTGATTTCATTCCAAACTGGAACAGGCCCTGAGTCATCACATTTTGGAAATATGAGAGCCCTTAGTGATTCTTTTTTTTTTAAGGGTACAATTTCTAATGGCCATGTTGGATAGATAAGCTTTTCTCTGGCACTCTTTGCATCTTTTATGCCGTAGGACTGTTATACAAATTAACAGCTTGTCCAAATCTGAGAGGAAAATAATTTGCAATTAATTGTTACTGCCATTTAGATTTCAACTCCTTTCAACTCAGTATTGCATTCTTTCTGTACAGCCTTGGGTAAGTCAGTTGTGTCCAAATTATCACAGACATTTAGCACACCAACGTGCCAGTAAGTCCCTAAGTGGATTTTAAAGTTCATAATGTGCTTCAAGCTGGAGCTGTCTCCATATCTTTCTGAGCTGGGGCAGGAGAGGTTTGTCCAACACTACTGCAACCATATGAAACTTCTGTTTTGCTTTCAGTGGGAAATAAATTGCACTTATAATCAATACATATTCACTGGTTAGTTCTGCAAATTTTGCTTTATATGGAAGTCTGAGTAGAGTAGAATGATGGAAGTTCTCTGCTCTTTGGTGGAGTTTGGGGCTGTTTTTCAAGAAAATAATTTCTTTTTGTGTTTCTTGCATTCCTCAGGTACACAAGTAAACTGAAAGCCATGCTGGATCGCTATCACAAATTAATGGAGATGATGAATGAAGCAGAAACCAAACTTCTTGATCAGTATGTGCAAGAACTCTGGAGAATGTTGAAATCCGGACACAAAAGACTCACGTGGAAGGCTGTAGGTAATGGTGATACTATTTTAAAATGGCCTTAGATGCTTATTTTCAGTTTAAAACATCTCCTCAGTTCTGCAGTCTATTTTTTGGTGAAACATATGATCCATCCTCTTGCCATAGGACAGAATAGCAGGTTAGACAAACTCTGATCCAGGAGATATTTCTTATGTTTTTATTATATTTAAAATACTTGAGATGGTTAGAAACCCTTAGCTAAAAGCTGTAAGGAAGCAAGATGAAGGATTAGCTGAGAAAACATCTAATCTATGATTTGGCAGAACCTTGGGTCATTCTTAGAGATAAAACATGTCTGGTTGTGGCAGTTTTGATGCATTAATGAAATACTTGTTTAAAGAGAAAAAAACACAAATAGTTATAATTTATTTCCAGGTATTGGTGAATTTATTCTCCAATGTACACAAACCATTGGGAAGTTAGAGTTACTTGTCCATCAGATTCATAATATTTCTGAAGACATAAACAGCAAACTTCAGTCCATTGAATCAACAAATCTCTTTAAGTTTCCACACCCAGAAAACGGTGACGAGCATCCTGGTAAGTCTTTATGTTTTCCTTTCCAAGCTCTGTGGTGTTTTATTTTTCTTTGTCTGCTACTTTGTGTTTTTAATTGCTAAGATCAACCCTTTTAATTGTTACCAAAGCTGGTTATAGTAGTAATTCAGTGTGTAACAGAGGATGGAACTGGTTTCCTCAGATGGGAATGGCAGTGAGCTGGTTGTCTGCCAGATCTTTCTGTCAGTTGAGTGGGTGATGGATCACATTTTTTTTCAATACTTTGTAGCTGTACAAAGATTGCTATTAAATAATTGACTCCAATTAAAATCCATATTTCAGAGGGCTGAAATATTAATAAATTAAGCTTTACTAAGGGAAGATATTTTTTATCATTGTATAAGATCAATTTCATATTCACAAATAAAACCCAGGTAATTATTCCAGTAGACAAAACTGTTAGATCTTTTGCAGTTAATAATGCTATTTTTTGTATCTGTTGCAGGACCAAAAGAATTTTTTGACTATGTTAAGTGTGAACAAGTAAAAGAAGTGGAACAACTGGTTAAAAAGTATTCTGCAATTCCACAATTGCTAATAGAAGTTGAAAGACGAGTTGCCAGTACAAACAGTGGCAAATCTCCAAAATTAGCTTCCTATTATGCATATTGGGAAAACAGGATTTGCCAGGCGTTGACACAGTTAATTGTGAAGTAAGTCAGTTGTTTGCTTTAATGGGTTTCCAGTCCTCTTCAGGTTCTCCTGGATGTGTTTATAAGTGTGTGGACTGACATTCTGTTTGAACCCATCAGTGACTTACAGTTTGTGGAAGATTTTTATTTCTACTGGGTTTTTTTCTTCTGAAGAATGGAGAACTGATAACAATCTGAGGAAACCCAGATTCTGAGAAAATGGGTATTGGCATGTTATTGGCAGAAGAGAGAAATAAGACACGTTTTCTGTAACACGTGTAGTTGCATTTCCCTGGTTCATCTCTAAAATCAAGGTTTTGTTCTCTTAAAGAACAATGATTTTGAGAACTCGGTATCTGGGTGCCAGACCTCTCCCTGTACTGCATGGGACATGAGTGCAAAAACAAAGGTTTTACTTGTTCTGCAGTAGCTGAGGCCAATGCTGGAGCAAGATATTATGAAGGCTCCTCTCACAAGCAAGGTATTATTGCAATACAGCTTTGCAGCTCTGTTTTAATATCTGTCTGAGCTTCCAACCATCTCTTCTTCCCATGATCCCTGTTCTGTAATCTGATCCACGCCCAGATGACTTTGCAGTGATTTCTTGTCTGGGCTCTTGCAGTGAAGTTGACCCCAGTCTCAGGATCCTTTTGCACCAGAATATCTCCATTCATTCCTTCCAACAGCTTCTTTTAGCAAGTCAGGCTTTTGCATTAAATCAGTGGGACAGTTTTTCTCCTAGACACATCAGTGTTGGCAGCTGGAATCAGTGATAACTCAGGTTATACAGATCTAAGCATACACTTGAAAATTTCAGCCTCTCTTGGACATTTTCCCTGGGGCAGCACTTGATTATTTCTCTCTTTGACACTATTTTTTTCCTTTCTCAGGAATTTACAGACTTTTAATGCAGCTATTGTTGCAAATGTGCCACTGTTACAAATAGAAGTGGTTTTATCTGTTCCTGAGATAACCCTGCAACCAAATGCCAGTGAGATTGAAAAAATGACTCTGCAATCTATCCAAGACTGTGTTGAGGTCACCAAGGTGATTTTTGATAAAGATTTCTTTTTGCTTCCAGATTTTGCTTGTGATTATAATGAACTAATTTTATGCTTGAGTAAACATAAATGTCAATGGGGAGATTAATTTTGCTTTATCTTGAAATCAAAATATCCATTGGTCTAATTTTACAGATTGTCCTAATTTTACAAACTGATAGTCAAGGGAAAAAAAAAATCCATACAACTTTTACTGAGATAAAATTGTTGATTACTTTTACTTTTTAGCAGTTTTGCCAGTGTAAGGATATGATTTGGTTCTGTAAATCAGCATACATCAGAAGGAAGTAAACTTTTCAGATTGCACTGCAGGTGTTGCTTTCTGATGTATGAATAAGCTGGTGGAATAAGGAACATGAGTGACTTCCTCTACACTACATTACATTACATGAGAAGCATCAGAAAAAAAAGTTCAGAAAATGTTGGAGAAAGGCATGTAGGACAGCAAATACCTAGATGAAGTATCTAACTGACTGGTAATGATGTAGCAATATTTTCCTGCATAAATAGTTTCACACTGAACTGCTTTCCTGAAAAGAGGCCAAATAATGTGACAATGTTCCTGCCCTCTGCTGATGGACAAATGATTCCAGATGTCACCTGAAATGAATAAATTCAGTTTAAGTGTGCTTTTTTTGCCGTGCTCCACTGCTGCATTCAGACTGTTTGAGCCAATACCTTTTCCTCTCTGTCACGTTTATTGTTGCTCAGCAGAGATTTTAGAAGCAGATTGAATAATGCATGGAGAAGTTTTGTTAGGATGAAAACTTCTCAAGTTGATGGGGAAGTGTGATCTCATTTTTGCTGTCAGAAAAACAACTGATTTGAGAAATCACTTATACCACTTCCTACATTGTGTACTAAATAATGATGAATTCCTTCTCTGAATGGGAAGAAAGCTTTGGAACAGGCTGTGCAGGGAAATGGTGGAGTCTCCATCCCTGGAGGATGTGTAGATGTGGCACGTGGGGACAATGTACAATTTAGGGGGTGACTTGGCAGCCCAGGACTGCTTGCCCTCAATGATCTTAGAGGGCTTTTCAACCTAAATGATTCTATGAATGATTTAACTAAAATGACTCAACAAGGTGATTGTTTTCTGCCCCTGTCTTTCAAACTCCAGCATTTCATACGATGGATGCACGGTACATGTATTGAATGCCCTCCTCAGCACGTCAAGGCAGATGAAGTTGTCACTTTCAGCTTTTACAGTGACGTCTCCCAGAGCCCTCTGATAACTGAACAGGCTGTTCTCATCACTCACAATGTCCACAAACTCCTGGCTTCTCTCAGCAAGTGTTTGAACCAATGGGAGAGGTATGAGCTGCTGTGGAAATCAGACAGAGACACAGTGCTGGACCGTTTAGCTGCAGAAAAGCCTGCCTGTGTTACCTTCGATGAGCAGTTGCAGTTCTATATGAAGATAGCTCAGGAAGTGACTCAACAGCCCTTGATTATAGATGAACAATTTATCAGGCTTCAGCTGGCTCCTTTGGCCTCTGCAGTGCAGGAGAATGCTAAAAGCTGGGTGATGTCACTTGGGAAGTTGCTTAATGAGTTAGCAAGAGAGGAGCTCTTCAGCCTTCGAGATGAGATTCAGGTAGATGTTTTCAGTTTGGGGTGTTTTTTTTTGTTATCTTTATCATGTAGACTAGAAATGAAGCTGGCATGTTATTTGCTTGTGTTTAACTTATTATTGTAATTCTGACAATTGCTTTGTCAGTGCTGATTCTGGAAATGATTTTTACTTTTTACAGAGATTATCAGTGAATGTGAATAGACCTCCTGAAACCCTGGACGATCTCAGAGTTGTCCTGAATGCATTTGGGGTGGTCAGAAGCATATCCACGGATGTGGAACTGAGGTACTTGGAGGTTGCAGAGAGATACAGAACTCTTGCAATGTACAATATTCCGGTAAGTGCACATCTGATCAAACCTTTCAGATCTCAGCTAAGGGAACAAATGCCTCATGTGTGAATGAAGAAGTGTTTTCCTTTTAAGACGTGTTACAGATTTAGTGTTGTTGAGGTTTGAAGGCATTCCCTTCTCAAATCAGTATGTCCACTTTAAAATGGACATATGGCATGTCTTTAAACCTGATTAAGCTCACTTCAGTACTGGTTTTGTGTTTTGCAAATTTATAACGTGATCACTTATTCCTCAGTTTGTTGTGAAAGTGTGTATATCTTATATAACTTACATCTTGTAAGTGTTGCTACTTGTTTTGTTTGAGGTGCCTCAAGAAGAGCAGGCGAGGTCTGACAGCCTTAGGGGAGCGTGGGAGACTCTCTTGATGGAAGCAGCAGAAGTCTGCCGCCACCTGGATTGTAAAGGAGGTGTAAAAGAAGCCTTCACAAAGGTAATATTTGTAATTAGCATCGGAAACAATTAGAAACGGAAACTACTTAATGGAATTTATTTAAACGCTGCTCTTTTTAGGTGACACAGCAACAAGTTGAGGACTATAGCAAAGAGACAGAAGATTTTTTCCAGAAACTCTTGACTGAGGGGCCTGGTGTTGTTGGGGATGATCTTGATAGAGGTAAATGTATTAATGTGTGCGATGTTTTGAAAATATTAGTATTTGGAAAATTCAAATTTTATGTAAAACAAGAAAATTATGCTTTTCTTATTAAAATACAAACTCATCAGCTGGGAATGTGAACATTTTTAGTGCTGGAACATCTACAGTCTATCTGCAAATTCTGTCTTATTTATTTCCCATGAACCCTGTGATGATCTAAATGGAAAAATTCCTCTCCTTTCCCAGGACTAGAACTCATGGCTATGTTTGAAAAAGAATTAGAGAGACTGGAAAAAAGGCAGCAGGAACTGGGCAGTGCTCAGAAACTTTTGGGCATGCCAGCAACAGCATACCCAGACTTAATAAAAGCACAAGAAGATGCAAAAGCCCTGAAGCAGGTCTATGATATTTATGCACAACTAAAAGTGAGTGTCACTCTGGGTCCGCAGGGACACACGTGTTCATGCATAAACACACAGCAAAGGTGGGGGACAAGAGGAGGCTGCATTGCCTCCTGGTTACTGTCAGCTCTGAAGCCTTTACATGCAATAAACTATGCCCTGTGAAATGATTTTAATAATATTAGTGCAGCACTGTCAGTGTCTCCATGGTGGACCAAACAAATCTGCTCATCAGATGGGAACAGACTTCTCCCAGCCTCTAGTAATTATTGGATGGTTCCTAATCAGTTCAGGGAAGCTACTTTTGGATATAGGATGTGTACAAGTGCCAGTGGGTATCTCAGGCTTTAATTATTTTTTAAGAAGTTTTATTTTTCCAAAATTTAAATGCCCTGTAAAGTATGTTCCTGTTCTCCATATTTTTTTTTTACTATTTTTTATACAACTGACTGTATTTGGCTACGAATCTGTCTTGGACATGGACTTGTCTCTCCCCATGTTTGTAAAATGTTAATACAATTGCATTTTGGGGGTTGAAACTAAAAGGAATATGATTTTTTTTTTTCCCGTCTTAATGTCCTTGTTTCCAGGCAGCTAAAGAGGAGTGGTCTCAGACACTCTGGATAAACCTCAATGTCAGGATTCTTCAGGAGGGAACCGAAGGATTTCAGAAAGTCCTTCGGAAGCTGCCCAGAAAAGTGCGGGGACAGCCAATAGCTGTCCAACTGGATAAAAAACTGAAGGCATTTCTCAACTCCATTCCTTTGTTGCTTGATTTGAAAAATAAAGCTTTAAGAGAAAGGTTTGTTTTGATTTATTTACATCACTATGCATAGAAGTATTTGATGTTAGAACTTTCAGTTTCATTACTGGGGTAGTGCCACGTCCTGAAGCTTGAAACTATTTCTGGCTAATGAGCTTGTGTAATAGCATGAAAGATGCTGCCATGACTGGGATACTTTATGTATTCAAACTGGTAGTTCTTGTTTTAACAGCAGAATGCTGAACATGAGTTCATTATTATATGTTACAGTTATTTGTGGTTTTTACTGTATCGTGGTGTTAAACTGATGTGTCAATTTAAAACAGGCATTGGGAAGACCTTATGGAGAAAACAGGAACAAGGTTTGAAATGAAAACAGAAACATTCACTTTGGAAAATATGTTTGCCATGGAACTTCACAAACACAAGGAGGTTATTAGTGATATAGTTGGAACTGCTGTTAAAGAACTTGCCATTGAGAAGGTAATGTATTGAATTACAGAATCATAGTAAAACTCGAAAGACAAGGATGACAACAATCAGTTTTATTTAAGATTTTTAAATTGGGTTTTAATGACTGCAAGTTTGACCATCTTCAGGGAGGTGCCATGAGCTACCTGAGCTAAGATCTATAACTCTGTTAATGAGCTCCTACTGGCACAGGATGCTTGCAGAATTGGGTTTGGCAGCAGCATGTTGGATTTCTTTGACTGCAGGAAGAGAGTTTGTCCTATGAAAATGGATCTGAAGAAGGATCCATTCTCTTCCTATCATGCTTTGAAAGAGACATTTCTTTATAAACCAGAGTTAGAAAATCTGTGCAAAAAATTTTGCTGGATTTGCTGGTTTTTTTTTTTTTTTTTTCTTTTTCTTTTCTAGGATTATAGTTCTCTAGTTTTTGAAGACTGAAATGTGCATCCTTTTATGTTCACATGCAGGGAATTAAGGAAATAATAGAAACCTGGGAAAATATGAAATTCCCTGTAGAAGTATACACCAAAGGCACTGAGGCACGAGGCTATATTCTGGGATCTCTAGAGGAAATTTTGGAGATTCTTGATGACAACAATGTCAATCTTCAGAGTTTTTTGGGCAGCCGATTTGTGGGTCCTTTTCTTTCATCTGCTCAAAAATGGGAAAAAATTCTGTCACTGATCAGTGAAGTAAGCGAGGTAGGAGGAAAGTTCTGGACTATATAATTAATGTTTATTATTTATAATCCAAATTTTCCATTGTACTTCTGTTTCCTCTTACGATAACTTTTGATTCTTAGATGTGGATATCAGTTCAGAGAAAATGGATGTACCTGGAGAGTATTTTTGTTGGTGGAGATATCAGATCACAGCTTCCAGAGGAAGTCAAAGTATTTGACCGTGTAGACAAGATGTTTAGACAGGCAAGTAACTGACTTGTGATCACCATAATTATTTAGTGCATTTTGCTTCCAGTTCCACAGTTACTTCCAGTGTTCTGTGACATGTAATACTGAAAATGATGTGCTATAATTCATTGAATGTGAGATTGGGAAACCCAGGAATTTTGTGTTTTACTTTACATCTGTCATAACCAGAAGAATTCTCCTGATTTAGCTAAGGTGAGCAGAGGTGAAATCCTTGGCTGGCAGCATGGGATAGGCAGAATCTCCTTTTCCTTTCATTGTTCACAACTTTTTACTTTTACCTTGATAAGAAAAGCTTAGATGTGTTCCTACTGATTGAGGACCTATTACGTGCTAAAAAGGCTTTTCTGCTTCATGCCACTGTTCCCATACTAAGCACATTTTCCTGGTATGAATATGGCTTACTTTTCTGTTTCCCATGTGCAAAATTGAGAGTACTGTGATTTTGAAATGTGATTGATCACTTCTTGAAGTATCATTGTGTACAGGAGCTAAGTCTGGTATGTGCTTAAGCTGGCCTGACTTGCTTTTAGAACTGTATCTGCAAAACTACCTTCATGTTTTCATACAGCACTGCAGCACCACAAAACCATTTCAAAACCTTTGATTCAATTCCATAGGGACCTGTACTACTTGTGCTGTTCTCATGCTTTGTCATTAATTAAATATAATTTAATATAACCTATTGCTGTTCTACATTTTCTAAACTTCCTTTCTCCCTGTGTAGATAATGGATGAAACTGTAAAAGACCCGACAATAAAAAAATGCTGTGAAACCCCAAATCGTCTGTCAGACTTCCATCATATAAACAATGTGCTGGAGAAATGCCAGAAAAGCTTGAATGATTATTTGGATTCCAAGCGAAACGCTTTCCCAAGATTTTTCTTTATATCTGATGATGAGTTGCTCAGTATCCTTGGCAGCAGCAGTGCACTCTGTGTCCAGGAACACATGATAAAGGTACAATGTCTGCCTTTCCACAGTGCCTTGTGCTTTTAGGTGCTTTAAAAAGTTTAACAGTCTGTACTGTTCATGCTCATAAGGACGCATGAATATTTTTAGCATGTAAAGGGAATCCTGGTAGCATTTTGAAGAAGCATCTGAATAACCTGAGCAAATCTGATGCACAGTCTCTGCTGCCTCTCACACTAGTTGGTAGCAGTTATGGGAGAGGAACATTCAAGATACACCAGAATGATTTATCTTTAAAAAACTTCCCTCATAGATTGTAGTTCCTCCTAGCTCTTATTTTCTAGGAGAAGAAAAAAAAATCGATGCCATTTGGGCCTGATTATTTGCTTGATATTCTGCAGTTCTGCTGCTGGGCTATCTATCAAGCATTTGTATTTGATTACTTAGGAGTCAGATCCATTTCTCTGGAGGAGAGCCAGGGCTGCATGCACTTACATCCCGGAGGCTTTGTTTCTAAAATGCCGGTGAATTCCTTGGTTGGTGCATTTCAGATGTTTGACAATGTAGCCTCGCTGAGGTTCAAGGACGGTGACAATGATGAGAAGATTGCCACGGCCATGATCTCAGCTGAGGGGGAGGTGATGGAGTTCCGGAAGGACGTCCCTGCTGTGGGCAGAGTGGAGAACTGGATGACAGTGGTGCTGGAGGAAATGAGACGGACCAACAGACGCCTCACCAAGGAAGCCATTTTTCGATATTGTGAAGACAGAAGCAGGTGAAGCAATCAGTGTCAAGGATAACACAAATTACCTTCTATGTTAGTGATATAGATATATAGAAAAGTTAAGGCATAATTTTACAATCCCTACAAAATTTAGTCTGTGTTTCTCTAGGTGGAGGGATATGAATACATTCCCACATACTATTTTAACCAACCGTGAAGAATGCATAATCTGTCATATCTATTTTCCTAAATCTTGAGTTTTATTTTTGATGTTGTGTGTTCAGTAGGTTTTTCTCACAGTGAATACCAATTGGCAATTTTATACCTGGAACAAGCAGCTTTTCCATCAGAATATTTCCTAGGCTTTTGAAATCCCACACCATACTTTTAGAGAATTCTGTATATCTCTGAAAATTTTGGCTCGTGTTGTAGCTGTTGCAGGAACAGGAGGAAATTTTTTGTTGTTGTTGTGCTTTTTTCTTCTTTCCTGATCAATTACTTAAAATAAACAGTAACTCAGCTTCCCTCACTATGTGTTTCCCATAGAGTTGATTGGATGTTGCTCTTCCAAGGCATGATGGTGCTCGCTGCTAATCAAGTGTGGTGGACCTGGGAGGTAGAGGATGTCTTTCGGAAAGTGAAAATGGGAGAGAAGCAGGCGATGAAATTTTATGCTAAAAAAATGCACAGGCAAATCGATGACCTGGTTACCCGCATTACGATGCCCTTGAGCAAAAACGACAGGAAAAAATACAACACTGTTCTCATCATCGACGTGCACGCCAGAGACATCATCGATGTGTTCGTCAGAGACAGGTAAACACAAACACACCACCACCTCCAGCTCCTGAGCACAATGCAGATCCAGGCGCTGCAGCGCCATCCTTTTGAAAGCTGACGTGAGCTCTGTGGTGGCAGCATTCTGCAGGCTCAGGAGTTCGAGTGGGAGAGCCAGCTGAGGTTTTACTGGGAGCGCCAGCCGGACGAGCTGACGGTGCGGCAGTGCACCGGCGCCTTCTCCTACGGCTACGAGTACATGGGGCTCAACGGGCGCCTCGTCATCACCCCGCTCACCGACCGCATCTACCTCACCCTCACACAGGTGACACCCTCAGGGACACTGCGCTGACCACTTGGTACACCTCCACGGTCACCTCCTTGTTTGGTTGTTGCCTCTTCCTGCTGTCTCCCGGTGTGAGCGCTGAGGTGGTGGAATGGGGTTGTGATATCCTTTTGTTATAAATGATAAGAAGCCGATTCAAAAGAACAGAATTTATTTAGCAAATTAAAAAAACCCAACAATTAAAAGCCACAATAAAATTTGATAACATTGATCAAGTGCTGGGTGGGCAGAGTGACAGTAACAAAGGTACCATCCAACCTCAGCCACACACCACTGGGTCTCGGCGTACAGTTTTTGTACAGTTTATACGCCCTGAGGCTAAGTCCATTGAAAGTCCAAATATTCATGTATCTCTTTATTTCCAAGTGAGGTCTTGAAAGGGGTTCCCATAAATATGAAAAGACGTTGATAGTCTTCCTGGATCTTGTCTTTGGGGTGCAGATTTGATCATCATGCAGATCCCCCACCCAGATTAATATCAGATGTCAATCAGCTGTGAAGTGGAGGCCCATCATTGATGAATGGCCCATCTCCAGTCCGGCCATGTCATTTCTGTTGCAAATGTGGTTTCACATCTTGCACCACAGGTCTTGGAATCTCAGAGATGCCCTGGAGTAGCTTTTTAATAGACCAAATCTTTGATACACGAATGTATACATTACATTTACCACACTTTCTCGCCTTGTTTCCTCAAAGACGATGTAGAAGGCGTTCACAGATAGAGTTTTTTGTACCCAAGGGTTCATTTGTGGGTTTGTTACCAGCCTAATGTAAATCTAATCCAAGTTTTGCTTTGGTTTTTGGTTTATCTTCGAAGGCTCTGTCGATGTTTTTGGGAGGAGCACCAGCAGGGCCAGCAGGAACAGGGAAGACAGAAACAACCAAGGACCTGGCCAAAGCGCTGGGCTTGCTGTGTGTAGTGACAAACTGTGGAGAAGGCATGGACTTCAAAGTAAGAGCTGAAGATCTGTGTTCTCTGATAAAATGCCAATTTCTGCCCTTTATCAGTGCCCAGGATAAGGACATACTCTAAACTTCTACATAAGTGTCTCCCTTAGAGCTAGCATGCTGTTTGATAATTAAATTTAGTAAAAAAAGTCAATTTTGAATAAATTCCTGAAGGAATTTCAGGCCCTCTCAAGCAGGGGAACAATGACTGTATGCTCACATACTGTCATTAAACACACATATGTGTGTGTTTAAGTTTATGGTAGGCAATCTGCACTTGGAAGTTATTATTTCAAGACCTTATGACTGATGAACATCCAGAGGTTTATCCACCGTTAAGAATTCTAGCATGCTCCAAAGTTTTTTGATGCTGAATGTTTTACATAGTCACTACTGAGAAGTTTTTCTTGTTGTTCCTTTTAGGCAATGGGTAAAATTTTCTCAGGCCTTGCCCAGTGTGGGGCATGGGGATGCTTTGATGAGTTCAATCGCATCGATGCTTCTGTGCTTTCAGTCATTTCTTCCCAGATTCAGACCATCCGAAACGCTTTGATGAATGGGTGGAAAAGATTTCAGGTAAACATTAAAAAAGAAGAGTAATTGTGAAGGCTGATCTTGGTTTTCAGGCCAAGATACAGGGTTAGACCCCATCGTTAGATCAAAGGGCTGCTGCTTCTGTAATTCACTTTGTGCTGAATATTTTAAACTCCTAAGTATGTAGTTTTGGTTTGAAAGATGTTAAATCCTTGCTGATTGCCAAATCCTTTGCTAGGTTCTTCCTTTGTGAAACGAGATAAAAGTGATCTTAATAGGATAATAGCAAGTTAATGGGGTAATTGTCTGGTAGTAATGAGGAACAGCAGTAATTTAACTTGATGTGGATTGTAAGGCTTTATTTACTGAGGCTTTATTTACTGAGGCTTTATTTACTGGTGCTTATTGGAATTCAAAAACCTCAGACAGAAAATCTGAAGTGTGTGAAATATCTTAAAGAAGGTACATTCATCCCACTGTTTGTATCAGGATGACTGTCTAAAGCTAAATATTTTAGCACTTTGTCCTAAATGGGTGCCCCAGTATTACTGGTTTTCTCTTTGAGCAAATAGTATTTTTTTTTGGTTCCTAATTCACGTTGTTCTAATGTTTTCTTATGCCTTTAGTTTGAAGGACAGGAGATTGCCCTCGATAGTCGTATTGGCATTTTTATTACAATGAATCCTGGTTATGCTGGCCGCACTGAACTCCCTGAGTCTGTAAAAGCTCTCTTCAGGCCTGTGGTTGTTATTGTACCAGATCTTCAGCAGATCTGTGAAATAATGCTGTTTTCTGAGGGGTTCCTTACAGCAAAGGTAAGAAAATTCTGTTGTTACCTATACCCATGTACCCACCCATGTTTGCATGGCCAGTAAGTAATGATGTCCACATTCATGATCATTTAAATTAAATCTCAAACAGGTCCTGGCCAAAAAGATGACAGTGTTGTACAAGCTGGCAAGGGAGCAGCTTTCTAAACAGCATCACTATGATTTTGGACTGAGGGCCCTTAAGTCAGTGTTGGTAATGGCTGGAGAATTGAAAAGAGGATCAGCAGATCTCAGTGAGGTAGATTTGCTGCTTAGTTACCCTGGGCATATAATCTTTTTCATTAGAAAGAGAATGTGCTTCCCTATCTGATGTAGTTTGTTTAGTTTGGAAATAGGAACACTGGTGTTATTTGTCTTATTTCACTTCATTCTTACTGAGTTTCATTGTGCTCTCTGCCACTATAACTCCAGTCAAAGTAGGGAAATCTATGGAAAATGAGATTTTTTGCTTCTTAACTCCAGGATGCAAATAGCCAGATGAATATCTCTGGATGACTAGCAAAAAACTGATTTTTGAACAGTGAGTGCTCCAGCTTGGGGAAGCTGTGGTGTGGTCACTGCAGCCATTTGGCATTTGATTAACATGGTAGAAAAAGGCAGTGTATTATTCTTAGTTATTTGATATCCTTAATGCATATAAAATAACCTCTGTTGTTTCCACTAGAAACTGATGACAAAAAACCATTCTAAAAGCTATACTGAAATAATGGAGCGATGGTTTTTAAAGATTTAAAGTTTGGAAGTACCTAATTTTAGCTGATTAATTATCTATTTGGTAAAGATTGATTTTGCTATGTTTTGTCTAGGAAGTTGTACTAATGAGAGCTCTGCGAGATATGAATCTTCCTAAATTTGTGTTTGAAGATGTTCCTCTTTTCCTTGGCCTAATCTCAGACCTGTTTCCTGGCCTGGATTGCCCTCGAGTCCGCTACCCTGACTTCAATGATGCTGTAGAACAAGTGCTGGAACAACGAGGTTATATTGTTCTGCCAGACCAGGTATAAAAAATGTTAATTACTTGAGGTTTTGTTTTAAACATGAGGCTGCAGGTGTGTTGTTGCTCCCTGGAGTGGCTCCAGGAAAACTTATGTGATACAGACCAGCTGCTAGCCTTGTCCAAAGATTTATGACAGTAGTCTACTGAATCTGTGTTTATTTTTCAGGTGGATAAAGTAGTTCAGATGTATGAGACAATGTTAACTCGTCACACCACAATGGTGGTTGGACCTACTGGAGGTGGCAAGACAGTTGTTATTAAAACCTTGTGCCGTGCCCAAAACAAGTGAGTGTAGAATATAAAATGGTACAGTCTGTATTACTCAGTCCTGTCCAGTCATGACAGGATCAACAGCTGCCCAGAGTATTTGCTTGGGTTAACATGAAATGGCAGTGTGACATTTTACTATTGCTTTTCTTGCTGTATCTTTAGGCTGGGATTATTGACAAAGCTTTACACACTGAACCCTAAAGCTATGAGTGTGATTGAGCTGTATGGGATCCTTGACCCTGTCACACGAGACTGGACAGATGGAGTCCTGTCCAACATTTTTCGGGATATCAACAGACCTACTGACAAGAAAGAGAGAAGGTAGGCAGCTAGAAATCTCTGTGGTGGTTTTGAGATCCTGGAGTTTACATCAATTAAAAAAAAAGGCACTATTTAGAAAAACAAATGCTAAATAAATAGAAAGTGTCTAGGGGTCTTTCTGTCTTCTGTGAGTTTCTAGTCTCAGTGAAACTATGCAATTATAAAAAATGCACGGCAGACTTCAAAATAACTGGACTGACAATGGCACCATTGATGACACTTCTGAATTCAGAAATATGTTAGCAAAATCAGAGATCAGTCAGTGCCCCATGGCTCTTGTACACAGGTACATTCTCTTTGATGGAGATGTGGATGCTCTCTGGGTTGAAAACATGAATTCTGTCATGGATGACAACAAGTTATTGACCCTGGCCAACGGGGAGAGGATTAGGCTTCAGGCACACTGTGCTTTGTTGTTTGAGGTAAGAAATGACTGTGCCATATCATTCACAGGAAGGGTTAGATGCAGATGGGGCTTCAAAGCCTGACAAGCAATTACTGTGTATCAATATTTTGTGTGTTTTTATTTTACAGGTTGGGGACTTACAGTATGCATCTCCTGCCACAGTATCCCGCTGTGGGATGGTCTTTGTAGATCCTAAAAATCTGAGATATGAGCCCTACTGGCAGAAGTGGGTCAAAGAAAGAGAGAATGAGGTGGGAATTTCTGCACTTCTTCAGAGAATATCTGTATTTAACACTGAACGGTAGTTTAGGTCTTTGGTAGAAGTGATTCCTTCAAGAACAATCATATCTGGTCAGCCAGGTATTGATGGGAAGCGCTGCTATCAAAATTTTCCTTTCCTGCTGAATTATTGTCTTTTTTGTGTTCCTTAGATGGAGAAAATAGAATTGGATCGTCTGTTTCAGAAGTATGTGCCCTACCTTATTGATATGATTGTGGAGGGAATTGTGGATGGCAAACAGGAAAGAAGGCTGAAGACCATTGTTCCTCAAACAGATTTAAATATGGTAAGAAACAGAGAATAAAGACTGAACATGTTCAACTGAAAAGAGAACTGAATTATGGAGAAAGTAAAACCTTCCCAAAGAAAGCACAGGAAGGGAGTCTGTGCTGAAATGTCAGTTTGCTGCTGATGGGCAAGCACAAAGAGACTCCAAACCATTTAGCACCTAACAGTGCTCTTCTACTGAACTTAATACACATAGCAATAGATCCACCTGTAAGAACAAAAGACCAGCAATCAGCTGAAAACATATTAAGAGTTCTCTTGCATTTAATGGCAATTTTGTTTACAGATTTGTCCTTTTTCCAACAGATTGTGCAGTTGACTGTGATGCTGAAAGTCCTACTGGTGCAGCCTGAAAATCCTGATGTTCTGGAGTGTTTTTTCTTGGAAGCTTTGTATTGCTCCTTAGGTGCTTCTCTTCTTGATGCCGGGAGAATTAAATTTGATGAAAACGTTAAACGTATTTCCTGCATGACTATTATTCAGGATGAGAACGTCCTGGCTAAGCCAGGGGAGCTGCCAGGTAGGATCTTGTCATAATTTAATCTGAATCCCATTCATTGTAGTAGAAAAGTGATAGTTTTCATGAAGGTGCTAGAGGAAAGGAATTTTGGTTGATGCCTTAGTGGGTTAAATGGTTTGTAAATCGAACAAAGTGCTGCCCAGCTTGGCCTATAATCTTACTTTTCACTTTCATCTCAATCAGATGGTTCTCTTAGGAAATATTTCAGTGTCCAAAAAACTTGCAGTTGCTTAATGGTTTGCAGGTCAGCTGCCAACTTTGTATGACTTCCATTTTGATGCATCTCAAAAGAAGTGGGTACCTTGGATGCAACTTGTTCCTGAATATATTCATGATCCTGAAGTGAAATTTCTTGATATTCTGGGTGAGTATAAGAAAAAATACACTGATGATGTGCTTTTAATTCATAAATGTGCCACCACTAAGTGCATGGCACTTAACATGAGACATCCTTATTCTGTACTGAAGGTCATCTACTCAGGTTCAGTTTCTTGTGATGACACAAATCAGTTTCTTTTCATAGTAGTTTAGCAGTCATAAAGTTGATGTTTACAGCATTGTGTAATCAAAAAGTGAGGAAAGGATGAAAGCACAATTCAGTTAATGAGGCTTATTTAAAAGTTAAAATGCCTTTTAAAAGCTGGAATAGTAGAAGATTCACAGTTTGCTCTGCCAGAAATTCTAGGAAATCATCAGCTCGTGGTTCAGGTATTCAGTGTATAAAAATTACATCCTTAGGGCTGTTACTGGTTGTTACTTCAAGCATTTCCTAATGGTGCTCTTCATAGTTAAAGAAAAATTTAGGCACATCAATTTCCAGTGATACTCCAAGCACAGGTTAACTTCACTGGCACGAGAAATAGATTTATGATCTCTGAATTTGCTCCAAATGCAGGCAATTCACGTAGAAAAGAAATAATCTCTGTAAAGTTCTGGGGAAATGCTTATGATCAAAATAAATCCTGATTATGTCCTTGAAATAGAGATTAAATGGAGCTTAACCAAACCATGACCCTCCTATATCAAAAATAACTTCCTTTTAAGTACACATATATAGAAGAAAAGATCCCAATGACAAAGACTAAAAAGAGATGGTTAAGCAACTTAAATTTTCTTTCAGCATTGTTAATGAATTGATAATTCAGATTATATCTTTGTGCAACTGCCATGTTAATACCTTGAGAGTGTGTTCCAGCAGTATTCTATAAATATAAATCCCCCAGCTGTTGTGCATTTGCATTGAGCCAGGGGTTGTGTTGCTCTTTTTCAGTGCCCACAGTGGATACCACACGCACAGCTTGGTTACTGGAGCAGATGGTGAAAGTGAAACGCCCAGTTGTCCTTGTGGGTGAATCAGGGACCTCAAAGACAGCAACCACACAGAACTTCCTAAACAATCTGGATAAAGACCTCAATGTACGTGTGAGGAATTTTGCCCTCTTTGTAAAGCTGCGTTTTCATTCTTTGCCCTTGTGTTAAATTTGCACTGTGAAGCCTGAGTCTCTGGGTTGCAATATTGACTTGGGTAATTGCAAACTTCAGACCCAAAGCATGTGACTGATATGAAAATTCTTCAAGATCAAAGATGTTTTGTCCTCTTTTACCTTTTACAGACTCAATTATATCAAGTAAAAATGTGTTATCAAAGTGCTAAGGATGGGGTTACTTTTCTTTGTCATCTGTAAATCAGTTGAACAATGCACCTGAGCAGCATTTCCTGTATGCCTGACAGCTAATATAAAAAATATTTTTGAATGCTCTAGTAAAAAAAAAAAATCAAAAAACCAGATTGGAATCCATTGTTGTCATCTCTTCCTGTTTGCAGCTGGTGCTGGTAATTAACTTCTCTTCTCGTACAACATCCCTGGACATTCAGAGAAACCTGGAGACAAACGTAGAAAAACGAACTAAAGACACTTTTGGCCCTCCCATGGGAAAACGTCTCCTTGTGTTCATGGATGATATGAATATGCCAAGGGTAAGCTGGAAATAGTTTTGCAAGGTAGTATAGAAACATTTGGGGTGACACTGATGTGGTCCCTGCATGCACAAATCCAGTGTGCATTTAGTGTATCTCAGAGAAGAGCCACTTTTCCCACAGGAGACACTGGGATGAGTGTTCACAATCAGTGCCAGAGCTTTACAAAGTGCCCCTTAGTCCCTGTAATGTTCTCCTGAGTACGGAACCCAATACTTACAGCAGTAATTGGTGAGCTGATGTACTGTGCTTTGCTGCATCCTGACTCCTGTGTATCCTGCAGGTGGATGAGTATGGCACACAGCAGCCCATCGCCCTGCTGAAGCTGCTGCTAGAGAAAGGTTTCATGTACGACCGTGGTAAAGAGATGAACATTAAATTTCTTCGGGACCTGGGTTTTGTTGCTGCCATGGGCAAAGCTGGAGGAGGTCGGAATGAAGTTGACCCTCGATTCATCTCTCTCTTCAGTGTTTTTAACATCCCTTTTCCTTCTGAACAATCGCTGAATTTGATCTACTTCTCCATCCTGAAAGGCCACACTGCGGTAATTTCACTGTTTTTAAAGGGTTGCTCAACAGGTGTATTATTTTTAAGTAGACGTTTATTTCTATGTTGTTGCAAGACCTGAAATCTTCGTTACCATTTTTTTTCTATACCTAGACCCTCACACAAACCTTTCTTTTCCTCTTCTCTCTCTCATCAGGTTTTACATTGTTTAGATAAGTCTTGTGTAATATATAAACGTTGAAGCCAGCAGATAATTTATAAACCTGAGGCTTTTCATGGCTTGAAATGTGTGAATGATTTGGTTACAGCTCCTTTAAGCAAATACACAGAGATCAGAAAACTCTTTCCTGAATGAGTGTGAAAAATGTGATCAAATGCAACAGACTGCATTACTGGCAAAGTACCTGCAACATTAGATAAGAAAAGAGCAGTTTAATTTTTCTGCTATAGAAGTCTTGTGGGAATTCCAGTCCCTGAGTTTGATATCTTGAGCACTCAGCAGGTACCAGAGTGAAGATGGAGTTTGCCCTAAACATTTAACTGCAAAATGTTCTACAGAGAACTTTTGAACCAAACAGGTTTAAAAGCTGGAAAGCAGATTATGTTTAATAGCATTGAGTTCTGTCTGGGCAGTCTCATGAAAACACCTCTTCTTTCTCATATTTGCAGACCTTTAATCAGTCCATATCAGCCATCTCTGACAAGATTACTCTATGTACTTTGGAACTTTATAAAAAGATTGTTACTGACCTGCCCCCTACTCCTTCCAAATTCCACTACATTTTTAACCTGCGGGATCTTTCCAGGGTCTATAATGGACTTGTTCTTACAGAACCAGAAAGGTAAGAATAGAAAAATTGTCATTAGTGGTCTCACACCTTTTTTTTTTTTTTTTTTTGGTGAATCTGAATGAAATTGAGGTAATTTGGTACAGGACGTCAGTCACATTTGGTCACTTTTCATTAAACCATAATGAGAAATAGAACATCTTAAATTGTGATCTTACTCTCGATGCCAAGCACTCATGCATTAGTCTCTCTTAAATAAGATACCAGAGGTAAAAATGCAAGCAAATAGTTATTATGAAAAGAACCAAACTATAAAGAGTAAAAAGGTCAATCCAGAAATTAGTCCTTGTTATTAACCACATGGCTTTAGGAATCATGTCAGCTCATTTGGTGCAGTCTGACATTTTGATGTTATTTCAGGTTTCACACAGTGACCCAGATGGTGAGAGTTTGGAGGAATGAGTGCCTGAGGGTTTTCCATGACAGGCTGATTAATGAAGCAGACAAAGAATTGGTGAGTAATGTCTTTCAGTTTTTTAGTAGTCACTGACTGTTATTATGGCAATTAATTTGCAACAGCAACACTACCAAGTGTTGGACTCAGGTCTTGCTGTCTGACTGCAGATTTGTCTAAGCAATATGTTGCTAATTAATTTCAAACATGTCCCATGGAAGACTTTTTCCTAAAACAATGTGATGGTGGCAGACTAAGAAAGCAGATCTGCTGAAGGAATGGAAAGTATCACTTGGTTTGCCTGTCCAGGAAAATTGATTGGCAGAAGTACAGGTGACAGAGTGTGAGAGAAGTACAGGAGAAAGCTCAGGAAATCACTTCAAGTCAGTCTTTTCCTTCAGGAAGGATTGTACCAGAATGTGACTGTACAGTCAAGTAGTGAAAAGGACAAAGGCCAAGTTCTTACCACAGTGAATTCAGTTCTGGCTGTTATGCAAATTGGAAAATGCTTCAAATTCTATCTTAAAACACAAAAGAGAACAATGCCAGTTTTAACCCCTGAGATTTAGGAGAGAAATAGAGGTAAAGTCTACTCATCCAGAAGTAACTTGCTTTGCTTGCTTTGGAAGTTGCTTAGATAAAAAGAGCTAGGCCAAGAAGGCTTCAAATTTTTCTAGTTAAAATGTGCTCCTCTGACATACAAGGATACATCTCCAGCTCAATTTCCACAATAAAGAATATGAATGCAGACTTTGAAACTTTGTAAGGCACCTTCTGGTGAGACATCTATGCATGCTTAAAAGGGAAGTTTATTAATATACTGTTTACACCAATATATGAGAAGGTGTTTTATTTAACAGGCTTCTTTTTTGTTTTGATGTTCTACAGTCAATTGGTTTGAACCATTCTTGAACTGTCATTTTAGATCATACACTGAATGCTAGAAGGGGGCTGTAATCCTTGGATCTTCTAGTGACATAAGTATCACCTTGAAATAAATCAGTATTTGAGCAAGAATCTGCATTATCACCTTTCTAAGTATTACTGGATGCACAATCAAATGCTTTGTTGTGTTGCCTGACCCATTTAATATCCTTGAAGGTACAAGGCCATATAAAAACCTTGGTTGAAGAGCATTTTGCAGAGGAGCTGGAGCACGTCATGAGGGATCCAGTTCTTTTTGGAGATTTCAGAACAGCACTGAATGAGGCAGAACCTCGTGTTTATGAAGACATCCAAGACTATGATGTAGCAAAAGCTCTCTTTAAGGTAGAGTGCATCAGCTGGGAACTGTGCCTGAGGAATGGGCAGGAGTCTGCCTCAAACTGCAGGAAATCTGTTCTCTTCTGTGTGCACATAGAACTTGATGTGCTTCGATGCCCATTTGGGGTTTGCAGTGATGAAAAATGAGGATCAGCTACAGAGTCAGCAGTGTTTTCCAATAGTTCATTTTCCCTGGGGAAGGGGAAAGGAATAATGCTGCTGAATGGGCTGTTTTCTTAATGCTATTAGTTGTTTCATTGGTCTCCTAGTAACATTCCTTTCACCTTTCTCTGAAGGAGATTCTGGATGACTACAACGAGTATCACATTAAAATGAATCTGGTTCTTTTTGATGATGCTCTGGAGCATCTGATCCGTGTCCATCGCATCATCCGCATGGACCGTGGGCACGCCCTGCTCATCGGGGTGGGAGGCTCAGGAAAGCAGTCCCTGACCAGACTGGCTGCTCACACAGCTGGATGTCAGGTTAGTCACCCTGTGTCCTGGCTGTGAGAAAAGACAAGGAGAGGAAAATTGTGATTGGGATGAAACTGGGGGGTAGGGGTGAGTCAGTCAGTCAAGACAAGATGAGGCTGGCAGAGAAATCCCGGGTGAGGTGATTGCCAGGATGTCCAAGATGATGATTGTGTGTGGTCTGGGCAGGAACCTGTCAGTGCCTGAATCTGGGGTTTGGCACTGGAGAAGGAAAACAAGGATGGGTTTGGTGATGAACAGCTAATTGTCCCTTACTACTGCTGTTATATTTGCATTTGTTACAGCAGCACGCCAGTGCTGCTTGAGGAGCCTCGTTGTGATTGATTATTTCAGAGAGGAAATGTTTCTCTCAAAGGCTTGGAAGGAAAGAACAAAAAAGGAGGCTGAACACAAAGCAATTTTGAAAATGCAAGCCTGCAGGGTTCTAAAATGCACAGTTTTATTGATACTTAAACATTTACTGATAACTGGGGCCAAACCAACCCCCTTGATTCAGTCTAACTGAAATTCAGTTACCATCAGGTCTTGGGTCCATCTGTGTCTTCTCAGTGTATGTTTTCATCCTTAGGTATTTGAGATCATCTTGAGTCGAGGATATGGAGAAAATAATTTCCGAGATGATTTGAAAAGTTTGTACGAGAAGCTGGGTATTGAGGACAGGTCAATAGTCTTCTTATTTACAGATGGCCAAGTGGCAGAAGAGAGTTTCCTGGAACTCATCAACAACATGTTGACTTCAGGTGCCACTGGCAGCCTCTCTGCTTGTGACTCATAATCTCAGCTGTACCCTTGATACGGCTGTTACTGGTTCACCCTGTGTCCTCTGCTGCTTGTGTTAGTTGCACCTTTCAGTACTACCTGAAATGATCTTGGCCCTAATAATGGCTTTCTGGAATCTTCTTACGCTCATTTATATGTCTGGAGAGGTTATAGGGTTCATTCATGCTGGTGATGCAGGAGTCTCAGATTTCTTCCAAGACTGAGGGAAACTTCAGCTGCATTTGGCCAAAACCCACTTGTCCAATTGGATTTTGAATAGCATTCACCTGAACTGCAGCAACTGTTCATATGTATGTTTGTGTATATATGTCCTGAAATGTGGTTTGGTATCTTCTAGTGAATGAAGCAGCTGGAAATGAGCAGCAGCTGGCACTGTGTGACCACTCTCTCAATAGAAGTCCCTCCATGGTCTGATATGAGAACAGATGAGATTTTATCCCTTTCCTTATTCCAGTTTTCCCTGTCCCTCGTCTGTCATTAAGTTACTTATGCAGTATTTGCCACAAGATTGAGGGAACAAAAATGTGAACTGATGGTTCATAGACACTGATGAAGATTTTCTTTGCAGAGTTAAAGTACTTTATGTTCCTGTG
This sequence comes from Sylvia atricapilla, assembly GCF_009819655.1. NCBI lineage: Eukaryota > Metazoa > Chordata > Aves > Passeriformes > Sylviidae > Sylvia > Sylvia atricapilla. Next base: position 11,913,970 of record NC_089156.1, read on the forward strand.
ACATTTTGTATATTTTGCTAAAGCCCAAACAAAAATACATTAATTATTCCTCTAAATCCCAAGTATGACCTATTTTCCATGAGGGCTGTGGGGAGGAGGAGAAGCACAGAGAGATGAATTGGTTCATTCAGAACTACTCAGAATCATTTTTGCAGAACTAGGTTTAAAATTGTTTTCTCATCTGCCCTATCCCCAGCCATATGGTTTCCTCTTACTGGTTGTTCTCACTAGCATTCTCCTGTCCTTATGTTACAGGAATGGTGCCAGCCCTTTATGCAGATGATGAAAAAGAATCCATACTAACTCAGATTGGAGAAGAAGCTGCTAGAGCTGGTGTGGGCACAGCTAAAGAGAGTATCTGGCGGTATTTCATAAGCAAATGTGCAAGCAACCTTCACATTGTCCTGGGAATGTCCCCAGTTGGGGAGGACCTGAGAACGTGGTGCAGAAATTTCCCAGGTGAAATTAACTGTGCTTAGTCCCTTTCCTGTGAAATACAGATTTACAGACAAGAGAAAAATCTCCTGTGGGCACTGAGAGATGTCTGGCAGCTGAAACTAAGCAGAGCAGGTTTCATGATTAAGGATTTGCACGGCATGATTTTTTTTTTCCAGTTAATTACCACATATCAGTGAACAATATTGATTAGCATTTATCAGATCAGTTCATTTTCCAGCTGAACAGCTAGAAATCAATTGGTCATTCTCACTGAACTGGAAGCACACAGCTTTTGCAGCCTCTTTTCTGTAGTTTACAGCAGAAAGTGTGCTGTTAAATCATTATGAAACTGGGATGGCAGGAAGAGAAACATCTTTGTATCCAAAGCCAAAAAAAAGGCATGGTGGGACACCCACAAAGGGAAAACACACCTGAGCCTGGCAGGTGCTGCAGGAGGCTGAAAGGAGTCCTGGGAAACAGGAGAGACTTGTGCAGGATGGGTACAGGTGGGAATGCTAAACCAGGCCCTAAAATACTTTATTGCAGGTCTTGACTGCATCCTTAGAACCCAAGGAAGGATACAATGGGATTAGCAGGACACAGGGGCAAAGCTCATTATTTACTGACAAAATGGAAGTATGGACTTTGTGGTGAATTCTGTTGCTAGGAAGGAATCAAGACCAATTTGCAAATTCTTGATGTAAATTAAGTTAATTAGAGGACTGCCTGTCTAATTAGGGGTTAGTTTTACAAAGGAATTTTTCAGATAACACTTTCCTCTTATTTTAAGGTCTTGTCAACAATACTGGCATTGACTGGTTCTTGCCCTGGCCTGCCCAGGCCTTGTGTGCAGTTGCTCAATCCTTTCTGGGTATGTAACATGTCAGAATTTCAACCCATTAACCCTTGGCATAGCCTAAGAAATATATTCTTTACTTTGCAGTTATTGTACATTTCACAATTCCACTTGCCATTGTGCTCGTTACCTTGAGTCTAAATGGGTAATGCAAAAAACCCAGTAAAAAAAATGTCACTGGATGGTAGTTTCTCTAATCAAACAAATTTTGAAAATTGCTAAAATTCAAGTTCTCAATTCTGCAGACAATGTGGGCTGCCTACCAGGAGGTTCCCTTCTGGCTTTGCCCTGGTTTTGCTTTTTGCTTCAGAAAACACATTTTTGTGCCTGGTTTAGATGTACATAAGAAAGATGATAATTGAAAATCTTTGAAATTTTTTATTTCTTCTGCCCAATTTTAGGAAAAAATCCACGCATCCCACCAGAGAACTTCCAGTCAGTGATTGACCACATGGTCATGGTGCATGAATCTGTGGGGGATTTCAGCAAGAAATTTCTGGAGAAACTGAGACGTAGAAATCACGTCACACCAAAAAATTACCTTGATTTTCTCAATACCTATGCAAAATTGCTGGAGGAGAAAAATGAGTTCATTTTAGGTAAGGCTGTGTAGATGTTTTCTCCTTTTTTAATAAGTGATTTGAATATTTTATAAACAAAAGTAGTTCTGGTGAGAATCTCACCTATTACCCAGAATATGCAAAAACTGTGTTAGCAGTACAGTCTCAAATGCTGTGCTGGCACAGAGCTGGGGCTGTGTTTTGACACTGACCCAAAATCCTGGCCACGTGTGAATGTTCAGACTCTGGCAAACAATGGGCTCTCCTCAAATCCTTTTGTGAATGCACATGAGGCAGAATCTCCAAACCAGACACTCCTCTGCTTGGGGAACAGTTGTGCTGAATTCTAATATCAGCATGGCCTTGCTCAGGGTTTAACTTTCTTCCTCAAGCAGCAATTCTTATTCATACTTCAGTGGCACTGAAATATGTGAAGAGGATAAAAAACAAATATGGCAAATAATTTGTGGCACAAGGCCACTGTGTCAGTTCAAGTGATATTAACATAATTTTGGCTGAGAGGCTCAGGAAAGGAAAATCTCTCAGTGCACCTCTAAGGATATTTTCTCTCTGTGAGATTGTCTGTTGCTGTGTGCTTGAACACAATCGATGAATCACTGACATTTCTCCCTTTTTTTTCCTGCCTAGCACAATGCAAACGACTGGATGGGGGCTTAGTTAAACTGAAGGAAGCTGCTGTACAGCTGGTTGAGCTGAATGTGAAACTTGCTGAGCAAAAGATTGTGCTAACAGAAAAAGCAGCTGCTTGTGAGGCTTTGTTACGAGACATTAAAATAAACACAGAAATAGGTGGGTGGTTTACAGCTACTGAAGTGTCCCATGGGCTGAGCAGGGCTCACATCATCTGTCTTAGGCTGGGTTGGGAGACCTTTGAAAAGCTCCAGCTGCTTCTTGAGGTATCCCTTGTGTTCTGTGTGCTGCTCCCATGCCAGAGCTGGTCCCCTGCCTTGCCCAGATTGCCATCTTTGCTCCACATTTGGCCTGCAGTACTTTACACAGCTTTGGCCTGCCCTTGTCTTCCCTTTCCATGGTGTGGGGCATAACGTGGGAAAGGCAGCAGCAAGAAAGGCAACTCTGGTTCAGAAATTTAGTATCAGAGGGAAACATGGAGGAAAAGAGATTGTGCATGTCCTTGTGTGGAACACGAACTGTTCCTAGCCTGGTGAGGTAACTGTAACCAGAGGCAAGCTGGCAACACAAAAATCCTGACTTGGTGGCAATTTCTGATTTTCAGCAGAGTAAATCTCTGTTAGTATACTAATATCTGTTTTGTATACAAACTGGAATGATCCATTTATGGTCCTACCTTTCCAATTACTAGCTGAGGAGAAGAAAAAAATGGGTGAACAAAAAGCTATAGAGATACAGGAACAGAATAAGATTATTGCTGTGGAGAAGGCAGAGGCTGAGGCAGCACTGGATCAAATCAAGCCCATCATGGAAGCTGCCAAACGGGAGGTGGAGAAGCTTGACAAGGCTGAAGTTACTGAACTCAGGTGACTCATTTGTATGTACAGTAGCATAAACTCCTGGAAATACACTGAGAAACCCTTGTTTGCTGGTTCTGAGCCTTAGCCTCATCTTTCTCAACTGCCTGTGAAGGTCAGGACATCAGCTGTCTGGGTGCAGAGGTCACAGCAGAATGCCCTGATTCCTAGCCCATGACTTGGCCTTAAGACAGTTCTTCCAGGCCTTTGTTTGCTGTTTGCCCCATCATTCTCTGGCCTGTGCCTGATGCACCAGAACCTGCTCTGCTTTTTCCCTGAGCAATGGTTGTCCAAACCTCCTGTCCAAACCTGTCACTCCTCCTCTTTTTTTCCTGTATGAGTAGGAACACATAACAGTTGTTTTTCAGGGATACTTCAGTAGCACAAAAGTGTGTTTCCCTTCTGAATTTACTCCTCCCTATATTTTGATAATACATCTTCTTTTTGAGGATTGATATAAAGGCAAATCCAGTTTTTGGCTCTCCCTGAAATAGTTGTCCCCAAAATAGCAATGGCTCTCCCTTCCCTGCCACACTTATTCAGTTTCCTTTCTCTCATAAATCTCTGGATTTTTCTCCAGCTGCTTTACTGCCCCAGGAAAGTGTATCGAGGCTCTGTGTTTTAAGCTTTCCACTGTTGAAATCCTTTAGTGGATTTCAAATTGTCTGAATACAATAATAGGTTCTAAGCTTTTGAGTAGTTAATAATTTATTGTCTGACTTGGGTTATCTTTTTCACTGTTGTGGTTTGTCTCATGTACAAGCTCCTGCATTGCAAAAAATGTGCTTTGTCTCCTTTATTCTCTCCCACTGTATCTTTCTCTTGTCCTCCAGATCCTTTGCAACACCCCCGAAGCAGGTGCAGGTTGTTCTGGACTGTATTCTTATAATGAGAGGTTACAAAGAGCAAAACTGGAAGAATGCCAAAGCAATGATGGCCGACACAAATTTCCTGCGGCTTCTGTTGACGACAGATTTTAGGGAAATTCCATGGAGCAATGTGAAAGCTATGAGAGGTGAATTCCTGTTCTGGGCACTGGCAGTGAGTATAGGGTCATGTTAATGGGAACAGCCAACAGAGTGAGTCTCTTTAATATCCTGAGAAATGTTTCCTATTGTCTGTCATGGCATTGGCTGATGCTGCTGACAAATAGACAAAGCTGTTTCTGTGGGGGTTTTTGCACAGTTATTCAACTCACTTGCAATATTTTTGTGTTTGCCAATTTAGCCCTCCTAAAGAATCTTAACACTACCTGGGAGGAGATGGAAGTTATCAGCAGAGCAGGACTGGGAATGTTAAAGTTTGCTGAAGCAGTGGTGACCTACTGTGATGTAGTTAAAACAGTCAAGCCAAAGGAAGAAAAGGTAAAATGTGTTGGAATCAAACTCAGAGAAAGTCAAAACATGATCTGATGGAAAAGATAATACTTGGCCATAGACTGCCCACTTTTCCTATTGAAGTGCTTAAAAAGTGGTGTTCAGGAGAGCTACTGCAGTAGCAGTGAGGCAGGTTCTCAGTCATAAATCACTGTATTTGTTGTGCCAGGATGCTGAGCTGTGTGTTGCCATCCATGCCAGTGCTTGAGGGACAAGGGGAAGATCATGTTCAGTTGGAATGTTGTTATCTAACGTGCTTAGAAAAATACAGTTTAGAGCTGTTTACTAAAAACAAACTTTAAAACCCATGACATTTGGACAAGGCAGAGGTCAGTAGTACACTAAATCAGTTTTCTTTAAGCACAGACCTTTTGATTAGCTTTTTCTAGGATGACTGGAAATTCCAGTCATTATTATAGCTATATTACCAAAAGAAATCTGATGTCCAACAGATGACACCGGGAAATTTTGTCAAGAAAAGGCTATTATATATGACTGACTACAGAGAAAGTATATTCACTAGATGATGTGTCTGACTCTTTTTGGAGCCTTAATATTGCTGTTATTAAGCAGACAAACCTCTCCTTTTGTCAAGGCATGAGAGTCCTGCTAACCTCCAGTGCTTTAATATTCCTTGTGGGTACAAAACTGGGAGATTTCTCTGCTTTGGAACTGCAGTGTCAGACCACGATGTGTGTTTGGGATGGGGAGAGGAGGGTGACAGTGTCAGTTATTTTGGCTTACACTGATTATTACCAGAACACTTTGAAAAATATGATATAACCAAAAGAAATGTGAGAACTTAATACTTCTCTCCAAAGTCCTTCTGCCCTCTGACACCCTTATGTTTCCTTCAAAATGTACTTTAGGTGGCCAGGCTAGAACGGAACTATGAATTAAGTAAGAGGGAACTGGCAAAGATACAGGCAGAGCTGGCTGCCATTCAGGAAGAACTGAAATCTTTGGGGGAAAGATATCAGCTGGCAATAGAAGAAAACAGAAAGTTACAAGAAGAAGCAGAGATAATGCAGAGAAGATTAGAGGCTGCTGACAAACTCATTGCTGGCTTGAAATCTGAGAATGAGAGGTAAGTCTAGATTCAAAGAGGATCATTTTTGACACCAGAGGTTCATGTGTCAGGGATAAAATCTATCAGGTGAAGACATTTTTTAAAATGTTGCTTTCTATGCTGTTTGTTTCTGAGAAGAGCTATTATCTGTTCTAAGCTAATATCCATTAGCTCTTAGAAAATAACTGAGATTAAATGGAAGAAGGTTCAGGTCAACTCAGTGTCTGGCCACTATAATAGTGAGAGAAAACTGATTCTAAATCTGGGGATCTGTCTCAACCTGTATGTAAAGTAGCAGAAAATTCTGCACACAAACCTCATCTTCCTGGTTCAGAACCTCCCATATAATTCCATCAGGTGGACAGAGGAATTCAAGGAATTAGAAATACGAAAGGTGAAGTTGCTTGGAGATTGTCTACTCGCTGCTGCCTTTCTGTGCTATGTGGGAGCCTTCAGCTGGGAGTTCCGTCACGAAATGCTCTACCAAGTGTGGCAAGAAGATATTCTCTCACGAGAAATTCCTGTCAGCCATCCATTTAAGTTAGAGAGCCTCCTGACCAATGAGGTGGAGGTGAGCAGGTATGTCCAGTCAGGACACCCAGGGACTCCTGAGTGTGACACTCTAAAGTGGGAGTCTGGAGCTGAACTTGTAGCACAGAATTGGCATTTGTGGGTGGAGGTGCACAGCCATAACAGAGAGAGAATCTTCCTTTCATGTCCTTCTGATTAACAAGGGCCATTTATGGTAAAGAGCTGTTGTACTTAACACTCCAGGGGCATTCACTGAACTTAGACACACGTAATGCCACTTCTAGGAAGCTTTTTAGGAGTTCTCTATAAAATGTGTTTCCATAACCCAATTGATGTCTTTTCATATACTTCAGTGGGTTTAGTATTGAACCCAAGGCCAGGTAGCCCGTGTATCAACTACCACAGGGTTGCTCACCTAAGGCAACAGCCACTTTGAGCAGAGCATTACAGTGAGTCAGTCTGAGCTGTGACACTGTCCCCATAATCACACACAGTGTCTGTGTCCTTGTGTGTCTAACTGTGTGCTCAGTGAGTTGCATATTTTATTGACAAATGAAATGTGCTGCTCTCCCACTGAGTTTTCATCCCAGGCTTTGGTCCTTTCTGTTCTCAGGTGGGTTTCTCAAGGACTGCCCCCAGATGAGCTCTCTGTCCAGAATGGGATCCTGACAACGTATTCCAGCCGCTTCCCGCTCTGCATTGACCCCCAGCAGCAGGCATTACATTGGATTAAGAAGAAAGAAGAAAATAATGATCTAAAGGTCAAGATGGAAGATTGCTTTACCTCAGTACTGATTGTTTTCAAAGCTGCATAAATATCTGTCACCTTGAATGGGGAGCCAGTTGTATATCACAAAATTATTGAATGGTTTGGATGGGAAGGACCTTAGAGTTCCACCCCTGGCCATGGAACACCTTCCACTATCCCAGGGTGCTCCAACCCATGTCCAGCCTGGCCTTGGACACTGCCAGGGATCCAGGGGCAGCCACAGATTCTCTGGGAACCTGTGTCAGGGCCTCAGCACCCTCACAGGGAAGGATTCCTTCCTAATATCTAATTTAACCCTGACCTCTTTCATTTTAAAGCCATTCCTCCTTGTCCAGTTGCTAAATGTGCTTGTCAAAAGTCCCTCTCCAGCTCTCCTAAAGGAGCCTCTTTAGGTTTTGGCAGGTGCTGTAAAGTCTCCCTGGAGCCTTCTCTTCCTGAGGATGAACAACCCCAGCTCTCTCAGCCTGTCTGCACATGCAGAAAGAGTCTAACCAAAGGTGTAGATTGTGATTTATCTCAGCTCCAGGATGGAACTTCCATGTAGGACAATAAACACACTTAGAGGCACAAGTAGAATTTTAAAGGGTCATTTCCAAATGGAAATTATTCTCAGCTAATCAGAAAAAAAAGCACCTTTACTGTTTTTTACAAGTGCAGTTTATATCCTCTGTGAGAGGAAAGACAAAAAGCAGCAAAGAGCAATCTTCATTAGTGTTGGCAGCTACTGCAAAATAATAATGTTAAGCAAATTGAATATAATTTCTCCTCTCATGTTTTCCCATTGTTCTCTTGCAGATGGCTTCCTTTAGTGACCCAGATTTCCTGAAACAGCTAGAACAGGCCATAAAGTATGGAACTCCTTTCCTGGTGCACAGTGTTGATGAATACATTGACCCTGTGATAGACAATGTCTTAGAGAAGAATGTCAAAGTGGCACAGGGGCGAGCATTCATTGTCCTGGGGGACAAAGAGATTGACTATGACAGTAATTTTAAAATGTACCTGAACACCAAATTAGCAAACCCAAAGTATTCTCCCTCTGTGTTTGGCAGAGCTATTGTTATCAACTACACAGGTAAGCTCAAGCGTGTACTTAATAACAAAGTAGAGATTATGCTGTTGGGCAAATTTAGGGCCTGGGTTGTTGTCTGAAACCTCGATGAAACTAAAAAATTCATATTCTCCCTTATACTCAGCATCTGATTTAACAGAAAGTCCTTCTCACTTCTCTCTTCTAATCAGCAACTGAGCTGAATCTCTCTTCCTGTATTGGTCAGGTGAGGATGCTTTGGTGGAATCAAGATACAGAGTCATTAACCAGGTCACTATGCTGCATTGCTGTAGTTTTATGAGAGGCTCGAGATTAAATAAGTTGTATAAAAACTGTTGTGTGCTTACAAAACTCTGTGCTCTGTCCATGTGTTGTACCTGTAGTGACACTCAAGGGCCTGGAGGATCAGCTGCTCAGTGTCATTACGGGTTTTGAGAGGAGGGAATTGGAGGAACAGAGAGAACGTCTCATCCAGGAGACAAGTGAAAACAAGAACCTGCTGAAAAATCTGGAAGACACTCTCCTTCATGGACTGTCAACTTCCACAGGAAACATGTTGGACAATGTGGAATTGGTGCAAACCTTGGAAGACACAAAATTCAAAGCTACTGAGGTACTAGCTCTGGGCTTTTTGGAAGGGTGTCTATGAATAGAATGTAATCTATCTTCAGGGAAATCCTTAATGGGACCAAAATAGTGTTTGCTTACAGTTCCAAAGCAAAAGAATCCATCCTTGGAGTTTTCAGGCCACAGCTGGGCAAAGCCACACTGCACCTGATAGAGGTGGTCATAACCAAGCTTCGGGCAGAAGTTGAACTAAAAGTCCCCAGAGGGCCTTTCCCACACTATTTCCATGTTTTTTTTGTAAATCTTTGCCTTTACTTTTAATAAATTAATTGTGGGATTAATTTTACCTAACTTTTAATTTTTATAATTTATACAACTTCTTTTGAATTACCTGCCCAGATTCCCTCTCCAGTCACACAGAGAGGCAGGCACTGAGCAGCTCTGATTACTGAGGTGTGATAGATCCACTGTGGATCAGCAGAGTCCTCACAGGTGTAAAAATCCCTTCTGCCCAGGTGATTGAGAAACTGAAGCTGGCTGAGACGACGGCAGCAGACATCGACCTGCTCCGTGATGGATACAGACCTGCTGCCAAGAGAGGGGCCATCCTCTTCTCTGTGCTGGCTGAAATGGCTTTTGTCAACATCATGTACCAGTTCTCTCTGGTCTCCTTCTTAGAGGTTTTTGGATTCTCTCTTCGGAAATCCATGCCCAGTCCTATTCTTCCTAAGAGGTTAAAAAACATCGTGGATACGCTGACTTTGAACACCTACAACTATGGCTGCACAGGTTAGTGCTGTTTAACCAGGGGCTGAGACTGGGCTGTGCAAATAAAGGTGGAGCCCTGACTTCAGCTGGTTCATGTTAAAGGGGAAAGTCACCAAGCAGGAATTCAGTGATGTTCAGGCCTCAGCACTGCTCCTCATTCACATTTTACTCCCTGCTTATTTCTGTTAGAAGGAACACTGCACATTACCCACGTAACTCTTGCAGAAATGTTTTTCTTAGCTCAGTTACAAGTGCTAAAGGCAGCCACAGGGCTTAAAGGGGCTGTATTAACTCTTCAAGCCTGATTGAAAGCCCCAGCTTTTCCCCTGATCACAGAATCATAGCATTGTTCAGGCTGGAGAAGACCTTTAGGAATATCAATTCCAACCATCAACCAAATGATCTCTGTGGGGTGAGCAGATCATAGAATCACAGAATGGTTTGGGTTAAAAGGAACCTCAGGAATCATCTGCTTCCAATCCCCTGCCATGGGCAGGGATGCCACTCACTAGGTCAGGTTGCTGAGGGCCCCATCCAAAATGGCCTTAAGCACTTGCAGGGGTGGAGCATCCCATCAACCCCACAACACAAGATGAAGGATGTGGATTGAAAGATTGCTCCAGTTCCACAAGCTTTAGCAGCTGATTTTTGAAAATGTCCTTTTAACGTAGGCTTGTTTGAGAAGCACAAGTTGCTGTTCTCCTTTGATATGACTGTCAAGATAGAACAAGCTGAAGGCCGAGTTCCACAAGAAGAATTTGAGTTCTTTTTGAAAGGTAAAGAGAATATTTATGTGTAAGTATGTAGCTCTGCATAGCAATAGCTAAAGGACTTTTTGAAGACAGGTTTTTGACTAGAGATGATTTACTAGGAGCCAGCACGTCCAGAAGGGGAGCTCTCCCACTGAGAGGCTGCACTGTGTTGGGTTACACAAACTGGGGATCCTGCTATTTCTATTTCACATTAGCTAATGGTTAGGATGTTACAGGAGGAGAGTGATCTGTGGTTATTTTCTGACTGTGTTGTAGTTATTTTCTGACTGTGTATTCATAACTTCAGAAGTGTTTGCAAAGATAAAATTCTGGCTTTTGCAAGCATTTGTAAAATGCCATCTTTCCATCAGCAGACCAATCTAATCTTACAGTTCTTCCAGAACACATTTCCACGTGGTTCCTCTGTGCACAGGGGCTGTGTGTGTGGTCAGTACTGGAGGATTTCTGACATGGACACTGATTCTGCCTTCTGGATGTGCCTAGGCAATATTTCCCTGGAGAAGAGTGCCCGGAAGAAACCGTTCTCTTGGCTCCCAGATCAAGGCTGGGAAGATCTAATTCGCTTGTCTGAACTGTTTCCTGAGAAATTTGAATCTCTTCCAGATGATGTGGAAGAAAATCCAGATGTATGGAAAAATGTACGTGCTTTTTTTTTTTTTTTTTTTTTTTTTTTTTTTTTTTTTTTTTTTGCAGTGCAATGCAAATGTTTTGTCTCCTAGTTTTTCTTCTGGTATTAAATGTTCAAGTGTGATGCAATGTGTCACAGCACATCACAGAGATGTCACTGTGGGCTTCTTCCCTCAAGGCCTTTCTTTGCTTCTTGACCTCAAGAATCAAGTTAGTGATTGACTTATTTGCAGAAGAATTAAGGAATTATTTAATTTATTTAAATTTAATTAAGAATTATTTTAAAAACCAACCAAAAAACTTCCCTGGTATACTGTGGAATTTTTATGTCAGTCTTATGCCTTAGAGGAGTTATGTTGAATTTCTACTGTTGAAGTCAGTAGAAATTTTCTGTTTATTTTGTTTATTTCAGTGGTGTTTTTGTGCTGCTAAACTGTGCTTTGATCTTCTTGTGGCAGTGAATTCTATAGGCTATTGACAAACACAGATTTCCTTTGTTCCTCCTTTAGCTTCATCCCATGTCTTCTTGCTTTATAAGAAGCAATCTGTTGATACCTTTTTGCCTTTGGTGCCATTTTCTATATCTTCAGAGAATTAGCTGACATAAAGTAAAAGTACAAATGTGTTTCTGGGCTTGAATACTTTACACTGAAAAGGTTGGATTTTTTACATTCACCTGAGCTTTTAATACTGACTTGCAGCTGATTGACTTTTTGTTGTCTCTTGGCCTCTCATTCATCAAATTGATTTTCTGTGTCCTAGTAATTTCCCTGACAGAGCCACGGGATTCATTTGCAGTGTGTGCTGTGTTTCCTTGCCAGTGGTACGACACAGATGCTCTGGAGAGGATCCCACTGCCCATGCACTACGAGGGCAGCGTCACAGACTTCCAGAAGCTTCTCCTGCTGCGCTGTTTCCGCGTGGATCGCATGTACCGCGCCGTGACCGACTACGTGACAGTGACCATGGGCGAGACGTGAGTGCCCTCCTCCCTCAGCCCACCACAGCCCTCACACAGGGCTGTGATCAGCTTTGCCAGTGGCTCTGTCACTGGCCTGAAGGGCAGGGCTCGTGTCTGAATGATTTCTGTGTGCAGCCCGTGGTGAGCTTTGCCCTTGGTGTACAAGGCTCTGTTCACACGTGGCAGCTGCTCTGTGCAAATCAGAGAAATTATTTGGCTTCTCCCTGTGCCAGGTATGTGCAGCCCCCCGTGATCAGCTTTGATGCCATCCTGCAGCAGAGCACCCCTTTCTCACCCGTGGTTTTTATCCTAAGTCCTGGCTCTGATCCTGTCAGTGACCTCATGAAACTGGCTGAGAGGACAGATTTTAAAGCAGATAGACTCAAATTCCTGGCCATGGGACAAGGCCAAGAAGAGGTAACTTGGATGGGAGGGTGGGGATGTGCTGTGTGCAGCCAGTGTGAATTGGAAGCCGTGCTCCTAATGCTCTGGGACTGATCAAATTTCCTTTCCATAGATCTGCTCCATTTTAAAAGGAGTTACTTTATGGTTCTGACATAGATTTGTCAGTTTGGGAATAATATTTTACTGAACATGAAAGGGGCCATTTGGCTGACTGGGTGCTGTTCTGGTTGGGGTGAGGGTAGATTCAGAATCAGATTTTTGCCTGTTAAAAAGTAGACATGAGAAGATGTTGCTGTGTACAGACATGAGGTGGTTGGAAGTTCTCCTGCTGCTTCTTCTGCCTTTCCTGTGACTTCTCTTTTTGCTATGAACACTAAGGCAGGATGGCCAGAGCTTAACAGCTGATTGAATTTGCCACGATTTCAGTCTGTGGGAGAATTCCTATCAGACTCATTTAGACCAGCACTTTCCTAGCAGGGAAACCCACTGCACGAGCCCATCAGAGGCAGTTTGTTCTCAGAGTAAAGGAGAGTTACAGATGGTTCTCCCCCTGTCCTCAGATCGCTTTGCAGCTGCTGGAGGAAGCAGTGGTCCAAGGACACTGGCTGATGCTGCAGAACTGTCACCTTTTGGTGAAGTGGCTCATCCATCTGGAGAAGGCTGTGGAGAAAATTTCAGAGCCTCACGAAGACTTTCGCCTCTGGCTGACCACTGACCCAACTGAAGGCTTCCCAATTGGAATACTGCAGAAGGCCTTAAAGGTGGGGAAACCAGCCAGGAGGGCATGTCCTGGTACTCAGCAGAACAGGCTTATGAACTTGATTTTTGTCTTTATTTAAGCCAAATCCTTTTTTCATCATCCTGTTTATTTTACTGGGATGTTTCTTTTGAGTGAAAACTGCTCAGCAATTATTTCAAAGCAGAGGTTTGTGAGTAGACCTGGAAATGTACCAAATGGTCTTTAGATTTAAATGGTGCCACAGGTGAAGAATACCTGGAGACAGAATCATCCCTGGCAGCCCTGATGCTGCAGTGCAGAACCAAGGCCTGTGTCAGCTGGCAGTGCCAGTGGAGCAGACCTTGGAACAGGATAATGATTTCCAGCTGCTACTTCAGGCTGCAGCTTTTATCACTGAAAGCTGAGCTGATTATTTTGAAGGCACAGGTCATGATTCTGTCCTAATGTTCTTTTCTGTGGCTGCTTTACTGCTGTTGTGGTGCCCTGACCTGTAAACATCATTATTTCATTTCAAAAAAGCAGTGGCTCAGTGGCTGTGGCAGCTCTGGGCTGTTCTCCCACTCCTCCTGCAGTGGGAAGGGAGCCAGAGTGGATCTTTAAGGCTGCAGATCTGCACTCTGTGGCTCTTGCCAGGAGCAGTGAGAACTGAGGTTTTAGAGCCCTTTGAAAAAGCTGCCAGGCAGCAGCTCTGGCAGTTTGATCAGCACTAAAGCCACATTGTTAAAGCATCTTACTCTGGGGATATAGGGCACAGTAAAATGTGTACAGTACTGGTATTTCAGTAAATTAGATCTTCAGGTATGAGAAATATTAATGTCTTGCCAATAACATGCCTAATTCCAAAATAATATTGAGTTCTCTTTGCACAGGTGTGTTTACCTTGATAAAATTAAAAGGTTGGTTTCATGTCTTTACTTAAGAAAAAATCCATTATTTGATGGGCATTTGGAAAACAACTTAAAATGTCAAGCTTGCATTGTATAGCTTACTTAAGGTGATATATTTACAACCTATTTTCCTCAAGTTATCCACTAATTGATGACTTCCCTAATTATTTTGATAGGTTGTTACAGAACCACCTAATGGTCTGAAACTGAATATGAGAGCCACCTACTTCAAAATTCCCCAGGAAGCCTTAGAGCAGTGCCCACATCCTGCCTTTAAATCCTTGGTCTATGTCTTGGCATTTTTCCATGCTGTGGTCCAGGAGAGAAGGAAGTTTGGGAAGGTTGGCTGGAATGTACCTTATGATTTTAATGAATCTGATTTCCAGGTAAGAAAACAATTGCAATGGTTCTTATACTCTTGAGTAGCTCAGATTACTTTTGAAAACACAGAATTTATCCAACTTTAATCTTTCTCACAATTAGATTTTGCTTGATATTTTTTTCTGCTTCTCTGGAGTCATGTAGACTCCTGATCTTCTATAATGTCATTTTAGGATGCTAAAAATTAGATTCCCAAACCTTCATTTTTTTTATTACCTCTCTCATGGGTTTCTTTTCTTAAGAGGATTTATACTTTACTTTTTAATTATTTCAGGAAGAAGTAATTGTTAGTTTTCAAACAAGAACTACACTAAATAAAACCTATGAATATGTATATCTGATTTATGAATCTTATCTCACATGTTCCAACAAATTCATTAGGTGTGCATGGAAATCCTTAACACATACTTGACAAAAGCCTTTGAACAAAAGGATGATCAAATCCCTTGGAGCAGCCTCAAATATCTTATTGGGGAGGTGAGTGCTACAACGCCACAGCAATTCAGATAATGAGGTTTCCTTTCTGCATGGGCTGCATCAAGTAAAGCTGGAAATCTTTCCTGGGCAGGTTTGAGACTCCAGTGTAGCCTTGAGCAAAGGCCTTAATCTCAGTCTCAGGGAATTAGGGCCACTGTGTGCACCTGCACAACGGGGAGTGATGGTGCTTAATTAATTCTGAGTGAGCCCTTGGGAGGTGTGCTGGCAGAGCACAGTGCTGTCGGCACGTGGGGTGTCACTGGAGCTCTGCAAATGTGTGTTCTCAGTGTGTTCTGCACTGCACTGGCAGCTGCTGCAACATGAGGTCCTGCAGGAAATTGTTATTTTGCAGCACTGGATCCCAGCTGAGCATGAGCTGGTGCCTCAGGAAGGTACCACTGCACACAAATCATCCAGATGGGTGATTAGGAGTGCCCAGAGCAGCTCTCTCCAGTCCAAGGCCAAATATTTCCTTCCTGTCCCCCTGAGAGGGGACTGGAGATGTCCTTGAGATCCATATGGGACACAGTGTTAGATTACACCCCAACCACTGCAAAAGCAAAGAGCAGTTCTGACCTTCCAGTGATTTTTCAAAGTGTATTTTGTGCTCCAAGAGGCAGTGCTGTGCCACTGATGTCCCTGATTTCCAGGTCATGTATGGTGGGCGTGCCATCGACAGCTTTGACCGGCGCATCCTCACCGTCTACATGGACGAGTACCTCGGGGATTTCCTCTTTGACACCTTCCAAGTCTTCCATTTTTATAAAAGTGACACAGTCGATTATAAAATTCCAGAAGGGAAGGGAAAAGATGACTATGTTGGTAAGAAATGCTTTTCCTGCTACATTTAAAAAAAAAGAAGTCTGCTTCCAGTGTAGACTGTCTCCATACGTTGCTGCTGTGTGTGAGAAGTTAAACAGGACACCAGGCACTGCTGGTGTATGGATGGCAGTGTTATAATCCACTGCTTTACAGGAGCTTTTTGGAATGTGAGCTTGGCACTCAGCTCCCCAGGGGTTTAAAAAAACCAAAAAATAACCCAAACCACAGAACCTCATTAAAGCAGCACGGTAATTTTGTTAAGTGATATATAATATTTCTGTGGGGGAGTCTGTGTGTGTGTTTAGAAGTGTTTATTTGATCTGCGCATTGCTCCAACACCAGCTTTAGCATTTTTTTTTTAATTCAAGCAGAGCAATAGCAAAAGTGCTGTGGTGTTGTGGGCTAGCAGAGCCTGTGTGGTTGTTTTGCAGAGGCCATAGAAGCCCTGCCCCTTTCCAACACCCCCGAGGTGCTGGGCCTTCACGCCAACGCCGAGATCGGGTATTACACACACGCGGTGCGGGACATGTGGGGTCACCTGCTGGAGCTGCAGCCACAGACTGGTGAGTGCCCCGTCGGACCTGGCTTTGTCAACAGGGACTCTCCATGGCCACGGCTGAGCCCTGGGGACAGTGACAGCAGCCCCTGTGTGTGGGGACAGCGCGAGCAAAGCCACTGCAGGGCTCAGCTCTGCCAGGCCGGGAGCAGCTCAGCACCTGCCCCGAGGCAGAGCTGGGGCCATGCAGGGCTCTGGGCAAATGTCACAGCAGGACAGGGAGACTGATGCCAAAAGGTGACTCAGCTCTCAGCCTTCTCTCAGATTTAGAACAGGTTTAGTCTCACTAAAATGTTTTGTTTTCAGGTGAAACTGGTGGAGGAATTAGTCGAGATGAATATATTGCAAATGTTGCCAAGGATATAGAAAACAAATTACCCCAAGTATTTGATCTTGACCACATACGTAAAGGTTTTGGAGGAAAAATCTCCCCTACAACTGTGGTGCTGTTGCAGGAACTGGAACGTTTTAATAAGCTCATTGTTCGGATGGGAAAGTCGTTGGCTGAGCTACAACGTGTAAGTAAAATCACAAGTCAGTGGGAGCAGCTGGGCTTTGCCTGCCCTCAGAACTCTTACCTCTGTTCCAGGCCTTGGCTGGGGAGGTCGGGATGAGCAGTGAACTGGATGACGTGGCTCAGGCTCTCTTCAATGGGCAGATTCCCAAGATCTGGCGGCGGCTGGCCCCTGACACCCTCAAAACACTTGGAAATTGGATTATTTTCTTTAGAGATCGATATGACCAGTACACCAGCTGGGTAAGCAAGTGCCTCCAGAAAGCCTTTTGTTTTGTTAACCTGCACCATGTGCTGTGCAGGCTGGTGCAGAAGCCAGTGAATGCTTCAGGTAAGTTCTTGAACTAGTGCCATCACTGCATAAGGGTGGAAGCAAGGCAGACTCACCCCAGCTCCTCTCTAAGGGCAGGGTGGGGTGATAGCAGGTGCTGCCCATCACTGTCTGTGGTTGCAGGTCAGCCACGGTGAGCCTGAGGTGATGTGGCTGTCGGGCCTGCACATTCCTGAGTCCTACCTGACTGCTCTTGTTCAAGCCACCTGCAGGAAAAACAGGTGGCCCCTGGATCACTCCACCCTCTACACAGAGGTAACCAAGTACAGGAAAGCACAAGACATCACTGAAGGAGCTGAGCAGGGTAGGTGTTTTCACAGTTGCTTGGCAAAAATAATAAAGTAGTTAATTGGTGAGAGGCAGAAATTGCTTGGCACGCTGAATGACTTTGGTTAAACCTTGGCAGGCATTTGCCCTGGGTTTGCATTTCACAGTCCTCATGACTTCCAGCTGGGGTCTGGTCCCTGCAGAGCTCCAGAGTGCAGGAAGCTCCTGTGTGCATCCCTTCCCACCCACAGGCAGGGATTTGAACTTACACCTCCCCCTTGCTATCTATCTATCTATCTATCTATCTATCTATCTATCTATCTATCTATCTATCTATCTATCTATCTATCTATCTATCTATCTCTGTGTGTATGTGTATATATATTTCTATATACACACATATATGTATGTATGTATATAAAGACACACTGATTTCTTTATGCCTAGAACATTACCAATCACAGCAGGCTTGTAAAGATTTATTTACACCAAAGATACTATACTGAAATGCACTTAAGCAAAAAGTACCTACAAATACGTATCTTATTCTGTAAATATCTCTTTATGAGCTCTCTCTGACTAGCACTGCTCTAATAACTAAATATAACAAACTGGGTACAGAGAACAGCTAAGGAAGGCTCTGAGTACCAGCCCTGATTGGGAACAAAGGAGGAAAAAGTCTTGCTTTTTGTGTTAAATCTAAATGCTGTACTTGGCATTTGTACCAGCACAACTGTCCTGACCCTTCACCTGCTCTCAATGACCCAGTGATCAGGCCCAGGGGAATTACAAAGCTCTCTGTGACTTGGGCAACTGCAGGGCAGCAAATCACATTTATTCCTGCTACTGTTTATCATGTGTAGTGCAACTGAGACAATTTAATTTGATTTCCTAATACAGCTGGCTGATGAAACAAAGCTCTCAGAAAACTGCAGTTTGAAATGCAGTGTGTTTGTGATGACTGCCGTGCCTGGAACAGGGGCTGCAGGAACTCTTAAAAGATCTCCTAGATCTTTTCTAGGAGCTCAGTTTAGCCAAATGTTGCCTTTTCTGCCTTTGCAGGCTGCTACGTTTCTGGTCTGTTCCTGGAAGGAGCAGACTGGGACATAGAGCAGGGCTGCCTTATCCAGAGCAAGCCCCGAGTCCCGGTGGTGGAGCTGCCCATCCTGAAGATCATCCCCATAGAAGCACACAGACTCAGGCTCCAGGTAAGGCTCCTGAGTTATCTTCCTTCTGCTGTCACATCTGCCAGCTGCCCTCTCTGCTGAGAAGCTGCATTTTATCATTACCACTCCCATCTGAAGCACCTGGTTTAACACTTCTCCTTACAGTACCCACCACTACAGTTTGATGCATTTGTTACCTTTTGATCCTTCAGGCACTCTGGGGCTGTTGTGACACTCTTACACCCCCCCTACTCTTTCAATTATTTCCCATCCCCAGTAAATGACATAAAGGACTTTCCATTTTCTGGGTATTTAAGACGTGTAACAAAAGGAGTGAATTTCTGCAGGCAGTGCTCTCAGTTCTGTGCAGCAGCTCAGGCCCTGCTCAGTGTTGGTGCTGCCTCTTCCAGAACACGCTCCGGACCCCGGTGTACACGACGTCCATGCGCCGCAACGCCATGGGCTTCGGCCTGGTCTTTGAAGCTGACCTCTACACCACCAAGCACATCTCCCACTGGGTCCTCCAAGGCGTGTGTCTCACACTGAATGCTGAATGAGTCAAAAGTAAGCACCATGTTCTTCCCTCAGAATGCAACCCTTCAGAGGCGCAGGGAAAAAACCTCAGCCCGGGCAGAGATTCGGGGTTGTGTTCACTTAGGCACACCTGGCTTTAGTTAGTGTTAGCTTGGTTGTATTATACTCCCAGTAAACATGTTTGAAGAACAGAGTGGTTTTTGTAATGTGTTTCCTTTTGGAACGGCTCCAAGCTGGTCTGTGGCTGCAAAGAGAAAGTTGGTTTCGCACACACAAAGACTAAGGTTTGCCTGGACGGTTGTAAGAAATGTCTTTAATTGCCCAAAGCATCACTTCTGCACTGCCTGGAAGCGGTGCCTCCCACCAGCCTCCAACAAGTGGCAGGGTAGGTCACTCATACAACACATGACCATAAAAATATGGTGCCAACAACCAAAGTAACCAAACCAGCTGCTGGTTAACGCAATACACGTAAAAACAGTAAACCTCAGAGTAACAACCTTGCTTTAACCAACCCCCTTCTGGGAACACGGCTTTTCCCTACCCCTCCCCACCACTCGTGGAACAAATTCCTAGCACAGAGCCAGCAAGGCGTGAGGCTGAGGCGGGTCTGGGGCTTTGGGCAGCGAGTGACAGAGGGTGCAGAGCCCTGCTGGAAGGGTCATGCTGCGGGAATCGAGCGGGACCACAGGCGGGAGGAGAGCTCTGCCAGCCTGCCAGGGCCTTGCCAGGAGTGCTGACAGTGCCCGAGGCTCCGGAGGGAGACACGCACCAACACAGCTGCAGAAAAAGCTTAGGAGGGGCAAACTACAGCTGGCGAGGGGAGGGGACAGGGCAGGCAGGGATCCTTCGTCAGCTGTCACAGAGAATACATGTTCCAAATTTTTAAAGGCACATCATAAGCTTAGCAGCATTTGGGAGCCAGTGTTTCTTGCTGGTCCTACTCAGAGGCTGCAGACAAGAGTGAAGCAGAGGTGAACAGAATGTAAGAAAAATGGATAAACTCGTGCTCCTATCCCAAAACTACATACTCTCCCAGCTCCTAGTATGCCTTTCTTTCCTAGAAAAAAATAGTAAAAAAAAGAATCAAGTAGTCTAACAGCTGTTGGGTCTACCTGCTACTTACTAGAAAGGAGAAGGGGAATCTGGTCAGGTGCAAGGCAAGTCCATCCCAATCCACAAGGACAGAAATCAAAGATGCCAGGTTCTCCTGTATGAATCGGTTACATCACTTAAAACTAAATACTCACATTTTAGAGGGGCAAGTCAGGTTTCTAGGCTGGCAGCAGTCAGCAGTGTCTGACGATGCCCAGAACAAGACTACAATTTTTAGGAAACAAAAATAATCCCTTTACAAAAAAAGTGCAGGTTAGAGCATAAAGAACCATTTCCATATTGGATAGCCAGTTACATTTCCTCCCTGGAAAAGGAGCTCTGAGCCAGTATGGAAGGTGCTACAAGTGCAGTGTACTGACTAGCATAAAATGTGTCGTGAAGCCAGTTGATTAAAAAAACCCAAAACAATCCCCATAAACAACCCAGTGTTCATACTCTTCCTATGAGGGACGATAAACCCTTTAAACGGTGCTTCCCCCACCCATATTTTACTTAAAGCCACAAACCAAAGTATTTAGGATTAATCAAGTAGTGCTTGCTGGGACTCTGGGGACGTCCTTAGGTCACTAAAGTGAACGTGCACGTGCCCAACTTTCAGTGCTGCTGCGAGAGCGGCTGTGGCAGAGGTCAGTGATGGCTCTGGAGTGCTCACACACACAGTGGAGGCGAGAGAACTCCTGCCAGGTCAAAAGTTACCAGCCAACACTGTGGCTGCAGTGTGAGGGAGGGGTGTTCTCTCTAAGAGCGCTCACTAACGCAGCCCGTGCCTTTGTCCACACGTGCAGTTACACTAAATGGAGCAGCACTTGGAAGCAAGCAGTCAGGTCCCCCTGATTTGGCCACAGCATGGAGTGGTTATATACCTTGCCATATGAACACAGTTCCTAGGAGGTTTCATTAGAGCAAAATGTATTAATGATGTACCCGGGAGGAGTTTTGGCATGCATGGGGCATCAAAAGAAACTTCACCGCAGGTGCTATTTACCCTAGAGGCTCACAGTGCATAACCAGCACAGAACAGCGCTTCCGTGGTGTTCTCAGACAGTTCTGTCTGTCCCCGAGTGCTTTCTGACCACTTTGCTTCCATGGAGCTGCTCCAGGGCCAGGGTCTCCACCTCCTGGGGCTGTGCGGGCGCGGCGTGGTGGATGCGGTGTGCCACCCCGACGTGCGCCTTGTGCGGCTTCTCGCGGCCGGGGCTGTGCGACTCGCTGGGCGCGCGCTCCGAAGGGATGGGTGGGATCACCAACGGCCTCTCCTTGATCAGATGCACCTCGGCCGTTTCCCTGGCCAGCAGAAAGGGCGTGGGGTCGGGCATGGCATCCACGGGCTCTCGCAGCACCAGCTTCCGGCTCTCCGACCCTATTCTGTAGGCCTCTTCGAACTCGGGGTTCAGCGGGGTGGACAGACTCTTCTTCATGCGGCGCCGCGGCGTCTCCGGCAGTTTGTCCTTGGGAGGGGACGGTTTGTAGCTGGACAGCACGGGGCTGCCAGACGGGGTCCCCTCCGAAGTGCCGCTGGTGCTCAGCAGCTTCTTCTTGGCCGCGTGCAGCTGAGAGGTCAGATAGGCGATCGTGCTCGCTCTCTGCTCCAGTTCACTGGACAACATATTGAGCTTATGGCTTTTCATTTTTAACTCTTCCAAGTACTTCTTTTCTCTTTCTTTAATAGTGTTTTCCAGCACCATTATCATCGCGTTCTTTTGTTCAAGTTCTTTCAACAATTCGCTGTTTTCAGCTTCTTTGATTTTCAGCTGAGCTTCAAGATCTTTGCACTTACTTTTGAGTTCGTCACTTCGTGAACCACCACTCTCTAGAGGAACAGGAGAAGCAGAAGTGTTTCATGTTAACAACAGCCTTATGTAAAACAGTGCAATAGGGATCCTCCTGCCATCTCTGAGAGGAATCCAAAATACTAACTTCAGCTAATACTCATCCCACACCATCCCTGATGCAGGGGGTTAACCTCAAGGAGTTATTTTATTCCTGCTCTTTACCTGTTGTTAATGCAATACACGTAAAATAACTAGGATCTAGTGTGTACACACACACATATAAATAAATAAAAGCTTTGTGGTTAACTACAGCACCAGCTAAGATTTAAAAATAGTCTCACTCTTCTGCCCCTAAAATTTGTGTCCTGTGTTCTCATATACCAAGCAGGGAACTGAATGTCTAGTGGAGTCAGCAGTTCCAGGTGCTATTCCTGGCTCTTTCACAGATTTCCTGTGTCACCTTGGGAAAGAACCTTTAACATTTATGCATAAATAACTAAGTCTGGAGACTAGAAAAGAAAATATGAACATTGAAAAAGATTAGTAAATTGAACATGAACATTAAAAGAAAAATGCCACATATTCCTTACCTGACGAGTCTGAACTCTTTACAGTCAGCTCATAGGTTAAATCTGAGGAAAAAAAACAGTTGTTATTTTTGTTAGAACTTCATCATGGAGCCTGCACATTACCAGGTGAGCAGATTTACAATAAATCCAGCTTTCAATAAATACAGAATTAACCCTTCCCACTGCCCAAAGCAAGAATAGGAGATTCACTGCAAATTAGCAAACACATAAAACAACTGATCTATCAGCTTTTTAACAAACAAATGATAAAACCTTGGCTCTGATCACCCAGTTCGCCATGAGATACAAACTGAAGACCCTAAATCCAGCCTTTTGGGAGTGGGTGGATTAGTGAGTGGGACGTCTGGGTGGGCTGTGCTGCTGAGGTTTCACTGCTGAGGGGGGAACAGTCCCTCCAAGGAACGGGTACCTGTGCAGCGCTGCTGCAGCCGGCGCAGCTCCTCGTGCAGCCCCTTCAGGGTGTTGGCGTGTTCTCGCTGCAGGAACAGCAGGTTCTTCTGGGCACTCTGCAGCTGGTTCTTCAGGGTTGAGGTGGCCATCCTGACCCTGCCAGGGAACAGACATTGTGATGGTGAGTTACCTTGCACATACAGGGATCCTCCCTCTGCAGCCAGGAGCAGCAGGAATGGTTGTGTGTGATCATCAAATGCCACAAAAGGTTTTTCTGCTTTAGGACTATTTCGATTACGAGTGCTCTAAGTTCATCAAAAGTCTAATTATACTGTAGGCTAGAGGAGGGAACTCATTTGTTTGGAGTTAACACATTTAAAGGAGATTAACTTCAGACAGTCTAAATCATTAATCCCATTACAAGTTAAAAGCAGAGCTCTGAGGAATGGCCTACTGTGTCTGTCTTGCTGAGGGTTTCCACTCACCCCCAGGGACACAGGGATTGGTGAAATCCTTGGCAAGAACAAGGAAAAAAGCCCCAAAATGCAGGAGTCTAAGGAAAAGGGCAAAGCAGGGGCCTGAGCACGGCCAGGCTGGTGGCACTGCCATGGATGTGGCTGCCATGGGTGCCTGAACTGAGATCTGGGTGCTGGGCCAGCACAGGGGAAGCTCCAGCTGCTCTTGGGTTTCCTCAACACGGGGCCCAGTAACACAGAATGAGACAATGCTTCACTCAGAGAGAAAACAAACAGATTTTTGTTGCTCAGGTTACAAATACACAGAAACCTGTTACACCACTGGGTTTCCCTTAGAAAACAGCCTTGCACAAGTAGGCCTTGGCTACAGCAGTGCTCACACCCAAAGACACACAGGTAACAGAATGATGCTGACAGACATCCTTGAAGACCCCTGTGCTGCCACTGTTGTGACTGGTCCTGCTAAGGCAACAATGGATAGCGCAGAAAAGGCTAAATTCTGCTTTATGTGTAGAAACCATTACACTAATTAGGTTACAAGGGTAAGTGAAGAGTCAGAACTCCTGTTGCCTGGACAACCCCCTGCAGTGGCATTGCAGCCATGCCTGGAATTACAGGACCACACACAGTGCCCAAGATGGACCTGGATGGGTTTGCCTTGGCATGGCAAGTGTTCCCCACTGGCACTCTTTGGTATGGAGTCTTATGGCAAGAGTTATTTTCTCCCAGTTTAGAATTGGTAGAGCATAAGCTCAGAGCAAGTGACACACTTCTGTTATTCCTAAAACATATCACAGCCCTGCGTTTAATTTTATACTTTTATTCCCCAAAAGAACACCAGACTTGGTACTCCAGCATTTTGGTGATGCACTAAAGCACCTGGGGATGTGGTGTAGAAAAGACTCACACACACACACAGAGCCCTCCTGATTTCATCAGTGACCTGAACTGACCTCATCTTCTACTGACTTATCCCTACAGAAACAAGTATTTGATTGCAAAGGAAAAAAAAAAAAAAAAAAAAAAAAAAAAAAAAAAAAAAAAAAAAAAAAAAAAAAGTGTGAAAGACGTTAAGAAATCCACTTCTGTGCAGGAGCCAAACAGCCTGGTTACCTTGTAACAGAGATCAAGGATTAAGTTCAGTGCCCAAGAATGTGGGTAGGTGCCAACTGTGCTTTGTCCAGGCAATGAGCCATTTTACAATTACCATCGTTAGCAAACAAGGAAAAATTATGGACCAAACACATTTTCTAAAAAGAGATTTCTAGGGTGGTTAAACAAATTTTGCAACACCCCACCACTGCCACATTGGTGGTCCCTCACAGCCACAGTGCTGGAGGGGCTGTTGGAAGGGGCCCTACACAGTCACAGCAATTACTGTGGGACATCATTAATTCTGAGGAGTGAGGATATTTAAGCTGTGATACATTTTCAAAGTGACATCCTCTGGCTTGTAAAGCTGACATCAGACAGACGAGAGCTTTACTGAATCATCCCATTTCTTCAGTGTTCATCCTACTCTGATCGACTGAGCATGACAGCAGGACAAAGCCACAGCTGGAGCTCTGACTGTGCAGGACACCGAGGCTCAGAAGGGATTCTTAATCGAGGAATGTATTTTACAAAAGAAACCCTAAGCTGTGATAGGAGCAGGTGAAAGAACAGCCTCCACACAATAGCCCAGAGCTTCTGTTCTCACAATGGGTATTAATGGTGCCTTTACACCTGTAACTGTAACCTGAACAGGAAAATACTTGCCTGAATAGGAAAATATTTCATCACCAGCAGTAAGTGTTCATAGCTCAGTCCTTGCAAATAAACACGTTCATTAAAAACTAGTTTCTAAATGTTAAAAAAAAAAAAAAACACCAACCAAACAAACCCAGAACAAGGCTCTCACTATTCATCTCCTCTATTGCTTTTTCACTTTGATCTTCTGCATCTGAAAGATCACACCAGGATTACCTGCTCTGAAGAAAACAAATATAATCAGAGGCAAACGAGTGTTATAGGCTTAGGAAGAAAATAAGAACAACCAGCATCAGAGCATCATCTTCCCTGCAGCAGCAGTAAGTTAATCAGTGAGATCAATTAAATCAACCCTCAATGAGTGCTAGCTGCAGCCCCTCTGCACTAAGCAGTTTCTCACAGCCCCCTGCAGCCTTTCTGTGCATTTTCCCATCACTGCAGCCTGGTTGTCTGCTGTCCTCTCCCCTTCAAGGGAAAGGGAGGGCCAGTGAGGGGAAGCCACAGCCTCCACGGATGTGTGGGCAGCAGACCCAGTTCCAAACCCATTCACCCACCTGCTTTTTACACAGCACAGCCAGCACTGAGAACTCTGCCCCCTGTGCTCTGGGAAACAGCCAAAACCATCTACTGTCGAACCAGCAAAAGGGAAAATGTCTTGCACAGACAGTCACTACACAGAGACATAGATTTGCTATGTCCCTTAGTCCTGGGATTGCACTAAGCTGATTTCATCTCAGCCTCTCTGAACTAAGAAGGTCAAAAACCACAAGAGAAACAGCAAATGCAGAAGTCGATGGTGCCCTTTACAGCCCAGAGGAGTAATCTCCACCTCCCACCACAGAAACTGGTGGGACAAACTCACGAATCTACCAGGCTCTGGCTGAATGCTGGTAGATAAATGTCACCAGTGCTGGGAAGAATTCTGTGACTGCACACACAGCACAGAGTTGTGTCACTATGGTTTTTCCCCCTTCCCCTTTGTCTCCAAACAAAATAAAATGTTTGCTGTGTTCTTACACAGCCAGAACTGTGCAATGCAGAGCTTGGCACAGTCCCCTGGGAACGCCCGCAGCATTTGGGAAGGATGACAGAACACTAAAGGGACACTGCAGTGTCCAGGGGTGATGGGGAGGGTGACACAGCTCCTCTCTGGCAGCAGCACTGGCCCTAAACACCAAGTGTCCAACCTGTCAGCGACAGAGGCTCTGTGGGGATTGTGCAGTGCATCCCACCCTTCAAACATCCACAATTTCTCATTTCTCAGGACCACCACACCACCAAATGTTTCTACATATAGCTCAGAGATTGAGCCTCAACTCCTCCAAACAATGGGTTCGCAATTTCTCTGGAATATTATAGCCAAAGAGGAACAAATGGAATGAGTCAAACAGAATTCCCTTGGGAATGTTAAGTACAACACTTTAATTGTGATTGCACCTACCTAAGCCATCATCTTCCAGTAAAGCAGATAAGGGAACTTCAATTATCATTCCTGTAAGCTCACCTTAAAAAGAAACTATTCTATCTCCTTACAAGTGCACGTTCTCTTCAAAAGGGAATACACACACACACAGAACCTCATATGGAAAAGGAAAAAATATTAAACAGGAGCTTCCAAAATACAACTTAATCACATGCTCACCAAAAACAGCCACTAAAATTTTAACAGCCACATCTTGCCTTGCAGAGGATGTGCAGGCTCCAGGCCTTTTTGGATCTTAAGCATTTGGAAAGAGTTCAAAATATTTCAAGGCAACGAGCATCTGGCTGCGTATCAGATGCCTTTGCACAAAATCAGAGCATCTCTATACCCTGCTGCAAGATAGGAGGAGGGAGATGCTAATCTCTGACCTTAGACACAAACCTACAGGATGGAACAAAGCCCAAACAAAGGTGATTTTGTATTTTCTTTCCTCTTAGCTATCCACTAAACAGAACACAATAACCTCCTTTTACGTGGATGGGGTGACCATCACCTGAGAGGCTGCTTTAGCTCCCTGCCAATTCGCAGCCTTAAAATATGTATGGGCGGACATTTTCCTCTCAACTGCTCACCAGCCAGCGCTCCATCCAAATGTATCAAAAGCTGCCAAAATGTCATTTGCTTGCTACACAAAATACAATTTCAAGAATTAAGTAAGGACAGTGGATACCTCTTGTAAGAACCTCCAAAGTTTTAGACCCCAGACCCCATTTTAAAGATTGTCACTAAACTGACCAAACTTATCTAAACACAGCTGTAAATGCTGAAATTACTGACAGTAATTTTGACAGTTGTTCTTTGCTTAGATCAGCTCTCCATCTCGGAGACATAATGCCGTCCCCAAAGTGTTTGCTCAGCTCCTTTCAAAGGACATAACAAAGGAGACCCTGCAGCCTCCACACCCAAATCAAGGGTTTTGCTCTTTCTGCTTGGACATTTAAGTCCCCCACGATCTTATTCTATCACACCATTACACCTCTACTAAAGCAGATCCAGCAATAACACAGGTCAGTGACAAACTGTTCCAAATTTCTGCCACCCCTCGTTCACCCGTGCATCAGATTAAGCCAAGTCCAACTAGTCCAGTGCTGCCAAGTCAAGCTTTTCAGACAATACACTCAGCCTACACCTGAGTAGTGTAGGTGTCCCAATCCACCTCGGGACATCCCTTTCCTTCTCGGTAACACCTCTATCCTCAGCCTTCTGCATTACAATGTAACAATGCGTACACATCATTAGTGACCCACTAATTTGTTCTCATACTCGTTTCATTTGTGTGTTTTAAGCCAAGCAAAATTAGTAGCTCTTTCCCGGAGATAAGGGAGGGGAAGAAGGAACTGTGTCACTGTCCTCCCAAAGGAAGGACATGATTTCGCTTTCTCAGCTCCTTTTCCATTTCTACTGCTTTGATGCTATTTTACTCAGTGGTTTCTCTGCCTGACTTTGCCATCATTTTCTGATCAGAGGCTGCGTAAACTCTTTACAGTTAATCTCTGAATATCCTGCAAGCACACATTTCGGCATTTTAGTAAGAAGATGATTTTTTGTTACTCCTACAGCAGCTGGTCTGGCAGCGGGAAGAATAATTGAGTGGACACCACCGTGGTAGCAATGATTTAATTCTGGATGCTCCAAAGGAAGCAGCTGGTACTTTTGTACAGAGCTCACCGACTGCCCACGAGCCTGACTGCCTACCTGGAGTCAGGAGCACTGACAGGAACAGTTCACATGGTGTTTTCTCTGCCCTTGAGACCACCCAACCCCAGAGCTGCCGCAAGGGAAGAGACTAAAAGGAATCCGATGTTAAAACTGCTACTGTGACAGAGACCATTAGAGAACCAAATCAAATAGTCCTGCAGTGGCATTTCATGCAGACACAGTTATTATGACCAATACCAGGGTAGGCAAAGCTAGGGCTCTACAGCCGTCAGGAACAAATAGCTCACTCTGGCAGGAAGCTTCGAAAATTACCTAATTTGAGCCTAATTCACTTTAGGGAGACAAAGATGGCATTACCTAAATGACACTGACGACTTCAAAAGAGCCCCTTTAATAATGATGAAGTGACAATAAAGGCCCTCACAAGCAAGACTACATTGGCACGTAGAGGAACAGGTTGCTTCTCGCTCCTAAAGAACGGCTCTTCTATTTTATTCACCCCTTCATTCTGAGAATAAAACAGTTTGTTATTTTAATATAATTTCCCACAAAGCCACATAAAGCAAACTGCACCCCAATCACAACCAGGCAGTTGCAATATTGCAAAGGCACGTTAGTCTTTCTAGTAAACCAACTTCTTTTGTCAGAAGAATGACAAGAAAATTAATATTCAATTCCCCCAGACTAACACAGTATCAATGTTACACATAAACCTGAGCCTCATTCTGTTTTTTTCCAAAGTCATTAAGAAAAGTTCTCCAGCTTCAGTTAAAGCTGAATCAGGACTTAGGTTAGTAAGGTGGGCTGTGGGTGGTTTTGGTAGAAGGATCTGTTAAATATAACTCCAAATTCATGCTGAGAAATCACACTATACTACAGAATAGTCATGGGCTTTTTTCACAGATCACATACTCACTTATGAACACTGCATGCCCTCTTTTAATTCTGTCCTCTGTGATCAAGAATGTGTGAACTGCACTAGAAATTGAAGAAAATGTATTTGTGCAATATAAAAATTTGCCCCTTCTGAAGCCTGCTGAAACACAAACCAAAAGAATTACTAAGCTGGTTTCACATAACCAACCTGGCTGGGCCTTTTCCCGCTCCCAAACTCGACAGAAACCCATCATCACACAGACGTGTGACTATTTCACTGCCCAGCCCTGACACGATTTTTCCTCACCCATCCCACCCACGTACACGGAGCAAGAACTTAGTGCTGCATTCCTGAAATGCTCCAGAATCACCTTCCTGGTCATTCAGTGAACCAGGTCAGGGAACTGGTGCAGCTGAAAACAAACCCGTTTTCCCCCTGGCTGTTTTCAGGTGGCAGGTTCACTGTGCAGCGCTGTAGATGCCTGGGGAAGGAGAAAAAAAATAAAAATAAAGCACAGAATGTGTAAGCAGGTCAGAGGGATGGTACAGGCAGAACTGTTTCCTGCAGCAGCGCCAGCTCCAGGCACTCGCCTGAGATTGAGCTCCTACTGCATGAACTGCAGAAATGATGATTTTCAGAGGTTACCAGGAATATTTGTTGAAACATGGCAGAAGGCACTGAAGCCTTACAGCAGTCTAAATAAATGTCCTGAGAGATCATTTGCAGAGAGCAGCTATTGTAAAGCGACTCTACAGAGCTGCACAACTATTTCCAGGCAAATGTAACAGGCTGAGGAGATGCTTTTCTCTAATGCATTCTGTGATGCTGTTTCATAAGGCATCGATTTTTATTATTTTAGAACAGCAACTATGATCAAACACACAAAAATCGGTCTCCACTTTGCTAAAGGTTTTGAGAGCTGCTGATGAAGGAAATCTGGCAGCATCTGGCAGCGGTGATTGATGACCTATGTCCAAGTCCTTTCTTATGCAAGATTTTTTTTGGGTTAAATAGGATGCCAAGACAAAGGATCCCAAACAGAAGTGCTTTATACCCTCCCTTACATAACCCAGGTATCTCAAACTGAGCCAGGAAAGCCACACGGCTGAAATCAAGCTCTCCTGAGGCTGGAAAGGAAACAAGCAGCCACATTACAAAGGGAACCTGCCGGGTCTGACATCATTCCCACGGCTTTTCTTCACAGACGGACTCTTCCCGAGCTCGACACCTCTGCTCACAGAAATGCGATCTGCCGTGCCTTTTGTGCTCTGCCTCCGGGCACGGACTCGCATTACAGGGAGCTACTGTTCCTTGGCATTTTTTCAGCCTTTCTGGAGACAGCTACCATTCTGTTCACCGAGAAGCCATGACATTTAACAGTTTTCAGTCCAGCACTGTTTTTAAATAACACTGATTTAAACCCCCGTCTCTCTCAATCAAATAATTAAAACCAACAAGCAGCAATGTATTTAACATTTTAAATACAAAACAAAGGTCTCCTTGAAGTAAAATGAGAACAAGCATGCTTGCCAATAGCAGGAAAGAAACAGCAATCCAAATAAAAGCCTTTTTTCAATGATTATTTAAAACCACTCAAACTAACAGCTTGCAGAAGATCCAATACACTCTGAAAACATCAGTTTCAGCAATATCTTGTCATTCCTCTAATGTCTAGTAGCAAGTAAATTTATTGTTCCTATTTATAGTACCATACTCTTTAACATCACCAGGAGAAATGAGCTGGTAGATAATGACAAAACATTATTAAAAAAATCCTTCACTGCTCACATGGAGATGGACTGACACCCATGATCACACTGCTGGACATGCTGGTTTAGAGGAAGATATTTTTCACATCACTTAAAACTGATCACAGAGAAGAATCGGGCCCACATCCATTGATGATACAGCCAGACAGGCAAAGGTGATGGAAGAGCAGGTGGGAAAAGGGGGTTAACATTCCCACCCGGCCCCACTCAGTGAACTATTTGCCATCTTTTCAGACGAACACTGGTCGGTGCGAGCAGAGCAGAGCCCTGCAGACAAAGTGCCCGAACAAAGCCCACCCCGGCGGCGGGCAGCGGGCCCTGGAGCCGCTCCCGGGGAGGGTCGGGCTCTGCAGACCCTCTGGGAGCGCCGGCTGCGGTTACACAATCGGCTCATTGCAGCGGAGCTGTGCCTGTGCTGTCCGACTGTCACAGCCACTCGCAGGAGCCCAGAGCACAGACAGCCCCGGCCTTCTTCAACACACACATCCCGACGGTGCCTTTTGGTGGTTGTGAGACACTCATTTGGAAGAATTAAGGACTTTAGTTAAACTAGGTATTGCTGAGGTAAAAACTTCCCTTTGTTAACAGAAGCTGGGTTTAAGGAACTGACAAATCAGGAGGCCTGTCAACTTAATCAATAGACTCCAAGAAGACAATGTGATCATAAATCAGAGAGTCTTGAGAAAACAGGATCCAGGTGTCACCAACACTAAAAGGTTAAAAAGTCAAAGCGAGGAAGACCCATCTTACTTCATCATTTGAGACCCCACCCCACAAGAAGGACCATCGACTCATTTCAAAGAACTAACTACGCATGCTTAATTGCTTTTTGGCTAATTACCATACAGAGCAGGGAATGGGATGGACCAGAGTTATGAATATGCATTTGTGGTTTGGGTATTCAATACTTTTGTACATAAAAAGACCCTGTGAGCACCTGTAAATTAGTGTGTATTTGGGAGCTGCCCGGCGCAGTGATAAACACACACTTTCTAACTTTAAATGTAATAAACAGACACTTTCTAACTTCAAACTGTTAGAGAGTCTTTGTCCGTCATAGTTGGATATCGGTATTAGATCAATAGCCATATTTTTAATAAATCAGTTGTGCTTTCCAAACCAGCAATAAGAAAAAACTATGTCCCACACTCAACTTTTCCCCCTCCTCAAGTCTCTTGACTGCTGAATTTTCAGTAAAGTGCTGCTCAACTAAACCCATCACTTTCAGTTACTAACAGACACATATACATAAATATGCACACAAAATATCAGTTGTCAGCAAAAAAATTCTTCAGCATTATAAATTTTCAGAAAGATGAAGATGTCTATTCTCTTTATAAACTACAACTTGCTGCCTTCTCTAAACTTTCTTATGCAAAATGAAGTAAACATGAACTCAAGTGATTAATAGTAATTGTTTTACCCAATATGAAAACAATCCTTCATAGTTTTGCTACTTTAAACCATTGGGTTTTTTTTTAAGCCACAGGACTGAAATGAGATACCTAGAAATTACAACAGAACTCCCTCTATTATGCTGTTTATAATGCTGAATAAATATTTTATTTTACTTTACATTATGATCCACATTCTGCCATAACATCACTGGGGAGTTTGTGCTCTGCCTCCTGCAGTTAAAGCACCGATTAATGTGGCAGATCTGGATGAACAAATATATCGCCCTTAACACCTACAGCCTTTTGAAGTAGGGCACACTAAGGAACAGTGGGTTTTTGTAACAAATCACATTTAAAAATAATTTAAAAGCACTGAAAGTATGCAGCTATATCTGAAACCAGATGTAAAGGAAACAACTGAAAGAAATGAAATTATTGCTGTTCTGTAGTTTGCAAGAACTACTGGGCTGGAAACTACTTAAGAGTATCTGGAATGGTCATGAGACCTTTGTCTTTTCTAAGGAGATGAGGGAGGAAACTTTACAGATACATTAAGCAGAAGTACAACAAGAGGATGAAAATAAGTGGTTAGCATCAGTTTAGCCAATATTCTTTCTTTCCACTTAAGCAGCTGATACTTTCCCACATTATGACCTTCTGATCCTTGTTGTTCCACTAAAAAAGACTGTTGGAGCCTCAGTACAACCAAAAGCTTGAAAAATCAACAATATTACAAGTCAGCCATTATCTGTGTATAAAGCACTTGCTTTAAGCTGTCAAACCAAAAAGCAACGTGCAGTTTAAGAGCATAAACGTCAGTCTCCCAGAGGCTCAGTCAAAATAACACACAACAGAATTGCATTCACTAATGAGCAAATTACATGGGAAAAGGCACAGTATTTACAGTCACATCCATTTGTCTCTTATTTTTTAATTAATGAGTATAATTGATATTGCAAAAGCTCAACACAGCTTTTTAAGTGTAAGCATCTTACCACGTAAGTAAAGCCAACAAGTACCCTGGATGCTTCCTATGTACCTGCAATGCAGATCAAAACAGACAATTCCTCCCCCAGGGCTGCCTCAGCTCCTGTGTTCACATTTACCTTCACTGTCTCAGCTTTACTCAATTTAATAAAGCCGACTCAGGTGTGTCCTGCTGCCGGCCAGGGCGGGAAGGGCCCCTCCTTCCTCCCTTCTGTCCCACCCCATGTCCTGCGTAGGGAAACTGCGTCTGGAAGCATCTCCATGTCTGAAGACGCCCTGCACTTCTCTGCTGCCATAGCCACGGACGACAGGCGCTCTCCTCCAAAGGAAAAACCTCCTCCTCTCAAACGAAAGTTATTCCCTACCCAGTCCCAAATATACACAATCCACCCGTCCAGCCCTTCGCACGCCCTGTGCTGCTCATGAAAACGACACTGTTGTCACTTGGTAAAGTGAAAAGGTGCGATGCGAAAGGCGCCCGCGAAGGATGCGGTGTAAAACCTGTCTCAGCGGGAGCGGGGGGAGGCGACGGGCGGCCGCTCTCCCGCTCTGGGGCACATCCCGAACAGAAACACCGACACGTCCTTGGCCCCGACCCAGCAGAAACGGGAAGACAACGGGGGGTACAGCGAGATGCAGGGCAGCCCCTTCATCCCCTGAGCTCCAGAGACGAGGGAAGGGCCCTGGATGCTCTCAGGAGCGCGCAGGAAGCGCTTTGGTCCAGCGCCAGCGCCCGGCCCGGAGCCGCCCTGCGCGCCCCCGCCGCGCTGTTCGCTGCCCCGCAACGGCCGCCCCGGCCCGGGGGCTCCGACCGGCCCCGGGGGGATTCAGACCGGCTCCGGGGGGCTTCAGACCGGCTCCCGGGGGGATTCAGACCGGCCCCGGGGGGACTCGGACCGGCCCTCAGGGGGCTCAGACCGGCCCCGGGGGGACTCGGACCGGCCCTCAGGGGGGACTCGGACCGGCCCTCAGGGGGCTCAGACCGGCCCTCAGGGGGCTCGGACCGGCCCCGGGGGGCTGATCGCGCCCCACGCCCGCAGTATCTCCCCCCGGCCGAGGCGCGGCTCCTCCGGCCGCCGCAGGTCCCTGAGGCGCAGCGGGGCCGGCGGGCCGCCGCCACAGCCGCGCCCGCCCTCAGGGCAGCGTCCCCGGGCGGGCGGTGGGTTCGCGTGAGGCGGGGAAAGGCCCCAAGCAGCGATGGCGCTGCCCCGTTCCCCACCCGGCCCCGGGGGTCGCGATGCCGCCGCCGCCCCCTCAGTCGGCCCCTGAGGGGCGGAGGGCACGGCGCGGCCTCGCTCGGCCCCTCACCGGCTCGGCCCCTCACCCGCCCGGCCCCTCACCCGCCCGGCCCCTCACCCGCCCGGCCCTCACCCGCCCGGCCCTCACCTGCCCGGCCCTCAGCGGCTCGGCCCCTCACCTGCCCGGCCCCGCACCCGCTCGGCCCCACACCGGCCCGGCCCCTCACGGCCCCTCACCGGCCCGGCCCCGCCCGGCCCCTCACCGGCCCCTCACCGGCCCGGCCCCTCACCGGCCCGGCCCCTCACCGGCCCGGCCCCTCACCGGCTCGGCCCCGCCCGGCCCCTCACCTGCTCGGCCCTCGGCGGCGCCGCCGCTCGCCCCGCCCGAAGCTCCGCGGGCGCCCCGGGGCCCGGCACTGACCGGCGGCAGCACCGGCACCGGGGGCGGCGGCGCAGGCGCAGGTGCGGCTGCGGCACCGGGCCCGTCGCTGTGGCAACGCGGGGACAGCGCGGCCGCCGCGGCCCCGCCCGCACGGGAGCGCGCACGGGAACGCGCACGGGAACGCGCACCTGGGACAGGGAGGAGGAGGAGGAGGAGGATGAGGAGGGCACCGGGTTTGTGGGAATGTGGGAAAGGAGGGAATGTGCACTCCCGGGAGAGGCTGTCTGGTTTAAGCCCAGCTGGAAATTAAGCAGCACGCAACTCCCACCTGTCTTCTTCCCCACCCCCGGTGGAACGGGGAGGAGAAGCAAAAGTAAAACTTGTAGGTTGAGATAAGAACAGTTAAGGGTAGTTGAAAATAAAGCGAAATTGAATAATAGTGATAGGTAATAATGATAATAAAAAGGGAAAGGAAAAACACCCCAAACGAATGGTGCACAGTGGGGTTGCTCGTGTCCAGCTGACTGATGTCAGAGTGCCCCATCCCAAACCCAGATCAGCCCCTCTTCTGGGTAACCCCCAGTTTTGTCACTGGGCATTCTGTGCTGTGGAATATCCCTTTGGCCAGTTCAGGTCATCTGTGCCAGCTTTGCTCCCTCCTAGTTTCTTTTGCAAACCTCCGCACTGGCAAAGCATGATACACAGAAAAAGAGTTCTTGACTTAGGATAAACAGAACTTAACAAAAACCAAAACAGTGTGTATCAACACCGTTCTCATCCCAAATCCAGAGCACAGCACTGTAGCAGCCACTGAGAATAGCTGAGCTCCCTCCAGCTGAAGTGAGGACAGAGGTGCACCAGGTGTGTTGGGAGCAGTGTGTGTGTTGGTGTGAAGGATGAGGGGGATACAAACACATCTGTGAGCAGAAGTTGTGATGTGTGCTCCAAAGGATGTGTGGATGTGTGGGAAAAAGCCTGCCTGGAGTTTGGGGGGGGGATTTGTGCTATTGGCACACACGTGTGGGTGAGTTTCCCCCAGGAGAGCTGTGGAGTTGGAATTCCTGCAGCCTGTCCTGCTCTGCACGTGCACCTTCTTCACTCTGCACTGTCATTTCTGCATTAATATACGAATAAATGTGACCTTCAGCTGCCCACCAGTAGGGCAGGCTCTGGGTGTGCAGCCCTTATGGTTGGATATTCTCTGCATTTTCTCTACAAATTAGAGTTGAAGGTGATGGCACACGGCACAGTCACTGGCCTGTGATTCTATCTCTGGCAGATGCACACAAGCATTTATGGATGTAGTGTCTTTTCTATGTTTGTAATGGAAATAAAAGGCTTCATTATATGGGGCTTCAAAATTAAGAGAGAGAAACTTGGCTTTCTGAAGCAACCAATAGAAAAGGCCAATAAAGTTTCTAGAAGTGAGAGATAATTTTCTTAGTCAAAAGATGCACTATACACAGCATAGGGAAAAAATTCACACCTTCACCAAAATAAAATTCAGCATCAAACTGCAAGCTGCTGGCTCTACCTACC
This sequence comes from Sylvia atricapilla, assembly GCF_009819655.1. Classification (NCBI taxonomy): domain Eukaryota; kingdom Metazoa; phylum Chordata; class Aves; order Passeriformes; family Sylviidae; genus Sylvia; species Sylvia atricapilla. The sequence continues at coordinate 11,950,327 of NC_089156.1, forward strand.
TTCAAGGTGATTCTGTTGTGTGTGAGGACACAGAGGATGGGTCTTTACACACTTTGCACCTTACAGCTCCTAAAACTAGGGAAAAAGAAGCACAACATAGCATCAAGGGAAATACAGTAAAGAAAATTCATTAGTCCTTAATCAAAGCTAAAACTGAGGATGACAAATTTTTTAAATGAGTGTTTAGAAGTGAAAAGGTACAAGGGGAGATTTAGCTCTGCCAGCAGTGCAGGAAGGCCCTTCCATTTTATCCATCCAGCTTTTTATAGGAAACGTGGACTCTTAATTTAGGATCCTGTTAGGTGACAATCAAGTCTGGGAAAATGATTCAGTTAGGACCTGTGCCAAAAGAGAAATGCATTTGCCATCTGAATCATCCTGGCAGGAAAGATAGAAGGATGTTAAATTCAATATGGATCCCTAATAACTGAACACAAATTAAGGAAAACCCCCATCTGTGTTGCTACAAAGAAATGATTTTTATTAACAGGCCTTAAGATGTGACATTTATAGAACAGAAATATGTACCTGTAGTCTACATAAGGAAAAACTGTTGGAAACCAAGGGATAAAAATACATCCATTCAGAAATAAAACTGAAATAGTCCCTGAGCATTTTTTCCATGTGGCCTTGGTTTGTCTGAAATTTTCAGTTCTCAGAATTTTCAAGCCTGCAAGTGTCACCCCAATTTGTCATCCTTTGAAAGGCTGCTCTGCCCCTCGCCAGGTGAGCAGCACTGAGCTGCCCCAGTTTCTTCATGTCCAAAATGGAACATGAGCATGGTAATTACGTGTCATTAATATCTGCAAAATTCTTGAACAATCCTGAAGAGGGGAGTGCAGTATAATACAGTTACAGCTCAGCGACTATAACTGCAAGAAGTTCTGACTCCCATTGCAACACTGAACTTTGGAGATAACCAAAAATTCAAATTCCTGATCCACCCAAGTGCAAAGGCTCTCAGAGATGAGCGTTTTGCAGTAAAATATCACAGTGTTTGTGCTCCCCCAAAATCAGAGATCACAAAAGCTTTGTCATGATGTGCAGTGGCCTGTGAAGCTTCTTGCTGGCTCTCTGCTTTTCAGGCATCTCTCTCCTAATTTTTCTTTTGCTTGCTGTGTTTTTTAAAAAGCAGATGTTACAGGGAGAGAGGAGAGCAGCAGAACTAGAAATAGGAAGGTTTCATCACCTCTCCTGTGCCCCTGCACACGGATGTTGTTTCCCTTTGCTGTGCATCTCTAACATCAACAAGCACAGCTGGCCTGGTTTTGATTCCGGTAATGCCGATCTAAATCCAGGCACCCTCCACCCTCCAAAGCCAAAAGAGTTACTATTAATTAGATCAGCGTGGCTGAGAGGAGAATCCGGGATTAGCTTCCCATTCACCCTGGCGGGAAGGGTGGCTGTCCCTCCACGGGAGCAGGAGCTCACAGGCTGTGGGACGAGTGCCCTGCTCACGGCAGCCCTGGGCAAAGGAGGACAAGGGCAGGGGATCCTGCAGAGCCTTTCCCGGAGCTTGGGGAACAACAGCCAGGATGAAACTCAACGAAAATACTGAAATCTGGTGGGTGATGGGATCCCTCCCCATTTCAAAGGGGAAGATTTTAAAAATCAGAGTGAAATATATGTAAGTGTGTGTGCACAGAGAGAGAGACCTCTAACAGTAAATTTTATTTCGTACCTCTGCTGCCAGACATCTTATTGGAGGAGCATCAATTAAAATCCTCTCTGCCTGATCCTGCTCAGTGGCACCATCCAAGCCAGCATTTCTCCCCCAGGGCTTTTCCTGAGCGCTGTCTTTGGTCCCTTTGCTGCACTTTACCAACAGCCTCTAAGATAATTAGCAGTCATCAGATGAGAATTAATTTTTAACAAACTTCTCCCTGCGTGAGAGAGGGAGTGGAAAACTCAGTGAATGGCAGGAAAAGTCTGTGCAGGGAGTGACGACAGGTCCTTTTATCGTCCTCCGCAAAACAGTGACATTTCCAAGGATTTATTTACAGAAGCTGGGAGGAATAAGGGAGATGCTGTCAGCTCCTTGAGGCAGAGACTGGTTTTAGTTATTGTTTCTCCTTTGTTTGGACAACACTTGGGCCGGGGGGCTCCTGGTACCAGAGGAAACCTCCTGCTGCAGAACAAGGAATAATATCTGATGGCAAGTGCTGAAACTGATGCCCAGGCGTCTACAGAGGATCCAGGAGATGACTAATCCAGCCCGACGTCTGGGGCTGGAGGAGCAGAAGGTGGGAGCTGCTGTGAGCTGCATCTCCGTGCATGGAGAGGGGCACAGCACACAGATCCCTCCTGCAACTCAGCTGCAGCCAGGGAAATGGTGCGGAGCAGAGCGTGGCCAGCTGTGTCCCAGCTGTGTCCCAGCTGTGCCCCACTGGCCTGCATTGCCTTTGGGTCACGACTTTACAGCCGGGTGCTCAGGAGCACCAGCAGTTGTTTTTAGCAGCAGACAGCATCATCTGCAAATAGCTTTGCTCTGGCTCTGCCTTGTTTTGGCTCCCTCAGCAGCAGCAGGCAGAATGGTTTTGCATCCCTTGGATCATATATTGCCCAGAAAGCTAATTTAGTGCAAGCTGCCCTTATCTCATCCATTAAACGTGCAAGTGAATTGACCTACTCCCTGATCGTAAAAACATTGCTACAGTTGCTGGCTGGGAGAAGGCGTCAGCCCCTTACTCAGCTCCCTAATCTCCCCTTTACCAACCAGACTCTTAGTAAATCCATTATTTTTCAGCATTAATTCATGAGATGGCCATTAGCCAGAATTCTGTGACTGTACAAACAAGGGCAAAAGCAATTCCCACCTTTCAATTATATCATGGGCCTTTCCCAGAAACCTGGGGAGAAAGGGTTCTCATTCTAATCAGAAAGGTGTAATTAAGGCCCAGGATAGCTTTCAAAAAGCTCTTCAACTAGGCAGCTAAACTTAGACAATTAGTGCACAAAGGAAAAAAAGACGAGTTGCAAATAGCTGAGAAATAAGAGGAGAATATTTTTTTTTCCTCGGGCAAAAGAAAACCTTAAAAATCTACATTTTACGACTTTCACAAACCACCCCAAAATTAAGGAATACAGCCTGGAGTCTCCAAGCAATCACTGACAGGTTTAGATGTGTACGCTCAGACTCTGCCTACTGTATCCTATCAAAGATCATCAGGAAAAAAACCCACTGACCTCTGTGTCCAGGGAACAGGACACACATCCCGACGCGGTGCTGGATGTGCTGTAGCCATTACCGTGCATTAGAGCCCGTCACACACATTTACACACAAACCAGGATTGCTGCCTTTCAGGTCAGCGATAAAGCCGCTCTGGAGAAGCAGATTCGCAGTGGGAGATGTACCCTTGGGCCAAAGAATCATTAAATGATCAGCATCAAGAAACCTACAGCAATGTGACTTGACAGCTGTACAGTTGTACAGTACTAGGCTGAGGTTGTTTACTCTGGATTTTTTTAAACCTGAGCTACACTGAGGGTTTTTTTTTTTCCCCCTGTGAATAATTTCCCATCACTGCTGAGTCTGATCACCTCGCACAGCCCTGTGCTGCTACAGTCCTCCATCCCCTCCTCATAATAAGCAGTGCCCATGAGAAGGGAACTTTCAATCTCTTTGGACAAAGAGTGGGAGAAATCAGAGAAGTATTAAGGTTGGAAAATACCTAAATATAGGATTCCTTTTGCTGAGATTCAAGGCATGGAAATATTAAATAACCTGCCAGAGCACACTGGGAAGCTGAGCTACATTGCCTGAGGGCCTGCCTCACATTTTATGAGAGATGATCTCTATTCCTCTGGAACAGAACTTGCTCACTGTTAGCTCGGGAAGTACAGATGCCTGTAATCTATCTTTTAAAAAGGGCTTTTAATGACCGGGAAACAGCACAAAGATCTGAGCTTGCCTTATAAACCCACACCATGTAAGCACAGCATTCCACCTCCCCACAACTCAGCTGCTCTGTGGTCTCTAGGTGAGGGAAAACGAAGGGAATTTATTATTTTATCTTCCCTGATGGTGGCTGGTAATGACCTGCGAAGTGGTGTCATGTGTAGCTTTTTTTTTCTTTTCTTTTCCTTTTTTTTTTTTTTTTGGCAGGCTGTAAAACAATTAGGCCCGGTCCCCAGTTAAGAGTTTTGCTCCTTGTGTCTGGGAGGGTTTTTGTGCTTGCTGCCGGGGAGCACTGGGTATCTGGGAGTTGTAAAGATGTCTGCGGTTTTATTGCTGCATTTTTACAAACCTCAGGTTTGTATTTTTATTATGATTGCTGCTGTGAGGACGTTAAAAAAAAATATCGTGTTTCTCTTTGAGATTACATTTCACTCTGTTGATCTTTCTCTTGACATTTCAGGGAGTTGGGGGAATACTGGCAAAACATGCAGGGTAAGCAAAGGAGATGTCCTTCACCTCAAATCCTACCTTTGCCAAACTGAGGAGGCACGGGATGTTTTAATTTATTAAATTAACATAGACTTGGGCTGGTGAGAAAAAGCGCTTGAAGAGAGCAGAGCTTGCTGTGATGCTAACAGCCCAAGACAGTGCCATTTTCCCCTCTCCTGTTAGAGCTGCTGAATCTGTCCCCAGCCTTCTTTTTTTGCTCAGCCAAACCTTATCTAAATAGTCTGTTCTTGGGGCAACAGACAAATTGCACAGCTGTTTAACTGTCACTGTTTCAGACCTGTTTTCAGACTGCAGGGTTGTATTTCAGATTGATTAAGCAAATGATACACAAAGAGGAAATCTCTCCCTTCCATCTCTTAGCTGAGACTAATGGTGAAGTTGAGATGCAGAGATGTGCTGGCATTTGGCTGCTGTAGAACTGTATCAATTCTCTGTTCTCACTAGTCAGGGGAATTCTAAAACCTTTTCATCTTGCCTTAAAGGTACAGAATTGGTTTCCATCAGCTCGCTGAAAAAAACCAAGAAAGGCACATAGAAACCTGCAGGCTTGAAACCCATGGTCAGTCTCAGCTCATATCTTTTTATTATGTTCACTTTCAAAGGACCCCAAAGAGCTTGGCAGCTATTAAGGAGGTGGTGATAGAGCTGTAAATTACATGGCAGTGCCCTGGAAAAAGCCAGTTTCAGTATTTGGAAAGAAGAAAGCTGAAGTCAATTTACTGTATGAGCTGTTGCAAACACTCAGACTTTCTGATTGATAGGATGAAGACGGGAGCAACTTAGGACAGAAAAATTTTTGATGTTGGGAGTTATGCTGGATTATTTATTATCAGAGACGGTTCATTCCAGGCACTAATAATGACAGTGCTGTAGTCACCAAGTCTCAGCCTTAAATAAACTATTTATGGGTACATTAAAATGCTGTTGCTCACATCCTCAACAGATTTGGCCGGGACAGATTATGAGATAACACTGGGATGAGTGGCTGCTCGACAAATTGTCTGGAGCCTTTGCAGGGTTCAGGGCGCTGGTTTTCCTTCTGCTCCGTGACCTTTAGCAAGACAGTTCCCTTCTCTCTGCCCACCTCCTGCCTGGCTGGGACTGCCTCAGGCTGCACAAATCTGCAGCGCCTGGAACAGCAGGACAGGGATGTTGGTCGAGGCTTCTTGGCAGCAGAGGGATGCCAGCAGCAGATAATCACCAACTGGAGTCATCGGGTTTGCATAAACACAAAGCTGCTCCATCAGAGACAGTCTGTGCCCTGAACAGACTCTCTGGGCCTCCTGTGAGCCCCTGCTGACAGCAGAGCTGTCCCTGGGGCAGTTCCTCCCTGGGCCTCCGCACACGCCTGGGGCACGAGCAGTGCCGGGCTCCGGGGAATGTTTGTGGATAAAACCAGAGAAGATATAAAGCTTTTTTTTTTTTTTTTTTTTTTTTTTTTTTTTTTTTTTTTTTTTTTTTTTTCTCCATGCAGGGTATGGTGATTTGGCATCTGTCAGGCAAACAGATTAAGAACAGATGGGGAAAAATGCGAAACCCCGTTGATCTCCAAGGGATTATTTCAGAAACACGGGGAACAAACGCATGCTGGATTCTGGCCCCTGCTCTCACGTCCTTTCTGCAGGCACTGCCCCAAGCGTGTTTCGTGCTGGTGAAGCTCTGCCCCTGTGCCTTGGGCACCTCCAGTCTGCCTGTTTTAAGCTGCTGTCCCCTTCCAGCCCCCAGCACAGGCCTTACCCGGGCTGTACCCGGGAGATACTCGGGGTTCCTTCCCCCGCAAAGTGAGGAAAAAGGTCTGCACCCTGCGCTGAACCTGCGGGCACGGAGACCGTGACCCCTTCCTTTGTCCATGCTGGAGGTTGCCAGCTCTGGCGGTTGGTTTATCGTCCCTCTTTAAAGCCAGCTCAGGTGACAAAACACCCCGAGCGCGCCCCCGATGCCAGCCCCGAGCGCGTCCCCGATCCAGCCCCGAGCGCGTCCCCGATCCAGCCCCGATGCAGTTCCGCCCGCAGCCAGCAGAGGGCTCCCGCCGCCCGCGCACAGCGCCGGCCCTGGGAATGGGTCGGGAATAATTCGGGAATAACTCGGGAATAATTCGGGAATAACTCGGGAATAATTCGGGATCGGCCACGCACGGGCACCAGGATGGACCCAGAGGAAAAGTTAAACCTCGGCACAGCCGAAGAAGTGTGCAGGGAGTTTGCTACACTCACTGCGTTATGTAAACTCCTCCAGGTTACATCTAATCAGTGAGCACTTATCTCTCTAAATCCCTCCTTCTTTAGGGCCTGGGACCCATATACAGAAAATGGAGTCAGAATAGTTTAAATCTACGTACACCACGTCTGTGCTCAAGAAATAAATCAGTACCTCGGTTCCTGAAGGGTGCTGTGGGAGATGCCCGTGATGCCTGGATGAGCCTGGGTTTTGGTCAGCTACTTCCTTTCTGACTGTCCTCTGTATTGGAGAGAAATATGGATTTTACTCCTGGCCCACAAAGGAAATCTTAGTCTTCAATGAGCCATGGAACAAAGTACCTGGAACTGGAAAGGGAACACAGAGGAATGTGCAGAGAGACATACCTAAGTCTTGGAGAAAGTACTGCTGCCTTTCACCACAAAGGAGTATCTGGATAACATGGGATCTTCCAGGCATGGAAGCAGCACTTTGTGGGCTGCATGGTGCTGGAGCTGAGCCTGAACATGGCCCGTGGCCTGTGCAGCTCACCAGAGGCTCCCGTGTCCACCTTGGCTCTTGCCAATACTGCAGGAATACCCACGGTGATGAGGCAAGGGGCTCCTTCACCTCCTACTGATCCCTGGCTGCCTGTAACTGGGATCAGCTGTAGGAGAACACCCAGGAGGTCCCATCTGGCTCAACAATCAAAACTGTCTCCATCCCAGAATCAGCACAAGCCTAATCTCTCTACACAACCTCAGGGATACATTTTCAGGAGTGGAAGCAGGGTGTGTGGCAGCTGGAGTGCCTGGCTAACCAGGGGAAAGATGAGGTACAGCCAACATCCAGGTGGACCTTGGGCCCATAACAGAGGCCAGACCCCTCTCTGGCTGTAAAAGTCCTACATTAGGCTTTAAAGATTTGTTAGCTGTAATTAAGCAGCTTTCTGGTCCCATCAGCTAGATGTAACAATCCCTCCTAGCCCATTAACAAAAGGAGCTGGCAAGGCTGGATTTGATGACTGACTGAACAATATGAAGAGGTGGTGATTTGCTGGCGATGTGTTAAAACAGGCAACAAATCAGCTGGCAACCTGCACCGGACTGAAACAAAATCAAAGCAAGAGGCAGATGACTTTGAACGGGCTCCAAAGGTCACAGAGAAACAAGGAAAAACTGATAAAGTTCACAGGAAAACAGAGCGAGCAGAAGGAGCACTGCATCTTCTTGGCACTGGGAGCAGTTGGCATCCGACTTGGAACGAATGCATTTCTGAGTTGAAAAAATACATTTATCTTGAGGGAAACTGGAGGCATAAAATCCAAAATGAAGTGGTGCATGTGAGCTTGGCTGTTCCAGCACTGGGAGAGCGTGCAGGGACTGTGGTGCTGGCAAAGGCAGAGTTGCTGTGGAGGTCGACTGCCGCAGGGATGGTGACACTGGGGGCAAAATCCAGCAGTGGCTGTCCCCCCACAGTAGGTGCAAGGAGTTACAGCTGCAGGACTGTTCCTGCACCCCATGAGTGCTTCACACTGTCCCATCAGTCACAGGTCAGGAGAACAATGCAGAAGAATCAGCTCCAGCATTAGAGCTCAGAGTCGATAGTTCTTACACCAGGCAAGATAGTGCCATGCATAAGAAAGAAGCAAAAAAGTCCCTTTGCATGGAGGATGCACCAAAAAGGAAAAAAAGCACTGCCAGGCCAGTGCAAGGAGCTCAGAACATTCCGAAGGTGGGATGCCTAGAGCAGAGGAGGAAGAGTGTTAGTTGGTACTTTCCTAATTACAGGATCTGCTGAGCTATTTTAAGCCATGTTCCATGCAATATTGAAACACACAAGTTTTCATCTTTTGGCAGTTTGGTTGGTACAGCATCTAATTATCCCTGCAGCTTGGGGATGGTAGAAAACGCTTTTCAGACACCCAACAGAGATAAAATAGGTAGAAAATGTGCAAGCATTCCCTTCTCTCTTGGACTTTGGCAAGGGCAGAATCCAGCTCCCACAGTACCTCCTGCACATTTGTCCTCGTATTTGCATTAGGAAGCATCTGTAGGAGGCTTGGAGCAACCAAGCCCAGAGAAATGGGAAGCACATAAGGGAATGGTTTATAGCAGATCCTCCCAGTGCTGTGACATGAAGAGTTCAACTCTGTGAGTCACAAACTTCCATTAGTTCCCGAGGGGTTGGAGCTCCTGAGGGCATCACCTTCCTGCAACCAGCAATCCTCAGCCTGGACATCAGAAATACCTCAGTCCACATGCCAAACCAGGAGCTTCTGACTGCCCCCAGCTCATGGCACCGGGCTTTTGGGATCCATGGGAGAGACCTTCATGAAGATCCCATCCTGAAGCCTCTTAGAAAGGAATGTCTAGGTTTTGTAATGCCAAAAAAACCCTGTATCCTGCAAGCCCCTGCATGTCCCTGCCATGGGATTGTGGGGGGGCTCATGGGAGGGAGGAATTGTATCAGTGCTGTGTGGTTTGGGTGGAGGAGTGGGTGGTGGATGATGCCATTTCCAATTCCTAGCAGGAATCTGGATGTGTCTTTGCTGGGAAATTGCAGAATAGAACATTGTGCTAATTAATGCCAAACAGGAGGGGTTTGAATATACATCATCAGAATAACCTTTAGCAACCACTAGATGCCTTCCATCCATGAGTGTCTCATAAGGAGTATTTATATTTATTACGTGGCAGTGGAAATACATCTCGAGAGTGACCTGCCCAGTGCAACCATAATGCCCAGTTAGGACTGAATTGTCCAACGTGCACAGAATGAAACACCCTCCATTCATTCATGCTCTGGGAGTGCTGGTTTCACCACTGGCAGCCCTCTGCACTAACTAAAATACCTCTGAGCCAGTCCCACAAGTTGTTTTTTTTCCAGGTTTGCTTCTCCACGGTGTAACCACAGATCGTGCTCTATGGAAAGCTTTGAGCCTCGAGAAGTCTAGAGTTACTGTAGGTTGCAGTGGTTGGATTTGATCCTAAAACAATGAAACTGAATGTGAAAAAGACACAGATGGCTGTCGCCTCTGTGCCATTTGGAGTTTGGGGTTTGGTTTCCAGCCAGGCAGCCCCATGCCACAGTAATGCAAATAAAGGCAGCAGAGTTGGGTGCAGGGGTACACTCACCCCTGACAGGCTGTGGCACGAGGGACAGAACAGCAGAGAGATTTCAGGGAGGGCAAAAAGGTCACCACACCTGAAGGACAGAGGATTTAAGGACACAGGGTCATCAAATCCTGACTTCACTTAAGGAAAAGGCTTTGCTTGGCTCCTGAGGTACCTGGATACCGTGTGCTCTTTGCATGGAGAAGCCTGACAGCCCTTCCCTGAGGGAGCTCATTGCTTGTCCTGTGTGACACCAACCCCTTGGGATGGGGACACTCACGTGGAGTTCAGCCCAACAACAGAGAGAGGCAGACAAGGGAAGAGCCTGATGAAAGGAGGAATGAGAAGAAGCCATGGGAAAATAATTCAAATTGCCTCGACCGAGGGTGCACTGCCAAGGTCTGGACCTTGAATTCAGTGTGGTGTAAGGGGATGTAAACAAAACTGCATCCTCTGACTCCAGGGCTGGATTTAGTCCTGTCATGAATTCCAAGAAGACACAAAGGGGTAAGACTGGGCTTCAGCCTCCCATTAAAAATGTTCTTCTCCAGCGAGACACTAGTAATAGAGCAGATATCTCTGATAATTAAACTACTAATCAACCCCTTTTAAAAACTGCCTGATGGTTCCCATCTCAATCTCCTGTGAGGATGAGGAGGCTTAGAAATTTAATACAATTCTGTGGTTGAGTTAAACATCAGGCAGGTTTCAGACTGTGCTTTACTAGAACCAGATGAATTTCTAAGCTCAAAATCCAGCATACAGAATGCTGATTAAGTTTGATCTGGTGACCATCTGTCCTTGTGTTTGTAGTATGAGTAGCTAAATGAAATTCTGGGAAAAAAAAAGGGTTATCTTAAATACACACAGGATAAAGCAAATTGAAGAAAGCCCCTTTCACTGTTGCTATGTGAATCTTCTCAGCAAGAGGGGAAGATTAGGTTAGTCTCTGAAGGTACATATGCTCAAGTTCACTTTTTTGGACTCTCAGAAGCTGAGACATCAATCTGTAACTTCTGCTTGTGAATTTTCATTTAACTGCACACTAAACCCAAGCAAACACTCAGCTGAGTTCTGCAGTGAGAAATGTTTCATGGTCACAGAAAGTCAGTATCTTCAAAGGTGTAAATTTGTGCAGCTCAATGCAATTTCCCTCCCTTTCCAACTTGACTTGGGCCAGTAATCATCCCAAATTGCTCCGCCACTCCTTCATCCTTTAATCTATCTATATCTATTGATTTACCTATCTTTTTACTTAGATAGGGCAAGTGAATACAATTAAATTATGAGTAATAGCTCAATAACCAACCAAAGTTCAGCTAAGAGCAGAGGTGATGACTGCGAGACTTTTTTTTTTTTTTTTTTCCCCCAATCATAATGGAAATTTGCTGGAGAAAAGAACAGTATGATAAATGATGGCACAACATAATGCCCTCCTTTGAAGAGAGACAGCTAAGAGGCTGGTCCCATCTGCAGACTGAATAGGGAAGAAGAGAAAGTATTGGGAAATGCAGAAAAATAGCTCTGTGGGGATCACAAATACCAAAACAGACAGTGCTTGTCAGGCTTTCTAACGGAAATGCTTTCCAACATGCAAAGGCACCAGCTTGGGTCCCCAAGCTCCATCCCCAGCCACTGGCTCCTTCGTGTGAAGCACCACAGGGAGCACAAAGCAAAAACAAATCCAGTCTGTGTCCTCTGCCAGCTTTCCCCGGCTGCCCAAGGGACTTTGCTCTTTGAAATGGAGGGTATCTGTTCTTTAAAAGGAGTTGTTCACATGTCAGCACGTCAGCCTGTGACCAACAGAGAGATGCCGAGGATGGCTGCAGGGCTTGGGCTGCAGGATGGGCTGCAGGACAGCTCTGCAAGAGGAGGCAGCTCAGCAGAAACCACAACAAACCTGCCTGGCTGAGGTTTGGGCAGCACCTGGGGTGGGGGAAGCTCTCTGCTGCTAGGGGAGCTGCCTGCTCCAGGTGTTCCCGCTGCTCACCCCGAGCCTGGCTGCTTGATCTCCTGGTAAATGGGAAAAAGTCTGAAGCTGGGATGATTTTCTAGGGGAAGAGAGAGCCACGAGAAGTCCCTTGTGGGGAGCATGAAAGGAGTTTGGCATCAGAAGCCAAGCAGATTTATTTGAAAGCCCGTGTTCATTGTCTGGTTGGCTCTGGTGGCTCCTGCATCCCCAGGCACACGGTCCTGCCTGGGTTAATCTTCACTTTGGGTGCTCATTCCAAATGGCTGAGAGGGAGGTCACACAGACAGTACCTGTGCAAATGCATCTGGCTTTGATAAACCCTGCCATTAGCCTTCAAAGGCTCCAGCTGACACAAGAAAAGTCAGGCATTAGGAACCTTTCTACCTCAGACAACCCTAGGAAAAGAGCACATTGTTTGGACGTCACTGGGCTACATCTTTGCTTTTTACGTGGCCTTTTTCTTTGCATTTTCATTTTCTTTGTGAAGTTTAAAGAGACGCTTGTTTTTCTTGCTAATTCTTTCCTCCCGGGTGCTGATAGGGATCTCTGTAACTTGAGGCCAGCTGGAAGAAATTCAAACTGCTTTCTAAATGTTGTTATGATATGAGTGTGGGGGATATGTCTTTGAAGCTGCTGAGCTCAGAAGAAGTTAGGGGCAATCAAACTCTTTCTGGAACAAATTTGGAGCCCTTACCTGTGAAAACATGAGCCATTAGCTGGTGTCACCCCACGCCAACCTCTAGGCAAAAGAAAACTTCGGTGGATGCCATTCCATTGATGTTTCTGCAGCCTGGGAGGACAGGATGGGCACATCCCTGGGCACAGCCACGTCCTGGTGCAAGGGAGGCTCAGCCAAACAGCCCAGTTTAAGTGCAGGTGTGAAGGTGCACTGATTTGTGCTTCACATGTCAACTTAAGCCTTCTTTTAAACCAGGAGAAGGAGTGAGGGAATCCTCTATCTGCCTTCTTGCTTCAAAAATAAAAAAGGTAAATATTTTCAAGTCACTCACTGAAAGCAGAATCTGTTGCTGGCAAACGTGTGAGGCAAGTCAAGGCCTTCCCACTGTCTCCTTCCCAGCCCTTTCTGCAGCCTGGGTTGAAAATGCCCATGGAACAGGGTTTTGTCAGCCCCATGGATACCCTTCCACATGGCACACGTTGGTTATCAGCACCTAGGCAGAAATAAAGGAGGCAGAAAAAGAGAGAAGCCCTCTAGGGAGCAGATATTGAATCCTATTCAGCCTAATGTTTATATTACTGATTCAGTCCTAGTCCTAGGGAAAAAAATAAAAAGGAAATAAATGCTTTCCTCAGAGCCAGACTTTCAGAAAAGCCCAGTGGTTTATGAAGTGCTGGCCCTGTTTGAAAATCTGGCTTCAGTCATGGCTACTGAGCCCTTACAAGTTTCTTCTTCAGAGAAGAGACCTGATGGGACTGGGGCATGGTGGGAGGCTGACAAGTCCTCATGAAAGACATTTGTAATGTGTGGGGCCTTGGAAGCAGCACGAAGAGACAGCCAAAGAGCCCTGAGGAGCTGGAGAGGAAGAAGCTGCACATGGTCTCTAAGAATCCAGGTCTGCTGGGCTTCTCCTCCCTCCTCTCCTTCCCTTTGTAGCTGTTTCCTGCACACACAGTTTCTACAGGCATTTCCTGGGAAGGCTGCACAGCCAAAGTTGCATTTAAAATTTTTTATTTTTGTGTTTTCTTTCAAAGCACACTTTTCAGAGTTAGAGTGTGTGTGAGGAGCAGAGAAGTACAATATGAATGCAACTTTATCTGCACGGACAAAGCATAAGCAAGTTACAGCCAACTCTAACAGACTCTACATCAAATCACACAATCTCTCAAAACACACAGTGGCAAAAGCAGCACACTGCCTGCCTGGAGGCAGCCCACTCCAGCTTCCCAGGGCTCTGCTCCATCATTCCCTCCTTTCCCCAGAGTGCAAAGGAAAGCTCACAGCAAAGCAGGTGTCCTCTGGCCACCTCCTGGCCCTGGCTGCTGTGACAGTGCTGCTGCTGTCATCACCCTGTGCTTCCACGTCCCTCCTCTCTCCATCCACCTGCCTGCTCTTGCCTTTTCCACGATGCTAGGAGTGTTTTGGAGCAGGGATGGTGTGTTCATGTCAGTGTGTAGCAGTTTTTGTAAAGAGGCCCAGTTTCCTGGCTGAGGGCTCTGAGTGCTCCAGGATCCACATCTCACTGGACATTACAATTCCAGTAATGGAATGCCTTGGAGGAGATGCTGTGGGGCCATTTTCCCTCTTCTTTGGCTACAGGGAGCTTGGTAACAGCCTCCAGTAGGGATGTATTCACCCTTCTATACCTGCAGTGCCTGTGGCAAGGCTCTGGGAAGGGCTCCCTTTCTGCGGGAAGATTTTAGGATAGACATACACAGCTCTGAGGAATGAGAAATCCTTGCTCCTGCCCCACAGGATGGGGAAGCACTACAGCACCATCACCACCAGGGACATCTAATCACAATAAATAACGGCAACTGCAAATAGAGAAATCAGAGAAACAGCTTTGGCTCTGCCTGGTTTCTCCTGGCTCCAGAGATGAACAAAACGAAGGTGATACTTGACAATTCTAGTGCCAAGGCAGGGCAGGCAGGTTTGGGAAAGAAAAAGATCCCTCCTCTTGACATCTCCTATGTGCATAATGCTTTATGATGGTCAGGGACAAGATCTGAAGTCCATGACGACCCCACACAAGAACTGATGCCAGGCTGGCCCAAAGATGCAGTTGAGAACTGCCAGCTAATTATTTAATTAGTCATTTTAAATAACTGACTCAGCCAAGGATGATCACACCCAGGTGTGACACCTGTCATTGAAATGGCACAGAGAACAGGATGAATATCCCCAGATAAAATCCAGGGAAGGCACTCCTGCTGCTCTCCCTGACTGAGCCTCTCAAGACAAGTAAAAACACAGAGCAGCAGCTCAGGCTGAAACGCCCATGAGCAATTAAGCAGAGGGAGCATCCTGACAAGAACACTGGCAGATGAACATGTCCTAAGAACACCCAGGAGCCACTGAGGACAGAATCACCCTGTCCTGAGCTATGCTTCACATCCATCTCTCCCAAAATCACACCGTGCTGAGTGGTGCCCAGCCCCACGTGGGCTATAATCCAACCCTTCCTCCCCATGCACAGCAAGTGAGTGCCCAGTGAGCCTCCTTCCCCTTAACTCCATCCAAACCCAAGAGCATGGAGCACCAGGAATACGGAGCAGCCTCCAGAACTGCCACCCTCAAACCCCAAAGTACAGAGTGTGTTTCAGAATAAAAGCAGTTTGAGCGATGTCAGCTCTGCCTGTGTTTGTTTCTATGGAAAATTGTTACTTTAATGTGAGTCATGGGAGTAATTAAGGGATAAATAGCAGCACTGCAGTTCATCAACACTCTGGTGCCATTGCAAAAGCAAAGGGAAGTGTACACATTCCTACAGAGACACAAATCCAGCCAGGGAGCTGGCAAAATAACTGCTCCCATCTTCTGGGCTTTGGCAGTCTCCTCTGGGCTTAGGCTGGTGTTGATCAGGAATAACTCTGCTGATGTGATTTACCGGAGAATCTGGGAGCTTGGTTCCATTTAAGTCAGGACACACAAGAAAAGGACCAGTTCAGGAACACAGCCTCATAAAACGGGGCAGGCTCAGATGGCTGCTGTTTGTTAAACTTGACAGCAAAAGAAAAACATATTGCACCTTTGCTGATTTTTTTTTTCTTCTTCTTTTTCCTTTAGGATATGCTGAACAAAAGGAAGAGTTTGCAGATGTTCCCTGTGAAAGCACTGACTGAATGGCAGCTGTGACAGTGCTTTTCCAGCCCTCCCTGTGGGATCACCAGGGCTGCAAATCAGGCCAGCGTGGGTGCAGTTTGGAGGTGGAATGGCTGCAGGATGGGGCACTGACTCTTGCCAGGTGTAAGAGGGAATCTCCATCCTGGCCATTTGGCTAAAGCAGCACCTTTCCAGGCTGACCCAAAGGTTTTAGCCAAGGAGCTTGTGCCCAAAAAAACCCCACATTTATCAGAACCCCTTGGTGCTTCTGGACACATCTCTGGCACAAAGGAGCCCCGGCAAGGCAGGGCTATTGAAATGGCTGCAGGCTGGCAGTGCTCAGCAGCCTAGCCTGCCCTGTAGGAGATTCCTGCAGCCTCATTCCTTCTGCCCAGCAAGATCTGGCACCACCAGCCCCTCAGAGCTTCTGGGGGGGCACTGGCAGCCGCTTTGGAGGGGGATCTGAGGAAAGACTTGAAGAGCAGTGAGTGCCAGGAGTGCTCTGCATCTGCACCTGTCCATGTGGAAAGACAATTTCTCAGCTGAAATCCATACTGTGGCCCCTTCCTCTCTATTTCTTTCTCCTTAGTGTTTGCAGATGATTTCAAGCAACTCAGTTTTCCATTCTCTAATGACCAATTTAAATGCTAAAGGGCAGTGCCTCTGTTGAAGGCAACCGAAGCCAAGGGAGCTGTGACAGTTTATGCCAGCTGAAGCCTTGCCTTTAAGTAAATGTTTTAAACTTTCCACTAAGGAGCCTAAAATAAGCCATAGCATGAAACATTAACAGCAAAGAATGAACTCTGGAGACCAGAGGGATTTGGGAAATGAAATGAGATCCATCTTGCTGGCACATTTTCCCCCCCTTGTCTATTTTTGGAATTTAAAAAATTCCCCCAGATTTGTCTTTTACAAACCAGCCTTTTGTTCGGTGAGCAGCATCCCGATTCCCAGAGAGCAGGTGAGCTCTGGCAAGGCAAGATGCAAAATCCAGAGCTGGAAACTATTAATATCTTTTACTGCTGGAGAACCAAGGAGCTTGGCACAGGTGCTGTTTGTTTTCTTGAACGGGCTTTTCAACTGTGCAACGTGCAAACAAATAGGAGAGGAGTAAGATTTCTAGCTGGGGAGCAGAGCGAGTCGTGAGGAACCCAACTCTTCTCCAGGGCACCGTGATCCCTGCCAAGACTGAGGAGGTTTTCAGGGATTATAGAGAGGTCTGACCATGCAAGGTGTGCTCACACAGCTGAGTGGGAGCAGCCTGGCTCAGCTCAGCAGACAGGCACAGGAAACCTGGGCTCTAACTCCTGCCTGTGGGATTAACTTTTGAGGGGACCCCAGCCTGTCACTAAAAGCCCAGTTCTCCTGCTGGCTTGCAACCACACTTTCCACTGACTTTAAATGGAGCAGGGGAATCTCTGTTGCTTATGAAAACTGAGCTTCCAAACACTTCACTCTCCCCATGTTTAAACCAAGAAGGAGAATATTTTGAGATCAGTGGATAAGAACACCTGGGAGTGCTAATACCTACGTGTCCTGCCAAGATACTGGGAGATTAAGCAAATATTTTGAGGGCTGTAAGATCTTATGAGGCGGGTATGGGGCTGTTTAGTATATCAAGGATATATTTTTCTCCCTCCTTTCATTTTTTTTCCACAAATGGAAGAACTCAGGCAGAGAGAGGGGGGCTACTGAGACTCATGAAGGGAGTCTAAACTGAAAACAAAGAGCACACAGCTAATGGCACCCTAAAGTTTGTCCTGAATATCACCAAAGAAGACACAGCTGAAAAAGTAAATAATTTTTGGGGATGCTGGCTGCACAGGCTGTTATTCCAAACAGGATGTTATGAAGCTGATAAGGGTTTAGAAAAGATTTTCCCTGTAGTGGGAGACTCCATCCCCTCAGTTTGGGGCAGTATACATTCACAAAGACAATGGACTGGAGTGTGTGCAAAGAGAATAAAAATGAATGATAAAGAGGTTTTGAAAACATGACCTGCGAAAAAAGGTGGAAGGAAGGGAATTTGTTTAGTCTATAAGAGAAAAGAATGAGTGGAACACGATAATGATCTTCCAATATTTGCAGAAGGGATAGGAACTGTTCTCCAGAACCTTGGGCAGGGCAAGAAGAAATCAGCCTAATTTATTGCCAGGAAGTTTTAGACTGCACTGTAGGTAAAGCCAACTAAAGAGGAAGCTTTAGGATGGGCTGCCTAGGGAAATGGGAAATGTCCACCATGGGAAGTTTTTAAGAAGAGACTGTAGCAATTCAGATATAAACTCAGGTACTTTACAAAACAAATCCTGGTGTTTGCAGAGACAAGAATACCCCAGCGTGGGCAGGCAGTTGCTTATACAAAAGTGTTTTGAAAGTCACCCAGGTGTAACAGTACTGAATAGCAGTTGATTCATTCCAAATTAAGTAAGTATAGCTGGTGTGGGAGTAACAAACAGCATTTTTGTTTCCAAAACTGCTTTTAGACTTCTTCTCTAAAAAATAAGTAGTTTCTTAAAAAGCACTAATGACAAAGGAAATTACAGAGAAAGGTGACTGTGGTCCTGACCTCAACAGTGCTACAGCACCTGGAGGGCTTTCAAAGCTGGAAGATCACAGTATAAATAATCCAATACAGACTCTGACTCAGGTAATGCAGCCTTAAGAGGATGCACCTTTATCTGTGTCTACTCTTCCTCCCACCTTCTGTGCCTGAAGAGCAAAAATAGCAACTTTATATATAATTTTACACTCCTAATAATTGGCCCAAGCTGCTGCTCTTGCAGCCCTGTGTCCCTGCAGCATGGAGATCTCCCTGCTGCACTGCGTGATGGAGAAAGTTCAAGATCCTCTCCCCTGCAAGGCACAGCTTCCTCAGGGCAGGATCTGGAAATGCTGGAAGGGCAGGAATGGACAGGGCTCATGGCCACAGGGATGGTGCTGGCAGTGGAGGCTACTCACTCACCAGCCCAGGCAGAAACCTGCAGGCATCTCCTGACAAACACCCCAAGCCCAGCTCTTTTTGCAACACCTGATCTCTAATCAAAGGGAAAACGTCCTTCCCCAGAAGGCTGAGCCTTGAGTCTTGTGAGTGCTGCTGGGTGATTGGAAATGAGAAGATTTGCAGGAGGTGCTGCTCTCTGATCCTCTCAAAAGGGAATCTCCAGTCTCCTGATGGGAAGCAGCAGCAGCAGCGTATTGGCTGAGAGCACACCACAAGCTGCTGATAATATTTGGGTGAAAACCCACACCCAGTTATGATATTCCTCCAAAATCTCCTCCAGGGTTTTTTTTTTTTTTCAACAGCACCTGGAGAAATTCTGCTAGAGGATGGTAGCACAGGCCAAAGATTGACTCAAAACCACCTACTCATTTTAGGATATTAATTGGTCTGAAAGGTCTGGATGCTCCAAAGGTGAGAACAGGTTGTGTGGCACTGCTGCATAACAAACCTTCTGGAAGCTCTGGATAAGAATGATGATAATAATTCCTATTTTATAGACACAGCCTTGCTCTCTCCTGCAAGGGCAAGGCCATGCACAGCCAGCTTCCTTGTGAGCCCAGAGATCTGCTCCACAGCAGTGTGGATTAGGATGTTCCCAGGGTGGGGTTCACAGTTGCGTGGCAGGAACACATCCCTGTGGGGCTGCGGGGTTTTGATGCAAGCACTACCCTGCTAAACTCCCTGGAGGCTGCCTGGCTGCTCTGATTTGCTTGCCAGAAAGGCTCTTGTGTCTGGGCCTCACTGCAGGGATGCCCTGTGTTAGTTCCTCTTCCATTTTTCACCTTTTTTGGTTTTTTTTTTTTTTTTTTTTTTTTGCGCCTAGGAAACCTCTTGTTAGGCAGGACTGAGTGTCCTTGAAAGCACCAGTTATAACAAACAACCAGGGGCAGATCTCAGGCAAACGCTGTGCGAGTCACAGGTCACAGCTGGAAGTGGTTTTAGGGGAAATTCAAAATTACTGTCAAAAGCAGTTCTCTCTCATTTTAATTGTAATTGGTTAATCTCATTTTATTTGCCTTGCGGCCATGGCTGTGAAGCTCAGGAAACTCTCAGGGCCCCTGCTCTGCTCTCAGTTACCCTGGGAGCAATTCTGAAGATTTCAGCAGAGTTACTTTGGGTTTATCCCTTGTGCCACTGAGACCAGAGGCCATTGGTCTGAAAAGTCCTTGGCAAAGGGAGGAATGAATGTGGCAGGCGGCTGTTCCTTTTTCAGAAATGAAACCGGACAAATGGTATTCACTGATTTAACCTTCTGTGTGGCCCCTCTGCTGAGCTGCCAGTGCAGGGAGTGATGGTTTTGTGTGTGTCAGTCTCCTCATCCTCTCTGGAGGAGAGGAGGGAAGGGCAGGGCTACAGCTGGGAAGGTGTGAATACAAAACCAGGACAGCACCAGCTGAGAATATATTCCATGAAATAGAAATCCAGCAGGAGCAATCTGCTCCTGTAGGCATGAAATGCACCATGCACAGAGCCATGGGCAAGCTCACCACTAAGAGACGAAACCTTTCCCTGGAGTACACCCAGGGCATTGTTAATCCAGTGGTATCCCACCAAACTGCAGAGAAAACAAACCCCTGGGGATGAGCAAGGCGCTGCTGCGAACAGGAGATGCGTCAAGGAGCTGATGGTGCCTGGTGAGGAGTTTGGCACAGACCCCAGTAAACACATCGAGCAGGGTGTCCAAGGCCTCTGTCTCCCCACCCTCTCCTCAGCACACGTGTGCAGTCGCATGGAATTTGCTGTTTGGACTTGCAGGCAAGTCAAAAAGCTGTCGAACAGCGATCGCATCTAACGCCGCTCATCATCACCATCAATTGTTCTCCAAATGAAACAGGCCACGTGGCCAAGCAAAATGCTTGGGAAGATATTTTTCCACTGGACGTGCGTCCAAAATAAATACAGGAAAATCTCCTTCTCCAAGCACTTTTCCTGATTACTTTTCATTTGAATCATTAGTAAACCCGAGATACACACACAATAGCACAAGACTGATGAAAACCCACTTCAACATAGTGCCCCATTTTTTTTTTCCCAGAGATTAATCCTCTTTGTTATTCTCAGTGTATGAGAAAAACATTCCTCCAGCCTATCCGAAGCCAAAAAAAGATGTGCACATCTTCACATGTGCATCCCTTGTTAAATGGATGCTTTTTGCAGCTGGTCATTTCAGCCCTGAAGAATGCTCTAGTGGGTTCTTGTTACGGTGTGTGTAAGCCCACATTTACTTAATTAAGCAAATTTAGGCAGGTGTTAAGTCTGTCAGCCCTTACATGTCATGTTGACATGAGATCCTGTTGCTGCAACTTTGGAATTTTGCTTCAAGAGAACACCGAGGTCCACCTCTGTGACTAAATCCCATCCCAGACAGATTCCGAGTTTACTGTCCTGGTTTACAAGGAATAGGGGCAGGGAAGAAACCCCACAGCTCCGTGAGGACTGAGAATAATGACCACCTGCACTGACATCTGCAACCAGGGCAGAAGCACAAGGAAAGGAGAGCTTGGAACAGCAGCCATGACCTTCCCTCACTGCCTGTGTCCAGGAGCTCATCCCTTCACTGGACTGCTCAGTGCCACCTCCAGGCCCTCGGAGCAAGACACACTCATCAAGGCCAGAGCTTCATTTTGCCAGGGTCTGAATCCAAATCACACAGAGCCTCTTAACTTCAGCGGGTCCCACCCAAATGGCCTCATTCAAACCTCAAACCGAGACCCATTCCAGGCTCTGTGCACAAGACCTTCTCTCTTTTTCTCTTTGTCCAAGTCCCTGCCTGCAGCGGATGTCCTGGAGAACCTGGCTTGCAGCTGGAGACCATAATGAAACCTATGGAATGTTCACTCAACTCCAGTAACCCAGAGATGGGAAAGGCAAATTACAGGCCTCTAGTCCTTGGCTTTTGTGTGCTGGCATTGCCTTTGAATGTGCTAAACACTGTGGACAAGAAACGTTCTGGTTTGCAAGAAAGCAGGTTCCCAGCCAACTGCTTTTACTTGGTGGATTTTCTAATGGATCAGTACCCATCTCTGCTCTTGTCTCCATTTCAGTGTGACAGGACAGATCACAAGAAACGGATGCACTGAGCTGTGGTGCACAAAGGTGGGACTCCAAGGATTTTCCAGGCTCCATCCCACACCTGGCACACCAGACACCAGGCTGGTTACTTATGTCTCTGCAAAGCAGTGGGCAGCTCAGGGCCCTGTCTGGAGGTGACTAAATGGAAGCCATCCCTTTCAATCTATCCTGACCTCTACATACAGTCGAGCTTCACTTCGAGCTTTTTGCGGTGAAGGTGGGAATGTTAAGACATGAAACATGCCAGAAGCTGAAGCTACGATCGTGCCACTGCTTAGAGAACCAGCACTTCCAGCACCTCCAGTCTTAATTCTTAATGTAATTTACTTTGCCCTGCTTTGGATTGCTTCCTTGGCTTATTTCTGACAAGGCCTCTGCCTGGCTGGGAGAGCAGCTCGGGTCCTCCCTCAGCTCACTGCTGTGCTCGTTCCTGGGATGACTTGGAGCTGGTGGCCTGGCAGGCACATGTGCTGCAGTGTCACAGCCTGGGAGGTACCAAACCAGAGCACTGTGCCAAGGGGAATGTGCTGTCTGGAATGCTCTGTATGTGCTGGAAGTGCCCAGAGCAAACACGGCTCTGTCCCCTGCAAAGGCAGAGCCACAATCACTGCCTGAAAAGAGAAGCCCGTCTCTCTTGGCCATCTGGATTCCTGTTCTGATGAGCAGCAACTCAGAGTCCTGGCAGAGCTCTGTTTCACACAGCACAGTTGCCTCAGGACTGTGCCAAGCCTGCGTCCCTGCTCACCCTGGCCAGCAGGAGCTTTGGAGATCTCTGCCCTCACTTACTGCTCCTCCTTTTCTGTCCTGTGCCTATAGCATACAACCTCTCCCCTCAGGTGAAGGTGTCCCTCTCTGGTGGCCTCTGAGCCATCCCACAGCAGTCAGGTGATGGAGCTCCCCAGAGCTGGTGAGTACAGGCCTTCAGGAGACCCTGGTTTGTGTCTTTGGCATGGCTCTGCCTGTCCCTCCTGCTCTGCTGCCACCAGCCCCCAGTGTAAACTTGTCAGGATCTGTGGTGCAAGATGACAGGAACCTGGCAGAGAACAGATGCTTTCAGAAAAGGTCCACCTCCTCAGCAGCCCTTAAACCTTCCAGCCCAAAGACTTTTGTGAAAATACCTGACATTTTCTAGCATTGCCTGAATTTTGGGTGAGGGTTCCTCCTCTTCTTGCTCCACAGCTCGCTGCTGACATTTTAGGAGCAGTGATCCTGATCTCACATGATAAGCTAAATCCAAACCTCCTGAGGCTGCAGCTCAGAGAGCAAACATCTCTTTCACCACTTGGAAGATGAGGGTCTGGACAGAGCTTTCTGGGTACACCAGAGCTGGGCTGAACTATGCAACAGCTACAGCTCAACCAAGAGCCTTCCCCTAACTCACAGCCACCAGCTGGGCTGCAGGCATTGTTCAGACTCTCTCTCTAGCAGAGGTCACAGAAATGGATTATGTTTCCATAAAAAGCTGAGGGAGGAAGTAGCAACCACAGCAGGGATTGTGGCTGCAGGAGCTGGTCATACCTACAGAGCAGGAGATGGAGGCAGGAGAGGGCTGGACTTGCATTGTGCTGCTTTGTTAGTGCTGACATCCTGACAAACTGGAGCTTTTGGAACAAATCTGACTTTGTGTTTCCTCCTTCTTCCCACCCCCAACCCACTGCATTATTTCTCACAGAACAAAAATCCTGTCTCTTGCCCAGCTCTACCACCAGAACACTAATCCTTTTGCTGTGGTGTTGGATTGAGTCTTAGACCCTGAGAAAGCACTTCCAGGGTGAAGGTTTTGTTTGTTGGGGTCTAACCCATGTGCAGTTCCCAGCTGCCATGGTTGTGAAATTGTGCCTTTTCTTTTGCTTTTAAGCAGTCCAGATGAAGCAAGGCAAGGAGGGCTGTTATAAGAGACTATTCCTAGTGGTCTGAAAAGAAACCCAGTATTTTTCTTGGCTTGTAAAGGAAAATGGTTACCTTGATTGCAACTTGGTTCTAACACACATTTCAGACTGTAATGAAGACTGCAGATATGAGACTTGTACAGACTCTGTTACATAAACCTTCAGAGAGTTTTTTTTCTCCCCTTTTTCTTTCCATTCTATACCCAAAACTCTGCCTGGTATGGCTAAGGACCTCTAATGGCTTTTTGGGAAAAGGAGCTTTATCTCAGGTGCTAAAGTTGGGAGCCACCTTTTATTCTTTGTCATACCGACAAAAGGTTAATGAAACAGAGCTGGCATTTCATCAAGGCCAGCGCTGAAAATTAGGGACAGAGCTGCCATTAAAAATAACCAGATGCATGTGCTTCTACCCCTGACACACCGGTCTTGAAATATCTCCCTTTTGGGCTGTACAGCTTCCAAGGAATAGCAGGAAATTACAATTGTTACACTGGCCAGAGAATGGATTTAATTTGTACTGTTTTATCCTCCCTGTTGGAAACTATCCTCTCTTTTCTTCCACGCCAGTTAGAAAGAAAAGGAAAAATTCAGCAAAGCCACCACGTTTCTGTATGAAGCCTTCCATGCAGTTGGATCACAGCCTACCTTGGAGTGTTCTTGCTTCCTTCCTCTATCAGAGGTATGGACAGTTTCCCTTCTTCAGGGGTTATTGTGACACATCAACATAGGGCATTCTACAGACAAATTTATGGGTGTTTAATGAAAGGCAGTTTGAAATCCACTGGTTGGTGAGTTGGAGTGGTACACCAAGCTGATGCTAGGGGTGTAGGTGCTACAGAAAGAGCTGTTTCTTGGGGTGATAAAGAGATGGTTAAAAGGGTTATGCACATGCCAGGGCAAAGCCTGGTGATTGCAGTTGAAGTGTCTGCAAGAGGAAAATTGACTTTTTGGATGCAGAGGAAGGAAGAAGCTGCAGTACAAGTAACTCATCAAACTGTCCAGGAGGGACTTTCCAAACAGAGGCTCCAGAGCCTTGGCTGGTTTGGATTAGTTCAGCAAGCATCAGACTCTTACTAAGGCAACCACATTGTGCAAGCTCAGAGAAGGAGCTGGGCAAGTCATAAGCATGTACACAATGGTGAGGTTGCTTCAGCTGAAGGGTAATTACTTGTTGAGCAATCATAATCCGAGTCATTTGATCTCATGTCTGTATGAGAGAGAGGTTTGCATTCATCTCAGCCACCTGTGTTCCTTAAGTAGGTACAACTCTGGGCTACACAGGTGAAAACAGCCTTTGGAAGGACAGGTTGCTGGCCTGGATAGATGACAAAGAGCTGCAGATTTATGAGGGATGAGCAATGACAGACAATTTTTTTAAAAAAATGAATTTTGTACTCTTGTGACATCACAGTGGGAATATATTTGCCTCTGTTAAGGGTTCAGAGATGATTGCAGTGACTTACACAGGCCTAATGAATTACTGCTCGTCAGCTGAGCTGTGGTGGCTGCCTGTGCAGTTGGACACACACAGTACATTGTGTTAGCTCATGGCTGATTTGAGGCACAGTGAGGCATAATGTCGTTATCCAGAGCAGAAGCTGGCCTGAGCCCATAGCCCAAAACCCCTTTGCTTTTTGAGAAGTACCTAGTCATGTTAATTGGCTCCAGTAGGATGGCTCTAACAGCTCATGTGGCTCCAGAGCACAGTGATCCCCAAGCTCACAGGAGGACTTAGGGTGGTTCTGAACTTAAAGATGCATAGTCCTGTTCCAGCCAGGCTCTGCACCACGATGGACAGCACAGCCCCAAGACCTGCACCAGAAGCGGTTTGTTACTGCCTCAGGAGGGAGGAATCACAGGAATGTGTTAACAGCACAAACCTGGGAGGTCTAAAGGAGGTCAGGGAGGAGAACAGCAGCTCTGCAGCGAGGCCATGGGAAAGCAGTGGAGCTGTTCTGCTGCAGTGCTCCAGCCCCAAGGTGATGTGGCTGGAAGCAGATGAAAGGCGGCTGGCGAGGCACGGTGAATCACTCCTGTTGGGAGCCTTCCCCCTTCCAGCAGGGACTGTAGCCAAGAGCTGAAGTGACTCACGACAGCAGCATGGGCAGAGCATGGCACAACTCTGATCAATGCCTGTCGTGGTGCCAGGCCGTGCCAGGTCCAGCATCACCCCTGGGGCAGGAGAACTGCAGCAGCATTCTTGGTGGGGTGCCATCGCCAATGCTGTTGAGACTTTCTGGCTATCTTTTCCGCCTCCTAAAGCTTAATTTTCTCTTCCCTAGAGAGGAACAGCAGCTTCCAGAAAACCTGCTTCTCTAGCTGCCTTCAGTCCTACCCTGCCAATGCAGAGTGTTGAAGGAGGGAGGATGTACAAGAGAGAGGAGAGCAAGACTGAGAAAGTGGAGCAAAAGAAGGAGCAGGACTGACAGGGCAGAGCACAGGGGGCAGGGGGCAGGCTGCTGTGTTGGGGTCCGTGGCACTGCCACTCAGCCCTGGAATCAGGTGGTGAGGCAGAAAGGAGTCAGAGGATGGGTGGGGAGGGAGAGGAGAGCAGACATCCAGCAGCAGGGATGCAAGCACAGATGGGGGATTGGCTGCTGTTTGTGTGATCCCTCCTGGGGGCTCCTGGCTTGACATGGCCTGCAAAAGGGCTCAGCAACTCCTTGCGACTTTAGAGTGGTCTGGACAAAATTTACAGCAAAGAAAAAGAGGCTCGGGAAGAGCTGTTTGCATGGTAGTTCCACACAAGAAACAGTTAATCCTGGGCTTTGCTACCTGTCGCAGTGCATTACACTCCCCTGCATCTGACCCCCACCGTGGGGCAGAGCTGCTTCCCCCAGCAGCAGGGCTGCAGTCACAGATCTGTGTTTGTGTTCAGGAGGGCTCTTTCCAAGGCATCAGACAAACGAGGAGCTCTGGGAGGTGGGGCTGAGAGTAGGCAACTGTCAAACCCTTTTATAGAAGGTCCCACAGGAATTTGTTTTCCTCCTATTTTTAAGTTGAAAAGGATCGAGTTTCACTGCAGGAAATAGTTCTTCTTCTCCTTCCTCCCACATACCTTTAATTTTTTCTACAGCATGTTGGAAGAGCAGGCTGCTGTCTGCCTCAGGTTTCCAAGAACCAGGCAAACAGGAACCAAAGCACTTGTTATCTGCAGCCAAGGAAGCAAAGGGAGAGAGGCTGGAGAAGAGGTGCTCCTGTCTGCAAATGTTCCGAGCCTTAGGGTGTCTTTATTGGTGAGATACACCCTTCCCCATCCCTTTTAATCAGGCTGAGATTGTAATCAGGACTTCAGAGGAGGTTTCTGTGAAGTCCCTAGAGAAAAACAATACCCATATTCATTGAAACTGCCAGGCTTCTTGCCCAGTAGAACAGTGTCACAGGAAGATCCTGGGGAGGGAGTGCAATAGCCCACCCTCAAGGAATCTCCTCTGCATTGTCTCACTTGCAGGGGTGGACATTTGCAACAGCACTCAGAGGCAGCCCTAACTCTGCATTCCTCTTAGAAACAAACCCATTCAGTCGGTGCAGTGACCTTAAAGTCTGCAGGTGCCCAGGCTCTGCTAACATCACAGCACAGATCCTGCACACTGATAAACCTGCACCATTTGCAGATGCAAAATGTGCACCCATGCACAGGGACTCTGGGCAAAATGCACTTAAGCCACCAGACTCAAACCTGCAGTTCCCAGCCTATCACTGAGGATTGAGAGCAGGGCTCTGGTTAATGAACAACAGCCTGACGGACACATTTTGATCCTCAGCATTCACAGCCCAGTGATTGTTCACCCACTCCTTCCCCATTCTGCTGATACTGATCAATTTTGCTCACCAGGCACACCCACCCTTCTTCCCTCACCTGCTCCAGCTCATTTCTCCTGTTTCCCTTCAGTGACAGTACACACAATGCCTCCTTTATAGGTGCTTCCACATGCCAGGTGGAAAACCTATCGAGGCCAGCACAGTTATATCAATGATCTCCTGTTTGTTATTCCTCCTGGCATGGGATTTGCCATTACCTCTCCTCCACAGGCAAAATGTTTTCCATTCATCTTGTCTCAGCCAGTTGTTTGCAGCGGGGGGCTTCAGAAGAGACAAAGCTACAACTGATGGGAAACATAAGGCCAGGCTGCTGCCAAAAGGGGGTTTCCTCAGGGTTATCCATTAGAAATAGTTACTACAGTCTCTTTCTACAATGGTTGTGCACACCTGTAAAAAAAGCTTTGCCTTTGGGCCTGTCTTTCTGAGGACCTTTGTTGGCCACCTGTTACTCAAACACTTTTTAAGTCCACATCCTTCCAATGCCATCAGTATTGGGTAAATAACTCCACTGAAGCCAGTGACTTAGTCTAAGAGTGTGCCAGAGGGCTGTGGCCCAGCAGGACAACCCCTCAAATCTCAGGGCCTGATATGTGTTTCTGGCCTGCAGAGTGATGCTTAGTGTGGTTTCAAGTAAAGTCTGTCAGACACTCATCTGTAGACCTGTTCTAAGAAAATTTAAGTAGATGTCTGGCCCCCTCACTTCTGTCAGAATAACCAATTACAGGCAATTCCCAGGCATCACAAAATACAGAAAGGCATTTCAAATCTAAAAATCTAACCAAGTTTTTGGGTTTTGCTCTGGTACAGAGACTCAGAAACACCCTCTCCAATGATGCTAACAGTCTTTTGGCAAACATGGCCACTGCCCTAGAGCTGGGGGCGTTCCATGGACATAAAACTTGAACGGGGCTGAATCTTTCAGTCTTCAATAAGTCAAATGTCACAATGAGACTTGCAGTAGTAAACTTGCTGATGTAACCAGCCCTCTGCAAAATACTTTGGACTAGAAGGTTTCTGCTATTATTAGAGCCATAATACTTTCCCTTTTCAGTCACAAAGGGGCAAGTAGGATGCTTTGCTCTAAAGTGTATATGGTGGAAACTTGGAGTCACGAAAACTGAGCAAGACACACAGGACAAACTCAGGAGATCAGATTTGAGTTTGCAAAACAAACCCAGCTGGCAGAGGGAAGATGTGGATTAGAGCAGCCAAAGAGTGAGAGTTCAGCTGGGGAAGACACCACAGCTATTCTGGAGGAAGAAAGAACTTTTCCAGCCCTCCGTTCCCAATACTTTCACTGCAAAGCCTCACAGATTTTGACCTAGAACTGCCCTCTTCCTCCTCCACTCCTGCATGGACTGGCTGTCTGGGACATTATCTCAGCACTCCCCAGATCCCATCGGGTTCTCTCTGCCTGCACCTCCCAGGCTCTGGTAACAGATACCTCTGAGTAGAAGATGAAACCACCACGCTGTGGCTATTTCAGTTCCTTCCCTTTTGTTCACCTTTAGGAGCCTCTGGAAACAAAGCACCCAGCCTGGGTGGAGCCCTCCCCAGGGAAAGACCAAAGTCATTGTTGTGCAGACATTGCAAGTCCTGGACTCTCATTAGTACAACAATATTGCTGCCTCGGTTACTCTGGTAAACCCACACACAGTCAAGAGCTGCTTGGCAAGATTCACATTCCACAAGGACAGGGTGATTCTTTGCACCTTCCAAAGAAGCTGGAAGGGTGCTGCAGGCAAGCTCTTCATATTTCCCATGGGCCTTCCACAGAAATGTGGACAGAGCCAGGTACAGCAGCCAGGGGCTACCTCACTTCAGTGGGCTAGGAAAACCATGCACATATGGAAAGAGGCCCTGGGAGGAAGGTGAAGAATTTAGCAACTTAGGGAAGAGAAACAACAAGAAATGCTGCTGCTGGCTAAGCCTCTTCATTCAGACGTTATTTGTAAATACAGCTCCTGCTCCTAGTGTGGTTTTGCCCCTTGGCATCACAGAGGAGCTATAAATACAGGTACTGATGATGCCAAAGTCTGGGGAAGGTGCTGTAGCCTGACTTAAAATGTGGGCTGGCACCCCTGTTGTGCACAACAAGAATGTGCTGTTCCTCCACACAGGTCTTAACATTTCAAGCCAGAGGGAACAAATGCCCACAGACCTTTTTATTGTCAAGAAAGACTGGCAGGGCCTCATCTACATGCCTACAGCCCCAGAATGTCTTTCCATGAGCACTTCCAGCATGCAAGCCACAAAAGAACATTTTCATCCTTAGAACACAACTGTGGCAGGAGATTGTCCCAAGGAGGGATGTCCAGGCTTGGCTCACAGCACTGTCCAACCCTGAGCACAGTGTTTTTCTTGCAGATGAACGTAGGCAGTGAGGGGCTAGATCCTCTCTCCAGTTTAACCTTCAGAGCATCCACACAGTTCAGTGTTGCTTGAACCAAATGCCAGCCTTGCAGGAGGAATGGGATCTCTATGGGATTCGTTCAGACATTTAGGAGCAATTCAGAAGGTCACCACCATGAGCAAGAACATACCTGTAAAAGCCAGGGGCAGAAAAAGGGGCTTTTGTGTGTCTGCATGCATGCAGTAGGTTCACACTGATAATGCTGTCTGGATTTGCAACTGTCTAGACAATGGGAAAATTAGCATCATGAAACTGGATAGTTTTGTGAGATGCCCAGCCAAATAATCTGGGAAATATTTTTTGTAATGGTTCTCCTCAGAGGGAGATATGAGCCTGTCCATTAGAGATGCAGCTCTTTTGTCTTGCATTCTGGTGAGGCCTTTACTGAGCCCACCGAGGCTCATCTGCCGTGGTTTCCAGCCAGACACTGGTGCTACTGTGGAGGAAAACAAGCCCACAGCACAACCATGGCAAATGAGCTTTCTGTAGGCTGGAGCTGCTGCTTTTCTGGCACAGAAAGGGAATTTCATCCTAAGAGCTGGAGGCTAGGACATTATGAACAGTGGTTTACCTCTGGAGACAAACAACCAGAAGCCACCGTCTCCCCAGCCTGTTTTACAGCCTGCAGTCAGGTCCAAAGGATTTCTGGGCTGCAGGGTAAGAGCTCACAGAGAGCAAACAAAACTCATTCTGAGGCTCTTGCCTGGAGCCCCAGGAGCACAGGGCTTAGGGATGCACAGGGATCTCTCCTCCTCTCACCCTGGACAAGGTGCAGCAGCCAGAACTGTGCTCACAGCTGAGTTGGGAAGTACTTTGTCTCCACGGCCACTCTTCCAGTAAGACCCAGTAAAGTGAGACACCTGATGCAGCAGCACCATAGGAAACAGCCTGGATGCAGAAGCTAGGCCAGAAGCAAAACAGGTAAATACAATCTAGTGCCCAGCTGGTTTGCAGTGTTTAGGGTGAGCTCAGTGGCCCAAAGTGTTGTACTTGTATTAGCCCTGTATGCTCAGGATTTTAAAGAGAAAGGCAGTTTTGCTCTTGAGATAGTGCAGAAGCAGTTCAGAGAAATAAAAGCCTCTGTTCCCCCATTTTATGTCAGAGGAGGATACTAATTAATACCCTCCATATCCTATGACAAAAAACCACCACCATGAAGTTAACATTTTTGTGCTGCAAGTTCTGTTGTTTGACTTTCCTGGGCTATTTCCTTGCCCCCATCCATCACAACCCTGACTGGATAATTCCACACCCCGCCCCCTCCAGTTTTTGTAGAAGTAATCTTTAGAGTTTTGAGAAGTTGATCTTGGCTCATGGCACACATCTCACATCTGTTTTCCTAGGCCTTACCGTTTGACTCAGAATGATTGCATTTTAACTTCATCCCCCCACTGCTACCGTCAAGTGTAAAACCCAAACGAAGCCCTCCCACCACTCCTGGGGCATACCTGATGTCTGGGGAGGCACATGTCCCCTCACCTCCTGGTACTGAACACTGAGAGGTTACTGCAAGAATGCTGACTGCTTATTTATTATTCTCGAAGATGATACGGTGTGAACTGACAGCATAGGTTAAATACAATTATTCTGTATGAGTGTGTTTTCAAAGCTCTCCTTTTGGTTCTTCTCCAAGATCCTTAAAAGCACATCATTAAGGATAAGCATGCACACAGAGCAGTGGGATGTGACGTGTTCTTTAACTTGTCAGGTTGGTTATGCTTGCTACCTTTTGAAACTGAAAGAGAGAGAAACTGCCCATCCCTGCTCTTGGGCAAACTGCCAGGCACTTCCAGGAGAGTTTGGACCAAAGACCTCCCTGCTCCATGCCCCAGGTGACTTGGCAGAACCATCCCCAGGTACTGCACGACACAAAATTTCAGGTGGAAAATGAAAAGCTTGGTCTCTCAAGATTCAGACTTTCCCAAGCTGAAACCTTTTAAAACTCCTCATTCTCTTTGAAACCATAAGCTCTTGGCTTCTTAGCACCTTGCTGAATTTCAATAGGGGTGATTGGAAGAGAAAAATGCTGAGTTCAGTAAGGCAACACGGACATTTGAGATAGGATATGGTCAGGCAAGAGCACATCTGTTGGGCATGTAGTCAGAAAATCTCTGCTGGACCTCTGCTGATTCATGGCCTTCAGTTAAATTTAGTTAGATATGTCTGGGCTGGATATGCTGCCTACCATTCTGCATCTGGTAATAGAGTTAATAAATACTTCCCTCAGCATCATCTTTCCTGTGGTATTTTGCTCAGTCCAATTCTGCTACTAGGCAGAACTCAGAAATGTAGGACTCTGCCAGTTAGAGGGGAGGGGTTTATCCCAAGTGCAACACAGTAAATCCAACAGGAAACATGAAGGCCATGGGTTAACAGCAACTCCGTGCCAGAATATCCCCCTTTCCCAACTCTGAGCACTGCAGGTGCTTGGGACCTCCTTGGTCAAGGCAAACCCAGAAGTTCTCTTCCTAAAGAGGCGTGGAAGCCTCAGATCAGTGTCCCACCACAGGCACCATTTCACCTTTCACACAGTCAACCCAATTTCCAGGTGACCCCTGCAACGCATGAGAACTCTTTTTGAATACCAGAAACAGGAACACAGAAGAAATTCATATGATCCAAACGACTACAGGAAAGGTTTAACCTCCTAACCCTGTGCTGGTATTAGGGCACACAAGTGCCCTAAGTGGTGGTACAACCATCGAGCACACAGCAACATCAGGCTGAAAGCTGCAGGGCTGCAGTGGTGGAAATGTGCTGGTGCAGCAAACCCAGTCCTGCTCTAGCCCAGAGGTTACCAGCACAGTTTCTCTCCACCACTGTACAGTGTATCCCTCCCACGTGCTGAGGTTGCAATAAATCCCAATTATTCCCCACTCCAGGCATCACTCAAGTGCTGATGGCTAGACCAAGAGAACTTAACAAAGCCGCCCCGCAAGCCACACTCATTTATCCACTGCCTCACTCCTTTTTTGCTTCAGAGGAGGACATGACTAAGAATGGATACATCAGTGCAGCAACAGGATCATCCAAAGCCACGTCCTCACACGCTGTTGCCACGTGTCACATCAGGGCACAAACCCTCCCCTTCAACAGAAGCAATAAGGGCCTGTGTGTTTTGGAGCAAGGGGAATGTGGCTGAGATTCTTCCTTTGCTGACACACCACAGTGCTAAGCTGCTGTGGCAGGCACCAGAAGGAACAAATGTAAAGTCAAAGGCATTATAATCTAAGGAAGGGCTGGAGAAACCCAAACTGAGATGTCATAAAAACATAAGCCAGAATTCATTACTCTTGTAACCAGAAAGAAACTACTGATATGCCAGTTTCCACCATAAATAGCTATAGCTGAGGGTCTGAGTTTATAAAACATTGAATGACTTACCATGTGCTGCATTGGATGATTTTGGTCGGAAGTCCACAAAGGATCTCTTAGACAGCGATTTCTCCTGTTGAGACAAAAACTCAGAGGTAAAACCTGCCTTGCCAAGCCCAGAAGATAAGCACAAAGACACATTGTTTTAAATCACAGGAGAGCAGAGTGTGTTGGAACAAAGCAAATACAGACTCT
Source organism: Sylvia atricapilla (assembly GCF_009819655.1). Lineage (NCBI taxonomy): Eukaryota > Metazoa > Chordata > Aves > Passeriformes > Sylviidae > Sylvia > Sylvia atricapilla. The sequence continues at coordinate 11,983,550 of NC_089156.1, forward strand.
TGGGGTGTTTAGACTACAGGCTGTCTGCCTTTTTCCAAGTTGGGTTGAATGAAAAAGCAATTTACAGCGAGTTCAGGATTACTGCAGTCATGCCAGAGAGTCCCAGCTGCACAGTGCATTGTTTCATCTGGGACAGCAGCTCATTTACAGGTAAAGCTTCCAGGTGTTTACAAGGCAGTGTGGTAGTGAGGAGCTGGCTCACAATTGGCCCCAATCCTGTTTTTCCTCATCTCCTCTGTGGATGCCCAAGCCCCTTGCAAATGGGTCCCACTGCATTTTCTGCCTTCATCCCTGAAGATGTGGTGGGGATGGGCATGATCAGCAGGAGATATCCCAGGAGATATCCCTTTTCCTTTCTCTGCCAGGGATTTCCTTAGTTCTGTGCCTTGAGCACCTAATTCACCACAGAAGTAGGTCTAATATCCAGGTTTTAAACCTGTAACTCCCTAGACTAGAATTGATTGGTGGAGGTATGTGAGAGGTATGGAAAAACAGACACTACAGATTCTCCATGCTGATTGCCAACAGATTTATCCTGTTGACCTCAGTGGGATGGGTGGGTTGCCTTTGTTGAAGAGGATTCCAAAGCAGGTCCAATTTGAAGAAGGAGAGATCCAAGGTTGGCCATGAAGCTGGGAACATGGATTATGGCACAAACTTTCTCACTGTGCACAGTGATGGAGGTGAACGGAGACTCTCAGGAATTAGTCTGAATTCTCCTTTCCCAAGGATTTTGATCACTCTGGGACATATCCTCAGGTATTTGCCAAGCTTATTAAAACTAACATGGGGAAGCTCCTTGAGGCAGGACCCACCACTTCCCAGTTCTCTCCCCACCAGTTTGCTCCAGGAGGGGAACAAACAGCAGTTGCTTTGTGTGACATGGAGGGCTGAGGAAATTCGGAAGACAAATTATTCAAAATAAAAAGCAGTGCAAAAACAGATTAGGAAACTACTGTGCCGTGACTATTAATGAAGCGATAGAAAATATCAATCACTCCCTGGCCTCTGAAGCTTGCTGTGAGAGAAGAATTAGGAGATTTTATGTTCCAAGTACCAGGAAACCACAGGGCCCTGGTGCCTAGTTTTCAAAAGAACACTGAATCACAGGGAGGAAAGCAGACTGCTGCAAAGAGCCAAGGGCAGAGTTTAAAAATAGCAGCTTTCAGTTTTGCTGCTTTTTTCTTCTTCTTAAGTGCCTGGATATAGGATCATGTCAGAGGGTGGATAAAGAGAGCAGACCAGCCCCTGTGGAGAGAGAAGTGTTCCTGAATGAATTACTGCCAGTCGGGGGTTGTGGGCTGCTCATTTTGCACTCCAGCTCTCCTCCTCAAAGGAACCAGTCTCTCCTGACCCTCCTGTCTGCCCAGCACAAGAGAAGAGCTCTGGGGGAGTGGGACTGGGGAGCTTTTCATGCCCATCAGTGTGAGCAGAAGCCAGTGCAAATGTGCAAAGCCAGGGGCTGAATGTGTGATCCAGTCAAACCTTCCCTTTCTGGACACATGCAGGGCCGATTTCCAACGGCATTAAGAACACTTTCAAAATGCTGTGCAAGGAATGGGATTTACTGAGATTGTGCTGATGCTCTGTGTCTGTGGCAGGGAGAAACCATGTCTGGCTGCTGTAGACTGGCAAATGTGCTAAACCAAGAGAAAGGATATCCGAGTTCTGATACTGCACAAATTTCTCCAGCCCTCAGACTCTGTTCTATGCATCTCTTGAAAGACCACTAGGCCAAAGTCACAGCAACCACCTGGAGAAGTTGAGTGATGGTACTTTAGACAGGCAAAGGATGCAGAGAAATATCTCCTGAAATAGACAGTAAAATTTTAAATCATGAAGCGGAGTAATGGTGATGGTTTTAAGGCAGAAATGGGCAGGGTCTGCGGAAAGAAACAAAATGTCATCCAAATAGATTGAAAAACAGACATGTCCTTAGGTAGCTGATCTTAAAAGACAAAGCTCTGTGCTTGCAGAGAGGCAGGATGCCCCCGTGGGCCTTTGCTTTGTCTTTGAAAAGAGAAGAAAGGCACAGCTGATGCTCTGGATAAGGCTGTCTGCATCTGCCTCTCCAGGGAAGTCTGCTGTGTCTTATGACTCACTGCTTAGAGGATGCTCTCAAATCTATAGAGGAATAATTCGTGTAATAAGGGCAGCAAGTGCAGGGAGCCATATAAAATCCCTTTTCCCAGTTAAGCAAGCCGAAACACATACCCTTTTCCCCAGCCTTCTCGGGGACAAAACAAGCAAGTTTTTCACTGCAATAAGCTATGATTGAAAGGGAAGGTGGGAGAAGAGAAATACTGGCTCTGTCACTCGGTTAATAGGAGTACACAAATCACTTAAACTGCTACCAGCACACTGTGAGATTGAATCATTGCAAGTTCAATTCTTCCTGTCACCAGCAAGGACTTCCAGGCTCCAGCGTGGACAACAAACAACATTTGCAAAGAACTGAGTAGAGTTTAAAAGGAAAAACCTTGTATGGATAATTATGCTGACGAAGTCCTAAAGGAACATTTTAACTTTACAAATACGCAGAAAAATCCCAAACATCTGGAATCCAAAATATTTCCCTGTAAAGGAGTTTCCACTGGAATGTCATCTGTTCTTGCTGTTATTTGAGACAGGCTGCTGACACAACCAACTGGACTGCAGTGACCTGCATGGCACAGAGCTCTTCATTCCTGTGCCTCATAAAAGAACAGTAGTGCCACAGGCCAGGGTAATTGCCATGTCACCTGCACAGATTGTTAAGCAGACAACCTCCTGCTTTCACGGAGATCAGGAGCCCCACGTGTCCTAGAGAGGCTCCAAGAGACATCCAAAGTTCCCTGTCCTTGCTGTCCTCCAAAAGAACTGAGCCAGGATGTATTAGGAGCAAATCCAGGGGTGCAGTGCCCTGCTCTCTGAGCAGACCTGAAAGCTTTCATTATGTGGGAAAAATCTTTAAAGCACAAACTCAGATCCAGTTCATCCACTGCTTCCCTCAGCCCTGCAGGTAAAAAAAGCTCCCCCAGCCCAGTTTGCCTGGAAATTTCCCTTGCTCAGCTTTCAGTGGAGGTCAGTGTGACTGCTGACAAAAGCAGAGTAGAAATGCCCTATAATGCAGCCCTAATGGTAGAAGAGCTCTCACCAAATTGCCACTCCAGGGACTTTCTTTGTAGCTTCTGCACCTATAAAAGACTGACTGGGATGTGGCAAAGCTGTCCTCCCACTACAGGGAGGCAATTCAGAACAGGAGCAGGACTCCATACAATATTCTCCTCTTTAAAATGTAGATATTGCAGCAGATTGGAAAAACAGGTGGCTTTTCCTCTGAGAATAAATACCAGGGAGCATTCTAAGAAGCAGAGCCAAGATGAATTAACCTGATCAACTACAGTAAACATGCTGTGAAGTACAGGAAACGTGAAGCACTGCATTTTCTCATTTGTGGCTTGGAAGACAAATTTGCCATTGAACTTCTTTTGGAGGGCAGTAGGGGAGGACTCAAAGCAACATGCTGCTGCATCTTCATCTACCATTGCACCCCACCAGCACAGAGCCCTGGACTTCCTCCTACTTTTTAGCCCTCAGCAGTTGTGAAGTACCAACAAATGCACATACTCAAGCCTGGGGAGTTCTCTGCTTTTCATCTGGAAGATTTCAAAAGGTTTCACAAGGGCCAAAATGAAAAGGCATTTGGATGTTTCCTAGACAAAACCTTGTTGTTTCCATTCTGCAGGAAGAGCTGACACTTTAAAAGACAACCAAACCAACCACAGACATTGAGAAATGGTGCAAGACATCCTTGAGTTTGTCTTTGCCAATGCTTTGACCTCGCCACAGCGACCAGACAGAGCTTGCTGAAAAGTTCTCAATACTTGGAAAAATAGTGGCACCACTCTACCATCTCTCATCCAAAGCAATGCTTGAACACATTGTGGAACACATTCTGGAACAATTCTGGCCCTTGGCTGCGTTTTGGGGCTATAGAAACAGACAGCACATGAGAAGGAGTGGAGGGGGCACACGAGAAGAGTAGAGGAAAGCTGCTGGTAATGATGGATAGGACTTCTAACAGAGTGCAGTTTGGCTGTACAAGGAACAAGCCAGGCACAGGGAACACTGCATCATGCTCATGTTTCCCAAGTATGCCCTGCATTGAAATCCTCATGGATTTCTGTAGTGCTGGCTGCAGAGTAGGGTTTCCTTGGGGTTTGAGAAACCAGCAAGAAAAAGCTATTTCTGAGAGAATGACACTCTTAAGATACATTCTGATAAAGCAGCAAAACCCAGAGTCTCTGGCACACCTATTAATGTAAGAGTTGTCCAAGTGTGATGTCCCTTTATGGAGAGGATGTGGCTGTGAACATGCACTTTGTTATCACGACAAAAAAAACCCCAAAAACCAAAAAACCAAAACCAACCCCACAAAAAACCCACCAGCATCTCCTGACCCTCCAGTGCAAGCATTTGTGGAAACCCAGTAATTTGTAAGCAATTAGGGCATGGTGGTGTATGTTTAGAAATCCTTAAGCAGAAAGCAAAAGGGTCTTCCAAGGAAGTGGCACTTCTATCTTCCTGGCAACTTCTCTGTGTATTTGCATTACAACCTAGGGCTAATCTGAAGTAGCTTGAGTGCTCTAATCAGGGATCCTCCATAAAAAAATCCCACTGAAGTTACAGATTTTTCTAGGACTTTAGGTTGGATCATACTCCTGGCTCTCTGGCATCTTCTGTGACAAATGTAAGGAATTATGGAAAAACTAAGCATCTCAAATTTCCTTTTTCTGCATAGAGAACCTTACCTAAGACATTTAAAAAACCTTTATCAAAGAACAAAGCTCCAGTGGAACCTTGTTAAGAATAAATTTGCATTGAGAGCAAAGACATGGATGTCCAGCAGTGAAAGTCAGTTCAGCCATATTTTGATACAGGAGAATTCTCACATCACAGCCTGGTCCCAGAATAACCAGTGGCAAAATCCTTTTTGTAATAGGGCCAGTGGTTTGGATCATATTAATGCCAGCAGATACTTGACCTGGCTGTCTTGCCAGCTCCCAGGTTCATGCTTTCCTCCTTTGTTCATTAGATATTTGAAGCAACAGTATCTAGTTCCTTGCCTGTTTTCAAGGAAAAAAAAAATCCCCTTGAGAAGCTTTCTCTGTTCTCTTCCCAGTTACATTTCCAGCTGGGTTTTGCCTTTGCATTGCTAGTTCTGTGCAAATCCAGGACAACTCTGAAAAAAAACCCAAAACCCTAGCATTTCAAAAACCCTCCACTCTGATTTTAGATGGAATTTTGAACCTTTCCAAAGAAATTCTTGCGATTGGCCATGGAGATGCTACAAATCATCCTGTTTCTAGCACTGGATTGGATGAGAAGCTGAAGCATAAATTTGCCAGGTGATATAAACTGTGTTTTCCACATATTCATGCATTCAGATTATTTCCCTGCTAACAACAACTCAGCAGCAGTAAAAGTGGCTATAAAACTCCATCATCAAGTATTCTGGAAGCCAAATCTCCGAGGTCTTAAACTGACTGCCTATTGCCCAGGCCTACAGAGCAAGACCAAATTACTGCAAGGAGCTCACTTCATTATTCCTGCACTGGATGATCTGGACCAGCATTAAGGCCCCAGTGTCAGGCAGCCCCTGCCCTTGGGAGTTTGAGATCTAAACCAGACAAAGCAGAGAATAGTCCTGAATTGCCTTTTCCTACGCTGGAATATTTCAGATGAATAAAGCTGCAGGTTTTGGCAGGCAGCATCCAGCTCCAAACAATTTGCTTTGTATCCAGACTGCTTAAAAGATACCAGGGTGAATTCTTCCCATTGATTTTATTTTGGGAAGAGTCCCAGGTCTTTGATTTAACTCCATTCTTTGATTGCACATTATAACTCTGCCAAACAAACATCCATCCAAAGGAACAGCACTACCTCTAGCATTTCCTTTGGGACCTACATTAATGTCAGTGGGTCTCAGGCACCTTTTGTTCTTGTTTCTCCTCCAGGAGCACGTGGCCACCATGATCCAAAGGGGAAACAACATTTGATGTGCACTCAGGAGCAAGGCTGGGGTACCACAATTTTGACATGTCAACATGGCCCACGCCTGTATTCCTGACAGGGCTGGACTCCTGGGAGCTTCCCCCCAGGAACACAAAACAGTTTCTTGTGTCTCATTTCTGCCTCCATTTTACTGAGGAATTTTCCCGCTGCACTTCAGCTGGAACAATATTTTAAGCAAATAGTGATGACTGGAGAGGCAAGTTAAGGGAAGGCATCTAGTAGCTGGAAATCAGATCCATTACGCTGTATTAAATATTAAGCTCAGTGTTGTAAGGCAGACAATTGCATACTGAATTAATAATGTTATTTATTCCATTTAGTGGGTTATGGAGGATACTTAATCATTGTGGCATTTAAGATCAGAGCTGACATCAACAGCTCAGCTCTAAGAGTATTATATGGAGACACACAGAGATGGATTGAGTAGGTGGAGGTGAAGAGAGTGTGAATGTGTGAAATACAGCAGCTTTGGTAATAATAAAGTTATATGGCCTTGATTGTTCATTTGGATGCTAATGCTCCAGCAACACCTAAGAAAGCATGAGCAAGTCCTCAAAGACAAGCTTGAGCTGGAGTTTCTGTGATGTCTGAGGGAACTTAACTTTTCTTTTTCTAAGAGTTACACATTTTCAAGCAAAACCCAAAAGTATCTGCTCAGTCAAAACATGAAAATGTCATGGGAAATTCTGAAGAGCTTTTTTTTTCTCGCAAAGCGTAGATGAAATAATAAAAATATTTGAAGATGAAAAAATCTATTGATACAGCTGCCTGACAGCAGTGGGTTTTTTTTTTTTTGGTTTTTTTTTTTTTTTTTTTTTTTTTTTTTTTTTTTTAACCCAGAGTGGTCAATTCTTTTTCCAGACTTCAACACTGAAAAATCAAAGAAATTTTTTGCAGGAAGTTTCAAGCAGTAGGAATCTTACCTTTTGAAATATAAGGATTAAAATATTTAAAAGTCCAAGATATCTTCCCACTCTTTATTCTTTCATTTTTTTACTTCCTAATTTTGGGCTGTCTGATTGCCATTTTTTAAAGCCATATGAAGAAATGGCTCCCCAGGCATCATGCAAGAATCTGCATTTTCCCCAATCCTTCAGCAGCAACACCCTATCACTCCTTAGGTACATTTCTCAAGCTTAATCACCTCCAATTGCTGTGGGTTCTAAAATTCAGTCTACTGGAGAAAGAAATAACTGCTCTGCCATTTCCTGCAGCTCTGATTTTCACGCCTTTCATGGAACAATTTCATTGACTTCACAGGAGCCTATCTGGATTTACACCTGTGTAAAAACGAGGCAAGAAAACCTGACCCTTGGTGTGGAATATCAGGTTAATAAATGCGTTCTGTATCTCCAAGAGTCTCCCCATTTACAAAAGTGAACAGCTGTTGCTATAAATCAGACAGTCTGAACCAGCCATTAGAACTTCATCCAGATGATCCGTTTAAAATATACAAAGGCAACGTTTTGGAAATAAAAATCTACCCTCGTGTCCTCGGGGACACCTTCTGTTGGAGAAAAATCTCATAATTCAAGGCTAAAATTAGTTCCCTTTAATGCTGTTTCAGGAGAGCCATGATACTCAAGAGTAACATCACCTTGCAAAGGCCTGTTAGATGACTTAAGGGATTCCAAACATCTGGAAATTTGGTAAATACTGCATTGGAGACATCGAACATCTTTTTCAACTTCTCCGTGGGTGTAACTCTTTGCTCTTAGCTGGAATGGCTGTATCTGGTTCAGTTCCCATCAACCATTTTCTGTTTGAATAGGAAACACTTGCTAAAGTGTGGAAACAGCTGGCAGAGTTGGCTGTGTATGAACAAAACATGCTCTTGTTTCTGACCACAGACTGGCCTTTAAGTTCCAACTGTGATTGCCAAGGGCTCTTCTTGGCTTTTTGGAGGAGACCAGGTCACCCAAGATACACAAGCTGGCTGTGTTAAGGGTTGGTTCTTGGAGCATAATACTTACTGTCAGCAGGGATAAAGCTTTGTGTAAGTAGAGGGGAGCAGGATGAGCAGCCCCATTTTAGTAGCTGGGGAGCTGAGGCATGGGAAGATTAAATTATTGGCCTTTGGACATTTACAGTGAGAAAGAGAGACACTCATGTATCTTTTTCTGGCAGAAATACCAACATGCAAGTGTTTTCTACACAGCACTCAGCAAGAAGGACAGGCTGCTGGACTGAGCCACTGCTGGGGACAGTGTCCAGCTTCCCTGGGACACCAGAAACCCACCTCATCTCCTGCTCATTAGTAACTCCCAGCTCCCTGATTACGCAGCACACACCTTCTGCTCTCACAGAGCAATACATGAAATACAGCTAAAGGGGTCATCTCTGCACTGACCACTGAGTGATCACCTGTTCCCAAAGCTGCAGCTTCCTCTGCCTTCACCAGGTCCCTGCTTAATCCTGAATGGAAAGGCTAAATCATGTATCACTCTTCTGATGGGCTCTGTCATTTATCTTTCTCAGGGTTCTGGAGAGTTGGGCATAACAAGGAAACCAATGAAACACAGAGAGAGCTCTGAACCCCCAGACAGTCACACAGAGTAACAAGCTAAGCTCCTTTCACTCAATTCCTTGTGCTCTTCTGAGACCATGAAAAGGAACTTTATAATATGCTGGAAGGGATGAAGTATTAACTATCAAAAACTAGATTGAAGTAACTGAGAACCTGCATTATTTTCTCTTTGATGTATACTTATGTAAATTCAAATAAATATGCTTAAACGTAACCTGTCTTCAATTCTAGTAGAGCTTATTAAATCTATTTATGCGAGACAAGCTAGGCTCCATGGAATGCCAGGAACTCCCCTGACATTTGCCTTCCTACTTAATGTGATATTCTATGATTACACATACCAGAGCCTTTCATTCAGGCATTTTAATTTACAAATACTTTTTACATTTCTTAACGCCCCTGTGGACAGGCATTAAGAGTCCACTTTATTCAGGAGCAATCAATCCAAGTGCGGCAGGGCAGCCCGTTTTTGCTCCAGATCACGCACTGAAATACTAGCAGAGTTTGGAAAACTCCTTCCATGTCACTCAGAAACACCATTTCCATTAAGAGCAGACACATTCTCTTAATGCTGGGCCAGACACTCCGAGCAGAGATGCAGAGGGAAAGCTTCAGGCAGGCCATAGGAAGGAGATCAAAACTAATGACCACCCCTCCTTTGCCAAGGTCACTCACCAAGCAAGTGCTGCTCTCCACGGTGTAAATCTGTCAGAGATCTCCTCCATGTCTCTGTCCAGAGCCAAGCTCCCTGCTAAAGGAGAAGAAGGTATTACTAAATGGCATCAACTCTGTCTTCTGACAGCAATCTGTATTTCAATACAGTCCTGACTCCTCAGAGAGGACTGGCAACTCATTGCTCAGGCTCATCTTCGCATGTTGGCTCTATTATTTCTGGAGTTTTTAATGCCCTTTAATAATGAATTGCTTCTCTCATAGCCCCTGAGATGAGGTCTGGATGAGTCCAGTCTTCAGGGCTGGCAGAGCTGAGAGAAGCCTGGTAAGTACCAAGGAGCACGGGTTCCAGTGTGACTCCTACCAGAGCCCACAGGACACCAACTCTTCTGCTACTGGGCCTCCAGGTGGCCTCCATCACCTCCTAAACACTCAGCAACACTTCAGCTATTACTCAGAGTCCTTAAAATTGATACCTAAGAAGAGACTCCCCTTCAAACCCGTTTTCTAACAAAGAACACACAGCCAAGTACCTTCCAGGCAGGAGCTCAGCTCACAAGGACAGTTTTGCCTCACACCTGCAGGACACGAGCCCTTGGTGGAGCACGGCTGCCTCTGGCAGGCAGGTGACACTTTCTCTGTCAGACTTTAAGTGAAGTGCAGAAACTAGAGACATGCTGCACATCCAAACCGAGCTGTGTCTGTATTTCCTCATGTTCCTTTTGTAAGTGGAGTTTAATTATGCACATAAAGAAGCCCTGGCCTACCTGAGTTAGGAGAGCACCTCCAGCTTTGCACCAGAATTACCCAGGAGAGGGAAATCAAGAGGCCCCCTCTTGAGAGGTCAAATTCAGGAAAATGAGCCCCATCTGTGCTCTGTTGGTGCAACAGAGCATCAAACAGCCTCCAGGTATTAGAAACAAACCACCTGCTTTGCCTTTGCTTGGGCTTTGTAGTGAGAGGGTCACCTGGCTGCAGAAAGGACAGAAGATAAAACCCAAGGTGCAATCTGCATCTGTAGGAAGAGATCTGAGCTGCAGCAGGGAGATAAACAGCCGTGGGGATAGCTCAAAATGAATCCTCCACCAGCATTTTTGTTTGCAGGCCTGCTCCTTGCAATGTTTTAGAAGGATAAACTCAAAACTGCCATCCCTCCATGTAAATAAAGGGATCTGTCATAAAGCTAACAGATCCTGCTCTGAAGTAGTTCCCCAGAATATGAAGTGACAATGAGGTGCCTAAGAAAATAACTTTCCCACTGCCTGGGAAAAGCCATTGTTAGGATGGTAACTTTCCAGCTGCGATCAATATGGGCTTGGAGAGAAAACAGGGGCCTGAGAGACTCTGTGCATGGTCTGCACAAGGAGAACAAAGACAACAAATAAAACTGAGGTATTTGTAAAAGATCTGTGTCTTACCCCCAATTATCAGCTTAAAGGTAAGTTCTTGGAATGGTTACAGCCAGCCAGTTGCTCTGTGGGAATCTCATACACATCTGGCAGACAAGGAGCTGTAAACTGGTGCTTGTAGCCTTTGCCCACCCAGGAGATCCTTCAGAGACGTCTGTGCACCCCCACAAACTCTTCAGGTGCTATTTTCTGGCTGCCCCATTGCTGCAAAAGGTGACTGAAACTTTTTGTTCCAATGCTTTTACAGTTATATTGTGCCCAAAAGGTTGAAGCAGAGAAACATGAGCCTGTGGCCTCCAAAACCCTGGGGCTCCACCAGAGTTTTGCAGTTCATTTACACTGAGTCAGGATTTGCTGCCAGGTTTGAACCCCCTGCCTCCCTCTGCTACCCTTCTGGACGCACAGATTTCTCCTACAATTTCCCCCATCCTTTCCCACGGGCTTGTGAGAACAAAGAAGCTCATGTGTGACAATTAGTCCACGCAGAATCATTAGGTGTGATCACAGAATCCAGTGACAGAAACCATTTACCTCATGGGTCAGCCCCACTTTCCTGGCCCATTCTGCCTCCTCCCTCTCTTGATGACTGTGGCAATTTGGGCAGAAAGGGATTGACAGTTTTTAAGAGCTGTATTCTCATAAAACCAAAGTTATGACGGGCAGAGAGCAAGCACTCTCATTTCATAAGGAACACACTGACAGCTGCCCCTTGTGTCACTTCATGGACTCCAGGGCAATTGCAACAGCACTGAACATGGGCTCATCCATCCAGGGGAAAACAAGGGCTTCCTTCAAACCCTCTTTTATTTACTCCAGTCAGCTGTGCTGAGGGTATAGATTCAATCAGTTATTTCCTTAACCATAAAACCAGATGTGCGCCGTCACGGCCCATCTACGGGGACTGAATCCACGCCATTTAGAAATGCAGAATAAAAATAAAAAAAAAAATCCCAGGAAAGCTGAGATATGCTGATGTTTGGAGCTCTCAGTTTCCTAGGTAAATTGCTTTCTTTTGAGTCACATTTATTTTTGTTACCTCCAAAGAAATGCTGTTTTAGCAGCAGTTCTTGGAAACAGCGTTGAGATCTAATAGGTTGTTACTGATGTGAGCTCTCAGGGTGGAGGATAGAGGGAATGTAGTATTATCTTTGCTTCTGGGCATCAGCAATTTCTGCAAGCAGTGTGGTGCAGTGCATGCCATTCCTTGCTAAGGCAATTAATTACCTTGATCCCTAACGAGAAGAGCTGTTCAGCTTTAAATAAACCCAACGTTGGAGCCCTCTGGACTTAGCTGAGCTCTGGACATCTGGGTAGATGTGTGAATTAGGGAGGCCACGTTGCTCAGTTTTCCTCTGTTTCTTCTCAGGCCATGTTCTGTTGTTTTCCTCTGTATTTCTCATGGACACTACAGCTGAGGCAGGTCACTTGCAAAGAGCCACCAAGGAAATGTGGTTTGGCTTCATTCTGCCTTGTGAACTGGGTACCAGGTCAACTATTTCCCAAGTGAGTCTAAGGAGTAGAGGAAAGGATCCCCACGGAGTGTGTGAAGGAATTATCCATCTGCTGGGTCTTTCCTTCACCCCAAAGGATGCTGCAGGTGATGCAGGTGGGGTGCCAGAGTCCCACAGGCTGCAGATCCTGCCCTTGCTGGGATGGAGACACAGGGTGAGCACACATCTGCACACGGGAGGCCATGCCCCAGCTGAGCCTGCAGCTACAGAGAGGAGCCTTTGTGCAGGAACGGGCTGGGATTTGCCGGCTGGAGGGTTCTTTCAGCAATGCAGCTGTAATATGCTCCATGCCAGATTGCAGACATTCCTGGGGCAGCTTTCCAGAACGTGAATAAACTCAGGATATATGTATAAAGCCAGCACACAGTGTGGGCTCTGCGAGGCCTGGAGGTAGCATGGCATTGCCTTTGCACATGTGCAGCCTGAAGGGATTTCTTCAAGCCCAGATGTCCCGTTTAGTTCCAGGATCCACGTGTGCTGATCAATTCTTGCTCTGTACTGGAGAAATTATCTCAGAATGTCATACCTCCCCAGTGCACAAAGACTCATTCTGATTGCACTCTCCCTTGGCTGCCTGTGCAACATAAGACAGCTCAGAAACACCACAAATATGAGCAGGGGGGCAATGGGAACATGAGAAAGGACTGTGCTACTCAGGGAAGCCTGCGTAGGATGCAGAGTGTATGAGCTGGTCTATCCTGGGGTCTCAGCCACAAGGGTAAGAGTCACAAGTGATTCACTGCATAGCACAATGTTACTTCAGAAAATGAATGATTCAAATTCAGGAATTACTGGATAGCATTCAGGCAAGCCATATCCTAATGCCTACCTAAACAGCATCTGTCCCGTGACATTTAGCACTGCCTGGAAAAAAAACCAGAGGGGAAATATGGCAGCAGAGACAACAAACACTTAAGAAATACCAAGTGTAAAGGCATCTCCAACAGCTGAGTACTCTCAGTCTCTGGGGAAATGTGCCCGCCCTGTAGATGTGGTTTCCTCTGGTGCAAGACCCCTCAAAAGAGTCAGTGAGGTCTTTCTGTTCATACAATCATGATGCCTTCGTGTAATTGAGCACCACTAATTAAAAACAAAAGGAAGGGAATATTTTCCAAAAATGTCTCCTTATTTTTCCTCCTCTTTAAGAGAGTTTTCTGACATCTGAAGAGAGGAGCTCTCTGTGGGTACGGACAGACACATAAATGAATCTAGAGATAGCTTGTGCCCCTGTCATAACTGTCATACATGCAGAGAGAAGTAAGTCAAGAGGAACAACAAACTCTGGAAAGTCATACAGCTAAATGTTGGGTTTGAAAACAGGAAAATGTTGCATGTACTGTTCTGCTCCTGACCTGTACCTTACACTGTAGAACTTTGTGTGTTGTTCTTTCTCTTCCCCAGAGAAGACAGAAACCAGATCTCAAAACATTCACAGTGAATTTTCAAATCAATAATATGTGAGACTTTGTCTAAAAGGTAAAGTTGTAAAAATCAATGTCAGAGAGAGCGCTTTGCCAATTCAATTATACTTGTCCCTCTCAAGCTGACACCAAAAAAAGAGAGAGAGAAAAGAAAAAAAGAAAAGGATGTGGGCTTATTTCAAGCCCAATAAATGTTCCTTGGACTAACATCCCAATTTTGTAAATATTTTCAGGGCTTTTTATGCCAGGTCCCCTCAAGGGGTCATAATTAACTCTAAATAGGGTTACCTTGTTTCAGAATCAGTCTAATGTCAAGCAGTGTTTCTGCTTGTGTCCACAATTTTAAAATAATGTTGTATCCATTAAATAGCATGAAGGCTTCCCAGAAATGGGAACCATACGTCAAAATTTAAACACAAATAAGTGTGATTAGACATGGCAGCTGTCTAGAAAATATTCAGCTATTTCACTGAGTTTTGGGCAAAATGTGAATGATTGTACCTATTCCAGTAAGTGCAGAACCAGAAAGGCTCCCACATTACCCTCTGCTTCTCAAGGCAAATTTCATTTTAAGATTGACCCCAAAGCAAAAGAAAACAGCAAGATAAAAGTATTAACAGCTGTGCCTTCTGCTGGCTTAGCTGGAGACTTCAAGGAGTTTGTGATTCACTGTCTCAAAGACATGTAGCACACAGCACCCAGCCAAACTGAATCCAGGCCACTGTGGGAAAGGCTGAACTGAACAGCAAAATCCCAAGGCATAAAACGTCCTGGTATCCAGGTAAAATGTTTGTCCAGTCCTTGTCAAGCCTATCAATATTCTTCCCATAGCTGAAAGAAAATGACTGGGAAGTAAATGCCAAGATCAGTAATTCAGGTGCAAAACCAAACTCTGAATCACCCTCTCTTCTCTCGTAGGAGAAAAGTATCCTATAAATACACACCAAATAAAAAAATCAGTTACAGAAACACCCTGGAAATCTGTACTTGGTTATCTTGAAACTAAAACACGCCAGGAATTCAGGTAAGTTTTTGCTTACAGACTATCATTATTGGCACTTGATCAGATGCAGATAAGTTAGGTTTCCAGCTTGGGAAGAGAATAATGCGAAAGGAATTGGAATAGATTAATTTCACATGTTCCAGTTCAGGACAGGTAGGGGTTCTTTTAAGCATTGAAGAAACATTTATATAAATCCGTGCTATAGCAGCACTGTAATTTATAAGAATGTTCTAAAGCATCCAGTTTGTTAGTTTTTTGCAATTAGAAATCTGGGGTTTATTCAATTAAGTATCAAGTGAATAAGATTCAGAAGCTGTTGAGCATTTATTACTGTTTCTACAAATCCTTGATTACATGCCTTATTTGTCCTTCAACAGGCCAGGAATGGATTTCAGTGGTTTCGGAGGAGAGTATGAACAGCACAGGAGCATGTTTTGAAAGGATGTGGCTATTTGGAGTAATGTGAGAGATTCTGAAGGAAAAACAGCTTTGCTTTTTGGAACAGATGTCAGAACCAGGCCATAACAATTGCTTCTGGCACAGCTAATCACACACCACTATGAATTTCTTCTCCAGATCTTCAGCTCAGCTTAGCACAGAAAGAACATTAGGGCAAATGGAGGATGAAACAAGCTGCAAGGAATGGTCAGATGTGCGAAGTGAGGGGCTTGCCAAGATAATAAATCAGGGAGGAGGGTGTGTTCCAGCAGTTGGTGTTTCACAGGGGTGTGTGCCAAGTCTCCTAACTCACAGGTATCTCACAGAGAAGTTTGGGACCACCACTGCAAGCCTACTGCCTGGGAAAAAAATATGGGAGATCCTGGAAAACAGAGAATAGCACAAGAAAATAACCCAGATTCTAAGAACCAACGCATTTGTGATTGCTTCTCCTGGAAGGAATCACTTCAGGGAAATCCATATTCACTATTGATGCTTTATAGACTCTGTGACAGAGTCTCTTTCCAGCACCTTGTTTCCCCATCCTGAAATTACCATGTTAACACCCTTCTCTTTGGGGCACTGCAGACAACTGATGTTGGTGAATAAATTCAGAATCTGCAAAAAAAAATTCTAGGAAATGGAATTATATCATCAGGACTTATGATGGAAACCTCAGTAGACAGAGAACATTACAGGACACAACCCTTAAAACATTCCCACCAGCCTTCTTTTCTCCAAAGATCTCTGCTTATGCTGTAGAAGCAGTAAAATACTTTATAAATTACTGCATGGTCAATAACTAAAGCAATTGTTGAAGTACAGATCAATAGATCAGCTGGAAACACTAAAAAGAAATAAAATCACAGTGTTTTTAAGCTATTGTCTCTTCTGTGGAAAAGGGACCATATCTGGTTCTTTACTTAAAATGTTGCTAGACAAGAAGGAAGAGATATTAAAACCCTTCCAGGCATTAAAGTATTAGAACACACTTTAGTTTTGTTAGGGAAGAAATGTACAATAGGAAGAGAATATCCTTGCAGTATCTTCTCACAAATTAACTGGCAGCTCTAAAAGCAGTTGCCTTCCAAAAGCCTGGACTGATGTTACATCTGATCTCATGAAAATAGCCATAAAGTCTGACTTACCAAGATGACTCTGCTGGCTTTAAGCCTCAATGAATAACATAACCCTAAAAATAGAGTTTGAGTCTATAAAAATCAAAACAAAGTTTGATGTAGAGACAGTTCTGCAAGCAAAAATGAAAATATTGAACTCTCCATTAGGAAAACACATATAATAGACCAGCTTGGGAAAATCTGTTTGAGCACCATGAACTTTGTGGATATCAGTATGAAAGGCAAAGTTTTTTGAAGAACAGAATCTCATTTTTATTGATTGTCAGAAAACTGAAATGTTCCTTCCACAAGGTGATGAAAAAATCCTGTTGGGACCTGGCTGTGGATACTGGGACTCATGGGCTTTTGTGACTTGTTTGAACTGAGCTGCCCCTGCATGGTGGGGATATTTCTGTCCTCAGATATCCCTGAGAGCCAGACTCTGCTGCCATTTCTATTTACAGATGGGGAATAAAGACAGACAAGAGTCAGGGGCCAGATTTCCAACTGCACTTGTTTATGGAAATGAAAGGATTTCTTGAAACACAGCTCGAACATGCCCAGACAGGGCTTGATTTCCTTCCAGCCCACTCCAGTGGAAGGCTCCAAAATAGCATAAAATACAACACCTGAACATTATGATGAAAGGTGAGAACCATCTGTTGCAGAACCTGCTGGCTGCTGTGATCCCAGTGGCTTTCCTGGGCTCATCCTCACTATGGCAGCCTGGAATTCATGCTGGCCTTGAGACTGTGAGTGCTGCAGCTTCTAAAATGCAACAGTGAGGATGCCATCAACATCTGTTCCACTCTGTTCAGATGTCAACAACCACACCACATGGGAAGGTGTCTTGAATGCCTAACAAATGGTTTCCATGAAGTTCTGGGGAGGAATCTAGCTTTTCATGTGAATGCTGAGGAGGACTTAATAGATGAGTGAGTTTCTGCCAAAGAACTGTGGTTCTACTCTTTATGAAGCTTGATGAAACTTTTAGAAATTCTCTTTCTTTAAAACCAGGACAAATCCAGTGCCCCTCTCCTGGCAGTAACAATGCTCAGAGCCCTTAAGAGAGACTGTCCAGAGGTACAATTACTTAGGGCAAATCTGAACTGTTCTTCAGCAGAATATTTCTCTCTTAGTTTAGCTAGAACAGACTTGGGATAAATCCAAGAGCTGCTTCAGTTATCCCATGGTGTTGTCTTAGATATAAACCGAGGAGGTGCAGAGCATCCACTCTGGTTGTGCTCCTGCACAGCAGATGCCTGAGTGAGGCTGCAAGCTCCCACCAGATGGAGGGAAAATTCGGGTGTACACTCTGCCAACAAAGTGAGCAGCCTTTAAACACACAGGGTTTCAAAGGTGATTAAAAGCCCAGGTAGCCTCTAAGGCAGAAGAGAACAATCTCTCTGTCTCTGTGCAGTCCCTTCCTTTCCAGCGGCTGTACTGGCTGTTGAGGCCCAGCCAGAACGAAGGATGCTTTGCATGACTTTCAGTGTTTACTCTGACAGGAAGCTCAGTATCCTGTCTGGCTCTTGGTATGCTCACCACCTGACTCTGGCATGCTCCAGACAGTGAAGCCTTTTTACCCAACTGGAATGTGCTGCAGTTCAAATGCCGGGAATAAAATAAGCAAGAAGGGCTGTTCTGCTGACTGGGAGGTCAGGGCACTATTTGCTCAAGGGTTAGCATTGAACTGGGCTCTTTCTGTCACGGGCACTTAGTGGCTGTGCCTGTAGTGACTCCCACTGGGGACTTCTAGAGAGCTGTGATCCTCCAAACTGCAGCCTTTGGCTCCCATCTGGGAGGGTGGCTCCTAAAGAACGAGGCCAGGCCCAGATTGTCAAAGGGAGTTAATATCTGCCTCACTCTGTAAAGACACAACCCTCAAAACATTCCCACCAAGCCTTCTTTTCTCCAAAGATCTCTGTTTATGCTGTAGAAGCAGTAAAATACTTTAAAAATACTGCACGGTCAAGAAATAAAGCAATTTGTTGAAGTACAGATCAATAGATCAGCTGGAAACACCAAAAAGAAATAAAATGGTGAGCAGGTCTCCAAAAACAGTCCTTCCAAGCAACACTTTTGTGACTTGGTGTTTTAATGTCATCGGTAACAAAGAGCAATTCCTCCAAAATTGGTACTGATGCACAATGCTTGGATTCACCACCCACAGGACATGGATGGACTGGAAAAGGTGCAGGAAGGAGCCAAGAATTGAACTGAAAGGTTACAAAATAAGTTTCAAGCAGAAGCATCCAGTACTGCAATTTCCTCTTGTTACAGAGCGATCTTTTATTCTGTTGAAGCAGAAATATGAGGAGAAAAACTGACCAAAGACTTTTCATTCTGGCAGACAAAACATAGATTTGGTGTCTGGGGCTTGAAGTGAGAATTTAGAGTAGTAATAAAGTGAACATTTCTAATAAATGGAACAATTTACGAAGGTAGCAATCAACTCTTCACTACTGGAAACCTCTGACACAGACTGGACTCTTTTCTCAAACACAGATTCAGTTCAAAGGACATTAATTTCTATTTGATTTTGATTACTACAGCCTGTATTCTATGGAGAATCAGAATTGATGAACTCATGGATTCCTGCTGCATGTTTCTAGAATACTATGAATCATCCCAGAAGTGTGGGATTCTGATTCCCTTATGTACAGATGATATTTGTTACTAGTTCTTGAGATATTTGTTACTAGTTCTGCCCAACTACCCCAAAATTTAGTGCCTGATCACAAGTAGTGCCTCCCAGGGAGATGGCTCATTGCTGAAGCCATGAAATTTTTCCTCCTTAACTCAACTTGCATTTTTTGAGTTGAATAAACTTAGGGAAAGTTCACAGAAACACGTGATCTGTAATTTCATACAGTAACTAGCTGTAAACTCTCTGTCTATGTTGATTCAGAAACCAAGAAACCCCCAAGATACGTTTCTTAAAAACCAATTAAATACTCCTCTGAACAGCACACAAATGTACAATCTCAGGTTGCACATAACACAAAACCAGCCCAGCATTTTCTTCTTAATAAGCATAGCAATGTAAACACAACTACAGACATTGTTTTCTAATTAGAAGAACGTACCATGAGATGTTTACAGACCCCTATGGAAATGTACAGACATTTGGTTGCCTAGCAAATGAAGGAAATGGAAAAGTCTCTCAGCTGGGACACTCATAATTAGGTTGGCAAAGGGAAAAATAAAAGGTCTAGAAGCAAAGACAGGCAATAGTCCCACACTGACCCAGGAAAGGCTAGGACAGTGCCAAGGAGAGGCACAGAAAGGTGAATTTTCCAGTGTTTTTATTTGAATATTAGCTTACCCAACTGTGTGTGTGAGCAGCTGGATTCGGGCTGCCTGTTGGAAGGACTCAGTAGGAATGCTGACACATGGAAGCTGCTGTGTGGCCTTGTCTCCGTGGGACATGTTCTTGATGTTGATACTTGGCAGGGTCTGGGAGCTTCTCTCCTTCAGGGCAGGATGTTGCTGGGCAGACACTGCATTTATGGCAGACAGATCCTGTTTGTGCAAAAAAATCAGCAAGAGAGGCTCATTTGACACGTGGAGGTAAGAGCAAAGAGATGTGCCACAGTACCTCCAAAATGGGTTTCCTGATGGTTGAGTAGCAAGATGCTTTGGCCAGCTGGATTTCCAAGGCTGGACCATTCGTGACTGTGGCCTGGGTCTCCAAAATCAGAACCTCCTGGAGTCCCAGCACAGCTGTGTCTGAGAACTGGCCCACAACAATCCTTCAACCCTGCCTTTGATGTGAGCTATGGAAAGCAAGTTCCTACACTGCTGGCTTTTGTGCTTCAATAAATAAAAGACTTGAAAAAGACAATTTTTACTGCCATCAGGGCTGGCTCCAAAATAGAAACTTTGCAGTTTTGATTCTGTTGTTGTCAAAAGGAAACTGGCCCCTTATGCACACAGCAAGCAGTTTTCTGCTTCCAAATTGTCACACCTTCGTGCTGTTGTTGGCTGCATCCTCTGGGAAAGTGAAAATAACCAAGCCTGGTGCAAAGAAACAATATGTTTTCCTTGGGGTTAAATGGTCAAATAAACGTGGGAAAAGGTATCACACACTTGACTGTGAAAGAAACGAGTTTCTCAGGCACCCTCCCCCATTGTGGTATTGGTTACCACAGGAGAAACTTTTTCCATCCCAACTCCTACCCATAGTTAGATCAGACAAAGCTATGGCCAGACTACACTTTCTCCATACAACACTCCTCCTCCCTGGAAAAGCAGGAGGAAACCTGTCTGTGCAGCAAGAGTCAATCTCACAGCACCATTGCAAGTGTTTCCTGGCCCACCAGTTTCTCCTTCCATGCTGCTACAGCTCAAGGGGTTTGCTTCATGGTGCTTGGGTTTGGAACCCCTTCCAAAAAGGGGAGTGTAAAGCTGCTTTGATATAAAGATTGCTCGAATTTATAGGAGCTCTTAGTACCATGTTACACAGCTCAACCACATGCATGAATCCTGGATATGACTCGAGGAGAATTTGGTTTCAATCTGAACCCTTGAATTTTAAGGTGTGGGGGAAAGCCAATCAATTTCAGACTGTTTATTTATGATGGGGCGGTGGGAACGGAGGAGAAATTAACTCCATAATAATCAGCCAGCTCTGCTTTTGGCCAAACAACTTCAACACCTAGCAAATGATGTTTGCAGCATTTTTAATCCCACTTTTATCCCACAGACACTTCAGATGAGCAGTTTTCAACCCTCATGAAGTTTATTTTCTAGTACAAATACAATGCTTTAAACGGTGAATTTTAGCTTGCAGATAATATGTTTCTTACCCCTTTGGACCCTCAGCAATAGCACATCACCTTCTATGGTTCTGCAGAGCACAGGGATACAGCCACTGCCCAGAAAAACAGCTGTATTTGTGTCACTCAGCCCCAGGATTTCTGCACAACTAGAAATTTTGCCTGGCTTTAACACACAGGAATATAAGGTGTGGTGAAGCAGGGGGAAGGGATGTTTGCAATGGCTCGAATCTACAAAGATGGTTTCCAGCTGCATTTCACATATGATTTGGGGTTTGGATGAAGTTTTAACAGAATTTCTCCATGAATTATGCAAGAGGCTGCTGGAACGCCGCAAGTACACAGAGGCACAAAGAGACTTGTTGAAGCAGCCCTCAGACAACCCACTGCCATCTGACACACGGACCAAATCAAAGCCCACTCCAAAAGGCAGAGAGAGACTCAAGCTGGGGAGGGAAAGCGAGGAGAGGACCCCAGTGCTGCGGGTGCCGCGGTGGGGACACGCGGTGGGTGACCTGCTGCAGTACAGCACTAGATGGTGCTGTATTTTAGAAATAACTCTGCCTCGTGGGTCCCTTTTTGTTGGATGCAGGCTCAAAGATGTGGCAAACACACAGAGGCTCCTTTTGAGAAACGCTGCCGCTCTTTACAAGGAAAGTATGGATTTTCCTTTCTGTCCGTTTATAGCACAGGAGTTAATACAGACGATGAATTTGTAACTGGGCAGTTGCCAGTCAAACCCTCCAAGTGCTGCTGCTTCATTTGGGTGTGTGATGGGAACTTCAGAGCGCTGTAAAAGTGTCAGGAACAACACAGTGTCCGTGTTTACCTTTCCCTGACTTAGCCTCTTGCTCCTGATTTAGGCTGGTGGCAGTCTCCAAAAGCCCAGCAGCAGAACTGCACTCCCTCACCAGAAGCTCAGAGCACTCAATTCTGCCAGCAAAGCTCTGGCCTGTACAGGAACACTGTCACCCTGGCAAAGTGGCTGGTGCCAGGAAAGCCTTCAGTGGTGTTTTTAGAGAAGCATCCATCCTTGGGTTGTCACACTGCCACAAGCTGTACGACACGAGGAGCTGGGACCTTGTGCCTCTCCACTGGTATCACTTACTGCAGTAAGGCCTTTCAGAGGTGACAAGGAGGAAGCCACCGGCACCCAGGTGAAGTGGAGGAAAACAGCTTTTAAATCAGTGGCCTAAAAAGTCACCTGTAGAAGGAGATGGATGTCCTCCAAGGTTTACTCCTCCTGCTGTTTCTCACTGCACTTGCGCTGGCCTGTGGTGCATTTCTGAAGATGCTGGGCACACATTCAGAGCTGGCCCATTACCCTCACTCCCAGAGACCCCAGCAGGCAGAGCAGGTGCTCAGCAGTTGGCTGGATCCAGCCTGGGCTGCAATGGGCAAAGTCTTCTATCAGCTCTCCCTGGGGTAGGAAGGGCTCAGAGACACCTGCTTATTCCAGTCGGCCATCCAAGGAAGCAGACACTCTCTCTTCCCTCCTGCTTTGCTTCCAGGCGCAAGTGAGTTTGGTTTCCTGGCCACAAACAGGGCAGTCTGAGCCAGGAAAG
Organism: Sylvia atricapilla; assembly: GCF_009819655.1. Taxonomy (NCBI): domain Eukaryota; kingdom Metazoa; phylum Chordata; class Aves; order Passeriformes; family Sylviidae; genus Sylvia; species Sylvia atricapilla. The sequence goes on from NC_089156.1 coordinate 12,006,052, forward strand.
GGTAATTAATGTCAGAAAAGATCAGGGACGCAGCACAGCACAGCTCACTTGGCAGAAGCACAAAGCAGTGGGGGAGAGATGTCTTTTAGAGAGGCTGCAAGAAGCCAAACCAGCCAAATGAGGTCTGCAGTGGCTGGGCCAGGCTGTTCACATGGCAGTCAGTCCCTTCAAGGGGTTATTTAACTTCCTCTGTGGGGCATCAGCAGCCCAGACACAGCTTTTTGGTAGAGAAGGATGGTGCAAACATGGGTTTGCCTCTCCTCGTAAGGTGTGGACGAAGGGACAAGGCAGCTTCAAAAGAAATATGAGCCTGTATGGAAGTTCTGTAGGATGGAGGTTGGCATAAGCAGCGTGCCTGCAGGGATGCTCAATAGCTGAGTGAGAACAGGCCCATTCCTGGCTGTGTGCCCAGCAGCCTGTCCCATCACACAGCATGGCAAGGTTTAGCTTGGCAGCAGAGGTGGTGTCTGGCTGCCAGAGCCTTGGAGGGAAGTCAGGAGCCAAGGAAGCACCGTTCCAATGGGCTAATGAACTCATACTCAGGAGTTCTGGCTTTGCTAATAGTCAGTGGTTAAACAGAGGAGGAGGATTTGTGACCACTGCTTCATAGCCTGCACAAACCCACCATTTTCAGGGAGCCTAAAAGGATGGGGTCTCCCACCTCAGGTAAAACCCAGGTGTTGTGGGATGTGCTGTGCTCCAATGCCAAAGCTAAATTAAGAGAGTCCAGGATATGCCAAAATGTGTCCTAGTGCTGTGGGAATTAGCACTCCACAGCACAGTCCAGTGCTCTCAGCCAGAGGTGCCCCCTCTTATCCCCAGGTCCCTCTGGCATCTCTAATATGACAAAGGATGCCAATCCCAAGGACTATGTATAGACTGAAGCAGGGATAAGCAAAAAGAAAGAGGACACTGTCTGCAGCAGACAGCAGGGCAACAGAGTGTGTCATGTCATACCTGAGGATGCTATTTTGAGAGCTCGAGACAGGATGAAGGAAGTAGAGTTATTAAACTCACTGGGAAAAGGCTTTGGAAGTGGCTGGCACCTGTCCCAGACTGGAGAGAGAGAGAGAGAGAGAGAGAGGCTCTGCAGACAGCCCAGGAAAACCAAAACATGCCTTCCCTTTCATAAGGAAAAGCAGCCAAACTGGGGCTCAGCCTTGGCTCAGAGTCCACCTGCAAATTGTCTGCCACAGTCTGCTCTCACCGCCGAGGGTCGCGTGGGCAGGAGGAACTGTTGGACAGAACTTAGGGCCAAATTCTTAAACCTCTCTCTATCCTGTTCACAACTAATTCTGACAGGGAATAGGAATCAGAGCCCTAAGCTCTCCAGTTGTTGTTCTCCTCTTCCTCATCTGTCAAACAGGCAAACTGAGGCACACTGTGCCACAGCCTCGCTCTCTCTCGTCCCAGGCTCTGCCTACTTCACCCAGCTCTCAGAATTTTGCTCACTCAAGTTATGTCTCTTTAGAGTTTGCCTATAGCAGACATTATATTTTCACATGGAATTTACTGCATCTCAGCACATTCTCTCTAGCAAAAGCATGGCTGTTTTCTATCTCTAATTGTGATTAATTCTGTAGCAAGGGGAGCAGATTAATAGAAATTCTCAAAAGAAAATCCATCTCAGGGAGGCACTGGAAGCTTCTCCCACTGCAGATTACTATGGGGGAAAAGGTTTAAGTTGGCTACTGCACTTCAATGCTGGAACAAACTACTCCTGATGCTGAACTGCAATAGCCCACAACTGTGAAAGAGGCGATTATGGGACTGCCACACAGGGGGACCTGATGTCTTCCTGGATTATCCCCTTAGAAATCCAGGCTCATACTGGATGTGGCTGCCAGCACAGTGACTCTGAGCTCTCATAGCAGGAGAGCCTGATGGCCAGGGGATACTTTTAAGCAGAACAGAGATGTAAAAATCCTGCTTTCAATTAATTGCATCACCAGGGAACTGGAGGGCAATTTGGATTAAACTATTGAGGCTCTTTCAAATCACTTCCCAGGGGAAGATCCAGCAGGAGTGAAGGATTCAGCCAGAAATGACAAATCGGGAAGTGAGTGAAATATGGGGAGAGTTATACTTCTGCCCTTCATAAAATTCTGTTTTCCTTCTGATCTAGAGTCCCCCACTGGCAGCAGTGGGGAGATGTGGGGAGTCTGAGGCAGCTGACACAGGCACAGATGAGGGAGTCAGTGCAGAGTGAGCTGCTGCTTGCTGGGATAGAGGCTGTCTGGCCCAGGCTGACCTGCCTGGGGATCCCTCAGCAAAAACAGAGCAGTGCCCTGCTACCTTCACATACCCAGTTTGTGTGTGGCCCAGTTTCTGACTCCTCATAAAGTAGCCTCTGTTCTAGAGGATCCAACTTCTCACTCTCTCCATGGGCAAAGCCAGGATTTTTTTGGGTTCATGCCTGATGCTGTCTATGGGATCTGCCTTGCTGCTCCTTCTTGAACTAGAAAGTATGCACTACTGGCAGCAAGAAGCACAGTCTCCTCTCCCCACATAATGCCAAAGACTCATTTATTCTCTTCAAATTCAAATAAAGCTCTACTGTTTTGTAGTGTCAGAATGAGCTGGGTTTTTTTTTTTTTTTTTTGTTTTATGGCTACTGATTAGATGGGATTTCTTCAGCTGCCTCACAGCTCCAGGCTAGCAGGGCACCACTCAGCATCCCAGGCCCTGGCCAGCTCTGGGAAGCATTCCTTACTCCCACCTGTATGTCCAGCAAATCAAACCAAGTGATTCTCTGGCCCCTCTGTTGTAAATCAGCCTAGAAATTGGAAGTGAGGCTGGAGGGTCCCCAGCTCAAATTGTCCCAGGCACAGCATAGGTACCTGGCTCTGGAAATGATACAAAAGCTTCTACTGGTGAAAAGGTGGAGTTTGGTGACTCAGGGGATGGTTCTAAAAGTGTCTTCAGGCCTTAAAGGAGGCATCCTGTGCAGATGAACAGGCAAAAAAACAAAAACAAAAACAAAACGAAACAAAAAACCCCAAACCAAACCCAAAAAAAAAAAAAAAAAACAAAACCAAAAAACACCAAAACACCAAAACAACAACAACAACAAACCCACAAAAAAACCACGCACAAAAACAACGGAGGAAAAAAAAAAGAAAAAAAGAAGAAGAAAAAGTATTTTATGAAGCAAAGCTAGTTTTTAGTGGTATGTAATTAAACAAGTGGTTCAGTTCAGACTATACCCAGAGCAACAGCTAGGAGAAAGCAGAACAAATCTATCTGAGTTCAATGTACTAAAACAACATTCCCCCCAAAGTAGCTGGAAATCCTCTGTATCTGCATCTTAGTTGTGTCATTTCTTTGCTTTTAAAAGTCAATGAATGCCAGATGTCCCTGATTTTGGTTTCCAGCAAACAGGTATCTTGCCCAAACCATCCCTTTTAAATTAAGCCCAATTTGCTGCTAAGTTGGTTTTGTAAAAGTGAGAAGGGGCAGGGGGGAAGGGACATGAAAAACCCAAGAACTGCCAGCATTATCATGTGCAAAATGAGTCTGAAGGAAATTGGGGACATGCAGCTGTCAAGGCAAACAGCAACAGATTGAGGCCATGGCATGAAGCAGCATGGAGCTCTAATGAGCAGGAAGAGCAAAGCCAGAGCCACAATTTTATCCTGTGTTGATATTCTACAAGAAAAATGATCACAGAGAACATTTATTGCCCCCCTAACAAGATCAAGCTTAATAGCAAAGCTGCACATGTTATTTACTACAATGTTTGCCTATTGCATAAGCAGCAGTGCCTGTTGCCTGGATCCTTGCTGCCTGCTGAGGTCTTTTCTCTCAGGCTGGCTGTTTCCCAGAGAGGTGGGTCTGGAAAATCCTGGATGAGCATGTGAGAAAGAATCAGATGCTGGGGGATGGTGCTCTTACATGGACTGCACTGGGCACAAGCTTATCCAGCACAGACACACACGTTAAACAAACCCCAGTCCATTGTGTTGCTCCTGCACTGCTCTCATTCCCTGTGAGACACAGGTCTATAATTGGCACAAGGAGCTCATCCCAAACCCAGTTTCCAATTGGACTGGTCAGTAGGCCCCCTTGAAGTCCCAAAGGATTAATATCTACAGGCCTTCTGCATAGAAAACAAACCCCATCCACTTAAATAGCAAGCCTGGATAGAAAAAGTGTTTGTAAATACAGAGGAATTGAGAATATACTGGGAAGAATGGAGAAAACTCTGAGATGCACAAAGAATGGCAGAGATGACAGCATAATAAAATTCCAGAACTGCAAGGGAGCAGCACTGTGAACTCATCAGCTCAGACAGAAGAGACACACAAATGAGCAGTCACTGTTCCTGTACTTGGAGGCCTCCTGCCTCCAGCACTTGAGGCAGAGCATGTGCTCATTATGTGAGTTTCCCAGAGTGCTCCAACCTGCCACAAGGACACTCAGGGAAAGCAGGACCCAGTGTAAGCACCTCAGTTCAGCAGTTCTTGCTCTGGAGGTCATTCTCTGATGGTCTGGCTGTTACCTGATTGCTCACACTTCAGCTTAGGCCCTCCTAGAACAAGTGAGCTGTGAGCCATTTCCCTCCTACTCTTCTTCCATGGCCACAAGTTTCTTCTGATTTTGACTACTTCTTCATTCCAAAAAAAACACCAAAAAAGGAGCAGAAGGGAAAAATGAATGTATGCCCTAACATGTAATTTTAATAAGACATAGAGGAGTTGCTTTTATCACATCAACTAGAAAATGCCCGGGGGTCCAGATGGGGTAACTGGCCCTGACACAGCAAAAGCAGAGGTTCCAAAAAATCCCCCAAACACAGCACAATGGGGAAGGAAGATACATCTTTATCTGTCATGCACTGTTTTATAGTTACACCCTGTGGGGGCACAAGATTAATTGTCTGGGTATGTTTGCCACATGTGAAAGCAGCCCAGGAGCAGTCAAACTGGAATATGAAACTATTGTATTTTTATACTTATATAATTTCCTCCCTTTCCTTTTTACCTCTGAAAGACATGAAAAACCTGCAAGGAAACAAGCTGCAGGATACAAGGATAAAAGGATGGAGGACACACACGGGCCAACTAACAGAAGAGGCTTCAGCAAACTGAAAAGTAGAAGATCCAGCAGGTAGTGGCAAAAAATAATAACAAAAAAGGATTTCTTCAGCTTGGAAAAGGAGTGTCTAGGTAATTTCATTGTGTATTTTTCAGGTCATGCTGCTGCCATGAGGTATCAGGCAACGTGACTTCCAACACTGCTGGTGCAATGCAGAAGGAAGCAGGAGGGAATGAATTTCTGACATGCCATTTACCCACAAAAGACTCGCAGCATCAAACGGGCTGTCAGTAGCCATTTCAAAGAGAGAAGTGTTTGTGTGGCCTTTGTGATGGTCGAGCTCCTGAGTGTCTACTGAACCACACTGAATGTGTTTCCAGTGCTGGAGCTGGCAGGAAAAGGTGGATGGGCAATGCCACACAGACCCAGCTGGTGCCTGCTGCCCTTGTTATCAGTTGGCTCAGGTTTCAGTGGTAACTCTGCGCCTGAAGAAAGCCATATGCAATACAGCAGGGCTAACATCTGGCTGGGAGGTCTTTGAAACAAATGGGCTCATCTCATCCTTCAATACCCCTGTTGTAGCAGCAGCTCTAGCTGCTGTGGAATTCAACAAGATAGATGACAGACAAGCTGTCAGAGCCCTGAGTTCAGTTGCTTTAATTCCAAGGTTCAAGCATGACTCTGGGATTCTCAGCCTGCTAAGGCAATGTAATCCCCATCCGAAATATTCCCCAGTATTTCAAGGTACACCTGCTGATATGCAGCAACAGGTAGTGCTGACTTACAGGTAACTGTTCTGGCAGTGCTGAAGTTAAAGTCTGCAAAACTCATTGTACAGCAGAGATCTGCTCTGTCCCCTCTCCCAAACAGAAATGCTTCAGCTCTCACCTGTGACAGTTCATCATCTCACAGTGCACCTGAAATTCCACCAAAATATATAGCCACACACACATACACATACACATATGTGTGTGTCTATATATTTTTCCACAGAAATACAGCACCATCAGAACATTTACCCACATCATCCCTGCCCAGGCAGATCTGCAGCAAAAATATTGATAACAGGTGCTGCTGCTTGGCAGAAATGAGGTAGAACCACCCCCATTTTTAGGCTCTCAATGTAAAATCCTCTCATTTGCAGAGACTAAATAGGCACAATTGATCTTTCATGCAGGAGTCCTCCCCATCTCCTCTCTCCCAGGTCACCATCACAAGTCAAGAGTAAATGAGACATGCTGGTTTCCTCCACAACGAGTGAAAAACCAGGGAACAGGCATGACAGAAAGAATTTGTTAAATACTACTTTAAAGAGCCTGTTCTACTCCTCACTGACCCATGTGTAACTCTCTTACAGTTGGGACACATGCATGAAAATGAGGAAAGGATTTGGAATGTGGGCTTTGAAAACACATCTGAGAAAGCTCCAGCACTATTTTTTTTAAATCCATCATGTTTTCTCTGGGGCAGTAAATTACATTATCTTGATTTAATAGATAAAAGGATGGAAGCACTTGGACCCCCCAAGGTAACCTTCCTTTCAGGGGGTGGAGCTGGGAAAAGTCCTACACCCACCACCATTCAGAAAAGTTTTCATTACCAAACTCTTTTGCTTCAGCCCAAGCCTGATGTCCTGGACACTTTATCTCTGCTGTTCCTTAGCTATTTTTATTTCTTTTTACTTCTCCAGCAAGCAGAACTGCAGAACTGTGAGTGTACCAGCCACAGCATCTCCATTTCAAATGGTTTGGCTCTCCTTTCCACAACATTATTTCCTGACTCTTTTTCCAGCCTGCAGCTTGCTGAGCAGAGGATTAGGATAAACTGAATCAGGCAGAAAAAGGGTTTTTTTCGGATGGCCTGCAAATATTACCTTTTGTCTCTGAGCTCAGGTACCCAGCAGCTCCCAGTTCCTGCCTTGCACTGGATACACAGAAATCTCCCTAAATTATGTGCATGTGCTCAAAGGAATTGTTTTGAAATCAAACCTTCTGAAGTGTGTCTTGAGCCCAGCTCAACTTTGGACACACTGTTGAAATTTGGATTTAATTAATTCCACTTGAGTTTTGAAATGGTGCGATACATTTTTCAGAGGTTTTCTCCCCCCCTCGTTTCCTGGATCAGAGCCTCAACCACATTCATGGAAACACTGAAGGGAAAAAAAAAAAATCCCTAGCAATAATTCACCAAGTGGGAACTGAAAACATTTGCTGAAGAAGAAGGAACCTCTTGGTCTTTGGATGCTGGGAATAATTCAATCTCTCCTCCCAATTCCCTAAGGCTCAAATGGCCCTTTTTCCGGCAGAGCTGTGGTTATTTGAGCAAGTTGCCCTGGGGACAAGTGCATGTTACTTGTAGGATTTGGGCTGGAAAGATCAAGCACATGGATTTGTAGGCAAGAAGGGCTTTGTGTTTTAATAACTGCCAACAGCCCCACAGAAGAGACCAAGCTTGCAGGATGAAAAGCCCTCCTTGGCAGAATTTAACTCAAAGCACGCAGGGAACAAGAGACATCTTTGTCAGCGTCGTCTCTTTCAACACTGCACCATCTTGCATGCAACAAATGTACCAATTCTGGACTCACAGAACCTCCACTTTGTGTTTCTCTCCTACACTGCTGGTGTTTTTGAGATGTTGCAAGGTGTGCCATGTGCCCAATGAACAGAATCCCATCTGCATCACCTGGAAGGAGGATTAAGAAAGCAGGAGATCTCAACAGGGTGACTGTACAAAATCTCTATCATTCTGCATTTCTCTGCAACTCAGTGAGCTGAATCCTCTCAAAACTTCCAAAGCCCTCTGGCCACTGTGGATGGAGAGGATTCCTCAGCCCCATCTCTCTCTTGGGGCAAGGGAGGTTCTCCTCAATCCCAAACAGAGGCCAGCACACCCCTGAGGGCTGCAAGAGTAAGTGGTTCTATTTCCTGACCTTCAGCTATGCCAGTAGCACACAGCAACCATTGACAAATTTCTCCCTGATGAACACTGGACACTGTCAGAACACAAGTTTCCTAGACTCTGCTCATGTTTTCCAAAAACCAAACCCCAATTCTATTTACAAACAGAGGAGGGGATCTAATATGCCCAAATCTGTCAGAAATTAGGTCTTGATTAGCAATGAGCATCTTTGCAAGTGGTCTGCCAGGTAAAAAATGGGTGACTGAAACTGATCTGAAACAGGAGTTACATTCCAAATACTGGCCTGACTACAAGAAGAGCAGATCTTGAATTGCTCCCTTCTTGAAAAGCACTCAGAGCAGCAGAAAGTGTTAATGTGTGGTCATCACCCAGTTTCCATTATTTAAGCTACTAGCAGGTAAAAGGAACTGCCAACCTGCATGGAAAAAAAAAATCCATCTATTTCCCATCTGTCAAATTTTCTCAAATCCATTCCACATAAATCTGAATACACACGAGACAAAGTATATACCATTGGCCTCAATTCCACTTCAAAAATATACAGCACGACCAAAGACAAACCACAATCCCACAACTAAGCACACATTTCAGGGCACATGCACTACACAGCCATCCTTTCCTTTACTGCTACAAAGAAATTATTTCACCAGTTTGTACACCTGTGTTTAGTGATTGCTATCTGGGTCTCGCTCCAAGATTCTCGTCACCTTTAATGACCTTAAGAAAACCAGCAAAACCCAGACTGGATTGGATCCAAATTTCCAGGACTGCAGATCAGTATAGTGTCCAGTCTATATGCAAGGGTAGATCTGTAGATTTTAGCCCTCTGAGTGACACTTCGTGATGCAGACAGGACACAGCAGTGGAGTCTGGCACCTCTCTTGAATGACCAGAGTCTCCCTCCAATCCCTGCTAACTCAGGTACTGGGTAGTGAAGGAGGGAGTTTCATCTTTAGCAATGGAAACCAAGAATTTAAGATAAAGAGTGCCAGCTTCAGCTTCTGTGAATTACCAGGGATGGGTAGAAACCTTAACAAAACATTTTGCCCTCAGTAAAATGATTGCCCACTGACAGAGAAAATATTTAGGTAAAAATCAGACCTCAAAATGTAAAGTGGAAGATAGATTACCTCATTCTGATCAACTGGAAATAGAAACGATCCATTTTGGTTTGAAGTTACTAACTCAATAGTTAAACAAAGTGAAAAAAAAAATTAAAATGGAAATGAGTTGAGGCTTTTGCTTGAACCAAGATGCTTCTTAAATGTCTTGGCATGAACAGTGACTTTCCCAAATCTCTTTACGCTGTTTATTTCTAAATACCGGATGTCTGGTTTGCTCGGAGCGTGTGTGTGTGTGTGAAGTATTTGCCTGACTCGTCTGCCCCAATGTCACAATCCCAGCACAGACTTCAAGAACTCCTGGCACAGGGAGGAAACACAGAAAGCAGACAAAGGGTAGAAGAGAGCATATATTACATTTGGAACTGCTTTTCCAGTAGTATGCTCTAGGGTTCTCCTCCACAGCAATTTGGGGAGCCTGAATCTTGCTGTGGTGGTGTCACCTGGCACTCAGTGGCAGAAGGAGACCAGCACAGAACATACAAGTGAAAACTCAGTTTGGCTCCTCAAAGAAGCCAGTGGTTTTGCACACACCCAGCTGGATTTCTTCAGAAACCGTTCCTGTATTTCTGGGGAGAGGTTTGCAATGCAGAAAGAAAGGTTGTCTGCTCTGTGGGACAAGACATTGGCTTCTCACAAAGGGTTTGCCCAGTCCCCAGCACAGCACAGCCTGTGAGAGCCAACGCTGCAGAGCCATGGGACACCACAGGGCTTGTTATTCCATCCTGCTCCTTCCAGCACCCTGACAGAAGAAGCTGTGCTAATTACTGGTAATCAATTGCAGACTTTGTTTACAAGGATTTATCTTCAGCTTCACAGCAAAACCACTGCACCTAAGCTCAGTGAAGATGCTGGTCATCTGCCACCAACAAGGCAAGGGCTGGCTGGGTGGGAACACCAAGCCTCTGTCTCTTTCCACATTTAAGAGAAAAACAGTGTTCCTGCTCTTGGGCTGCTGCCAGAGCTATTTCCATCAAGTGAACCTACCGTGGACAGCAGACCTGTGCAGTCAAGAATTTAACAAGCCAGAATGTCTCCCATGATATTTGGGCTACTAAAGACAGCCAGCCCAGCCCAGCAGGTTTCCTCCAGCAGCTTGCTAAGCTGTCAGCCACGGATGCCCCTTGCTGTCTCCACACACAGGCTGGCAGCACAAAGGGCCAGGCACGCTCCTGGACTTAACAAACCACAGAAAGCCCAAACCAGCATGACAGCAGACACAAACAAGAATGTAATTAGTTGTGGATTATAAATCTCTGGCTAGGTACCTGGAAACACTTGCATTGTGAGAGAAAGCAACAGCCTCGCTCATGGCATTTGGGCTTAATTTAGGTCACGATTACAGACAGGGTGCTCTGAGCTGGCAGGGGTCAGATGGCAAATCAAAAACAGGCTCGTATTTGTCTTGCCTCCTGCTGCTAGCCTCACCTTTCCAGCCCCACAGCCCAGACAGAAGCAAGCACTGTTCTCCTCTGGCCAGCTGGTGAGCAGCAAGTGTGGTGCAATTCATGCTTGCCCTGCTTGCACTATGTCTGTCCATGGAACAGGAGAAAAGACAACATACTTGGGTTTTTTGCTCTAAAGAGCATTTTAAAATCAAGAAAGCAGAGATGTCCAAATCCAGCAAGGGCAGTGTGCAGGTCAGCACACTTCTGTGTGGGGAATCCGAGTTGAAGGGAGGCCCTGCACAGCCTTGTGATCAGAGAACCCAAAGACAGACTTTTGAAAAGATCTCAGGGCAGCTCTGCAGCTCCAACTCACAGCCCAGAATGTTTCTTGTCAGACAGGGTGACAACCCAGAGCATGGCAGATCCAAGACCTTTGCTGGCTCTCAGGCACATGCCAGTGAGTAGGATCTAGCAGAGAATTTAGAAACTCCCTGCCATGCCCAGAAGCACAGGGTGCCAGTTGGATCCACAGCCACCACAGCTCAGGCACGTCTGTCTGAGCAGCCTTGACAGAGAGACGAAGGAGCCCTGACTCACCCCAAACTGGAGGGGAGGTGTGAGACTCCAGACCTCAGCATCCCACCACTGGACCCTCCTAAAGCATTTCAGGGCTGGTTTTCACCCTTGCTTGAGTGGGATCGAGAAGCCACTCGGGGTCTGACCAATCCAGGAGGCAACCCTGCGAACAGAGTGTGGAAGGGACTTTAACAGGAACACTAATAAATGAACTGCCTTTTCAAAGGGCCAGATGGTGTTTGAAGTGTTAATGGTTGAAGGCTACTGTATGATTTAAAAGCTTGCTGGTGTGGACACTGGCTGGCTTTGTTTGAGGTCGTTTGCATTGCAGGCCCACCAGCTCTCATTCATCTCCAGAGAGGCAAATTTAGCTGTCACTTGAACTGAACCCTGACTGACACTTCATGCTGATTTTCTCAGGAGTTTGGTGGCTGGTCAGTCAGTCCTGGCAGGAAAGCAATACAAAACTAGCTGCAAAGGTTTGGATCTGATATAAAATCCCTCTGAGTCCTTGCAAAACATTCCTCTGGTATCAGTAGGTTTTGGATGGGGGCCATCAAAAACAAGACATGTGCTAAAGTACATCACAGTTATTTCTATACAGGAGAGCAAAACAGATTTCTGAGGGAAAACTAGCAGCTGGAGAGGGAAGTGGGAGTCTGGTCCCCCAGGAATAGCTTGTGCCTCAATGAGTGCCACGCTAGCCAAAGAAGAACAATGGTCTCAGCTTTCCTATCCTGGCCTCTTAGGCACATTTGGGCTTCTGCCAATGTGCCTGGAGATTCTTAAGAGCACAGAGCAATCAGGCTCCAGTTTCTCCTACCAGTTTGCAGATACCCTACTACCTGTAGCATTTTACTCTTTAACCCCACACTATTGTGAATAGGGCTGTGAAGTACAACAGGCAGCACATCAGAAATCAGGCAGCCCAGGTTTTCCTCTGGCAAAGCAAAGTTATTCAAATCAGCTCTTTGAAGCTCAAGATAACTTCCAAAGAATAGGCAGCTCGAAATAAAAAAACTTTCACTTGAGAGATAGAAGACTATTACTGCAAGTAAAGCTGTCTTGGGGCAGAGTGGGTCAAGCACAGCCACCTCAAAGCTCTTCCCCTGCCAGACTGCAGTGTCAGATGCTTCAGGAAGGCCTTGCCAGAGGAATCTGTGCATCCTTTCAGCAATTAACAATTAGGCATCAAAGCTTTTTGTGTGCACAGGTCCAAGACAGGATTTGTTCCTTAGTGCTGTTCTCTATGGCTCCATTCCCCATGGCTCTGTACTCAACCAGCACGAAAAAGATGCTTCCTAAACCTGGTTACATCAGCACTCATGTGCCACAGTCAATTATCTCTCCATCAAATGGTTCCTAATTGTGGGCAGTCACTTAAGTGCTTAAGCCTGGCAGAGCAGGAGGTCCACGCTGTCTCAGGGTTCTCAGAGCAGTGTGTGGCTCCTGGGAGAGTCCCACACAAGTGGTTACAAGGGGAAAGCACAAATTGCCAGGCAGAACTCAAGCACACAAGCACAGAATCCACCAAAATGGTCACTGGTGAGACCTACAGTGCATGAGAACATATATTTCAGGGTACCCTGGCTTTCAAAAAACCAGAGTTTAATCTGGATGGGTCCATGACAATGCCGAGGCTGTGATCCAGCGTGCTACAAAAGATTAGATTTAAAATATCCCTCTTTTCTCCCAAAAGATGGAGCAGAACAACTCCACAGGTAGTTCATCTGGACAGCCATTTTACACCTGCAGTCACTTTCCCCCTAGCTCAGTCCGGGTTAGGGAGTGACCACACGGGTCATACTGGTCAGGCCAGCAGGGGGATGGCTGCTGGGAGTCTCCTTTCATTTAGCACAGGTGATGACAACCTGACTACAGCCTTGGATCCTCTTATAGAGAGGACTCGAGGCAGCTTGTGAAAAATATACTCATGGCATTAACTACCAGATGGTTTTTGGAAAGATGACACAGTTGGGAGAACAGCCCACTGATTAGTTTTGAGCAGCATACGACCATACACTCTTCCTGTCTGCAGCCACTCAGACCCTGTGGCAGCAGGCAAATGCAGCTTAAAGTATCATTTTTTTTAGCTATTTAAAAGCTGGCAAGCCTCAGTTTTTATCTGCCAGCAATTTTTCAATAACAAACTCAGGATAATCATAAATTTTATTCACCCAATAATTATCAACGTGCAGATCACTTATTGGGTGTTTAAAACCCAGGTGCTTTGCTGTGGGCATGTAAAGGACATCGCTCAGGTTTCTGAGAGGATCTTTGTGCTGTGATGACTGGCAAACCCCCTCTAAAACATACAGAAAAGGTGCTATTTTAGCCAATCTAGAAGTGCACTAAAAGTACACAAGTAATCCAGTTACAGGAAGGAACAGGGCAGATGCCAAGCCTGTCAGGGGAACAGGAGGAAAGCAGAGATAAATGTAACCTATGCGCTTTAAAAATAAATCAATACAGACAATCCTTGTTTTAGTGTTTTCCCCCCAACCTGCTAAAATACGCAATTAGCTCATTTACAGCTCCAGAATTGATGGTTTATGGGCAAATTTCTCCTTGTTTGCTTCCCTTCACTCCTAAAGGTTGAAGCTAATGGAAAAGTTACTAAGAAGTTTCTAGTTTGGTATGCCTTCTAAAGTTACACGAATTTCAGTAAAATCAAAATGTTTTCTGAGAAGTTTTCAATCCCCTCCAGCCCCTGTCAGCTCCCCACACCTCCCAAACAAATCTGTGAAAAATGATATTCGTGGTAAAATTTCCATTTGGATAAAGAACATTTCATTAAGGAACAGAATGAATACAAATACAGTGAATACAAAGTTCAGACCAATTTTAGTTGAAACATTGCCTACATATGTTTTCCCAATTTGCTTTTCTTCATCTAATTTCTTGTTATTTTTCTGCATTTTATTTTCAATGGAAAAAGATACTCTGATAAAAAGGACTTGGAGGCTCCCAGGTTGAACCATACAGAGGTCTTGTATCTCCTGGGTGCTTCAGAGGCCAGGACTCTGTTTGTTTCAAATATGCACTACATTTATTCCAAATAAACTCTATAAATCAATCTATGTAATAGAAACCAGAAAAGTTTATGCAAAACAAATACAGAAAGTCATAAATACTGCATTTAAGATGTCATTTTTGTGGCTGGTATATTTCTAGAGTATGTTTTTACTGTTCATGGGATAAGTTTTTCAGAAACATTAAAATCTTTCCTCCCTTCCATTCTCTATAGGTTTATCCCAAAGAAATAACGAGCTGAACTCCATAAACCAGCATTTATTAAATCCAAATGGGCACTTCATCTTACAGTAGCTTTCAATATAATCTATTTGATCTTTCAAAGTAGTTGGAAAATTATTTCAAGGGGAACTTTCGCAGAACAAATTAACTTGAAAGAGGAGAACATTTTATACCCCAAAGAGGGAGGAAAGCAATTTCCTCAGTTTTCCCCTTTCTGGATTCCCCTCAGCCCAACTGCAGATGCACAGATTTGGAGAGACAATTTGGGGCTGCTGTTGCCTGATCTTGGCAGGGATGCCAGAAGCTCACAAAAAGCAGAGCCACAGACTCGTGGGGCCATAAGGCCACAACCGTGACAAGTTCTTCTTTGGGGAAGCTCCAGATTGCAGAGGAGACGAGGAGGAGCAGACTCATGGAAACTAAAAATGGTTCGCTCAAGCTGCAATTAAAAATCTACCTCTTAAAAGTTATCCTCTGTATTTTTAGAGGGACTTTATTTCCTGCCTGCTACAGCTCTTCAAACTGCTTGTTAAGTCAGTCGATAAAAACAGCACTGAGGCCATAACCTGCTCAGCAGATACAGGCACCTGCCAGTTTTAAGATTCCAAACATTAAGGCAGTAAAGGGACACTGAGAGGGTGGAGCCCCAGGATAGATGGGTGTTGGGGTGTTCCACCAAGAGCTAAATCCATCACTTGGCAAACATGATGTCCCTGTTCTCTCTCCAACACCCACTGTTTCTCTTTGGATTCATTCAGCTCCTCCAAGCGTTAGAAAGTCTTTCTGAACAAGTTTCTTAAATTAACAGCAGGACACTAGGAATCTTCGTCCGGTCTAAAAACCCCGTGTGAATTTTCCTCCTCAGACCAAAGTAAAAATGCTAATTTTCTATGTCTCCATGCAGGTGGAGGCTGCAGGGACCAAACAGAGAATGAAGCTGAGAAACACTGGGCATTTTGAGGGTGAGACAGCCAAAGGAAAAAAAGACAAGTTTTCTGTATGAATGTCAGAGGATTTGGAAGTAGCCTGCCTGAAGCATTTCATCCAAGGCCTGGATCACACCACTGCCTACAGCACACACTGCTGAGGGTTTCTGTCTCCACAGTCTGCTGTTCTACATTCCCATAATGGCTGGCAAGTTTACCTGAGGAGTGCTGGCTTCACTATCCTAAGCTGTAGAAGAAAAAAAAAAAAAAATAAGGCTTTGAAAGGCTTTAGGAAAAGGATTCCCTTAGTGTGCTCTTTCAAAGATCAGATATTTGTTTCATGCTTTTGGTGAGGTTACAATCTGTATATTCTCTAAGCTTTTCTGTAAGTCGATTTCTTCTTTTGGGCTGAATTACTGTTAAAGCCATACAGTACTGGGAGCTATAACACAAGAACTAAACCAGTACCTACCAGGTTTTCTTCCACAGCTGCACAGTGAGGTAGGGAAGGGCTGAGGAATACTTTGTCTTTATTTTAGAGGTGATGAACCTGAGGCATGATGTGAGGACAAATATGTGATTGAGCCAACATCAGAAAACAGCCAATGGCAGGTCCTGAAAGCCTCATTTTGGTACCCAAGCAGTAAAAACCTCTCCTGCTTTAAAAATGACAGGGGTGTCTTTTTGATCTGTGTCCTTCAGTGTTGGATTGCAGACAAGCCTTTCTCAGATGCCCATGGAAACTTTACATCCCACTGAGCAGTATAGAAACCCTGCTGGCAGATGCACACAGTGAAGAAATTTCCAGCACCCCGGGCACAATGCGGGATCTGCCAAGAGCACAAACTTTATCACCTCTGACTGGACACCTACTTCCTCCAGCACCCAAAAGCCTACACAGAGCCAACAACAACCAGACTCCAGACAGGAGCTACCCACTGGCTCAGGACTCTAAGAAACCTCAGTTCACCTTCAACCACCTTGCTCAGCACAAGCAGTCTTTGTCTGAGCTAAGAGCCATGGCCTGGCACTTCTCTCTGGGCCAGCTACAAAGCTTCCCTGTACTGTACATAACCTTCCAAGAGAGACAAAATCATCTGCTGCTCCATATTTAACCCAGGCAGGTGGTTTTACCACAGGCTGCTCGGTGGATGCTGTGCTCCACCTCAGAGGGGGCTGATTTTCATTTATTTAAAATGAGAGTGGGGGAACAGATAAGGGAACGAAGCAATGCTTTTATGATGTGTTTCCTGAAGGAATGTTGGGAAGTCCAACTCACATTAGAGAGTCTCTTGTTCTCCTGTCATAATTAAAAAACTGTTCCCCTCTGCTTATCTGCAGGTCTCAGAGGAGTCTTTCCTAGGAGAATCAGAAGGAGGATGCAGAACTGACAAGAATATGACAAGACCCATTCCAGGAGAAGGGATCCACCAAAGAGTTGCATGCCATGTTGGTAAGTTGTAAAACTAGATGGCTGGAGCAGGCAAAGCTCTTCAGGACATCAGAGATCCCTGCCCCAGTCAGGGAGCTGCAGTCATGCTAGATTAGGGCATTTCAAAGGGAGCTGTGCACTCACAGCCTCCAAAACTTTTGCTACAGCAAATTTGAGGAAGGCTGTTGACAAGGAAGGGAACTGTAATAAATGGGTGACTCCTGTGACAAGGCACAAAACTATTTATAGCAACCTTGAACTCCAGTGCTGGTCAAATCTACATGATGAAGAGACACCGAACAAGACATCCCACCTCTTCAGGCAGCTGGATTAATCCAGCAGAGCAGAAAACATCCACAGGGAGCTTGATACTCCTGTATGTTGACCCAGGAAAGGGGCAGCACAGCATAAAGCTCAGCAGAGCCTGGAGAAAGTCTCTCCTAAGAGCATCTCTAGACATTTGCCCTTTTCCATTCCGGTGGAGGAAAACCAAGTGAAAGAAATTTGGAGAGTCTTAGATGGATAAGAACTCACCCAGAATGTCTGTATGCAGGCCAAGGTTCTGCAGAAGAAGCTGCTGACGTTTTGGGATGGGAATGCAGAGAGGTAGGGGGTGTGTACCACTGGAGGCATGGGGCTGGTGAGGGGCCAGCAGGCTGGGTGTAGACGGGATCACTGAGTTGCCATGGGAGCAGCAAAGCACGGGAGGGATGTGTAGGAGCAGGAGATGAGTAGGAGCAGGGTCTCCCTCGTGCTGCCTTTGGCAAGCTGCTGGAGGGAGGAAGCCTGCTCCTGCAGATGCAGAGGAGCTGTCAGGGGACAGAACACTCCTCCCAGCTCTGGCAGAGACTGTGCAGATGCTCTGGCCAAGTCACGTTTTAACAGCCCCATGCCTCAGTTTCCCCAGCTGTAAACTATTACAGGGATGTTTTGTGGCTGAACACAGCCCATACTCACAAAGCAAGCAGAGCTCTTTGGACAGACGATCCCTAGGAATATAAAGCATTTACTTGAGATTTTTTTTTTCACTGTGCTTCTCTCTGATCTTTGATGCTGACACCTAAATAATTTACAATGTGAAGAAGGAAGGAAAAGACCAGAAGCAATCACACCAAAGCATCCAGCCTCCTCTAGGCATGGCCCAGGAGTTTTGGGGAAGGAAGGAATGTGCTCCCACCCCACCCCTTCATCAGTCCTTCTTCATGATGACATGCAAGTGCTTGCTGATCAGGTTATGGATCTGGGGACTGACAGACTTTGAAGTCAGAGCTTGGCATCTCCAGTTATATGCTAGGACTTGAAACGATCAAAAGCTGCCAGCATTTTTGAGGCCTCATGAATGAGCTGCACTGGTGATGGGAGCTCAGAATTCAGGATTGGCTCCTAATCTCCCCAAGAGCGTCACAAGCATGAGCACGCATTCTGTGGGCAATTTGGTGGCCTTTCAGTGTCTGCATTCCATGCTGTGAGCTGCAGAAGGAGGGCACACTACAGCGCTGCACACATTGCGCTACTTATCGCTGTTTCCTAGTGTGAAGGATGTATTCTGCAAGCAATTCCAGGCAGGATTTCCTACAGAGAGGCACTAATGACAACAAAAACGTTAGCTCAGCTTTTAGATTCCAGCTGGAGTTTGCAGATGTGGTAGACAGGGATAAATACCCTCTTGTTTTTTTCACAGGAGTGACTCTCGTAGGTGGAGGGACCGCACTGTCTTTGTTACAGGGTCAGATCCTGGACAAAGGCCATTTGGTGTCCCAGTGCTTTTCAAGTGACCACATCTGAGCTGGAGAAGAGGAGAAAGGAAAGGAAGGTACAGAGCAGCTCTGAGGGCACAACTGCTTCTCAACAATCAGAGTGTGACCCTCTTTCATGAGGCATCTGGGACACAGATACGAGCTGCCTCCAGTCTGATGCGGCTGGAAGGAGCAGAGGGCAGAATCCATGTGAGAAGTTTTACAACCTGTAGCCTGAGCGTCAATCTAACAGCCTACACGATCTGTGTGTAGTGCACAGGTATAAATCAAACTCCTGAATATGAGCTTTCTTTGATTAACATGTCCAACAACTTCCTTGCATTCCTTGCAATGCTCTTTGAAATTTGAACAAGCAAAGCTCTGTCCCAGCAGCCCCATTAAACTGCCTGCTGGAGAGAGGAGCAGCAGGAATGCAGGCTGGTCAAACAACCTTTTGATAGAGCAGACTTGCTCAGCTCAGAAATGCTGTCTGAGTGCAAGCTCCAGCTACGTGCCCAGACTGCTCTGGTCTGCCCTTGTCCTGAGGTCCTCCCTGGGAGCATTGTCAGTGTGACAGCAGACCAAACCCGGATCCTTCACTGAGTGGCTGCCCTTCAGTTCCAGTCTTGCAGCTTTTCATACATACAGAGCCTCCCAAATCACACCAGCATCCACCACCAGGAAGATATTTGTCACAAGAGTCTAATTCTGCGTTGTGACATTCTGTGTTACCCTTGTGACCAAAACTCTCCTGGGGTTTTTCTGGATTAATACATATTAACCAAGAGCTGTGAATTCCCAGGCTCCCCAAGCACTAATTCAGCCTGTAAATGAGCCAGGCAAGGGATCACTGAGACATTACCACGAACACCCTCGGAGCTCTTGCACACCTCATGAGTACAGCTTATCAGTGTCTGTCTTAACTAGGAAGCAGTTATAGGCTGTAAAATTCACATCACATATCCGGTTTCTGAGAAACTGTTCTTGGCCCAGAAGTTAGTTCAAAGGCACTCAAGTCCCATGCTTGAAATTCAAGACCACCTCTCTGATTTCCCTCCACCACATGGTGAGAGGATCAAATTCACCCTTTGCTGGACTGACTTTTTTTTTTTTTACTAAAAAACCATTAAAGACTGACATGCTGTTCACAGAGATGTCACAGCTCTGGACTCACTCTGGGCTTGTTGCAAAGAGGCCTAAAGCTTTACAATGCCCAGCACCTGTGCAAAGTCATCTGCTTGAGAGAACTGATTATAATAAGCCAGACTCTACTAAAACCAAGAAGACTGTATTTAAATGAATAAAAAGGTCTTCTGGGAGCACTCCAAGATCACAGTCAGTATGGAAATAGAGCACATATCTGAATTGGCTAGGTCAGTTATAAGTGGAGCTCAGTGCTGTTGTTTCTTGATGCTCCAGACGCACAGAAACTGCAAGAAATCCCCACGGGTCCCAGTGGGCTCAGACACAGACCTACCCCAGCTCTCTGCCAGCAGTTCTGCTGGTGTTTGGAATGGCAGCAGCCCCCACATTTTTGCACTGCAGACCCTCAGTTCAACACCTCAGGCACGAGTGCAGACACAGGTGCACACACATCTCTACAGCTCACTGTTCCTGCACCTCTTGTGTTCCTGACTGGGGCACTGAGTGATAATTTTACACCTTCTAAGATTTCAACAAGGCATTAATAAACTAACAGTCACATGCCCAACTGGCACTCAGAGTTGGGTGAGATAAGAATTTACAGTGATGGGCACCATCACTCCCTTTCCCTTTCACCTAAAAGCTTTAAATACACAATTTGGCTGGAAAACTTTGAAGAATTCCAGATTTTTTGAATCAGAACTGAAACCAGAATTGCTTTCATCAAGCAGCATCAAACTAAAAAGGTCACTCAGAAGTCTTGTGTGATTTAATAAATGTATATAATTTAACTGCCTGGGTTTCTTATTAGTGAAGTTAATTGCTGTATTTTAGTTTTCTTGCCATTTCTTAACTAAAAGCATTCTTGTTCTTTATGAGTCAGTCAGCAGGTGTACACATAACTTTATGTCAACATCTGATTACTACTTATTGCTCATTTAACTCAGCAAAATATAAAAACTGGACCATGTCTCTAGGAAAATAAATAAAAGGAGAATGCTGTGGACTTAGAGCAGAGAAGGTTTTTTTTTCTTTTTTTAAAATCAAAACAGGAGAGGTTTTCTTGAATATTTTTTCCAAGCACTGTTGTTATAGGTGTTTCCTGAGGAAGTGACGGACTTCCTCCCATTCCATGACTTGCACCCTCTAGTTTCTGTTTTGTTTTTTTCTTTAAGCACAGAGTCCAAGAGGTATAAGCAGGCCAGCACAGTGGACAGTTATTTCACTTTGCTGCTAGAATGAACTGATAGGAAGAGAACCAGACTTCTTTGTACTCCAGTAAAGCAAAGCAGGGCACAGAGTTAACAGTGTGCTTCATTTTAGGCAGGTGCCTTGCTAAGCTGTGGCCACTACAAGCCACACAAACGCATCAGTGAAATTAAACACAATTAATTATTTTTATGACTGTGATTTGGTGCAGGGTTCCTGCAATTGGAAGCTGCCTGGCTGGGGATGGGTTTATGTTCTGCATTTCCAGAGCTCCCTGCCCAGCATGGTCAGGGCATGAGAGGGCTCCTGGAACCTCAGCTCCTTCTCCACAGGAGCTGCTCCAGCACCAGGATCTTAGGAGGTTTCAGCCTGTTTCAGTCCTTCATTGCCACAGCAGTCCCATGGTGGGCAAGCCTCTGCACATGAGAAGGAATGTGGAAGGGCAACTCTTTAAATTAGCCACTGATGGACCCAAATTATCTTTCCTCCACCTCAAGCTGGTGATCCCAACAACTTAACATCACCTTTCACAGGAGGAGGTGACAGGTTCTGCGCCTGACCCACAAACTCCCCCAGTTCAGGGTGGAGGGAACTGGATTTCTACAGCTGGTTTAGCTTTTTTACAGAGAGGAGCAGCCCATAAAGGCAGAGCTTCAGGCATGGTGAAAGCTTTAGAGAAAAGCAGGTTCAGATAAGCAGTGAGCTCTAACCCACACGTGCAGATATGTGGATTATCCTCTAAAATTAACACCTAGGATGGTGCTGGTAGATTTGTAAAAAAAAAAAAAAAGGAGAGAAGCCTTAGGTAGCTGCGCTGATGCAGCTATTGTGATTTAGTCATTAAAAAATTATTATTTGATTTCTCCTTGTGTACATGGATTTAACTCTACAGTATCACACCTCAGTGGAACATCAGCTCAGAGGCTTCACTGCATCTCATTTTCAGCCAGTGACAGCTTCAGTAGGAGCACAGGCTGATCCAGGGCACAGGCAAAATGTTCCCTTGAGGACTTTGTCGCTGTGACATTCTCAGCAGTCACTGCAAATCTGCTGTTGCTTTTCCTCCCCTCATCTTCCACCTCTTCAAAAACCAGCATGGCCCATTTCCCCAGGCTTTGCAAACACCTCTCCTAGACATTTACAGTGCAATGTTTAGCAATGGGAAGTTGCTTCTTTGGCAACTTTCCAAGCTGCTAAATGAGAAGGGCTGCAGGAAGGCAATGTTTTCTCCCACTGGGTTAACACCCTTCCCCTCAACTGTGCACAGGGGATCTTGAAGCCAAGACTTGTTTCTTGGATACTCTGAGTAATGAGAGCTCATAGAAAAGCTACTGCAAGGCATAAACGTTGGTTTTCATGCATAGAAGATTCCACTTAGGCCCAGTGAAGAGCATGTCCATGCAGAACACAGGCCCTGGTGCCAGCTTTATGCATCCTCAGCTGAGAGCTGTCCATGGAACTGGAACTGACTAAAGGAAAAGTGTCAACGGTACACAGGGCTGTAAATCACAGCAGAAAGCAAAAACTGGTCTTAAAAATCTGTGCAGACACAAAAGTAGGTGGCAAAGCTGCCCTCTGGTTTTATACTGACACACCTGCTGGCAGTTCTGCATAGTGACTCCAGATTGGCACCAGCATTCCTGAAAAAAGCAATCAAGCCAGCAACCTCCACCTCAGCTGAGGCAGCTTATCAGAACAGGGGCAGCACATTTGGGGCAACAGACTTCCACGGGCTTTAACCATTGTTCCTTAGCCAGCATTGATCAGAGAACTAGAAAAGGTTGCCAAGTCCTCAAAAGATTTTAGTGTGAGAGATGCAGACCACATGTGCTGGATGGTAAACAGTTCTTGAGGATCAGAATAAAAAGGTCTTTATAGCCCAAGCAAACAAAAGTAAATGCCAGAATCTAAATGAAAGAGAACTTCCCAAAAGCCTGGGGCTATCAAGATTTCAGAGCTGAAAGTGTAGCCTTGTTTGTTTCTTAGAAAGACCTAAAGCACACCACATTATCAAGAGAAGTGACACTGTGCTGTTTCCAGCAGGGCAGCAGTGTCTTTTGATTCTTATCTCATTTCCAAGCACCCATCTGAGCAAAGTCAGTCCATGATATTGTTTGAGCCTTCTAGTAAAGCTACATGTAGTTTGTTACTTTGTAAGGGGAGTAGGCAGCAGAGAGGAATATTGTCAATGAGGTAAATACCATTTGTACAATTTACTGAATACAGCAATCCAGCCTAAGCCACATCAACAGAAGCACAGTCCTAACACAGAGAAAGCTTTGAAATACTTTGCTTTTCTGCTTTAAAAGTATGTATGCTAAAACAGAGCTGAGAGGAGGAAAGAGTTTACTTTTGTGGACCAGGAACCTGAGGACCAAGAAAAAGCACATGGATTGGAAAGGACTGCAATTTAGCCATCACAGACTGGTGCTGCTCGGTATGTAGAATTGTTCCACAGAGATCCTTGGCCCTGTTTCAAGCATCCTCAGAAGCAGATCAGTGAAGCTTTGTGCAGAAGACTGCCTAGAATTTTAACCCAGTTGGGAACCAAAGGCTCCTGCAGGATAAATCCTCAGGCAAACGTCCCACTTGGCCCCAGGACACGCTGCCTCTGTGAAGGCTGATGAATGCCTGCAGCTTCGAGGTTAGACAGATTTGGTTTATTTGAACTAAAGTTTTGGCTGCTGCAGCATAAACCTACTACTGCTCATGCAGTCCTGGGGCTGTGCAGGGCTGCTTCCCCCACTTCAGCACAACTGGTGCTGCGGCTGCCAGCAGCTGCTGCTCGGGTTCCTCCGAGTGTGTCTACTCTCTGCAGATGGCTCTGCAGCACCACTGCCATGGAGCAGGATGAAATGCAGCCTGGCAGCCTCCTCCCAGCCCAAACCCCTCCTTCCCTGGCCCACTGCTCTGGGTCTTTCCCCATCTCAGTTTCTCTCCCAGCGCACTAACCGGCCCCGCCTCGCTGGTTTCAGTGACGCCGCTCTGTTTATCTCGGGATGAACACACACAATCCAATCTGTTCAGCAAGTCTCAACAGCCCTGGCAAAGCAGGCCTCCATCTGGAGTGTCCATCTTTGCTGCCTTCAGCTCTGGAGGAGCAGAGAAGTGACAACAAACTTGGGTAAAGGAGAGCCAAAAATCTGAATATCACCCCTTCTAGCTAGCACACGGGTCAGCAGCCAACACGTATGATCTGAATCGCTAGCTTCTGTTTTTTGGGGGTTTTTTTGGGTCATTCAGGAAAATTCCTGGGATTTATATACCCAGACTCTACCAGGGAACTTTGTTTATGTGGGCAGAGTCAGCCCAAATCAGGTGCAAGATGAAGCACAGGACATGGAAAAATGCAATGCCAGTAGAGAGGCTGGAAAAGATGTTTTGAGAATAGAGATGCTTTGACACTTGAAGCTCACCCCACCTCACACAATCCAAACTGGTACCACACAGAAAATGCAAGGAAAAGGCAATGTCTCTCTCCCTCTCAAAATCCTTAACAAATACACACACCAACGATGAGAGAGTCCACAAATTTGAAAAGCTTGTAAAGCAGCACCAACACTTTAGCTCCTTTATGGCCTTGTGGGTAAACAGAAGAAGCATGGTTCACCTTGAGCCTCTTTTATTCCCCTTAAGAAATTCTTTCCAGTTCTGTTTTACAGGTTTGCACAGCCTTGCAATGAACAGACACCCCACAGCAAACCAGGCATTTAAAAAACACACTAAGCTACCATGAAGTAAATTACTGATTTAACAGCCAGGCACCTACAGGTATAATTGGGTTTCATTTGAAGAACAAATTAAAGCAATGTGCATATTAGCTGTGAGTCTGCAAGGGGGGGGGCAGAAAAAGACAGTCTGGAAACTTTCCAAAGTGCGCAGGATTAAAGAAGCCCTGCCAAAACAGCTCCCAGGACACAGCAGTCACACCAAGAAGGACCAGCTCCCAGAGAGAGCCAGACCCACCCCAGGTACCTCTGCATGCAGGCTCCCATCAGAGGGGCAAGGGAAGGCTGCATTTGAACTGTAAACTCCAAAGCAGGAGAAGGTTTGGGACAACAAGAGCATTGATAGGGACAGAAAAGGCCAGGGAAAAGTGAGTAGTTGGATGGATGCTGCAGCTATTGGGTCATAATGCTCTTTTCCTTCATGCCCTTTTCCTAAAGCCCAGGAGCAGCCATACAGACCTCCCTCTCCCAGTATTAAATCTAGCACTTCACTATATTTTAGGGCTTTACTAGTACCTGTAACTTCTGTTAAATCCCAGTTCCAAAGGCTTAAGTGGGAAAAACATGACCACAAAGCACTCACCAAAAGTTTCTCATAACAAAGTACTCCATCACAGTGACAGCACGTCTCAGGCCACAGTTTCCTCAGCTGTACAACTGTTGCTACTGCAGGAATATTTGGCTAGATCCAGAATCTCTTCAGGATGCCTCCTCAAAGGGATAGGACTTATTTCCTTGCTAGCTTAGCCTCTTCTACCCACACCTCTTCTGCTTGCCACCTTTTTGCTGCTGCTAAAGAGAGCAAGGGATGAAAACAATCAACCAGCTGAAAGGGTAAATAAGTAACAGCCATGCAGGGCTTCAAAGTTAAGCAAGGAAGTAATTAGTGGAACAGCTGAAAGAGGAAAGCATCAAGAAAAGGCAAAATGGTAAAAGACTCAGATGAAAGTAGGGAGAGATCATGAAGAGACTATTAGCAGCTTCAAGGCTGGTCTTGGATGTTATCCTCCAGTTATTTTTTTTTTTTTCTGTTGTGTCCCTGGAGGAGTACCTTTCCTTCAACCACTTTAATTTCTGAACTCTGTACTGCTCTCTGTCCACAGTCAGGGTCCAGATCAAACCGCTGCTTTCCCTCTTCTGACTCTGAAGGCCACTGAAAGTCTCAGCATTCGCCTTCCCCAGACAAAACACCTGGATTTCAGCTGTGCAACCCAGACTGAGTCAGGTGGGGAGTGTTCTCTCAACAGCACTGCTCACAGTCCTGCCCTGCAGAGGCAAAGGACTCAGATGATTGTGCTGAGGAAGGGCACAGCCAGACCTTTGGAGCAGGGGAACAACCTGACATGAAATCCTGCTGGAGCAGTGCAGAGGGAGGCTTGGTTGGTGTCAGTTCAGAACATGAGACTGTAATAATATTTGCCCTTGGTTCAACTTCATATACTAGGTACAAAAGCCTCTGTTTGAATAAAGGAATGGCCAGGGAAACATGAACTGAGAAGAGCCAAGAAACTCAAAGCAAAGTCCCAGTTCTTTTTGTCTGGAAATCCAACTGTTTTGGAAAGAAACAAAAACACACCAAAGGTAGACAAGGAAAGCTCAAAACACATTTCTTGCTGAATTTTCTCAGTTTTCCTTGATGATATTTAAGAAGGAGAGAGCAAGTTGCACGTGTGTTCCACAGAAAGGGTTCAAAAATATGCCTTTTCTTTTTTCCTCATTCAGGGAACCAGTCAGGCTGTCAGAGCAGCCTTGGTCTCCTGGATAAATAAAATCATAGTGTTTTTTCATAGCTTGCAGGGTGGGAAGTAAAAAAGCAGCAGTCAGGCAATCTAAGCCTCACCCTGCCCAATTCTGACCCAGGACAAACCACTTGCTCACATGGCTAAAGGAACATGTCATGAGGGGACATGTGCCACTGCTTTTGCAGCCATCTAAACCACAGTGTCTTCACCATCTCCCTGACCCACCTTTGCTTGGTACATTTTGAGGTTGCTGTGGAGCACATTGAATGCCAGGGTCTTTAATGGCATTGGATTCTGGCACTCCAGAAAAAAAAAAAAAAAAAAAAAGCTGATCATCAAGAGAAGAGTCCAAGGCCAGAGGGATGTCAGGATATAGTAAAGCATTTCTCCATCCCTCACCCAGACCACCTTGCTTTCAGCACAGCATTCAGATGATGGCCTTGGCAGTTGTTTCTGCCCCTGATAAGACAGACTGGTCCACTGAGAGATGTTTGAGTCTGTGCACACCATTAAATATTTTGGTTTGCTCATATGAATGCTAGTTACCAAAGCTTTCTGGGCAACAAAGACCAGTGCAGCAGTGCTGAAGCACCAGTATTTAGGATTTTCCAGTTGACTGTGTTTTTCCAAATATTTTTGAGACGGTCCAGGCAGGCTCACCTGCCCCAGACACTGCCTCTTTCTCCTTGAGGTGTATTTACCCAGATGGCAGGTGTTTTATATTTCAGAAAACATTCAAGCATTCAAGTAGGAAAACATTTGTACAGGCAGGTTCACCTCAGAGGACTTATTTTCTTTCTCCCTTTTTTTTTTTTTTTTTTTTTGTGGGAATAAAGAGCCTTGCACCAGACCCTGGAGCTACTCACCAGCTAACCCTGTGTGCACGTGAGGCCACGCAGAGCCAAGGCACGGGTGGGGGACATCTGTGCTGCCAGTTCCAGGGAAGCAGAGTGCTGGGGCATTTGGCATTACTAGGCTGAGGCAGGAGGGTGACATTATGGATACCTTGTCTAATAATCCAGATGTGACTTAGATATGCACACAAGAAGCCATACAGCTGTAGCTGCTTGCATGATTTAATTTTATTTATTTTTTTAATCCTAAAGGAAAGGTCCTCCCTCAGCTTTCTGGTCTCTGGATGGGCTGCAGAGGGCAGGTAACCTGAGTCAGCTGCAGCAGCCTAATGAACTCAGTCATGTGTCACTAACTCACGAAGAATCAGCTCTGCCAGTCTTCTGCAGACATCTGCTGCTCCCCACAGATAGAGGGAAGAAAGAGCTGGTCCTGAAACAGGCAGAGCTCGAAGCAGATCTGTCCAGGAATGCCAGTAAAGCCTGAGAGCGCTGCGACCTGAAAAGCTACAATTATTCACAACAGTTCCTTTGCTAACTGGGCATCTTCTGCATGAGGGTTTGTCAGGGAGTGCCAAGAGCCTGCTGCTCCTTTCAGGAGAGGGAGCCAAACACCAAGCAGAGTAACAAGGCCAGCAGTGCCAGCCCTATGCCAACCAGCCCCAGCATCCCTGAGAGGAGTGAGCAGAGCAGCGGAGGTGGCAGCCAACTTCAGCTGCATCCACAGCACAGGCTGGGAATTCAGGGCAGGGTCAGACACAGTCCAGTTATCACCAAGGAAGTTCAAGGAACATCCAAGGTTAAGACAAGAACAGTCAATGATTCAGTGATTCCATGAGCAGACATCCCTACGGCACAGCTTGGAGAAAGAGGAGAGCCTCAGGTCTGAGCTGAACTGGATTCCAGGCACCACCCTGTAGGTAGAGAGTGTGGGTGGAGGCCCCAGTGAGGCTCAGGGCCACTAGGGACCACTGATGCCCTCAGGGCACATTGACCACCTCAGGTATGGCTAATCAGGGCAGGGACAGCAGCAGTACAAAAAGGAATACACACAAGGACAGATTTCTTGCAATGGCATTTTGTACTACGAACACCTGAGGAGAGGTTTCTTTATAAGAAAGGGTATATGAAAAAGATTTTCTTACGTGAAGGTTATTTTCTTATATTAATTAATCCTGCTCTCTCCCAAAGTCTGATGCAAAAGAGCAAGATGCCCTCTGGAGAAATGAAGCACAGAGAGGCTCCCATGACCCAGCTGGTCCAGCCACCTGAGGGATCCCAGTCTAGTGCTCTGCTACATCATGTTGCCTTCAATTTTATTTACACATTGCTCCCTGTTCTTATAAGCCAAGATGTAGAATCTCACATTGTCTTCTATGTTGGCTGGTGTTTGGAAACTGGAAGCAAGCCCTGTCACTGCCGCCTATGTCTAAAGAGCCAACACATTTGTCTTGTCAGTAGCCTCTTTCTTTTGATCCCCAGAGCTATTCCAGTTCAGTCGCTTTTCAGAGATGACTTGTTGCACTTTGCTTTGGTTTGAACCAGGCTTTGAAACTAGTGACCAGAATGCACAACACCTCTGTATAAGATCTTGAGGAAACAGCAGGGTAATTTTTGAGACAAACTACTAGTCTCCAAAAGATAACATCTTTTCAGCAGAAGTCCCTTTGCTTCAAAGAAAAAAAAAAAAAAAAAAAAGCATTTTGCTTTGTGAACTTTGCGTTTTTATAGATACACATATAACAAAACATTTATTTTACACCCACCATGCCTGTGGCATGATGTGTGTGTGTAGAAAGGTCAAATGGAAGCAACTGCCCTCAGAGTGTTGGAAGAGATGCTGTCTGAAGGTGGCTTCTCCCAAGCTCTGTGCAGTTTAAAGTGGGATTGTAACATGCCCTGGGGAAGCAGCCAGAGAGGGCTGGCCTCGCACTGGGCAGTGCTGGAGCAGACAGCATCTGACACAGGAATGGAACCTGTGGGAATGCTCTGGCAGCAAGGAGTCTGCAGGAGAAACAAGCTCAGGCAGATAATTAGAAAGACATGAACGGCCTGGAATGGCCTGGATGTCCATGGTAATGATCCCAGTCCCATCCTTCCCTCCACGTGTTCCTTGGATCAACTCCCTCATTGGGATCCTCAGGAAGGCTGCATCTTTACACAAAGTGCCTTCTTCTGTGTGCTAGGACAATGAAAATGGATCACAGCTCCTGCTGGAATTAGTCCTAAGGTGGGAACTCAGCCATTCTGGAGCACAGATGGGGTCAGGTCAGGTTTTTCCCTACAAACAGGAGAAGCCATGTGGTTTTCGTATAATTTGGAACGTTTTCTTACAGAATGAAGATTGATTAGATGCCTGGAGTTCCCCAGAAACAATGTTGATAGTGTTAGCAGCCTGCACACCACAAGAACCCATTCATAAAAAAAAAAAGTCCTCATTTTTAAATTTATTTTTTTTAAACTTTATGTTCTTGGAAAAAGAAGCTTATTGAGTAACTATCAGAGTTCTTTCATCACCTTGTCATAAATCCCACAGGCTCTGAATTCCTTTAACAATCTCTCAGTTAAATTGTGACCTGCCTATTCTAATAAATAAACCTTTTTTTTTCTTCTCCCCCCAAAAAAGCTGGAAACATCCAAGGAGTTGCTCCCCCTTGCCCTTGCCCTGAGTTCTACTAAATGAGACATCAAAGCAGATGGAAAATCAAGGTTGTGCCTGTACAATCCCTGGGCATTAACCTTTCCCTTTAGACCACTTTCAAACAGGGCAATTAACTTTTGCCAACACAGATCCTCCTCTGAAGTTTCAGACACATATTCTTCTATCACTATTTATGGGAAGCATGGAACAGCTGCTGCCTTTCACCCTGAGGTGGCTGTTCCCTGAGGGCAGGTGAAGTGTTCCTGGGTGCATTTTGTGCAAATTGACATCCCATCCCACCCCAGTTCCAAACCAAACTCATGGTGCTGTTATAAGGTGTGGAGGCTTTTTTATCATCTTTGCAAATGCTGACAGGCAAATTTGATACTGACAGATAAATCTGATACTGCAAACTGTCAAGGCTGGAGATGATACTGCTGTAAAAGGTAAATTATAGAAAATACTACCTAAAATTCATAGACCACGAGATTGCACTTAAAATAAAGATTCCATGGCAGGTAGGAAGCAGTGTCACCTTAACTCCACTGGACTGAGCCTTTGCTTCTTTATGGAGCCCTGCAGATAATTTAAACATTTCAAAGAAACACAGGAACCTCTGCATGAGGGCTGTTCTGTGCTCTGCACTTGCCCCATTCTAAACTAAATCAGAAAACTTGCTCCCCTATGGAGCAATGTCTAATTCACACTGTGCCCCGTGGATGTAAATATTTCACTGACATCCTGAGAAAAGATAATGCCAGCCTCCCAAGGGCCCCCAAGGATCCACAGCATTTTTGTAGCTGGTTGGACACGGTAACATATGTGTACCCATGTTATGTGGAGCAAACAGGATGCATAAATGAGTGTTGCCCTTGAGCAAGAACAAATCAGGCGGTGCTTGTTTTCTCCCTAATTTGCTGGCATCGTTGTTCTGCTGGTGAGCAACCCCGACAAAGCCCCCTGGCACATTTTCACTCATATTTAGCTCAGGCCTCTGAACATTCAGGAAGAGAGAGTGAAATGGAACCAGGCTTCAATGAAAAGGTGGCCCCTAACACACACACACACATTTAAGTGCTCTATGGAGTGAACACATGATTGTGCTTAGGACAATATGCTGCTCCCAAAAAGAGTTTGCAGGTTTCCTTGCAAAGGGGGTGGTGGCAAAGTGCCAGTGACAGGCACAGCTCATAAGCTTCATTTCTCCACAGTTTCTGCCTCTCCCTGTCAGATGGGACAGTCCCATTAAACCAGATACAAAATACAACCTCAGAATAACTGGATGTAAGGTGGCCCTGGGTGTCCCAGAAGACCTGGACTGAACACTGTAGATTCAGAAAATATCAGTGGCATGGCACAGAAATATTCATCCTTCCCTCTTGAGGTATTGAATGACTTCACATCCTTGGGCAACGCAGAGTGTAGGTGTGACATGCTGCCAGTCCAGAATGTGTCCCTGATGTCCTCCAGTAGGTAATTCACAGTAAACCATGGGACATCTAAGCACATCCTAATTCAGCCAAGCATTTTTGGTGTGTGCTTCAGTTCTTCAGTGATGAGGAACCAATGTGTGATGCTCCCTGCAATGTGTGACCCATGAGCATCTGGAACTCGGCTCCTGCTTTTAGAATTAGCCTGTTGTGGATGATTAGAAGTGACCCCCACTTCTTGCAGGAGTCCCCCAAAAACATGTTCTATCAGGACCCCAGTTCTTCACTGCCCCACATTCAACCTCCAGTGACCCCCACCCACTGCCGAGACCCAGTAAATTTTGCTGGGTATCCAAGTCCTGGAGAAAGAGCCTGGCCATCATACTCAGCTTGGGAGGCACAGAAGAACACCAGAGCTTCTCTCCAAAGCTTCCTGGCAGGCTCTGACTTGGAGGAGACAGAGGGAAAGAAGAAATTTGAAAACACCCTTTCCCCTTTCAGAGCAGTGAGCTGGAAATCAGTCTGCCTGCCA
Source organism: Sylvia atricapilla (assembly GCF_009819655.1). Lineage (NCBI taxonomy): Eukaryota > Metazoa > Chordata > Aves > Passeriformes > Sylviidae > Sylvia > Sylvia atricapilla. Next base: position 12,037,718 of record NC_089156.1, read on the forward strand.
GCTCTTGCGGTGTAGTTGCCAGGCAGTAGTACTGCTCTGCAGGCCAGGATCAACAAACTACACATTTGTATTCTCACCAGGGCCAGCATTATTACTGCCACAACTTAACACCCTTAAACAGGGATTGCTGCAGCTGAGAGAGCTGTCTTGGGAATCAGGAGAATCACAACAACCAGTCATGAAGGACCCACAGAAAAGAGGGGTGGCTATAAACCTCATGGGAGAGGGCAAAGTGCTTCCTGTTGTGAACAGAAAACAAAGCATCTGATACCCAGATGCTTTGAAAAAGATATGTAAGAAGGAAATAAACCAACTAGTTGAAGATGGAGCCCTTTGGATGGACTTCCTGGTGGCTTGCCCTCAGCCACCAGCATCGTTCCAGCAGGATGCTGTCACTAGCACTGTGGGAATTGGAACTGACATCCACCACAGGCTGTGGGCACAAACAAGCCACCTGACTAAGGGCCTCAAACTTTCTCCACCTCTCTCCCTCATGTGGCCACTTACACAACCTCAGCAAGTGACCAGTTACTTGTGTTCAGCCAAGGGCTCATCAGCCAGCAAGCAGTACCAGACACAAGGAACCACTTGTGCCAGTAGAAATAAAATTGAGATGCTGGAAACACTTTGCTTTTTCCACACACATATCTGACTCAGGTCATTGTAGAGAGCTGGAGTGAACTCCAGGTGAAAGGGTTTAGACATGGTAATTACAGCATGAAATTCCCTGTCAGAATTTCAGAGCGATCCCTTCATGGTGCACAGTGATGGTGAAGGGCAGGACAGAGATTCATTGTTACCAAGGGTTTTCTTCTCACTCTGGATTCCTGTGAAGTCTCAGATCATGGACAGGAGACCAACAAGGAAAAGTGTAAATTCTGTGCTTTGACCAGTTTTTCTTCCCTTCTGGCACAGCCCCTTTTGCTGGCCCCCAAAACTACTGCTGCAGACAAACTCCCTCATGGAGGGTCCTCTCCGTTTCCTGGGACTGAAGATGACAGTCTTACATATTCCAGGAGCTATTACTGCTGAAAATCTTCCTGCAGAGAAAACCAGATCATCCCTTGAGACAACACCTTCCATCTCAGCCTTCCAGGGCTGATGCTTCACAGGAAAATTTTTCATCAAGAGGTCTTAACATTGAGCTTGGGGAACATCATCTTCTGCCTTGTTTATTTCAACAATCAGCTAAAGGTTTTCTGGTCACAGAGGAGACCAAACCACCTCATCACCTCTCTGACAACTCCATACCAATGTACCATCATGGTGACTGAAAAGCTGTGGATGGCTCCAAATCAGGATTTATTTTTAGGTTTCCAGACTGTGCATGCTCTTGCCAAAAGAGCCTGGTCCAAAGTTTATTCAAGTCCACGATAAAAATGTCTAATGGTGTGAATGACCTTTGGATCAGCTCCAAACACTGTGCACTGATATTAGCACTGGGGCTGGCTGGGGACTCCCTTTGGGAAGGCTGCCCAGTAAAGAGGCAGTTTTCACAAAATTGAAATTTTCAGAGAGAAAAACATCCTGATTTTGAACCTTCTTTCTTTTCACAATAGAGAAAGAAAAATACCTTTTTTTTTTTTTCAATTAAGAAAAGTCAAGAAGAAATATTTTCTTCAGGGCCAGTTGGAACAAAATCAGAAACTATGTTTTGGGTAGAATGTGTTCAATAAGTCATTAAAACCTCATTTTCCTATAAGTACACAGTCTCACTGGGCTGTGGTTTAGATGTCTCATCTTTCCTGCAGGCTGTTTCCTCGAGGACTCCATCTGCCATGGTGCAGAGACTCTTACAGTCTCTGAGACATGACAGCAGCTACACATTGTTCCCTGAAAAATACAGGTATTAAGTGACTGCATGAGAGATGCTAGAGAGAAATACAATTCAAGGCTGATGTTCAGCGCTGAGTGGAGTTAAAGCAAAGCTTTTAGGGTTCATTGAACAAACTAAAGTGAAACACATCCATTTGGAGCATACCAGAACTTTTCATCAAAAAAATGTTGGAGCAAAACTTACTTCCCTCTGCAAAGTGAGATCTTTTGAAATTTTACTCCCTGAAAATTTTGGAAACATTGGTGTTTCTTGGTGGCCAGAGAGAAAAACAAAAGTTTCAAGAGAGCAAACCTCCCGTTCACTGCACTGCTGTTATTAAGAAAGCAAGAAAGGTGAGGAAGGAAGATGTGAGAACTTAGGGCTCTGTAGCTGAAAACTCCTGCAGAAATGAGCACTAAACAACCATGTTCTTTCTCCAACTGTGTGCCTTCATATTTCCAGGATCCTTTTAGAGGATGACACGCAATGCACCAGGGAGGAGAGATTAAAGAATCCCCAGATGATGAGAGAGGGCTTTGAGTAACCATTTCTCTGGATGCCTCAGCTCACCATGGCAAGAACACATCTCTAGGCTTTCTAGGCTCTCTCAGATCCAATTTCACCTTCACTGCATCATTGTCTTTCTTGGAGTTGCTCATGGTTCAAGTAATGGAGGCCAGAATTCTTTCCTGTCTCACTTGCCACCCAGCTGACAGGTGGTATGAAAGTGAAGTGGCATGTGGAGCAAGCACAGGGAAAATCACCTTTTGATCTCACTGAAGGTGGTCCTCAAACCAGGTCATGCTTGAGAGAACTGGCAGGGAAAATAAGGAAAGGCTGGGCTGCAGCTGTCTGTTTTGGGGCAGTCTCCAGTTCAGAAGAATATTTGCCTTTCTCTCGCTGCCAGTTTTAGAGCCTTTATAAATACCACACCTAAATAAAATGGAATAAAATAAATGATCCATTTCAAGCGCCCCACGCCCTTTAATCACCCTCCCTAAGAACATCCAAAGGCTTCAGGGATGCACGAGGGCAGGAATTACTGTTAAAAATAACCAGTCTAGGGAGGAAAACAACGTATGCTGCGTCTGGATCAAGGACAAGGTTCCAATTCCTTCTGAGAATCAAGTGAATAATGTCAACCCAGAGCCTGCTGTGCAGTCATCAGTGACTTCCACATCAAAACTTGCAACCTGCAGCAGAACACACAGGGTCAGGACATGGGGTGGGGGAGCAGCCAGCTGGTTCCCTGTCGCTTTTCCAGTGACAATATTTCACAAGTATCCCATCCCATCCTCGCTGGTAAATCTGTCCCTTGATATGCATGGTTTTGTCTTGCTATGAAGCACAAAACTTAATTTTCTGATTATTTGGCAAGATACCTTTGTCCTGTGAATGCTTCCAGGCTCAGCACCGCTTTAGGGCAATTCCCTGGGGTGTTATGCTCACAGACAGACATTTGCCAATTCCCAAAAGGTCCAGGTATTTAGCCACTTTTTCAGAACAAGGTGCTTGACCAGAGATGAGATACAAGAAAATGCAGCACTAATTAGCTCTGAACTAAGTGTAGTTCAAAACAGCTCTTAGAGAAGACAATGCCCCTCACCTTTGAACTGGACCATGCGACCTAGAAATGTCAGGTCTGGAATATACACTACAGTGTGGTATTTATAGTGCCTTTTTACTATTGCTATTATTATTGTTATTATTTTCCTTTTTACCTGGGGGCTGAATGTTTGGGGACTGTGGCAGGAGAGGTCTGTACATCTGGAAAGCGTCAGATTTAACGCCCGAAGTCATCGGCCCAGGTCAGCTAAAAGTACATGTTTGCTTCCAGCAGCAGCTGTGCAAACTCCTGTTGCCTTGGTTGTGCAGGGCTTATGTAAAGATTCCTCAAAGACAGTGCCCTCTTTGTGAGCCCATAGCTCTGCTGATCCCTGGCAATTCCAACCCCAGTTTCAAAAAGAAACGGGCCTAAAATGGCGCTCCCACCGCAAACAGATGTATTCCAGCCTCTGTCTAAGGCAGCATTCATTTCATCATGAAAAGGAAAACACCATAATTTAGGGTCACACGTCTCCTGCCTGTCAGTCAGGCACTGCCAGCTATTTTTACAGCATCCCAGGGTGTTGTGGCAGTCTAGAGAACAAGTGACACACCTTTCCAAAGGCAGTTCAGAACGATACCGTTCAGCGAGGAACTCTCAGCTCCAAGCTTTGGGTTTGTCCCTGATTTTTTTTTTCCTTGAACAGGCTTGAAATAAAATATCTCTGTATTGCCCATTTTTTCTTTTGCACATTGATTTTCTTTGCTTCCCATTGCTTCATGGGCTGGCCCTGCACACTGCAAAATCCACAGTGCAGGTTCAGCATTAGAACTTTTTCCATGGAGCTGTGGCATGTGGGTGGAGCAGACATACCATGAGAACAAACTCTCTCACACCAGTGGCCAACAGCTGAACAAAACTACACCGACTGCAGGAGAAGCCACTCATTGACTTCAGAAGCTGTCAGTTGCTTCTGTTTTACACTGAGATTGAAACTGGCCGTATTTTTTAACCTAATAAACAAAACTATAATTACAGCCAATCCAGTAAAACTACCAGGCATCTGAAAGATGCATAGAGAGCATAGAGAAAACAGTTCCAAGCATCCCTACCCTGTAGCCAAATATTATATCTGCAATGCAAACAGAACACCTCCATATTTACAGCTTGGTGGGAGTTTTGATCAGCTTTAGGGTTCAGACCACTACTAATTAAAGTCACCAGAAGTCTTTGCATTGACTTTAACGAGCTCTGAGACAAGACTGGAACATACAGCATTCTATCAAGAACTGAAAGTGGAAAAAAACCCAACTCTGGTAAAACTCTTACTTTGGTATTTTTGAAAATTGAATGCCTGAAGGGATTGTACTGCTCTGGCTGTGCAGTTTCAGCCCCATGGATAAAGAGCCCTGCTGAGCCCCTCCTGACAGTGCCAGAGTTCCTCAAGCAGAAAAGTCCGCTGGCAGGTTTCATTAGGATAATTGTGCAACAGTTAACAGTACACTGTGGAGAAACTGGGCAAGAAAACACAAGGGAGCAAAATCCAGATGATCAATCATCCTTTTCCCTGACACTGTCTTTACGTGGGTTGTTTTCACCAGGAATATACATCTAGTAATTGCCCAGATTCCTTGTTTTTTCAACATCATTTCTATGGCAAATGCCATTAGTTACTGTACTGTGGTGATTTAAAGCTGAAAACGTACTGTGACCTGAATCAAAAGACAGATTAACTTATCTGCTTTAATAAGGAGTCGCTTGAAGTCTTATAGGAAACACTGTATGAACTTACATTTCATAAAGCCAGTAATAGCTTTTCCTGTTACTTTTCTATGAGAGAAATACAAAAGGAAATGGGAGCTGGGTGCATAATGGGAACTTTAAGCCTGCAGGTCATCAATTCAAGGTAATTTAGCTGATGACTCCAGTGGTCTCAGCCCAGCTGTCAGGGGACAGGTGACCACACTTGGCCATCCACCAATGCTGAAACCTTGATGGCAATTCAGTGAAGGCAGAGAGCTCAGCCTGCCCAAGCCTGAATCCCGTGCTGGGGGGTTTGTTTCAGCCCCATCTGTTGAGCAGCTGGATACAGCACGGGCAGGCACTGATGGGAGGTACCCAGGTGAGGCCCTCTGAGCACCACACAGAGGTCAGGCTCTCTCTGCCTCAGATTAGGGAAATCAGAAAAGGCTGAGTGGATTCCCAGTGATACAGGCTCACCCCTAGACAGCCCCACAGCCCCAGAGAAGGGCTGTGTGTGAGGGATCTGCTAAGAGCCTGCTGATGAGGATAAACAAGTAGGAGACTTTTCAGCAAATGACCTCCAACAAAGAATTTACTGAGTTAGAGCATCTATGGACTGATATCCTGCAGGAAGGCTCCATTCTCAGCTCTCACTCTTTCACTAGGAGAGATCCTCAGGTTGGTTTTCAGTGGGGTATTAGCTTAGACATGAGAACCAAAGACTTTTAACTTGAAAAGTCAGGACAGTGAGTTCTGACTCTTACCCCCCCCCCATTTGTGGACTCTCAGCAGCAATGCAGCTCCTTTACAGTGAATTTAAGCTGACTAGAATTGCTTTTCTTGGTTTTCTTCCACAAGTGACAGGTTGACAGCTACTGCTCTTGGAAGAAGACGGCCTTCCAATCCTCAGGTCACCATATGGTGCCAAATAATTTCTTTCATGTCATACCTGATTTAGAGCAGGAGGAAATAGAGCTAAGAGACCATCTCCCCCACTGTCCATCACGTGTCACTGCGTCACGCCGTTTTCAACGTGCCCCATCCCAACAGGCAATTTGAGAGCTGTCCTTCCAAGCTTTATAAATGTGCTAAATGGGGTGGAGAGCTGGAGAAGAAATGTGCCGTTGACTGTTAGACATTACAGGAGGGAATAATGTGTCATAAATCAAACAGACACAACACTATCACAACAGGCTAGCCAAGAATACGAACTGGAAGAGTTCTTATAATGACATCTATTTGTTGAGTCAAGAATTTCATCTCTAAGCTGTTCATGAGGCTTCACATCTCTGCTTTACATCTGGTTCTGTGTTTTAAATGATCACTTACAAGAAAAATCTGAAAAAAAAAATTCTGTTTTTTTTTTCTTGAGGAGAGTTATCCTCAGTTATCCATGCTTCTTTCATTAAAACAACAACAACAGCAACAAAACAAACAAACAAACAAACAAAACCCCACAAAAAACCCAAGCCAAAACAAAGAAAAACCACCAGAAAATCTTAAGCTATGAAATACTTGCTTTTTCAAAGAGTTTATAATTCTTCAGAGCACCTTTTGGTGTGCTCCTCTTCTTTAACCATGCTTAGGGCAGAAGCATCCTTCCCACTGTGGTATTTTCCCTTGCTTGTCACAAGAGCAAGCAGGCCAGAAAGGCAGAAGTAGGAAGCACAGTGTGTGTCTAGAAGTCAGGGAGAGCAAACAAACCAGCAGAATTTCACCTTGTTCCCACTCTAAATGGAAGACTACCTGAAGGAAGCACAGCAGATGCATGCAGACTGTATTCCTCCACTTGGTGCTTCTTCCCCTGCTCCCCTTGTATCTTCTTCAGGCTCTCACTGCTGGGAAGGCAAGAACTATGCAGTCTCCCTCCTTTCTTCCTAGTACAGCACTTGATCCAAATGAACAGGGCAAGACAAGACTCCATTTGGATCAGAAAGAAATCACCTGCCCTCCAGGTGGGGTGCTAATCCAGCCCTGCATTCCCTTTTTGGCAACAGACTCCACAATACCCTCTCGGCTTCAAACACTGTGAGGTGCAAGTACAGTTAATCTCCAAATAATTTACTTGCACCATGAAACGAGGCACCAGTCTTAGTCCCATTCTGCAGCTGGACCCAGAGGCATGGTGGACTTGAGCCAAGAGGGATCTGGAACATCTTGCCACTGCTTCCCAAACAGGCAGCCCATTTGGCCTTTGCTAGCACTGGGCAAAGCTTTTAGTCCTTAATTTTTGATGCCTTATTCCAATCCTGCTGCTGTCCCTCCACACAGCTTGGTGCAAGAACAGGCCCGTGGGGGCTGCAGAGCATTCCCTGCAAGCAGGCAGAAGGACCATGTAAAAATCAAATCCACATGACTGTAGTTACAGGCAACCAAAGAGAGGGTTGCTCTTCCAAGAAAAACTTTTCCATGTAAAAGAATTCTTAATCTCCCCTTTGACTGTCATTGTTGAAATGATGGCTTCACAGACTTGAAATTTAAGACCCTATCGGCGTCTTTTCTGTTTGCTGTGATTTATGAATGGTTTCGCTGTTGATTATCCTCCAAGATTACAGCACAGCAGCCCTGACAGACAAGCAGAGGAAATTTCACAGGATAACAGGCAGATCCTTCTCTGGGGCAGCAAGGCAGAGAGGTGTGTTTTGATTCAGGTATGTAACAGTATCAGTGAATCCTGACTGGACACCACAGGCAATTGAATACTCATCATACTACTCAAAGGCAAGCAGGGTCAGCAGGAGTCTTGATAATTTTTCTGTGCTCCAGAGCCTTTGCTTGTTCTGTAATACAGTGTTCAGTCGGGGTTTTTTGTCTGGATTGTGGCACAAATCTACACACTGCAGTCAAATATGAAAAGGCAACATTCTCATACAACCCTGTGCATGTTCTTCAAAGATCATCCTTCTTTCCTGCAGTCACAAAGTCTACTACCTTGTCTGGGAGATGGACAGTCTTTGTTCAAGTCCAGGCTATTCAAAGGAAATTTGCTTCCTTTGATTTATTGCCAAGAACAGGCACTCCTGACCCCACAAAAGGAGATTTTTGTGCTTTTCATTCCCATTTCCTGCCAGACAGTTTGTTCCAAGTCACTGCTAGCAGGGCTGTTTGTCTGCTGAGGGTAGCAGGGCCAGAGCAGGTGCAGCCATCACTTGAGGGGGCTGTGGCCTTCACTGGAGCAGACAGCCAAGACTCAGGAGTCGAGGTTGAAAAAATTTCTGATGTAGGGGCTGCCTAAAAATAAACGAGTAGATCTATCAGGAGGTGATTTTATCTCCTGATAAATAGCCTCTGCTTTCCAGGCAGAAATGTTCCTTTGATTTGAACTCTGCCACACTGCAAAATTAATCATTATTGGCGTGTGGTTTCCAGGTCCAGCACTATGGATGTGCTTCCTGCTCTTTGTATCACATCTGGACCTGTGCAGTGAGCAGTGGTTTGCTGCCCTCGTGCTCTGAATCATTTTGGGCTGAGGTGAACAACTTGCAAGGGTGGTCTGGGTCTGACCTACCTGGGTCCTGCTCCATGGTGATATTCCCTTCAGTGATGCTGCTGCTTTGGTGCCAGGAGCCCATGGCAGAGAGGGAAGGCTGCTCTTCTTTGGAGGGAACCAGAGAGCACAGTTACATCCCAACCGTGGCCGGAGCAACTCTTACTGGGACTACAGTTACACTGTGGGTGTTCTCAAGGATTGGGTTCTCCAGTGAACCAGAATGGACATTCCTAGCATTCTTCCCGCTTTGCCACCCAGCCTGCTTCAGAAAAAGTCCTGATGTAGGTGTTTGTATCCTGTCTCTTTCTTCCCTCACTGTATTTGTCTTTCAAGCCTGGCAGCAGTGGAAGGAAACTTAGCACGTGATGCTGACTCTCTGCCATGTCTGTGGGACGGCAGATTCCTAAAGTACTCAAATCTAGCTAAGAGAACAGCTAGGAAAACAGAAGGCAGAGGACTCAGAAAAGCATGGAGAGGCTTGAATCCCAGTGGATTTGAGGAAGGATACCAGCTTTGATCCAGGAGCAGGGCTTCTCACATCAGGAGGGCTGTCTGGGTTCCTGCCCCCACTGCCCACACAGTCCCTGTTTTATGACCTCCCACCTGTTTCAGGACTGGGCCTGGGATTTTGTGTTTTATAACAAATAGATCAATGAAAAAAAAAAAAATTTGGACAAGCTCTGAGAAATGTGTGCTTCAAAAAGCCCTATAACTGTTGTTGTCAGGATTGCAGCACTGCCTGAGAGTGAATCTTAACAGACACAGTCCTACTGGAATATTCCCTAGTTTTCTGCTACTTGACTCCCTGCTCCTTATTTACAGTTGTTTTACACTCAAATTCACAGCTAGGCAGGGTTTTTCCTTTGGAGATAGTGCTGGTAGTGGAGGCCACTCTCCCCCAGGCTGTGCCTTCACACTGCTGCCCTTGTACCACTGTGCTTGCACCTGTTTGTCTCTACTCAGCTGCTTCAGAAAACTCCCCTCCAGACTTTTCCTTCCTCCTTGTCCCACCATACACACAAGGGCCCAGTTTCCCTTTTCCCAGGCCAAGACACAGGAATGTACCAGTCCCTAGTGATTCCTTCCAGCAAATTAAGAAGTGCTGAACTAAGGAGGGTTTCAGTAAAGCAACGTGGCCTCAGCTGAAAAATTTGTTGTTTTTCTCCTTTTCGCCTTTTCTCCTTTGATAGGGCACTGTGCAATATTCAAATCCTGTTTCACCAGGCCTAAGTCTACCACACCATTAAAACACATGTATCTGCACTGAATCCTTCACTCAGTTTCCATTCAAGCTGATTTTCACTGGCTCAGAGAAAGATACTGTGACTCCAGCAGGACGTTGACCAAGGTCTGTGTTATTTCCATCACAACCAACAGGAGCATTTCTTACCACCTGCCTGCCCTGTGCTTTACTCAAGAGAGCTCCAACTTGGGTGAGCAACCCACTACTAACTTAAAACAGATTACTAATCATAACCAGAACAACAATAATACCACCACAGCACACACATGCACTGCAGAACAACAACCACCACAATAACAATGTCAACATTAGGTGTGTGCACATGTCCCCCGCAGAACCAGCAGCAGTTTTGCCACTCAAAAGTGAAGTCAACATCCCTTCTAGTGCTGGGGGATGCTCAGTAGTGTCTTCAGCTGCCTGGAGCTCAGCAACTCCTAAACCATAACAAACACTTCTGAGATAAACACATGTTGAACTGAAATCTACCTTCAGAAATATACATTATTTAGGTCTGGGAAAGATTGGATTGCTGTTTCCTCAAAACAAGAAACAGAAAAACCAGTTTCTCCTCGAGTGCTCCCCAAGATAAAACAGGGCTTTCTAGGAAGAAAGGACAGTGCACTCACCCCTGCCCAGTGTCTCTTTGTCCTGCTCCTTTTCTCTCCGTGGAGGAAAGCAGCTCTGAAGACACTCCTTCTCCTTGCACACATGGTCTTGAGACAGTTCAGGAGAGGGGCAGGGGATCTGGGCTGCAGGGGAACTGCTGGGCTGAATGCCTGACTTCACAGTGTTAACTGGCCAGAGAATCCTATTACATGATAGGTAGCAAGCCAAGGACTAATTTATGGAAATTTTGACCTTCAGTGGCCTTTGACATTTTCAGATCAGCCGTAGCCTGTGTGAGACATGAGAGCCCTTACAGTAAGGGGCTCTAAATCCGCCTGTGCAGCTGCTGGAGCCGCCGAGCGGGTCAGAGGTAAGAATTCACTGAGGTTCGTGTGTGGGCTGCTCGGTGCCTGTTTGACATTTACAAATCAGTGACATTCCTCTGCACAGCTCAGTGCATACAAATCGCTTCAGTCACTCTGAGGAGGGCCCCTCATTTCAGTCAAAGGTGGATTCGGGCATCCTTAGCCTTTCCTTTTGACTTGAGCAAGAACACATCTAAACAAATCCAGCGTTACCACCCTGCAGTGGGATCTGCTCCCTCACGAGGATGCAGTGGGGGCACTTTTAGGTTCAACACAACTCCCAAGTATTTTGCACCATCTTTGTGGTTTGGGTGTGAAGCTTCTATCACTAGGCACAGTATCAGACCCCTCACATTTTCATTCCTTGCCACAAGCAGCATTGTGTTTGTCTATTTTGTAGCACAAGCACAGTCTCATTCCACTGGGTGCTGGGCCAATAACTGGGACCAAGAGAAGGCCAGTTGGATTTCAACAGCTTCCCATGGAAACCTATTTGCCATGAATAAAGCTCCACTGAGCTGAGCCATATGAGTGGGCTTGCCCCAGGTTTCTCACAGTCTAGACTCCATGTAGAGAGAAAACATGATGAGAAAAACACAGCCAGGGCTGTGGACAAGGAAACATTAGCTGCAACCAGTTATTGTGCAACAAATGACCATATTGGCTTCAGCCAGCCTGACCCGTTTAACCACTGCTGCTTCTCTGAACCCTGAGGGTTAATATGGACTCTCCATTCCCCTCCGTGCTGGCAGTACCTCTGGCACACGCTGCTCCTCCTGGCTCGAGGTGTGATTTGGGATGCCCTTCCATGGTGTTCACGGTGGCCTTGACTACACAATGGCCGGCATAGGGAGGCCGACTCCTTGGTTGTGGACCAGACGCTGTGGAGCCAAAGAAAGAGGCATGAGGGAGCAGGAGGCATGAGAGCTGCCATGAGGGGATGAGGCAGGTTTGTGCACCTTGGTGGCCAAGACTGCCATGGTGACCTGCTGCCTTGGTGAAGCTGCCCTTCGCCACCTCAAAACCAAGAGGGACGATGGTTCTCCAGAGGGAGGTCACTTTCCTCATGCCCACAACCCACGACTCTGAGGGGAAAAACTTACCTTGGGGGTGTGGACGTGAAAGGAGGATGATGAAAATGAGAACTGAGGGGGAAATCAGCTCTGAGTGCGGGAAAACTTGGGACACAAGTGAGGGAATGAGTGGAAGGAAGCCGTGCCCCTGTGACGGTGTGCTGCATGTGGCGAGGCCCCTTCCCCAGCCTTGGAGCGTGCAGAGATCGAAGGAGGACAAAAATCTCACAGGGGAAAATAGAACCTAACTGCAGGAACAGTCGGACAGCAGTGAGGGAAGGAGCAGAGGGCAGCCCCAGCCCTCGGGGCGGTGTGTGGGGACACCGCTGTCCCGCCGGCCTGGCAGGGCCTGCCCCGTCCCCTCAGGAGGGAGAGCGCGGGCGGCACCGAGCGAGCTCCGCGCCGGGGACTCGCCCGAGAACGCGCGGCCGGGACGGAGCTGGGGGGCCGGGGGAAGGGGAGGGCGCTGCCCGGCTCCCTCCCACCCTCTCCGGATAAATGAGCCGCCGGGAGGCGGCGGGCGGCGCAGGCTGCGGACGAGCGCGGCGCATCCCCGTCCCGTCCCGGTTCCGTCCCCCGCCGCGCCCAGCGCTCCCTGCCGGCGGGGCCGCCCCGGGCCGAACTCGGCCGCGTCCCCGCGGGGCCGGGCGGGGGGACCGGCCTTCGCTTCGCCTCCCTTCCCCGGGAACGCCTGAGGGCGGGGGCGGCCGAGCGGGCAGGGCCAGGGCCGGTGCAGGGAGGCGGCCGGGACACCCCGGGGTGGCTGATGCTGGCGCTGCCCCGCGCAGCCCCGGGCTCCGGCGGGCCGGTAGCGGCGCTCGGGGCTCAGGAGGCGCCCCCCGGGCTCCTTTCCCCTTCCCTCCCTCCGCGGCGGGCGGCGCTGGAGGATTTTCTCCCGCCGCGGCCCCCTCGCTGTCCCTCAGACATGGTAGGTCACCTCCAGCTGCAAGGGATGGACGAGAGCCTGAAGGAGAAGAGCCGGGAAGGCTTGCTGGACAGTCCGGACTCGGGGCTGCCCCCCAGCCCCAGCCCTCCCTTCTACTCCCTGTCGCCCGGTGAGGGCAGAGCAGGGGGCGGCGGCGGTGCGGACCCCCCGGGCCACCGGCGAGAGGCCAAGGACGGCAAAGTGGTAAGAGCCCAAGCCGGGCAGCGGGCTCTGTGCGCTCCGGGCCCCGCGGGGGAAAGGAGCCGAGCCCCGGAGCGGGGGGCAGGCAGGAGGGCGCCTGTGACCGCCGCCTGGGCTGAGATGCCCCCGCAGAGGGGATCCCTGAGAGCCCTCGCCCGCCGAGGGCACGCCGTGGCGGCTGCGGTCCGCTGTGGGCAGCGCCGCTGCTGTGCCAGGCACGGCTTGGCCCAGTGCCGGCCAGGGATTTTTGGATACGCTCACGGAGTGCTGGCAGTTTGGCTGGGCGAACTCTTAATAACGGTGTGGGAGCGAAACCCAAGTCTCAACCAAAGCTCCCCTGCCCACCTTCGGAACAGAGGAGCGCGGTTGTTTCTCAGTGACAGTGCTCTGCCTGCTAGGTACAGGTCGGAGCTGCATCCATCCGGACCGAGGCAGGGGCATCTGGCCCGCAGCCATTCATTACATCCCACATCTGGATAGCGAGGAGCCCCGGCTGAAAAACAAAACAAAAAAAAGAGAAAAGTGCCCTTTAGCTGTGCCCGGGGAGATGCTGCGGGGCAGGGTCTGGGGAAGGAAAGGCTGTGTGCCGCTGCCCTTTGCCGGAGCCGGGCTCTGTGGCATGAAAGGTCTGTCCGGGGGCGGTGGTTTGTCAGCTCAGACAGCTGGCACAGCACTGCTGGCACAGCACTGCTGCTCTCGGTCAGCCTGATGCAGTGCCAGTGAAGCAGAGTAGGATTTGGGTAGATTTATGATGACTGTTATTTTGCTTTATTTGTTTATTTCTATCCCTGAGCTATAAAAGCCGTTTTTAAAACAAAACGTTCGCAGCAGCGGTGGTGGAGGTTTTTAAAGGATGATGGAAGTTCTTCCCCAGGGCTCTTTAAAAGTTTTTTTTTTAAAACATGTATAAAAGATGTTTGTAGGTGTATTCAACACGGTTAATTGGCTTCTATATGGAATGAAAACTGCAGCACAGATCTTTCCATGAGAAAAAAATATATCTACCTATGGTGTAGTGACAATTCAAAGACTTCTTTCCCACAGAGACATTTTGCCATGACTCCTCACACCTTTGTGCACTTAAGTTCTAAGGGCTTTTAAGAATATTACTGAAAACTGCCTTCTGCTCCTGAACATGCCAAAACCTTCCCCACGAACAATGACTCCTCACAGTGGAGAGGGTGTGAGGCGTTATTATGAAAGTCAAATCTCAAACCTGCTAACGCCGCAGTTCCTAATCTGGAGCCTTACCTGCAGATGCCTGGGCGTGTGTGCCATCCCGATGGGAGGGTTTATGTACAAAGTTACCCACACGCCTCTGATTTGGCAGGATCAAGCTGTTGCTGTGTGTCTGTAAAATAAAATGGGGGAGGAAGGTGAGTAAAGGCTCAAAAAACCAAAACACAGCAAGGGGTGGAGGTGTCTGCAAAACTCCGTAATGGGGATATGACAGTCACCATTCCAGCCATATGACAGTTGGCCACCACACCATCCAAGAAAGTCTTCAGATATGGATGAAGAAAGAACATGAGGAAATTTATTTATTTCAGTTCACGGGCTGTTAGGATTGGGAGTTTTAGTGCTTGACTAAAAAGTTATTCTGTGTAAGGCAAAATCAAGTTTTTCAATTGTTTTGATCATTAACGAACATTTTACACACTTCAGAAAAGCTCACACTGTAGATGTTTCCAATTCCACATTTGCAAGGGTAACCCTGGACTCCTGCTTGGAGTATATATTCCATACATTCCCAATGTATGGAATTCTGTGCTCCTAGCAGGTACAGAAGGTTGCAGGGATCCAAATGCTGAAACCCATTGGACTGTATTATTTGGAGTGGTGCTGGGCCCTGCTCTTTAACTCTGTTTGGTTCTTTGCAAAATAATGAAGTAAATAGGAATTTTCATTCTATTTGACTACAGAGAGTTTCACTTCCTCTCATTTCCACTGTGCAAATACTGTACTTGCAGCTGATATTAAAGCAGGAAAAATATGGAGACCACTGCTTGCTTCATACTTCTAAATTGCAGTGTCTAATTAGCTTTAATTTTGCCATTTTACAAGGGCTCACAGATCTGTGAGCAGTTGTGCAACCCATGAATTTGCTTCTGTTTAAGTCTATTCCTCTGCTGTTCGTCAGAGCATGCAGAATTGGCAAATCAATAATTGCAGCTATTTGCACACCAAGAAATGCCGTTTTTAATCGCCTGTTATAGTGGTGTTTGTTTTGCTCATAAACGTGACAGAGCCAGGAACACAACCTGCACCCTTTGTGTCGGAATACTATAAAACCATATATATAAACTTAGTCACCAACAGCCAAGGTTCTAGTATGTACAGTTACAATAAATTGCTGTCAGGTGAAGGAAACAACATTCCAGATCTGAGCGAAGTATTTCATACTATTCTTTGCTGCAGAACTATCAAACCACCAGTCTGAACCCAGTTGCATTCTTCTGCAGTCAGCTATTTTGCTCCCAACTTCACAAATATGTTACAAAATTTTTCTGCTTTTGGGACAGCCTTTCTCATGCATAAGGAGAGATTTTTTTTTTTTATTTTCTCTCATAAAAAGGAGATTGCATGCCCTTATCGAAGACTTTCTTGTGTGTAAAATCTGTGCTCTCTCTGCTCTGTGTTATTAACTGTGACTCTGAAAAAGTAAACTCTCTGCTATTTAATAAGCACAACTTTGTTTCAAAGACAATGCACCATTTATTCACATTTAACCAGCCAATTTGGGAACAGCTTTGGGATCCAAGAAAATATGAAAGGCAATTTAGGGCCAGAGTCATAAATACCACAAGTTCAACACCATTTAGGGACTTCTTTTTTTTTTTAATTCATTTTACTTGTAGCGCAGGATAAATTGGCTTTTATTTCTTCAAATAAAGTCCATGTAGGGAATTTGTCAAGCGTTTTGTGCTTAAGTGCAAATATCCTAAGGAAAATAGAAGGTGACTTTTACCTAGTTCTGTCTTTTAAATCTGAAACATTATTAAATTGATTCATACGACTTGTGTTACTGAATTCTCTAGACTGTGTCTGTAAAGCTGGGTCAAGAGGAACAGAGGTACAACAAAATAAATCCCTAATAATATGCACAAAGAAGCAGTTGCTGAAAGCGTGGGGAATGAAATGACTTCAAAGTACCCATATCTGCTTAGAGTTCTCCCTGTTGTTCTTGCCCTGGGATACAGATTTAGTCTAGAAGAACTGCTTGTGGACTGTGCTGAAATAAGTGCTTTGCATTCATCACACAACTCCTAATGGATATCAGGGGACATCAAGCTCACATTCATCTGCAGAAATATCCATCGTGCCTTCTTGAAGCAGCAAATTTTATGTTCCATCCCAACAGTGAAAGGAATTTTTGCCACTGCAGTGAGTTCCTTTTACTTCGTAAGACTTAAGTATTTGTACCCTCAGCCTACCTCAGTGAGCACTGACTTCTGTGGGACTGCATCCCAGTGAATCAGCTGCAGGGAATTTCTAGTTGCATTCAGCAGCAAGAATGATTCACAATCACTCTTGGGTGGTGGGAGGAGATTCCAGCTTCATCTCAAGAATGGAGAAGGAGACCTTGCCCCTTGGCACAGCCTTCACAATAGTGGGGTCCCAACAACGTAGTCCAATTCAGCATTTGTGCCAACCCTGTTGGATTAATGGCTCATATTAAAAAAAAACAACCCAAAAAAACTAGAACATCTCTTCCTGACGTGCAGCATTTTGAAGACTCTTTGGGTCCCAGAGCCAGCATCTCATTCTGCACTGAAAGTGCTTCAGGAACGGGGCAATGTTTTATAAGAACTGGGTCAGGAACATGGCCATCAAAGGCTTTCCATAAATAATTTCCATACCTGCCAACACCTCCAGTGAAAGCACACGTGAGAGGGAGGCCCAGCACCCTGACCTGAGGCAGCCTGCAGCCCACACACGAGGCAGGGGATGTGACTCCAAGGCCATGTGGGTCCCAGCAGCTCTGGGCAAGCCCCAGGCTGGTGCAGGGAGCAAGGCACCCATCTGGCACCACAGCAGGGTTTGCCTCAGGGCTTGTTGGCAGCCTGGCATCCTGACCCACTTCTGAGCCACTCCCACGGGGCTGGACCCTGCAGGAATTTCCCCAGCTTCAGTTCCACACCTGTGGAACTTTCCTCCTCCCGTGACAAAGGCTAATCTCACCTTGCCTTTCCCTGTCCCTCAGTCCCATCCAGTTCTGGATATGCACCCACTCCTCTTCCTCCTTGGTGAGGGACAGGAGATGGCTCTGTGCCTCACTTTATCTGCCTCACCTGGTCTGACAGACATCCCTTCTGGGCACATCAGGGAAACATCAGGCATCACGATCTCATCATCTGCTCTGAAAAGTGTGGTTCCGATGAAAGACATTGAGGGTGATGTCTCCTAGCTTTTGAATTTCCATTGTGTCCCCATGTAACCCTGTGGACAATAAGCAAAGCAGCACGCATTTCCCACTTGAAATAAAAGAAGGAGATAAGCAGGAAGGATGTAATTCTTTGAAATAATAAAGCCCTGCTTTCTACCTGAGGTTTGCATTTACTGTTATCACCTCCCAATATAATCTCATCCGGCTCTCCTATAAATTACTCGTAATGTGCAATACGTGCAGATATTGGGAAAATAAATGGTCTGTTAAACAAATATTGCTTATCTTCTAGAGCGGGGAATGTAGATGTGTGTCAAATAACTCAGCCAGATCTTTCATTATAGCTGTAAATAACAGCTGAGTAAAGTGACATTTTCATGGACCTGACATGTTACCATAGTGGGAAAATGTGGTGAGAGATTTGCTTATGCCCTAGCTAAGTTAGGAGCTGGGAATTTAGGAAGCTGTATCCTGTTTGTAGCCCTGACACTTGGAAAGCTGTTTCCCCTTACAGTCCCGAGAGATCTAATGCCACATCTTAGTGCCTTCCATATAATGACCATAGCAAAAGGAGTCGGTCAGTTCTGGTTCCTTGTGCTCTCTGGGGAAAGGTTTTGGGGGTTTATTTATTTCAGGTCACATTAATTTCCTTTCCTTTTTCTTGCTTTGCTGCCTGGAATTTGGCAGCTAAAGAACAGTCAATGCTGTCGTGGAGCTGTAGATTGAATTCCGTTCAGCAACCAATTTTATCAGTGTTTATCTATCTGCTACTAGCAAAAAGCAGAGTTTAGCTGCCCAGGCCGTTACATGCCTGAAAGGCATCAGAGTTAAGGCAGAGGGAAAAATGTAGCCAAACAAGAAAGCTCTTCAGCTTTTTAATAATACTGTAACTCTTTGGTGGTTGACACAAATTATATACCGGAAAAGAAATAAAAATTATAGCTCATTTACTGCCGAATATTCACCTTGGATCAAGTTGTAAATATAGGAGTCACTTTTTTGATATCTCTGGTATCTTGCATTTTGTCTTCTCAACCTTCCTTGCCTACCAGACTCCTTCTGTCCTTAAAGATGACAGGGTTGTGGTTCTTTTGTGAAGCTGCATCTGGTAAGTACCAGCACAGCTCCAGTTACTGGGGGCAGATGAATCAGGTCCCCACTGCAGCGTTCCATCACAGCAGCCCCTGGATACACAGACCTTGACTATGGATCACTCGTGGACAGCCTGGTCTAAAGTGATGTGGGCTTCTCCTCTTCACCATCAGTGACCCCTGGGAGTGTGCAGCAGTCTCTGCTCCCTGTGAGCCTATCCATAGTGCAGGATAATACAGAAACCTACCTCATTGTGCAGTGTCTGGAAATCACCAAGTGATTCCTAGAAATGAGCCAGGGATCCTGATTTTCTCGAGGGAGCTCAGCAGTCCAGTGCTCCTCTTTCAACCATTCCTGTGCAGAAGGGAAAAGAATTGAGTCAGTATTTTTTTGACAGGCAGAACATTTTTTTTTTCCCTTAAAGCAGATTGGAAGGAGTTGGTGTCAAACTCTTGCCAAAAAGCCAGCTTTTGACATGTGCCAAGCATATAACATTTCAGCCCCAAAGACAAATCTTTTGGAAAGCTCATATCCCCTGTTCCTTGCTTCCCAGCTCCAGGTGACTTGCAGGAGCTGACATTTCAGAACATCACTGGAAGGAAAACAAAATGTCACCTGAAGTGCCTTTCAGTGGCTGCTGTGTGAAACCTGTGGTTGCTGTTTAGTGACCCCTTCACGCTGTGCAAGCAAATCAGTTGCTGTTTGGTGAACAGCCTGCAGGGTCTTAGAGATCTCTATTTTTAGGCCAAGCTTTGTGAGTTACTTACATCTTCCATGTGCAGACTTCCAGGTTACTTCAGGGTTTCTGACCTGCAGCAGCTCACAGAGGAGAGGTCTGAGTCTGTAATGGTCACAACAGGCAGTAAAAATCCTGGCTTTGGCCTGCCAGTGTTCACAATTGTTCCAGATTTCTAAACTAAGCCAAGCCTGCAGGTCTGAAGTTGGTGCTCGTCTACAGCACATGAGATGCCTTTTTGCCATGCTTCCCTGCCCAGAGGAAGATTAACTGTAACCCCCAGTGGAAATAGTCTCATCACCGCCCCATCCAGAACTAACCTGGAAGGCACTTACTTCTGCTCTCACCAAGTTCAGCGGCAAATTTTTGCCTCTGATTGATGTCAGCCAGGCGCGCCAGCAGCTCCATTTCTCGGTGTGCACTGGTGGTGGTCCTGCAGCGTGTTCTTGTTTCCTGTTCCCTGCTGTGGGACTTGTGCATTCCACAGACACTGACTGCTGCCGTGCCCACGCTCTGACCGAGCAGCACCCCCGGCACTCAGCGCCCTGGGGAGGCTTTTCCCATCCACACTCTGGGGGCCAGATGCCCCAGCAATGTTCCTGCTAAGCCACAGGAAAGACTTGGTTACATCTCCCGCATCCTGGAGATGTTTGGAGCACACTTAGTGTCAGCATTTGTTAGCGAGAAGTGTGAAGGCTTGTTTGCCTGGAAGCACTTCTTTGAAACTGCTTCTCTGAAGGAGGGACACGTATCCCCAGCCTTGTTTCCTTCACCAGTTCAATCTGCATCCCTCTGCAGGTGAGCCCCCAAAGGGCAGCCTCAGCCTGCTGTTCACAAAGCTCATGAGCATGTGCAAATGGTGTTTGACTCCTGCACCCAGAGGAACCTCTTCTTATGTACAAAATGTCTTTAGAAAGAGCTCTGGCCAAGTGCAGACTGTTACAAGCTGGACATCTGCAGCCTCGTGAACTGAGGCTTGTCTGATGTAAACAATTCACATTTCAGAAGCAAAGAGCTTTATTTACGACCAGAAAGGCTGCCCTTGCCCTCCCCTGTCAAGAGTGTTGAAAGCAATTCAGGAATGAACTTTGCCTTTTGGCCAGTGTTTGCTAGAGAGGGTGAACATATATATTTTTTTTCTTTTTTCCCCCCATAACTATGCAGATAGTGTTCTGTTTTGACAATGGAACAGAGTTATTCTATCAAAAAAGAGGAGTTGGCCATTTTACTTAATAATACAACTTTACACAGTTGTAAAATGCAGGGATATTTCAGTATGAAAAGAAGAAACAGCTTTGTGGCTTTGAGATGCAGAATTGAAGGGCTTGGCAAATTTAGATGGAGCAGTGACATTTTTTGCCTTAGCCTGAGGCAAAAGGCCCAAACCAGCAGAGGAAAGCAGACCTCAGCTAGCCATCTACAGACCCTGCACAGAGCCTGCCAGCCATCTCCTTTAGAGAGATCCTGTGTCCCTGTGAGTCATAAATATCTGCTGACAGAAAAGTAGTGGCAGAGACTGAAACCTGCAGTGACATTCTTCCAGGAGGGCAGGATTAGGCTGAATTAGCTGCTGGATTTGGTCCAGGCACCAGACACAGGATCCCCATATGTGGGAACTGGTGTTTAGGAGCACTCCAGTATAGAGAAGTGGGATTAGTCATTTCTGTGGTGGGCAGAGGAGCCTAGGCTGGGCTGTGACAATTTGTCAGAGTAAGTAAGTTCACAGTGCAGTTATAGTCTTAAAAATCCGGTTTTTGGTGTCATGAATTGGAGCTTCTCCACTCATTATATAAAGTCCTGGAATGCAGCTGGCTTCCTGCATTGCAGAGGCCACAAGGTGCCCCAGTGTCTCACCCCACCCTCAGTTTTACAGTTAACAAGAATGTCCTTTGGAGCACAAGAGCCATTTTTGGCACGGAGGCTTTGGGAACAGCAAGTCTATCACTTCCTCTGCTGGATTGTTGCAAGGGATACATGATTTTATGTACATATTTGTATGTATATCTATAAAAATACATACACATGTCTCACTTCAGCAGACCTACATGCATCAAGTCAGCAGCCTTAGGCCCTATTGCTGTGTTAGGGTCAGACATGGAACACTTCTCCATGCTGACACATTTTGAGTGTTTCTAAGACTTGTTAATTCCTAGCAGCAAAGGCAATATCAGGGCTAAGGAAAACTCGAAAATAATTGCAATTCCTATGAGAAACAAGAGAGGAAGAAGGAAAGGCGAGGTTAAATTTCAACAAACAGATACTGCAGCATGAAGTGACAGAGATGTGGGCACAGTCACGTACCTGGGAGGTGTGCTGGGGCAGAGGGAGGTGTTGGTAGGTGAGGACAGTCCAGGTGTTGTGTTAGGCTGCTCAGCTGCCAGCCACAGCATGTTATGAACTGTGCCAGCCCCATCTGTTGTGTCCCAACACTTGCTGTGCTCTCCTTCCCTGCAGATGCCTTATCTCCTCCTGAACCCCTCCATGCCAGAGATAAGGCCTCGAATGTACCCGGTGTTTTTTGGAGAAAGCATTGAGGTCAACCCTGAGCCCGTGCAGGAAATCAGGTACAGATGGGATTGGGTGGGTAGATGGGGATTTCTGTCTTTTTTCTGGTGCTTCTGCCAAAAATTAAAACATGTTTACAAGCGGGAGTCATGGTTATTTCGATGGAAAGGAAAGGACAGGTGGGAGGGTAATTTTCCTGAATTAAAGCCACTGACAGCAGCACAGGCAGAGAGGGGAGGAGACAAGAACTGGAGGGAGGTTTTAACAGAAGGCAGCTTTCCTTCCAAGGCCAGCTAAAATCCAAGGCTATGAGAGAAAACCATTACCATCTGTGGGCTTGATGGCCTCCACTAAGTAATCTGATGGTCTCCATACTGTTCCCAGATGACTTGTATCTTCAGAAGAAGCAACACCCTTCGAATAGGCACCTGTTTTGGTTCGCTCTTGCCACAGAGGAACCAACATTAGACAGCCCACAGAGACTGAACAACCTCCTCCATGTGAGGAGATGGTGTCCCAAGCCAGTGGTGGAGATGTTCTGCCCTCCTGTGGGGCTGGTGCTGTGGCCCACGGATAAATGTTGGTCTTTGCTCTTCTGCTGATGTGGAATGTACCCTGCAAACAGCGTGGAGCACTTACAGCCCGGGGCAGGGACAGTGGGAGGACTGTAAACCCCCTCAACCTATGCAGAAGTCTCTCTGGAAATGTAGCCCAGTAAATCTCTGCTGGCTGAGGAACTGCCAGCGGGCATGTTTTTATGGTGATTACAGCGGAGTCTTGTTTTATGTGTGCTGAATGACTTGCTTACACCCTAGCTGTGCAAAATACATTACAGCAGCTCAGATTACACGCGGTGCACAATCAGTCAGCCCCCCCTCTGGGTGGAGGTAATGACAAGCACACACCCAGCTTTTAATCTTTTTTACGTGGAGCTGCACATTCCTTGGCTGCTGATTGCTGGAGGAGCGTTTGGGGAGCGGGGAAAACCAGTGGAAGTCCTGCTGTTCACCATGGCTAGGGATTCCAAAAAAAGCTCTTTTTCTGGCCTGGTGTCTGCACATCCTTTCTGGATGACAGCAGAAAAAAGGCAGGGCTGTGACATCCTGCCTTTTGTGGTTCTTCATCTCTTGGCAGTTCAGGTGGCCAATTCCTTTGAGACCAGTGGCTTAGGCGCTGGGCAGCCATAACCCACAATGTCCCTTTGCTTTACCTGCTCTTTCAGCATTGCTTGGAGTTTTTTTTGTAGGCTCCAACAAATAACCTCACCTCTCATCTCCCAGAACTCAGATTTTAGCTGTTTTGGGCATTTTTGTGCAGTGATGACAAGGAGGTATAAAGAAAAAAGACAAACAACCTTGACAGCTTGACAGGTCCATTCCAGGGTGCTTATATGCCTCCAGTGTAGCTCTCAGGGCTGAGTTGAGCTTGAGTTGACCTATGAGTTGAGGCCTCAGTGGGACCCATGGAGAAAACCAGAGGAAGAAGAGCATTGCTTGGAGCCTGTGCAGCCAGGTGTTTCCTGCCCTGGTATGACCACATTGCAGAAATTCTGAGATGGATTCACAGTGAGGTGGGGTTCCAGCACCATTCCCCAGCAGGACAGAGTCCTCTTGGCTTTGAGTTGTAGACTTAGCATCTTCCCCAGTGTCTTTGCACCAAGAGATTGGTAAATGCTGCCAGCTTCGAAAGGTTAGAGAAGACTCCTTCCTGTCTTCTTTGCTTCCTGGGCTGTTCTCCTGACACCTTGCTGTGCTCTGCAGGTGCAATTCCGAGGTGAAGTACGACTCGGAGAAGCACTACCGGGATGACATCTTCTACGGCCCCATCCCCACCGTCACCACCTACAGCGAGACCGTCATCGCCGCTCCCAACTGCACCTGGCGCAACTACAAGTCCCAGCTGATCTTCGAGCCCCGCCAGAGGCCGGTGAGGTTTCAGAGCACCACCATCATTTTCCCCAAACGTGCCAAGAACATTTACCGGACCACCCTCAACTACAGCTTGGGTTGTGCCAAGCGCTGGTTCGCTTCCAGCGTGCAGCTGGAACTCTGTGAGGAAACCAACCCGTGCGTCATGTACAGCGAGACCCTCTGATCTGCCCCGCCGGGGCTCTGCCCGGGCCCTGCTCGGTGGCAACTGCATATTCGTGGCTGGAGAACAGCTCTCAGAGCCTGAGCTGGCTGGCAGGAGGCTTGCAGGGCACAGGATGGTTTTGATCAGTGAGAGGCTGGCTTGTATTTTGCGACGTTCCTGACATTCGTGATCTGGATTTTATTTTTTGGGTTGTTTTTTGTTTTTTTTTTTCCCCCCCGAGCGTATCTATTTTTGGCTTGTGTTTAGATGAAATCAAGATGACAAAGGACCCTGTTACCCGTAGCAGAATGATGCCTTATGAGCTCTGTAGGTCTTGTCTAGCACATAGGTGAGAGTCACTGTTAGCTTCAGAGCTATTCTGGTCTCTGCAAAGGGAAGACCAACTGCAGAGTCAGCGTCTGGTCAGCCCAGCGCACACCAGGTCAGATCTCTTTCAGAGCTGAAATGCCGAGGAGGTGGTTATTTGTACCAGTGCATCACAGCTTGCTCCAACAGCTCCTCTGAGTGATAGCTGCCCTATTACAGCACCACAGTCACCTCACTTCCTGAGAGGAGTGGAGACTGTCACCCCAAGAAAACAAGGATTTAAACAGGTCCCCCAGCTCTTGCTGGCAGCTGGATGTTTGTCTGCCATAGCAAGGCACAGCACAGCCAGGAGAAAGGCCTGCTCTGATGCACAGACACATCTTCTCTGAGCCCAGCCAGGAGTAAGTGGGGAGACTGAGGCAGATGAACAGCTGAAGGGCTAGGTTCTAAAAGTGACTGAGAGATTTAACAGCCCTGTGCCCCTTTATCAAAAGTATTGTTGGATCAAGTGTGCTGTGCTGTTCGCTGCCTCTGACACCTAATTTAAGGGATCTATATGCACTTGAAGCCCTTCTGAGTTTCAGGGTGTGGCTGTATTGCAGAGAGGAGTGTAGAGCAGGAAGATGCTAACTCACCCTCTCAATAGTTTCCATATTTGTGGCATGGGCAGCTTTTCTGCCTGTAGAGGAGCAGCCAGACTTTGTAGAGTTTGAAGAATTGAAGAGCCCAAATCCATCCAGATTTTCCTTAATCAGGCAGGCTGTAGCACTAAAACCAGGTACTTTGCAAACTGCTGAACTGTCTCTGCAAAAGGACCAAGAAACAGGGAGCAGGAGTCAGTGCAGCCATCCTAAGGTAAAACATTCCCTACTCATGAATCCCATCTCCTGGTATATCTTCACTTTGGTCTCTTGCTGAAACTCTGCAAGAGCCTGGATTCCCACAAACATATAACTTTTGAAAATAGCATGGAATTGTCTCCAAAAATCTTACCAAGAATTTTTGCATGCTGCTCAGACTTAGAAATAACCACACAGCTCCGGAAATTAATTTCCAGCTTTCTCTCTTCTAAACTTTCCATTTTGTTCCTGACTTGCTGTGAGTCTGATGGAGTTATTTCAGAGCACAGCTGAGCAGCCAAGTCAGAAAGCCTATTAACAATGTCAACAAGATGTAGCTGATTGCCCAGAACAGTTGACGCACAAACCCACTGAGATTAAAAAAAAAAAAGTCTGAAAAACTTGAAAAAATAATAAAATTAGTGACATATAAAGATACTTTTTCCATCAGTTTCAAAGAGCAGTTGGTAAATGTGACCAGAACTGTGACCTTTATGAAACAGAGTTCTCTTGTTTAAAATGTAGCACAGTTTTTCCACCAGAGGTAAATATAAAGTCTTTAAATCCAAACTTCAAATCCTGACAGCTGAAGCATCATTAGTGCTGAAAGATGTGTGTTATGGCAGTGCTGAACTCTGCCTCTCTACTGGGAGTTAGGACTTGGTAGGAAGAAACCTCTCAAAGGATTTCCGAGGCTTCCACCTACCGTTGAATTCTTTACAGCAACACAAACAAGGATTATCTTTGTTACTGGTCAGATTCTGCTGTCACTGTCTGTCAGCATCAAAGCCTGGAAAAGCAGCATCTGCCTCCAAAGGGATGATTATGCCTGAAGCAACCCTTCTCCCCAGGGCTCCAGCCATCAGGAGAGCTGGCTTAGGCAGCAGGGAGGTGGATGAACGCGGTCCCAGCGCCGTGAGGTTGGTGATGTGCTTACCTGCTAGTTCATCTTGAGGTCTGTCCTGTTGGCCACGTGCTGCTGAGCGAGCCTTGGGAGCAGGGGAAATGCCCCTCTGCCTTCCTGGGGACACGAGGAGGCTCTGGAGGGCTCAGTGCCTGCCTCCCTGAGAGTCTGTGCCAAGGGGCAGGTTTCCAGGCTGACAGCAGTGTAATCCAGGTCCAAAAGCAAGGCCAGTACTCACACTCAGGAGATCCCTGCACGATGACAGACAGAGTGGACTGCTGGAGACAGGCTGGCTTCAGAGCTGAGGGGTGCCAGACTCTCCCCTTTCTGACCACACATCAGGCTTTGCTCCTTTTTAACAGCTGGATTATTCCCCTTCTTCGAGCACAAAGCTGCTGTTCTTGATCATGCTGGTCTTTGAGCAGCACGGGTTTTCCCCAGAAAAATCCCTTTCATCATAACTGGCTGCAGGTTTCTGCCCGCTCTGTCCCCTGTTAGTTCTGTTTCCTAAATATCAGCTGCAAGAGTAAAAGAGAATTCAAGGCAAGCCAAAAAAACCTAGTGTGCAAATACAAACCCAGCAGAGAGACTGAACCTCAACCTGGACTTTCACCACACAGGGAGAGGGGCTGCTGAGGCAAAGTCTCACAGGTGGATGTGACCCCCAGGAGGGTGCAGTGGAGGGCTGCATCCTTGGCACTGGAGGATCCCCCAAGCCCAGCCCAGGCCTCTTTGAAGCTTCATGCTTTGTTTTCTCTGCAAATACACTAGAAGTGACCTAACATGCTTCTGCTCCTCTGAGTTTAAGCAGCTTTTCTGGTCTTTCCATGTTAGGGAAAAAAGAAGATAGAAAGCAGCTTGGGTTTCTAGGCTGCTGAGCACATTTTGGGCTGTGTAGCCACAGTGGCTATGGTGGGACTATCACCCTGGACCACATCCAAACTGGGACATTGCCAAGTGCCTGAGATCTGGAGAAATTTTTGAAAAATCCCTTCATATATGGTATATCCCATGGGCCCATCACAAGCTGCTTTTCCCTCAGCAAAAGCTGGCATTGGAAAGGGACTTTGTATTTTCTGAGGTGAAGGAAACCACAGAGGGTGAAGCCTTCACCCTTGCCTGGGCACACATCCCAATCTGCCTGTCCCCTCTCTGTCCCTGCTGCTCCCATCCCTGTGGCTGGGTTAGGCAGTGGTAGAAAAGCCAAAGTTCACCTTATTCATGATGGCTTTTTTTTGTTTTGCTTAAACACCAGAAACTGAATTGCGTTTTTGTGTTGCCAGTGAAGAATCACTCTGGGCAGCCAA
Organism: Sylvia atricapilla; assembly: GCF_009819655.1. Classification (NCBI taxonomy): domain Eukaryota; kingdom Metazoa; phylum Chordata; class Aves; order Passeriformes; family Sylviidae; genus Sylvia; species Sylvia atricapilla. The sequence continues at coordinate 12,064,896 of NC_089156.1, forward strand.
GAAGTGCCTTGTGCCATACCTGTAGTGTATTTGACCATCTAAAAGGAACAATTAATCCCACTATGGAGGTGCTTTTCTTTTAAATGGAGTGTTGGTAATCTCAGCCAACAGATCTTTGTTCCTGTATATCGTCTCAAAGATATACAAATGATAAATTTAGACCATGGAAAGGTGAGTTTCCTTCAACAGCTGGGACTGTGGCTACACTATTTCTCCCCAGGATCCTGATGTGCATGCATGCTACCCACAGCTCTGCCACCCTGATGGATAAAGTCAGGCACTGCCTTTATCTTTTTTGATGGGGGGAAGATTGTTTTTTTAATATGGAAAGTCCCTATCTCAAAGGTGGAGGGTCTCTTTCCCCTTCATCCCTATGAGCCTTTTGCCCTGGAATGCAACAGAGCATACTCATGTCTGGTCTGCCTGCATTGTTGTCATTGCATTTGGGGCCAAAAAGATGAAACCCTAACCAAATATCAAACTTTCAGAAGCTGTGGAATACATTGCACAAACCGCAGAGAACAACTTTGACCAAAAGTTTACTGCTTGTCTTTAGTTTTTGCCTTTTCCTTTTTTTTTTTTTTTTTTTTTTTTTTTCCTCCTTCCTAAGCCAGCTCTACTTTCCTCAATGTGAAATACAGACAGATTTGCACCCTGGGTGCACACTTTCTGGGACTGATGAAATGGTGTTTGGGTGTTGATAGCAGTGTTTGAGTGAGCTGCTGGTCAGAGAAGTGAATGCTATTTACTATTTATGTTGAGTGTGTCTTAAAAAAAATGGGAAAGGTCACCAGAAGGCTAATGAGCAAAAAAGACTTTGTAAAGCAAACTGAGGACTAAAGACTGCAGTGAGTCTGATGTAGAAGTGAATGGTTCTGTGTGTGAACGCTGTGAGCTAGGATATTTAGCCGTTGTGGTTTTAACCTGCCTCTTTTCCTTTAGGAAGAGGCATCTTTGCCTTTTTTAGAGCTGAAACAAAATCAGATCCATCCTCCATCCCAGTCCTTCAGTCCCACTGAAGTCTGTGAGCATCAGCATTCCTCAGGCTCACAAGATATTTTCTGTATCAATCAAACATGCACAGAGCTGTGCCTCTGTGGAGATGGGGGAATGCTTTATAGGGGATGATGGATCTTCTTGTGGGATATTCAGATTTTTATTGCCAGATAAAGTCTGCTCCCTGAGGATCACCTGATCACTCACAAATTGATCTGTTCTGAACATCTCCCCTAAAGCTCTATAACCATTGGATTTTATAAGTCTTGGGAGGCACTAATTCTTTTTCAGATACTGTAATGGCCATCAAAATGAGCAAAGTATCCTATCATGTGAATTGTGACCTGAGGATGGGATTGAAAGGTGTCTGAAGGTTAGAGAAGGAAGAACTTAAAAGTGGTGGAAATGCATAAGGATGTGTCATATTTTTTATTTTTGTAAGTCTGATTCTCTAAATGCTTGTAAAGTACTTTACTGTTGTATATGTGGTGATGCAGTAGCTCACAATATCCTTTTATTTTTGTATATTCCTTCCTCCACCATAATCCCTTTCTGTTCAACTCATAGAGAGTAATTTAAGAAGACAAAATTTATATACTGTAATAAAATGCTCAAACCCTCATGCTGATGTATGCAGAGTTTCCTTCCTCCTCCATATCCCTTTACTTGGTGCCCTTTTTCCATCCAGAGGGAGTGTTTCTGGTCTGTCCATCCCTTTCTGTGGATTTCAGCCCAGCTCCTGTAGATGTGGCTGTGGCACAGTCAGTCAGTGCTGTGATGTGCAAACCCTGCTCTGCGTGCCCGGGGAAAGCTGAGGAGGAGCTCTCAGAGGCAGTTTTACCTTTCAGGATTTCCCTGGTTCTCAGTCTGACCATTTCTTTGCTCTAAATTTTCCTCTTCAGCTTCATCTTATTCTACCCAGCTATGTGAATCCTTGGTGCTGGATCTAGACAGTTCCTCTCCCAGCTTTTCCATGGCCTTCAAGGGCAGAAAGAACCCACACAATGCTTATTTCAAATCCAGGTATCCCCATTCTAATGCACTCTTGGGATCCCTCCTGTGTCCTGGCTTCCCAAATCACGATGGTGGAGGAGCTCAAACCCTGCCTGGCCATGAAGTGCATTTTAAAGCCATTGCTGTGAATGCCTCAGGCTCACCAGCCAGCCATTAGCAGAGCATTCCTTTGTCTTCCAAGACCCAAGATGTCTGCAGGGAGAATCTGACACTAATCCTTATGGAAAAATCATTGGATTTATAGGGATGAAGTCAATAGGCTTGGATGAAAACGGCTGTAAAACTCTAAGGAATGGAAAGGAGAAGCAAAGCCATGTTATGCAAGAAGCTTGCTTCAGCTGCAGGGTAAGTGTCCGTGTCCTCATCCCAAGATTTTTGACACAAGTCATGGCTGAACTGCTCCTAGGATGAAGGATGGGAGACAGAACCTGAGGAAAGACAGACAGCATGGAGAAGGCAGGGGTTGTGAGTGTGAGTTCACTGCCTGTCACCCAAATGCCAGATGAAGGACATGTGCATCCACTCCTGCTATTTAAATAAAACCATAAAATGTGAATGCTGTCCAATGAAGATTCCTGAGGTGGCAGCTAAATCCTCAGCAGCAAAAGCAGTATTAGATGCAGGATATGTGTTTTGGCAAGTGTGCTCAGATGAGCTAACCCCTAAGCTAGTGGCTTTTACTGTGCTAGTTGGATGTTGTAAATTTAAGCAGATGATGCTTGGTATTAGTTTTGCTCCTGGGATATTTCAGAGAGTAATTGCACATATCTCTGAGGGATTACAAGGTGCTGAAGTTATAATGGATGGACTTTGAATTTAAACTAGATGCCTTTAGGAACAGAAGGAAAGGTTTAGGCTGGTTTTACAGAGAGCAAGAATGCTGAATATAAAATGCCAAAAGCCTCACCTAAAAGAATTTGCTGATTATGGGCAGCTACAAATTAAATAATAATAAAACTCCACATGGCTGGGATCCCTATTCCACTCAACAAAGCAGAGCTGTAAGGAAACAATAGATGCCTTGATCAAATTTCATTCCACAGCTATTTACAGTTAACAAACAATGGAAAGATTTGCCAGAGAAACAGCCTTACCTGATCCTGGAGCAGTAAAAACATTCCCCTGCTGCCAAACCATCAGTTGAAATACCATGTGCTAGACCTTAGGCTGGGTCTTTGCTCTCCATCAGCAGATGGCAATGTCACAGCCTCGACCTGGCAGAAGTGTCTTCGTGAGTTCTAGGCAGTGCCAAGCAGCTGGAGGTTATATTGTCCTCAAAAATGTCATGAATCTCTTGCAATCTGAAGGAATCACCAGAAGCAGGACTGGAGCAATGGCCACCTATAGGAACTGTCTCCTCTGGCACAGGACACTGAACTGTGACTCAATCCATCTCTGTGGGGAGACTGGAATGGGAGACTGTCAGAGCAGATACATCTCTGTCCCTTGAGCTGAGCCTGTGGCTTCACAACTACCTCCCCCAGAAACCATTCCAGGATGACTGGATCCACCTGGGAAGTTTTAGATGCAGCTCTGCAACCTCCTCGTGTCCTGTGTAGCAGGTTCAGTGCCTCAGGGGGCACCTTGGCTTCAGCAGTTGAGCCCCCAGGGTGGCTGCTTGGGGCCCCTGGATGCTTGGCATGGTGGCAGGATGGTGGCTTCCAAGGGTGGCACTGCCAGCTGCCCTCAGCCATGGATGCCATCAGCCATGGGATGTGGATCCAGTGCTGGTTTCCATCCCATTGCTTGTGGGAGCAATTCCCACTGCAGATGCAGCCCCTGCAAAGCTCCACAGCCTGGCAGGAACGTGGCTTGGCCACCACACTGCCCTTGCCCAGCTCTGTTCCCAAATCCCCTGGTCTGGTGACACTGGAGAGGAGCAAGGACCTGCCCCAGGGCCCTGCATCTTCTGCTAAAGCACCGAGTCTCCTTCTCCTGGCAACAAGCCCAGTCACAGCAGGGAAATTAATGCAGGAATGGCTTGTTCTCAAGTAGGATAAAGGGTCCTGGAATTCCTTTTTTGGGGTGTAAGGAGGGAGTTTTATGAGCTCTATTTTCTGCTTCTAATAATGATATTGGATCTAAACAGCTCCACGCCTTGGTGTCCACAACAGATGGGGAGTTCACATCTATGAGGATGAAAATGCTCATCCTGCCAAGCCTTTGATTCTCATCGTATCCTTCCTACCCTACAAACAGGCGGACAGCACATTTCTAGCATAAAAATATCCTCCTCTCCAGCTAACCACCTCCAGATTCCCTTCCCGAGCCTGTTCTGAGCTGGTGATTAGACATTTCTATATACATAAACATTCAGATCATCTCCCCAAGGTTCTTCCTGTCTCACAAGCAAATCCTGAGACCAGCAGCTATTTGCAGCTCCTTGAAATACGAATGGGCTCCTTCCAAGTTGACTGCCGTGGCCGGGGCTCTCTGTGCACCTCCCCAGGGCTCCTGGCTGCACCCTCCCATCACAGGACACTGAAATGCCCACCACCTCCTTTTTGGAGACCAAACTGCTCCAAAGAGTTGGCATCCACTGCGTGGCTGCTGTTGATGGTGCCAAGGCACTGTGTAGACTGGGAAACACTTTGGACTGGGATGCAGCATGGGATGCCTGGGCATAAGGAACACTTGCAGAGGGAGGTTGCAAAACCACCCCAAAACCCACACAAAGCACTGGAGGAATGAACAACACACACACACACACACACGCGTGCAAACTGCTTTCTCTTTGATGGAGGATTGTAGAAACATTACCTTCCCCTGGGGCTTTGCAGTGAAATAACCTGATTATTCATGAACCAGCCAGAATCATCAATCCCTCATTTATCATTTTCAACATAAATAACACGGGCAAGAGAGGAACGCACCAGCAATAAACTAGTTATAGATGTAGTGTTGAAATCTGCCCATATCCTTTAAATATGCCCCACTCACTGATAACAAAGAGGGATCCAGCCGACTCCTCGCCTGATTCCTGAGGGTTGGATTACAGAGGACACGAGCCAACACTCAGCTCTGTGGAGTGAAAGTCCATTTGGTGTTTGCGTGGGCGGCCAGCTAGGAAATGGCAGCAAATTTAAAAAAAAAAACCCACATTTGTCTTGCTGACAAATGCCTCCAGGAAATAAAAGCCTTTGTATTCTTCTTTGACCTCTTCCACTCACAGATGGGTTTTGCTGCGCTTCCAACAGCGAGGGGTTTTTTTAGCGCCTGCACTTCCAGGATATTCATTTTATCTGCTGATGAGCACGGCTCAGAGAGGCCACGATGCACATCCTATTATGGGCCTGTTGTGGCCAAGTAGGATGGCCTTGGAGGGGCAGAGCTGGGGTTTTAACTTCAAGTCCAGCTGCTAATGAGGCATTTTGGGGTGGCAGCATCCCTTGGCTGGTCGAGCACCAGCTTTACCCTGAGATACACACTGACCCAGAGGAGAGAGCACCCAGAGCCACAGAGGTCCCTCAGTGTCTGGGAGAGGAGTTGAGCATCCTTCCAGCTCCAGTCTGAGCCTGTTTTCCAAGTGGACTGAAGGTGGAGTGGAGCAGGGAATGGGGGAGCAGCCTTTGAGGCTCAGGGTGCTTTGCTAAGCAGAGCTCTGCCCTGAACTCTGCAAACCCTTTCTGAGTCCCCCGGGACTTGTTCTGGCAGCACCAGCCCCGTGAGTGATCCTGACCGTGGCTGAGCCACTCTGTTAATGAGCCACGTGTTCCAAAGGCCTCCAGGCTTGGCAGTGGCCAGCAGGACCCTCTGGAGCCCGGCTCTGCTCATGGGCAGCCCGGCTCAGCACTCTCTGGGAAGGTTTCCTTTGCCCTCCCCCTGCCACTCACTTCCCTCCTCCAAGGGTCTCTCCTCTATGTGCACTCTGAAAGAAATGGGGAAGGAAATCACAGTGTGTTTAAACACTGCCTAATGGTGAAAAAAACCATCTGGAGAACAGCCTTGCCCTTCACATCTCCCAACAGGGAACAGATCCAGAAGGAACCCGTCAGCTCAGCACTGGGACCAGCTCTCCCTGTGGGTGCCATTGGTTTGGGGACAGCAGCCACTGACCAGGGCACAGCAGGTCCCCAAGAGCCCTGGGGAAGCCGGTGGCTGGCTAAAGCCACACTCCCTTCTGGGAGATTTTAGAGAGTAAGGGAAGCTCAAGGGGTGACTCCTTGCCCATACCTGTGCCTCCCATGCTGACCCATCTCCCCATTCCCCCAAGAAATGGGCACAGGAGAAACCTGCTTCATCCCAGCCCGTTTCCACAGAGGTTCTTCCAGCCAACATTAACACACTCTGCTTTACTTTCCAGCACGGCCCAGGGCAGAAAGCAACATCTGAACCTAATAAAAAGGCTGCCCTCCCCCTCAAAGAGACCCAGGAGCAACCTCTGCTATTTGGTTTCTCCTTCACCAGTGGATGGAGGAGGCAGCTCCAGCTCAGGGGTTCTGGCTGGCCTGAAGGGAAGCAGGATGTTCTGGCAGCCCATGGAGACTGGTAGCTTAAAAATTAGTCCAATGGGCTGGAGTTAGATGGGTTTCAGTGCTAAGGAGGGAGTTGTGACTTCTCACTGGGGTATAAGGACTTGTTCTTGCCTTGAACAGCGTGGTGCCTTTTTCCAGTTCCAAAACCATGAACGCTGGAGATGGCTCTGAGCCAAGGCTCAGGATTAACATCCCCATGGGGAAAGCTCTGCTTTGGTCCAACTGGAATGCAGATCCTGACCTGGCACCCTTCTTTAGGCACACACCAACCAGGTTCCTTGTGTCTGACCTCTGGCAGCTGCTTCACTTTCTGGAAAGGGCTCAGGACAAAACAGCAGCAGAAAATACTCCTGGGTCCTGGGCAGAGCTGGATCAGAATTTCACAGCTGAAGTCTGGACTTTAGCAAACAAACAGCCGAGTCAGTGGAGTGCAAACCTCTTCAGAATCTGTTTCACTGGAGCTGATTTGGGGCCCATCAGGCCACACCTGCTGACAGCTGCACAGAGCAGTTTGAGGAACATGCTGAATTAGCATGGAGTGTCTTCAACAGCAACCTCCTGGATGGTGCTGCTCAGTTATTTGCTCTTCCCTTCCTCCTGTGCCACTGGAGGCAGGAGAGGAGCCCCCAGAAGCTCCTGGCACTGCCCCTCTCCTATAGGCATATTTTCCACAAATACTGACCTTATTGGAACAACTGCCCACAGGTCACACCTCAGAACAACCCCCCCAGGGCTCCTGCTGGCTCCATGAGTCTCCTCAGCATCTGCTCAGGAGCACTGGGGCTGCCGTGGCAATTAATAATGACTAATCTAGATGCACCATCGTTAGCATGGCCAGTGTGGTCAGCATCTCTTCTGCCCTGACTTACCTCAGCAAACACTGCAACGTTTTTCTCCGAGCTGAACATGCATTTAGTCATCAAAGAGATTGCAAATGACTAATAAATATGAAAAGAAGTTGGGGAGCAGCAAAAATTTCTGGACCGAGATCAGTCTTTACTGACAACTGCTGCTTTTCCTAAGCAAAAGTACCCTGCAGAGTTTAAAACAGCATCCGACTTCAAAGCAGACAGCTCTCCAGATGGAGCTTACCACCCCTGCAACACCCTGGGTTTCGTCAGGTTCCGTGCATTTCCAGAGGGACAGCGGGATTATTTCCAAAGAAGGGGAACACAGAGGCCTCTGCAAACGCAATGTGTGACCCACACACTTCCCCACGATGCTGGTGGTGAAACTGATCTCTGGGCTGGCCTCCCGAGCACCACGGGCAGCCTTTTGTGCCTGCTCTCCTTTCACAAGGGCCAGCAAGGGGAGAGCCTCACCTGTCAGCTGTGTCTGCAGCTGAGATGAATGCGGCTGTCCTCGCTGGGATCAGGACACCCTCCTGTACTGGAAAGCAGATCCGGAAAGTGCTGTGTTTGCAGCACAAGGATTTCACCTTTCAACTCTGTTTCAGCAGATTTCCAGTTCGGGGCATGCAGGCAGATGCTGTGAATTTCACAGGGGTGGCTCTGGTCACCCTGGTGCCACAGGGGAAGGGACCTGCAGCCCAGCAGGGTCTGGCACTGTCCCATGTGCTGGTGGCTGCCCAGCCTTCACCTCCCCAGCCCCCCTGCATCCCTATTCCATGGATTTTATTTCAGGAGTACTTGTGCAAAGCTGGCTGGTCGGTTTGTTGGTTTGTTTGCTTGTGCTGCAGGCCCCCAGCCCCTCTGAGCACTCACCCTTCAGTAACACCAAAACCAACCTCGGATCACTCCAGATACAACTGCTCCAACCTCCTGTCGGTGGCCAGTGATTTATTACCACTCCACCGCCTGGAGCCCTGACAAATCCTTTTCGGTAATTGCAGGAGGCCAAAAAACAAAATAAAAAAGAGAGGATAAATAAACCTGACAATTAATTCAGCTGTTCCTCACACATGCGCGTAGTGACACTCATTCCCAAGCCTCTTATGAACTCGGCTCTCCCCAGATGACACAGAAGCCAGGCAGAGCTCAGCCAGTCTGGACACCTCTGCCCAACACCCCTCAGGGTCCCAGTGCTGATAAGAGCCAGGCATCCCACCAAAAGCTGCTCTATTTCCCTTCCAAGTTACTCGCCAGCCTAGCCCGTCTCATCTCCTGCCAAGATCAGCTCTTTAGCCCTCTGCATCATTATCACAGAGCATATATAATTTCATGGCAAATCACAAGAAGTGATGAATGGCTATTTGGATTGCAACTGTCAGGAGAGTATAAAATGCTTCCTGCTGTGCAGAGCCCAGGAACAGCCTCTGGCCAAAGGCTCTGCTGGGGCCAGTGTGCGAGGGCTGTGGGCCACCATCGTGGGAGGACACAGGGCTGGGTGCTGCCAGCACAGAGGTGTGGTATTCTGGTGTGATTTGTACCCTTTTTTTAAAAAAAAAATCCTGCCCTGCTCATTGCTGGGCACCTCAGCTGCACCCCACTCCCCTTCATCCCCACAGGGCACCTGCAGCCCTGGGAGAGTGCCCAAGGCAGTGTCCTGGGGTACAACAAGGACAGCCTCCACCTCGTGCCCTTTCCTCCCTGCTCTTGTCACTCAACCTGGCTCAACAAACAAACAAAAACGTCTTGTTTTAATTATTTCCAGAAGAAAAAAAAATAATCTCTAATCCTGACTAAACACCCATTTGTCACCAAAAGGTCAAAATGCTCCTGCACTTTCTCAGCCTGTCCAGGGCAAAGGTATCAGGGGCATTTTTTATATTCCCCTTTCCCTCCAAAACTCCTGTCTGCCACTCAAAATACAAGTGAGTGTGGACTGCTGACATGTTTTTATTGCTGGTTTTCAAAGCCATCTGCATTTGTCCCGTTTCATTTTCATCTCTTTATGTAAGAGCTTTGCAAGTAGACCTAAAGTTACCCATCATTAAATTCTAAGTGTTGGCCTTGAATTAAGAGTTTTCCCACCTTCTCTTTCTTCAGCATCAGTGTGAATTATTGACTAGGGAGATGGCTGTCAGCCCTTGTCAGCATTTAAACCATGATGTGAGAGGTTGAACAGCCCAGCTCCTGTTTGTACTGGTTATTAACTTACTCTAATTGCCTTCAGAGTGGCAAAAGCCTTTCCGTGAAGGTTTTTCAACAAAATCACTGGTCTCAAGAGATCTTCGGGCTGGTTTTTAAGAGCCAGCAGTATCTGCCTGGTGCATTGCCATGGCAGCTGATTGCTGGAGGAGCACATGGAGACAGGAAGAGGCAGATTTGGTCAGTGTGGGTACATACTTGGAGGGATTTCAGAAGGTGTCTCAGCAATCCAGGTGATCCAGGTGAACCTCAGCAGCGCGGAGAAAGAAACCTTTTGGCTATCCTTTGGGCAGACAAACCAGTCAGGCAGTGCTGGCAGAAGGCAGGGATACACCACGGCTGAAATGCTGTGCTCAGGAAAACAACATTTGTGTAAAATCCATCTCTAAGCCGCAGGAAAGGCAGGCAGCAGAAGGCCCTAAAGCCACCTAAGAGCCATTCAATGGACTAAATTCCACACAGCCATCAGTTAATCCTCATGCACAGCCATCCCCCTCAGCTCAGTGAGCCCCACTCATCACTCCTCACCCCAACCACACCCTGCAGCAGTGGGAAGTGCTCCCCAGCCTATGGCACCCCTGTGGGAGGGGGGATTTGGGGACTCCCAGCCGAGTTAATCACACCTCATGGGACTCTGGTGTTAGAGGTAAGGCAATTTAGACCCACAGATAGATGCCAGGGCTTCTTAATTTGGTTTCACTTCTTAACTAGGCAGTCGCTCATTAACCTCCCCCATAATTTCCTACAGTCCTGGGTGAATGGGACAAGGTCTAGGGGTGCTCGCTGTGCCTGCTGCCACCACCCCTGGGTCCCCTCAGCCCACCTTACCTTGGACACCCCATCAATGCCAGCACAGGGGTCCCTTAACCCCCCTCCCCTTCACCTGCAGCCACCTCAGCTGCCCAGGCTCACACACACCCACAGGCAGGAGCCGCTTTCTGCTGCCAAAGAAGCTTGGGGTTGGCTTGGTTTGTTTGCTTTTTTATTATTTAACCAGCACGGCAGTGGCCGCCCACTGTCCCCCACCGCTCGCTGGTGGGCACGCCGAGCACAGAAACAGTGAACAAACCCGTCACCTTGAGCAGAATAAACCCCTCCCCTCTGGAGCAAGCTGTGGCATTATTTACACCTGGTGGTCTCTGCACAGCCCCCCAAATTGTCGTACAAATCTCTCCAGAGCAGCTGTGCACAGGCTGGGTACACACAGAGAGGTTTTTTTTTTTTTCCCCTCCCAATTACAGTTCAAGAGACAAATTGTCCAGTGATTTGTGTTTGTACAAGTTACAGAGTTGGTAAGCATTAAGTTTAAACTCGTGGGGTTTTGGGATAGTTTAATGTGAGTTTCTCCTGGATTGCACGACCGCAGCTGAGAGCATGAGGAGGTGCTGTCAGACAGACCCTGCCGTGAGAATTTGGGGACGCCTCAGTGAGGAGAACGAGGGCCAGAGGGGAAACACCACAACCTACAGGAGCAACGGCTCCTCCTTTCCCAAACCCACACTCCCCTGGGTCAACACCTGAGCAGGTGAAGTGGGGCCGTCCCTCTGCAGCCTCCCAGGGCTGGGGGTGATCCCCACCAAGCTGCTCTGGGCCTCCTGCCCACCCACTGCCAGCTCCTTGATTTGACAGAAATTAATTAACCCGCAGCACGAGGATGCTCTGCTCCTGCACCGCAGCGAGGGGACTCAGAGCTCCCCAGTGGGAGCTGCTGCTGCTCCGGGGCTCAGGTATGTGTGGGGAGACCCAACAATGGAGATGCAGCAAGACAGAGTGGCAAAACCAAGCAGTGCTGTGTCTCAGCAAGGGGGGATCCCCAGGAGTAGGATTTACTGGAGTAAAACCCACCTGTCCTGGCCTCAGCCGCTCTCCTGCATCCCTGGGCCTGGGGCAGGCGGGATGGGGACACATGGCACAGCCAGGGCCTGAGCTCCTGCACAGAGCTGGGACCATCAGCAATGTTGTCGTGTTCCCCCACTGAGGAACAACGCCCAAGGATCCCTCTGAGGCTGCTGGAGCCCTGCAGCACCTCGGTGTCACCAGTGTCACCCCAGCACCATCCCCTCCTGCACACACTGCCCTGCCCAGCAGCTGGGAACATCTGCCCAACCATCCCTCCACCAGCACCGAGCCACAAACCCCATGAGGGCTCTAAGAACCTCAGCAATACCTTACGACTCTTCTGCCACGCTCCTGGCACAGCCTCGGTGTGCTGTGCTTGGGGCTCGTGGCCAGTGCCAGCCCCTCACCTTGCACACATGGAGAACAGGGAAGGGAGAGCAGAGATCGCGGCTCTGGGGCTGCCACCGAAGGGTGGGACAGGCTCTTCTCTCTCCACGCCACGGCTCTGGCTGCTGCCCATGCTGCTGGTGAAGGCTGCCATGGCTAGCAGGGAGTACAAGGCAGCTCTGCAGCTCCTGCCAGGAGCCCGTGGCCCTTCCCGATGTCCCAACACCTGGCTGCAGGGCTGGCACGGGGTGTCCACACGGTGAGACACCCGAATGCCACCCCAGCACCTCCATCCCTGGTGTGCTGCGGCACCAGGGCTGAGAGCAGCAGCTCCAGGGCCCTTCTCTCACCCCTCTGGCCACTGGGGTCTTCTCTCACCCTCTCAGCCCTCGCTGGGTCCCTGGCAGGGGCTGTGGTGCCACTCTGCAGCCACTGGCCACCAGCGAGTTCCTGGACATCTGGAGACACCAAGCAGCACACAGTATTGCTACTGTGCCAAGTGGGAACTTTATTCTTTTGTTGTGGTTGGGTTTTTTTTTTTTTCCCCCCGCTATTTTTTCCCAATCAGCTAAGGAGGCGGCTTTGAAGATGGGTCAGATTTGGATAATTCTTTTTTTTTTTTTTTTTTTTTTTTTTTTGTTTCCCAGCAGAATCTGCAACATTTTAATAGCGTTTTTTTTTTTTTTTTTTTTTTTTTTTTTTTTTTGCCTAGAGATCAGCTCTGTGAGTTTGTACAGCTCAGAGCCACGGAGACACCAGCAGCAATAACCTGGGAACGCAAAGACTTTCCACATCGTTTGTGCATTGTCTCGGATTTTTTTCTTAAAAAAAAAAAGAAAGAAAAAAAAAAAAAAGCACAACAGAAAAGACACGAACATCGATGAACATTTAAAAACCTGTACATTGTAAAAAAAAAACCAAAACAAACAAAAAAAATAAAACCCAACAGGGAACAAAAAAAAAAAAAAAAAAGAAACAACAAAACAAACCCCAAACAAACAACAAACACCATCATTCTCTTGCTTTGAAATCAGAATCAACCCGGGAACGTTGCAGGGGGAAAAGAAAGATCCATGGGGAAGGTGACGGCGCCTGAGCCCGTGGGGCTGCTGGAGGCAGTGGGGCTGGGCTGGGGCTCCTCTAGCGTATAGAATGCAAAGCATTTAATACATTTTATTTTTTTTTTCTTATTTTTTTATCTTTTTTTTTTTTTTTTTTTTTTGCCATTTGTTTTTTTTTCTTTTTTTCCCCCCAGAGCGAGAAAGCAGAAGTGAATGAAAAAAAGTCTAATATTTTTTTTTGTTCTTTAACCATGTAACTGCAGATATGAGCCAACATTATGGAATGAAAAAAAAAAAAATAATGTAAAGTAGAGCATTCGTGTGTATCACAAAAATACAATAAAAACTTTTTTTTAACTTTTTTTTTTTTTTTTAAAGTTTCCTGTGAACTCCCTGCCACGCTGGCCTCCTGCCCACTTTGCCCCTGCCCTGGCCAGCTTGGAGGGCTCTGGAGAATCAACGTCTACAACCAGCAAAAGTGTGTGTAACGGGGGGCCCTGCAACCATGGCAAGATTTTTGTTTGTTTTTTTTTTTTTTTTTTTTTTAAACTAAGTACATACATTCTCCTGACTCCCAAAGATAACTTTGATGGATCATTGTTACCTTTTTTTTTTTTTTTTTTTTTTTAAACCCTTCCATACAATGGACAAATGCATCAAAGCCTGCATGTAAGAACAGAACCTCTTTTACAGCATGTAATACTGCGTTTTTAAGTCCTTCCTTGCGTAAAATATTGACATTATTCACCGAAGGTATCAAAAATATACCCTGTAGACCAATACAATTTACAATTGCCTTTTCTCACCATTCAGAAAACAATGCACTTAAAGCAACCGAGCCCCTCGGCGGGCAGCGTGTGAGCCAGCCCGGGGACATCCCTGCCCGCTCCGAGTGACCCGGGATTGCTTCCATCCAAGGGACCAGGATTTTTTTTTTTAATGTGGGTTTGTTTGTGGTTTTTTTTCTTTAAGAAACAGCTCCTCACTCCCTCCCCTGCCCGCTCCTCCCAGCCACGTTCGAAGCGTGTCATCGCGGGGCTGATCCGTCTTGTGACACAGGACTCCTCAAACGTTTTTTTTTTCCTTTTTCCTTTTTTTTTCTTTTTTTGTGGGGGGGGTGGGTATTTTTTTTTTTTCTTCTCAATCTTTTCTTTAACCCGCTCCAAGTTTTGCAATTCTCAGGCACATCCCCATGGCCGGGTCCGAGGTTGAGGGGAGCATCCCGCTGCCAACTCCGCAGGAACATCCCGGTGCCAGCAGAGTCTGAGCAGCCCTGGGACAGACACACGGCCACTCACGGTCCCTTCTGGAGCCCGGGGAGTCACCGCCCAGCACGGCTGCCAAGATCGAAGATGATTTCCTTGGGTTTTATCTCGTTAAGGCTTTTTTCTTTTCTTTATCAGACCGAAGAGGACGCAGAAATTTCCAGATGTTGAGAAAGAAAAAAAATTAAAACAGATAAACCCGAACAAAAATGTAAAAAAAAAAAAAAAAATAATAAAAAGAACAAGAAAACTGTCATCCCCCACCAAATTGGCTGGTTGGGAGGGAAGGGAAAAAAAAAAAATTAAGGGAAAAATGAAATAGGTCTGCTCCTGCATCTTGGCTCGTGGTGTGGTGGGCGCTGGCCCCGGGCGTCCCGCTCGCTCCCCGCGGCCCGGGGTTTGGTCGCCGTGTCCCTGCCGCTGCCTCCTCTCATTCACTGTCCGAAAGGGTCTCGTACTGGGAGCAGAGCAGGGGCTTGGGCTCCTCGTCCCAGGCGTGGTGCTGGCTGCCGGGGGTGCCCTGCGGCAGCGGGCCGCTCGGAGCCGCCGTCACCACGCCGCTGGGGAGCCGCATGGTCAGCGGGTTGTAGGGGAACGGCGTCGAGCCTGCGAGGGAGGAGGAGGAGGAAACGAGCAGAGAGTCAGCACTGCGGGGTGACTGTCCCTCCCCTGTCCCCTGGGGACTGTCCCCTACCTGCGGATGACGGCCTGTCCTCCCAGACGCGGTTGGTGAGCGGGGTCCTGCGGTTGCAGTCGCCCTCCGAGTGCACCGAGGACACGGATGGTGGCCGCTCTCCCGAGGACAGACCCGGCGCCGGGGACTTGGCCTTGCGGCTGTTGGGTCTGGCAGCGATCTTTGGCTTCCCCCCTCCTCCTGCAAAGAGAGGCGGCCGCTCGTCACCCGGCTCGTCGCGACGCGGTTCAAAGGGGTTTGGGGACACGGGGTGCGGGGTCCCGGCGCGTCGCTTTTTAGGAGCTTTGCAAAAAAAAAAAATGGCTCGTGGCAAAGGAGGAAAGCTCACCCCGGGCTGACAGCAGCGGGGATGGCGATGGGGCGGGTGGGATTTTGTCCCCTCCTGGGCTGCCCCACTTGGTGGGTTGATGCCACCAGCTGTCCCACGGAGGGACGTGGGGCAGGAGAGGCCACGTGGATTTGGCCATTTCCCTGCAGGATCTGCTCCTGAGCCGGCTCGGGGCTCAGCCCAGACCGTGGCTCACGAATGGAGCTCTGTGTGTCACCCACATGCACAGGCAGCGACCCCCAGGAGCTGTGTGGGTGCTGGAGCCCTGAGCACATCCCCGTCCTCATGCTCTGCACGGCCAGGATGGTCTTCCATCCCTCCTTACAGCAGAATCCCTGGGGATGTTTAGCCGGTGTTTAAAAGGTCTGAAGCCACAAGGGCCTCTTGTCGGGCAGGTGAGCCCAGACAAACCACGGGGAGCTCCCCAAGAGGGAGGGGAGGATGATGGGCTCTGCATCCCACCCCGCCTGCCCAGCAGCAGGCAGCCTCCAGCAGGCATGGGGAGGGCACGGCTGGAAGAAGCTGCTGGTTTCATGCAGGAGCCAGGAAAGCTTTTCTGCAAAAAGCTTTAGAGTGCCTGGTGTTAGGTGACCCAGAGAGGTGTGAGCTGACCTGGGGGAAGGTGCACGTGTGCACCCAGGACCTACTCCTGAGCCAGGGGCTCTGTGCCTGGATTCCCGAGGGTGATCCCTGGCACTGGTGTCATGTTCTGTGCAGGGCACTCTGCCTTTGTGAGGAACAAATGCTTTCCTCATCCATCCCTGGTCCTCCCTCTCTTCCCTAACTGGGGGTTTGCACAACCACCCTCTGATCTCTGCTGAAGTCTCCCCAAAGCTGAGCAGACCCCGCCATGGGGCTCTGCAAGCCCCACCATGGGGCAGCTCACTCCCTGCTCTCCTCTCTTATCATCCCCCAAGCATCCCTTTTAGCTCCTTTACAATCTCCCTCTCGTTCCAGGTGCTCCCAGATCCCAGATCCCCTCATCTCAGGTTGGATTCTGCCCTGACAGCCCCAGAGACTGGAGTGGGGAGTGAAATGCCACCCTGCCCTACGTCCTCCACACCAGCCCTTCTCAGCACCTTCCCCTATTTTGGCAGCAGCAATCCCACTGGGGGTTTACAGACAGTTGGGGCTGGCTATTTAAGTTTATGTCTTTGATTTTTTGGGTGGGGAGGGGGTCTTCCACCCCCATAAACTTCTCCATTGTGTAAAAAAAAATACAGGAAAAGGAGATATTAAAAACCAACAAATAGGGAAAGGAGCAAGTCAGTGGTTTAGAGAAAGCAACAGCACCTTTAGAGACTATTAAATTAACATCAAACAGGATTAATCAGCAGATCCACAAAGCTCAAAGCTGGGGGGGGGGGGAGGGAGGGGAGAAAAGAAAACCAAAATGAACAAAAACTGGGGGGGAGAGGGGAATAAATCCCCCTGTAAATGGGGAGATAAAAAGGCTGAGAATTATTAACACAGAGAGAGTGAAGGTGGAGAGGGCTGCAGACCTGGCAAGGAGCGCACGTCCTCGTTTCGTCCATCAGCAGGAGTTATGGGCATAGCAGCGGGCAGGCTTGCACTGGCATTCAGAGAGTTAAAAGCATTGGCACTGAGAGGTGAGCGCTCTTCCCACTGCTCGTCATATTTACCCATTAGGGCTTTCCTAATTATTGCCTCCAACCCCATGTTGGTACTGGAATTCTCTTGGACCGACTGGCTCCTACAACTGATTAGCCCTGGGAGATACGGGAGAGGGAGGAGAGAGGGGACGGGAGATGGGGGGGAGCCAAATGAGAAGAAAGATGGGGGGGACGGGGAAAGGGGGAGAAAGGAGACAAGGGAGAAGGGAAGAAACAAACAGTCAGCACATTCTCGCAAAGCAACAAACTTTGTCATCTTGTTCTTTAAAGCGCTGCGATGCACCCGTCCTCCTCCTCCTCCTCCCGCTCCATCCCGCCCCGGGGGCTGGCGGTGGGACGGATGGGACTCACTCTGGGATCTGGGTTTTGGGAAGGTTCCCCGGGGCCAGGGGACGGGGAGAAGGGTTTGTCACTGTGCGCTAAGGAGCATCTGCAAGGAGCAGGGGCTGTGCTCCCAACCCAGCCAGGCTGGGCACGGGGGCAGGAGGAAAGTCATTTGGATGTGGGTTCTATAGGCACACATAGCAAAAGTCAGTGTGCCAGGAATTTGGAGGCCGGGGCCGTTTCCCATAAAGGAAATCAGGGAAGGAAGAAGCAGCACCCCACAAAAACACTTGATGAGAAAGACATGCCTGGATTTGGCCCTGGGGTGACAGGATGCAGGTAGCCCACAGAGCTGCCTGCCTGGGTGGGGGCTACCCGGGGAGAGGGGAGCGTCCTGCTGTCCCTCTGTGCTGCTGTCCCTCCTCGAGCTCTCTGCAAGCCCCCTGCCCACTGCCCCCACCCCAGTTTCTCCCCCAGGCCGGGTTCCCAGGGGCCCAGAGCCCCCCGGGCCGGGCTGTGGCTGCGGGACAGGGTTGCAGAGGCGAAGTGTCCGCGTGGGTGTGAGTCTCAAGCCATGCAGTTATGGAGCAGCACCGCACAGGGACCAGAGGCTCAGCCACGCCACCGGCATTCCCGCGGTGGCAGGTACAGGGAACAAGCAAGGGCAAAATACAGACACAAAACTGCCAGGCCCCCCCAGCTGAGCCCGTCCTGGGCTGTTCGTCCTGGCATCCCTGCCCCTCTGCTTGGAAAGGGACAGCTCCCAGGTTCCCGTGAGCCTGGTTTGAATGTTTTGCTGTAAAAGCAGGCAGAGTCTTTGCCGGTCCTCTCTGGCCAAAACTGACCCTCAGATCTTGTCTGCCAAGGCCCCTCAGGTCCTACCTGGCTGCACCTGCTCACCCCAGCAGCTGACGCCAGCTCACTGCTCCCAAACTCATTTCCACTGACAGTCCTATACCACTGGTCCTCCCAAGGCACCAAACCCCTGCCCACAGCATCTCCTGTCCTTGGCTCTGAAAACCTGCTGTTCTCCTGCTTAAAATTAACAACCTGAAGGCATTCCTGCTGTAGGAGAGCATTAATCCTTAATCAATTAAGTAGCAATTAGTATTCCACAGTGGGGATTCACTCCATTCGTGAGTCCACCTGGACATGTTGCAGGTGGCAACGGAGTGACAGCTTCCCACTGTCGTTCCCCCTTGGGCTGGCTGTGGGCCTGAGCACTCCTCCAACTCCCAGGAAACACCTCCTCCTGTCCCAGCACCCCTCATCTCCCTTTTGGTCCTCAACATTGCCACTTTGCCCAGCACAGGCTGCTGCTCTCGCCCCAGTTTGCTTTTGCAACTGGCTCCTGCATCGTGCCCAGCTCACAGTGACAGAGACCCCGCTGCCCACCCTGACATTCCCCTCTGCCACTGCCCTCCTGCCCACCCACAGGTGACCACGAGGTCCCACCAAGAGCAGGGTGCTCTCTCCAGGTGTGAGGTCCACCTTGCTAAGATGGTTTAACTCTCTGATGGCATCAGATGGCCAACCCTTGCTTGACCTTTCATCTCTCCTCAAACTCTGCCAGGCTTCCCAAGGAATTACACTGCCCTTTCTCCAACCCAACAGCAAGGAGTTACGGTGTGTCCCGAGGCTTCTGCCTCCCAGAAACTGTTACACTTGGTCTTGAGGGAAAACAGAAGGAAGGAGATGCTTTAGTCTACTGAGCTATGCTCTCCATAGCTGTAAGCCCTGTGGGAAATGAGGTACAGGGATGTGGGGAGTTACCTGCTCCAGTAATCGCTGGCATGTTGAAAATCTCTGTCCCAGGCTGCCCCACATCTGGAGAAAAACAAAGAAGCTCTTCAGTACAGAGAGCAGCACGTGCAGGTTAGTGGCCGGGGGAGCTGCCGTGGCAGCCAAGGCAGGACTGCCACCTCTGTGTCACAGCACTCTGGACAGCACCCTGGCTGCCCCAGGCACAGGGCTGGGACTGTGGGTGCTGGCTGGGACCAGGGATAACTCCCAGTGCCTTTGGGAGATCCACAGTGGGGCACCTTCACCAGGTGGGAACGGGTGAAAAAGCAGAGCCCTGAAAGCCAGGGCAGTGTCTTTGTGCTCAGTGCTGGCCTCCCTCCCTTCCCCACTCCTGCCCTTGGGATTACAAGCTCCATGAAGACAAACCCTCTCTCCTGCCTTTGGGATTTCCAAAGGCTCAATGCCCCCTTATCCACGGAGCAGGTCTGGGCAGTGGGGAGGGCAAGGAGGAGGAGAAGAAATGTTAAATCAATATTTTCCCTCTTAGCCGAGCTGTTTGACTTGGATATTGCTTTCCTTAGAATAACAGAAATTCTCATCAAATAAGAGGCGTATCCAATTTCTATATATTTTTTCTTGATAAGGGAGAAGTGTGGAAGGTCAGGGGGTTCAGCCACATGTCCCCAAAGGGGCATAACAATACTGTTGGCTCATGGTAACATCATCCAGGAGACGAGACAGCTCGGTCCCTCTTATCCAATGCAGCTGTTGTAAGATGGATTCAAATTGAATTAGTATTGACTGTATAATGCTGGGCTAAATTAAATTATGATCCTATCTACTCTATTAGCGGTTAATGAATGAACGGGCTGAATTTCTAATCTGAGCCAGCCTGGTTAGTTTTACAGAGCTGCACCAATATTGATGTAGGGCTTAAAGTAAGGTTGGGGGGAGATGCATCTCAAGGAGGAAGGATCCAGCTTGGCTGGCCAGTCATTAAAATATCAATTGCTCTTAAGTGTCCTCCATGCTCAGCTCATTATTCCCTTCCTACTGAGGTTATCTGGTTTGGGTGGGACTGACAGCCCCAGAGCACAGAGACTGGGCTGGGAAGTCTCCCATTGCCTCCCCAGAGACACACACTCACTGCTGGCAGCAGTACCCAGCATTCTAGGAAATATTTGGGCCTTGTACTTCGGAGAATCACAGAATATTCTGATTTGGAAAGGACCCACAAGACCATTGAGTCTGACTCTTCAGAGCAGACAGAGCTGTGTGGGAGCTCCCAGCCCTTTAACACAGCAGCACCCATTCCCAAATCTCCTCTGCTTCATGTGTCCTCGAGGCTTTTCCTTCCCTGCTGCCCTGCATTCGCCTCCCCACAGGTTCTTACTGTACTCCGTCTCGTTTTTGTTGGTCGTGCTGAGCTTCTTGATGATCTCCTGCTTCTTGGACTTCACCATGGCAGAGTTGCTTTCGGTCAGCTTGCTGAAGAAAGCTGGACGCTGAGTGTTGTTTCCTGGGGACTTGGACCCCATCCTGCAGAGCAAAACACCATTGGGAACCTCTGCAACGTCCCCTGCACCAAGTCCTACCTAAAGATCCTCTTCCCTCAGTGTAGCTGCTCAGGATCAGGCTGGGAGCTCCTGGGATACTCAGCACCTCCAACCTCTCCCTTTATCCCAACAATAAATGTCCCCCGTGCTGTTGAACAGCTGTGACCAACACAGATGTGTCACATCCCTGGGATGGGACACAGCTTTGGGCAGCAGGGAAAGCAGCCCAGGCCAGGCCCTGTGTGGGGACATGCCCATCCCCAGGCGCTCCCGGGCCCTACCTCTGGTCCATGGGCTCTCCCTCTCGGAACAGGACGGGGTACGGGGCGCTCTTGGCGTGCTCGGCTTCTCCCACGCCGTCTGGTGGAGACACGGGCTCGATACAGCTGTCCGGCCCCGCCGCCGCCTTGCCCTGCTCCGGGGACCTGGGCACACAGGGGACATCCCGTCACCGCACGGGGACAGCCCCGTCCCCGCCCAGCACCTCGGCCTTGCGAGGGGGAGAAGGATTCCTGGTGCTTTTCAGCACGGGGCAGAGGGAGAGTGCTGGGCTGAGCCAAGCCCTGGGTCCGATGCCCTGAGAGTGGGACAGCTGAGCCACCCCAAACACAGCAGCCCTGAAGGGACCTGCTGGTGACACACGGATCCCTGTGGAGGGCTGTGTAACCTTTTAGAGACGCTGCTTTTGATTCTCTGCGTTTGTGAACACAACAGAGGCAGAACCCATGCTCCTTGTCAGGGCCACACAGGAGCTGGGTGGCTGCAGGAGAGGATCACTACTGGCCCCTGATGCCTGCCCGTGGCCAGAGCCTGGGAGACAGCCAGGCTCGAGTCTGCGAGGAATTCCTCACAGCGAGTTCTGGGAATTCACGTCTTTGTTCTTCCTGTGGTTTCTCTTTTTTCCCCAGTTTTTTTCATCACTGGGTGGTCAGGGCTGAGCTTTTTTCCTTGATGTTATAAAGCCAGCTCTAGGACCAGGCAGAGCTGGGAAGAACAATCCCATTTACTGACAAGGCACCACTCATTCCTGGATACATCTAGGTGGGTGTTTGGGTGGGAAGATAGACCTATTTTTTAATTCCATACAACAGCAATCAGACCTGCCTTGTAGCAGCAAGGCGATTTGAAAGTGACTTTAAAACAAATACAGGTGGTGCCTGAAATGAACAACTGCAGTTGTCAGGGCACCCATGTCTAATAAACTTCTGATTCATGGGGAAAGATGAAGATAAAATTAACTTTGAACCAATGGAAAACATGTTGCTTCAGGCTTTTTAGAATCATCTGTGGTCAGGGACTGAGAACAGCGACAGGACAAGAGGCAACAGGCACAAACAAAACACGTGAAATTCCATCCCAACATAAGAAAACCCTTTTTTCCTGTAAGAGTGCTGAAATGCTGGGAACAGGCTGGCCAGAGAGGTGCTGTCTCCAAACAGTGGAGATATTCTGAACCCAACCAGCCATGACAACAACCTGCTCAAGAGGCTGGATCTCAACAGCCCACCTGTGACACCAAGATTGGGAAGGGAATTATCCATGGGCTCTAAGGGGGTCTAAAGAGCATCTCTAGGACAACAGGGATGGCAAGAGGCACCACCCCAGGGTAAAGCTGCCCAGATGAGAAAGGAGCTGGGCTGTGTAAGCAATGAACCCCCACAGCACCAAACCTAAGAGACCAACCCCAAACTCCAACCCACGCCTGGTGCCACACAGCCGAGGACACCCACCCCACTTCCCCCGAAACACCCGGATCCCCGTGAGCTCAGCCCGGCACAACCCCCCCTGTGCCAGCCCGGGTTGTCCCCTGCCTGTGCCCACCTCTTGCCGCCCTCGCCGTGCGGGGACACGCGCGCGGAGGTGTGCTCCTGCTGCGGCAGGTAGGCGTCGCTGGGCGTGCGCCGCAGGTCCAGCACCGGGCACGCCGCCCCCGGGAACGAGTACACCGGCGCCTGGATGTGGGAGTTGAGCTGCTGGGGGTGATGGCGAGTGTAGTCCTGCGTGATGACCTCCTGCAGAGGAAATCAAGAGTCAGAAACGGAGCTGGTTTCCGCCTTTCCTTTGCTGGGCGCAGCTAAGAGGGTGAGCAGGAGGGAAATTGGTTGATTTGTGTCTGCTGGTGGAATTTCTCCCTCCTGTCTGCAACAGCTTTTTGTGATGGGCTGCTCGGGGACACAAATACCTGGGCTGAAACTCGTGATGCCCCCTGCTCTCCAGCCCCCAACTGGAGAGGTGTCCAGGTCACTGCCAGCCCATCCCCACCAGACATGTTTCACTGAGCTCTCCCTCCTCCCTGGAGCCCCAGCAGGAAGGTGATGGAGGTGGATGAGGTCAGTTCCTTACACTGATGTGCTGGGCCAGTGTGACCACCCGCTGGTTCATGCCCTTGATGCTCTGGCTGGACTGCAGGGGCTGGCACTGGGGGCCGTCGGGCTGCCGCAGGTGCTGCAGGTGGGCTTCAGGAGCCGAGCCCTTCAGTGAGCCTGGGGGGCACCAAGAACAGAGGAGCAGTGAGATGACATCTGTGTCCCCCTTCTTCAAACGCCATCCCAGCACTGGAGCACAGCCAGCCTGGGCTCTCCCATGCCAGGCCCTGTCCTCACCTTGCTGCTTCTGCCTCAGGTCATGTTCCCCGTGCCCCTTGTCTGTGTCCTGCAGCAGCTTGGCCCCTTTCTCATGGGACAGGCTGGGCGAGCTCACGGGACTCACTGCTTCCATCCGCTCGGGGCTGTAGCCTCCATGAAAGCCTGAGGAAATGGGAGGGAGTTAAAACCAGGAGCTCACTTATCTTCTCCTTAGCACTGCTGCACCATTGCCTGGGGGTGGAGTCACACGTTCAGCAAAGTGGAGGAAAAAAGAGAAGGAGGAAGACCTGGCAGGTCACACTGCAGGGCCACCTCCAACATCCAGCTGTGCTGATGGCTGCTGAGAAGAGGTGATGTCTCATTCCTGCAGAACTGGACACTCAGCAGCTCTTGGTGACAGCATGAGATCCAGGGACCAAATCCAACCTCTGCAGGTTCACAATTTGTTCCCCCATCTTCTCCACCCACTAAAAGCCCCACTATGCCTGGAGGGACAGCGATGTCCTGAGAATGGAGGTGGCTGCACAAGAGGTTTCCAAGTGCATTACAAAGCAACAGGCTGCTAGAAGGTGCCAGGACCAGACATGACTGAGGGGTGGGATGGGATGCAGCTCTTCTCCCCAGCCATGCTGCCATATCCTCTCCATCCCTGGGTTATGGGGAGCGGGACAGGAACTCCCAGTACTGATGGCCAAGGAAGCTGCTGCAACTTGAAGATGGGGTCCCACTGAATCCCCAAAAGCTGCTTGTTGTTTCTGCATGCTAGTGGGAGCTGGGATGAATGCTCTGAGTGAAGGTTGGTACCATCAATAACGACCCAGACCTTGAAATCCATCCCCCTCCCAGCAGTTTCTACTGGAATAACTAATCCCAGTGCTTTTGTGTGTTACACAAGATTCCCATTAGGTGGTTCTTGTGGTCTGCTCTGGAAACGGCTGCTGAGCACAGCTGGGCTGAGCGACCCCAGGACAGCCACAGTGCCCACCCTGGGCAGCACCCAGGACCCTGAGTGAGGTCACCTGGAGCCCAGGGACCCCATCCAAGCTGAGACTCACAAAGCCCTCAGAGACCCTGCAGCTCATGAGCAGGGAGGTGCTTGTCTGATGGCCAGCAGCCTTGTCACGCTCACAGTCCCAGTTCTCCGCTTTGCTCGTTTGATTTATTACCCACAACTGTTCCTTACAGACTGCCTGGGAATTTCTAAGGATGGGGAAATCAAAATTAGCAAATGGCTATTGTCTGTAAAAAGCAATACCAGGAACTGGACAGTATTTGCAAAACAGGACTTGCCAACTGGAAAAATTAGAAGAGGGTGGGAGAAGGGAAGATCGTTAAAACACACAAAAATAAATAGGTCTAAAATAACACAACGGCCAGAAAGCTGAGGGACAGGCACACTTGGGGAGCTGATGGAGCCAATATCCAAAATGTGCTAGTAAAAACAAGAAATAATGAAATAAAACGGGTGTCAGGCCACAGCTCTCTGCCCTCCAATTTCTGCCCATCCCTAATGGAGTTGCTGCTCAGCCAGCCCCTTACAAGAACACATTTGGTGCACGATAATCCCATCTATAAAGCTGGCCGCAGTCGTGGTGGTCTTACCGAGTGCTCGGAGCTCCTGCTCCTGCATGGAAAAGCGTTTACTTTGACTCTTTTCTCTGCTGTGCTGCTCGGAGCCCGAGGCTGCGTGCTGCTGGTCCAGAGGGTGGTGGTGCTGCTGGCTTTTCCCCTGTCCCCTGCCATAGTGATGAGAGGAACCAGCTCCGGAGGCGGGCAAAGGTCTCGACTCCATGGCTTTAATGGGCGAAGGCGACTGTTCGAGGTTGGCCCCACTGGGCAGCTTTGAGGTGTAGACGTTGTTGTTGTCAGTCTGGGCTCGCTCTGCCTTGGCCTCCCGGGCCCTGGAGGCCTCTTTCTGCAGGATGGCCGGGTCCAGAGGGGCCGGGTAGCTGTCACCAAGGGAGGAGCGCAGGGTGGAGGCCGAGGGGAAGGCGGCGGAGCGGATCGGCGACGTGGTAGTGGTGGAGGAGGATCTGCAGGGAAAATGAAGACAAGGCCAAGGTGAGAGGAGCACACGGAGAAAGGGAATGCTGACACCAGAGCCTTGGTTTTCAGCCTTCAGCTCAGGCCTCCTGAGCATATTGCTGGGCCACGCAGGGCCAGGAAGGAGGGCTTGGATGGAGCCTCCACCACAGTAACTGGCCACAGGTTATTGGGCTTGAATGAACTGACTGGAGAACATAAAACCCACGGACAGGTCACAGAGACCTTGATAACTCCACACCAGGTAATCTTCAGCAAGAGGAGCAATACCTGTATTTGGGCACAGGCACACTCCTACTTGCTCTCCTGGCAGCAGGAAAAGCAAAATAATTGGGGCACCAAAATGTGCCTCTCCCCATCATAACTTCCCTGAAAGCCCCAATCCTGCTCCCACTGAGACTGAAGGGAAAACAACCTCGTTCCTCTCTCTCAGAAGTGCTCATTAATTAGGTGCTGGTGCAGGCATCCAGGCAGGCTTTGGAAACCACGGTGGGGGGAACGTACCGTAGGACGGAAGGGGTGGGGGTCTCCGAGGAGATGATCTTCATGCTCGTGTTGTGGAGCACGCTGGGGCGCTGCTGGATGGTCTCGTGGGTGCGGGGTGAGACAGGAGAGTGCTGGTGGCTGTGAGAGTGGGAGGACGAACGGCTGCTGGACTGCTCTGTACCTGGGGAGAGCACAAGGAAGGGCTTCTTTAGCTCTCTGTCCGACAGCCCTCAGCCTACCTGCACCCAGCACGGGTCTCAGGGTGGAGGATGGACTCCTCCCCAGCCTACCTGGTCTCCAGATAGGTGCATGCTCCACTGTGGTGGAGGCTAGGATGGATTTTTCACGCTCCCTCTCTCGTTCCCGCTCCCGCTCCCGTTCCCGCTCGGATACCGACGATCCTGACTGTTTGGTCATGTGCGTGGGCCCTCCTGAAACCCAACCAAAAGGCAGTGAGAGGGCTGCAGACACAGCAATTCCCCCAGGGAGTGCTGCCTGCTCTTCACATCGCTGTGTCTGCAGAGCAGATAAGGAATGGCTCCATCCAAGGTCACCTGGAGCAGGACAGATGAGGGCAACCAGCACAACAAACCCCAGACAAACCATGGAATAACTGTCCTGGTGCCATCTCCAGGGTATGACCTTCCACAGAGCTGTCTGCTTTAGGGAAGAAGGGGCAAAAGCAAGGAAGCCCTCAACAAGTAGAAAGAGAGGGAATCAGTCCTTAAGTGAGAATTAATTTGGAGTCTCCCAAACCGTCCTGGCATGCCGAGCCCACGCCCTTGGATTGGTTACGAGCATCCCGCTCACTCATCTTCCCTCTGAAAAAACAACCTCCTGCATTACCTGGGGAGAGCGGGGAGCTGCTGTGCCGGCTGCCGAAGGTCTGGGGGGGTCCAGGGATGTAGGTGATGCGGTCCATGGTGGTGGCAGAGGTGCCAGGGGTAGGGGGCACAAGGACGGGCAGGTGTGGCACTTGGGACAGGTCGATGATGCCTGGAGAGGGAAGGGAGAGGACTGTCAGGACAACACCGAGCTGCTGCAGCTTGGCCGTGCTGGAGCTGGCAGCACCAGCCTCACCCAGCCTCCTCCTCCCATACAGCTCCCAAACCCCATTCCCAAACCCCTGGAATGCCGTGCTGGGAGGACCTGCTGCATAGTTGAGGGCGAGGGAGGGCTCCCGGGGCGACAGCCCGCGCAGCATGTCCGCCCGCTGCGCCATGGCCGTGGCTGCGGCGTTGTGGTGCATCTGCTGCGACGTGATGTAGTCGTTGATGATGGTCTGGCGGTTCTCCATGGCGGCCGTGTCCGGGTAGCCCCGGATGAGGTACGGGGGGTACAGGTGTGGGTACGTGGGGCTCGGAGCCAGATGCCTCGGCAGGTAGTAAGCAGCAGCTGGGAGAGAAAAGGATGCGCGGATGTGAAGCGCCGGAGACCTCAGGGTTTTGGAGGGCGAGGAGGAAAAGAACAGGCTGTGCCCCCAGCCAAGGTACCTGCTTCCAGCTGGATTCCCCTCGGGATGGCGGCGGGGTCGAAAGGCAGCGGGATGTGTCCTCGGTACAGATCGACGCCGCTGACGCCGCGGAGCAGGTGCTCGTACGGGGAGATGGGGTGGTGGTGGTCGGGCACAGGGGCGTGGGGAGACTTGGAGTTGGTGAGCTCTCTCGATGTGGGGGTGATCTTTCTGTCCTGGGACACTGGCTTCCCAGCAGTGATGCTCCCTGCAGAGAGCAGAAGGAAATGAGTCAGAGACTGAGCACTGCGGCCAAGCCGTGTCCCTGGGGGATGCCTCTGGCCAAGCATGTTCCACAGGGACAACTGCAGCTACCCTGAACTCGAGGGACCTTTCCCTCCTCTCTGCACTGCCATGCCCTGTTACACCACCAAGGTCGGGGTGGGCCAAGTTGCCCCTTGGGAGAGAGGCCTTTCCCAAATCATCCCTCCACACTGGGCAATCTGTGCATTCACCCTGGCTGCACAAACAGACAGGGGTGCAGCCCACGCTCTCCAGTACAAGGAGGTCGCTGCTGGTGTAAGTGAGAAGTGTGAACATCTCCCACCCAGTGTCCCAAGCTTTCCTGCCCACCTATGGAAAAAAGAGTGCTGTGGGCCACTGCTGGGACAGGGATGACACTTTTGAAACACCAATGGCCTCACCACGCTTGACCCAAGTCTCTCTTTGGTGCGGGTGAGGTGCCCTCACTTCAACAGTGTGAGCACCCCCAGGAAGGGCACTGAGCCCCAGTGTCCCTGGCAGCCACCCCAGTGCCATGAGTCAGCCGTGGGCGTGGGCTGCTGGGAAGAACGGGTTCAACAGGCACCTGCTGGGAACCCCCCGGGCAGGTGGGGTCAGCAGCCACCTCCCGTGCACCTCACCTGCTCGCTTGTTAGAAATTTTACCATCCAATAAAAGGTTTGCCAGGTACCTTCGTGCTGCCGTGGCGTGGACTCCCGTGTGGAGACCGGAGACCCTCTGTGCAAGTGGCTGCTGAAGGCCGTGCTGTGCCCTGCCTGGTGGTCCTCATAGCCCAGGGCACTTTGGTGGGGCTTGCCCGGCTCAGGTACAATCACAGGAGCCCCTCTGGCGATGGAGCCACCCGAGTTTGTCACAGGGCTTGGCCTGTTTTTCAGGCTCTCCTCGTAAGCTCTTTCCAGGTTCCTCGGGTCTTGGATGACATCCAGAGAGTGCACAGAGTGAAAAGTCCTGCCGGGACTGCCGATGATGGAGCGCACATCGTGCTTTTTGGTACTCGAGGAGGAAGAGCTGTCATACTTCAGTGGGGTACCCTGGGGACAGGAGGCAGAAGGGACATCAAAGGGGCCTGGAACAGGAGCCCAGTGACTGCATCCCACTGAGTTTCAACAGGACTCAGGATGCCTCATTCAGTGGGTCCATGCACAAAGTTTTCTCAGTCAAAGAGCCAACAGCCATGGGCAGAGAGGAGATAACCACTCAGCACAGGGCAGGGTGGAGGGCCCATCCTGCAAGTCTTGTTGTGCTCCAACAAGATGATGATGAGTCACTGCCGAAGGCTGGCTGTGCCCATCACGCCTCTCTCCTACACACACACTGTGAAATGGGACAGGACTGCAAGGTTCCATGGGAACCCTGCAAATATTTGGAGACCAACAGGAGATGGCATGCCATGTTTCATCCTAACCACTGGCCCTGCTGGGTTGCCACTTGCCCAAGAAGGGAGGAGACCAAGTTTATTTGCACCCAGAGTCACAAATGCCGAGGGCACTCTGTCCTTGAAAAGAGGCAAATGGGTCCTCTTTAGTTTACACCTCTAGATGGATCATTGCTTTCCTAACATTCCAGGGGTTCCCTGGGTTTTGTATTTATCTGCAGGGAAGGATTGATTATAGGATGGCTTGGATTGGAAGAGATCCCTTTGAAGGATGGGACAGGACAACCTATACCCAAGCAGAGAGTCAGTTCTTACCAGTGATGCAACACAAAGCTCTCTGCTCTCCTTTTAACTTGGGAATGGCTCCTGGGATCTGTGCAAGGGCAGCAGTCTGAGCAGGACTGGCCTCATCCACTGTTCACTCCACACTCACCTGCGTGATGGAACCTTCCTTCAGAGGTCTGGTCAGAGAGATGTCTGGGGTCCGCCTCAGCTCCTCCCGGGGAATCTCATGGATCGATCTTCCTGCTTCTTTCACCGTGGCTACCAGGTCTTCATGGGCTGATTTCATTTTCAGAGGAGTCAGATCGTGAGATCTGACCTTGTAGGCATCAGATAAGTCCCTTGGTGGAGTGTTTTCCCTCTTGAGCTGTTTGGCTTCTCTTCTGAGGTAGTCCTCATGGGCCTCCACATAGGACCGAGGTATTCCTGCAAACCCCAAGCAGATGATGGATGCAGAGGGAGACTCCCCAGGCAAACCCTGGACTCTCAGTCCCCATGCAGATACTCAGTTCTAGGGGGTCTCTAGTTAACACATGTAACTCAGGGACTGGTACCCAACTGAGCCCACAGAGCTACAACGCTAACGCAGCTGGTCCACCTCACATCTACCACCACTTCCTACACCCACTTCACACTAATTCCAACCTGCTTCATGCCAATCACTGTCACTTTTGTCCCTGACTTTGGCAGATTTTAGGTTGGCAGAAGCTGAGCGAGACTGAAAATCTCTTTGAGCACAAAGCAGGGGCTGCAAAGATCTGCAGCTGGACCTTGCCGTGCCCATCCCTGCTTCCTCCCATCCCACTCTGACAAAAAGAACACGGGGCCATGCAGGTGAGATGCTTCCCCAGCCCATGCCCATCTTGTGCTCGCAGGCTTTACCTTGTGTAATGGAGCCTCGCATGTGATGCTGCTCCTTTAGGTTGTGGGGACTGTGTCGGTCTGGAGGGATCGCTCGGCCCATGAGACCTAGACAAAGAGATCCAAGAGGGAAAGCTGGGCTGTGACACAGGAACTCATTTACAATGAATACATGACAGTGTTACCAGGGATGCCTGGGACTACAAGGATAAGTGCTAAAAATTTCTAAATTATTTATTTTTTTCCTTTTATCCAAATGTGCTGCCTTTTTTTTTTTTTTTTTTTTTAATTCCTGGAGCTGGTCTGTCAGGACAAACACTAAAGGCAAATAGGCCAGTCTACATGTCTACATTCTGTGTTTTTTTCCCGTGCTGGTCAGATCCTCTCCTGTTGAGATAACAGCTAATCACTGCCAGGACACTGGCACAGGAAGATGCACAGGTAGACAGGAGACAAGATGAGATCTAGAATAACACAGGTGAAAGGTTCCATCCAGACCCACCTTCAATGCTGGTAGATAAGGTATCACGGGCTGATAAGCCCCGGCTGATCCTGCCCTCCATCATATCATAGGTCCTCTTAGTTCCTGTGGTCTCATGGGAAGCTCCCGAGCTCCTGCTGTCTTCTTTGGGACACTGAGAAGCAGCAACTCCACCTGTGGGAGGGAACATCAAGAGGCATAGAAAGTCAGCACGGGCCAAGAGAGGGTGTTTACTGCTGTTTGTGTGCGTTGCTGAGGGGTCGGGTCCCATCCCAGCCGCTGTTACACAGTGCCAGGAACATCGCATGGAATTGGCTTCCAGGAAATTCAGCTGGTGTTTTCTCCCCTCCCTGCCTGCCTCAGACTCCAGCTCTGTGCCTCCCTCTTGGGTAGGAGCATCCACCCTGTCGTGTCCCATTCCCTCCCTCCCTGGTGAGGCCATTCTGTAGGACAGCCCTCAGCCAGTGGGAGCAGCTGCAGCTCCACTGAACTTGGCTCTTTGGGTCTGGGGAGTTTTGTTTTTTTTTCCCCTGTTTGTTTTGATTTTTGCTAGACACCTACTGTTTGGGATCTTGGCCAGCCTTAACATTTGCCGAGACACTCCCTGGGTGAGAAAATCAGGGAAAACGGAGGAGAAGCAAAGCTGGGAATGACTCCTTTGAAACAGCACTGAGCATACACAGGAACTGGGAGAGATGGTGCAAAGCAGGAGTGATGGAGTGAGCACTAGAGTGAGGAGAGACCCCTGGCTGCCCCCTGATCCAAAGCTGGACAGGTTCCCTGTGAACAAGCAGTGGACATCTGTCCTGAGCTACAGCCCCACCACCAGCATCACACCCATCCTGGGCAATGGGTGTGCAGTGAGCTGTGAATTCAGCAGCTTCTGATCCAGCTGAATGCCTCGGGTTTATGCCATGAGCTCCAAACAGGATGTCAGCTAGGAGAGACAAACGTCTCTGCCCATCACCCCTGGCCAGGCTGCCCTTGCCAAGGATTGCCAGTGCCCTGATCCTCCTCTTTGTGGGCAGAGAAGGTGGTTTATTAGAGAAATTAGAGAAAGCGGGGAAGTTAAAAAACATTCATTCTATTGTGGACAATCAGGAACAAAACTCCTCCTTGGCAAAACCAGTAATTAATAAAATGGGATTATTACAACTTCACACCCACTGCTGGCTTCCGCAATCAGCGCCCACTCAATCCACAAAGTGTTTGGGGCTGTGTGTGGGGAAACAAGAGGGGGTCCGTGCCTGAGCCTGTGCTTCAGCTCCGTTTGACAGGAGAAATCCGGGGGTGACATTCAGAATCAGCCAAGCACCCAAGTGCGGGTGATGTGCCTGCACCCTGTCATCAAGGCACATCTGCTGCCACCAGCCCTTGTGCAGGAGGGGACGTGCTCCCAGGCACCCTTTGTGCCACCGGGAAGCAGGGGGAGGGCGCGAGGGAGAAGAGAGACTAAACAGAAAGGAAACCATTCCAAACCCACGTCCCTCGCCTTGCAGAAGCCATCAGCAATCATATGCAGGATGAGAATAACCAATCTAGCACAATTCAGCTCACACATGCTACAGGATCTCGTCTCATTACAGCTCTTTTATTTTAAGCACCCTCATGACACTAAAGAATTTGCAATTTTTTTTCTGCTTGCCAAAATTCATAATCACCAACAGTTTCAGTTTTCTTATTTAATTTTTTTTTTTTTTAACTCTTCTGTTCCTGGGCTGCTCAGCCTTGCTGGGCTCTACAGGGGGAAAGAGAGAGGGAAGGCTGGCAAGGCTGCAGCAGCTCACAGGATCCCTGGAGACGTGATAAACGCTATCAAGCATGTAAAAGGCTGCTGGGGAGAGGAAGAAATTAATTCCTCATCTGTGTCCACGGGGGGTAGCACGAGAGGTGACGGACACAGGCTGCAGCCAAGGAGACTGGGGGTGACACAAACAACAGGGGAGAGAGTTTGGTCTGCAGCTCTGCCTTATTGCCTGGAGTGGGATCCCAGCTCTGGGCACGGGCAGCCCTCACTGCCAGGAGCCCTCCCCATCTCTCCCCGATGGAGCTATTTCTGATCAGCCTCGTTCGACCCCCAGCCTGGGCAGAGGTGATTAAAATAGCTTCTTGCACAAACAAGTCCTGAAACACTTCCTGGTCCAAGCCTTGCCAACTGTCCCAAAGGGCATCCAGACACAAGTCTTCCATGGTGACATTTCTTATCTGGGCTAGAGTTGACAGTGGAGCCGGGGGGACATGCTATGAGCCAGTTTCCATGTGGCAGGAGAGAGGCACAGCACAGAGCCCTGTCCTCAAAGGTCCCTGTGGTCCCAGGACACACACAAAGGTGACATCAGCTGGAGCGTGAGAGTTGTCCCCATGGCCTGACCTGAACCCTCTGCCTCCAGCCCCGGACAAGACAATTCAGCCCGTGATGAAACGAGCTGCCTACACTTGTGGGCACGAGGAAAGGGACTTCTGTGGGACACAGTGCCTGCAGCACTGCCCACAGAGCCCAGGCTGGAACGGATACTGTGCCCCAGGGATAGAGGCAGAGGGCTCAAGCAGCACAGCAACTTGCCAGAGACTCCCACTGAGGCAGCTGAGGTTGGAATCAGCTCCTTAGTCATCTCCAAACTCAGCTGAGAAGGGAGGTGACACACAAGGATGGCCATCCCTTTGTAGACCAAAGCACACATCAGTGCTTTACCCCAAGAGGATTCAGGGCTCCAGCACCTCTGAGTCGGCTCTTGCTGACTACAGGTGCAAGGCAGCAGGAGTCCAGCTCCACAACAGAAACTCCTGACCCTGCACACGGTGAAAGGCAAGAACGGAGCTGTTTCCAGCCCCACTGGAGAGCAACATCTGCTTATCTCCAACGGGAGGCACCGGGACACACAGAGCAGCTTTGATGTCCGGTGCTGGGAAGGGCTGAGCAGGCGCAGAGCAGGCAGGAGCAGCTGGTCACCACCTGCTGCACCACTAATGCAGCGAGGCACCGCAGGCAGTTTCTGAGGAAAAGCGTTCCCGTGCTGTGGGGGTGAGGCAGCAGCCACCACAGCCCCAGACAGGCTCCTTGTGGGATGCAGGAATGGCTTCACCACCTCCAACAGCTCGAGCTAAACTCACCAGACACTGAGGTTGGGCCCAGGAGGATTCCTGCAGGGCAGCCCCATGCTGGAAAAGCCTCACAGTGCCCAAGTCAAGGCAGGTGAGAATCTGACATCCAAATAAACCTTTATGCCAAACCGCCTGACTTGCCTCCATCTTGCAGGTTTTTGAGTCCACCTTGACACAAGAGTTTGGGAGTACTCTCGTAATGTTTTCAATCAGTCCAGCACAGGGTGCTAGGGATGAAGGTAACACCTTCCTATCTGGTCCTCTCCTCTTCCCTGGTTCCCAAAATTATTGCAACTCTGTCTGCCATCTCTAAGACAAGATAACCACACGGGACAGATGGACACAGGGTACCAGGGTGGGAAGGGAGAGAAATGTTGGAAGCAAAGACATGAGGCTGGCTTGTTGTTCTTTGCCAGCCTTCCCTCAAATAGCTCCCAAGTCCCAGCCACAGTGGCACAAACCCCTGGCATCTGCCCTAAAAAGGCAGAGAGGACTAGGACTTACCCTCGTAGGACAGCACGTGGCCTTTCTTCCCTTCGTAGATGACATGTCCTTTGGGCACGGCATCCTCCCTCGCCTTCTCTGCTCTGCTGGGGCTGTCTTCTCCAATTATCCTGGTAATGGTTCCTTTGTACAGCACTTCTGCCGGGGTGCCCTTGGAAAGCCACCAAGATCCATATTTAACAGTGTCACAAGCAATTAAGCAAACGCCGTGCGGGGACAGGCTGTTCCTCGCGGGAAGCCGAGCGCAGGGAGCACACCCGGCCTCCGCTTCCTGGCGCAGCCAACAGCCAGGGACTCGCAGCTTAATTATTGATGAGAACGATAACGAGGAGCGGTAAAAAGGTACGTGATCTGCGTGAGGCTGCTGGGAAGAGGCAGGGGATGAGGAGAGCACAAACCTCCAAAACAGCAGCTCTCACCCAGCGTGTTTGGGAGTAAGCTACCTGCCCTGCTCGCTCTCCCCAGGTTTAGGGGACAAGGCTGGTGCTGCCACGGGGACACCTTAGTGACAGCAGGCACTGCTCCAGCATTAGCTTGTTCCCTGCAGCCTATTTCCCCGGCTTGGCACGGGAGCCACAGAGATGTCCTGCCCACCCAGGCACATCTGCTGGCAGCAGTGTGACCTTCAGTGAGCTGCCTGCGTGCGGGAGCTGGCGGCTGGCGGCGCGCCCGGGCGACAACGAAACCGGTCCCGGAGCAGGTCGGGGAGCAGAGCCTGCCTCAGCTCTCCAACAGGAACAGCAGCAGGCTCCCCACACACACACCAGTGTGAACTGAAACCTCTCCTTTGCCACAGACAGCTCACAGCACCCGCCTCCTGAATCCCCTTCAAAACACACGGAGATGGATGTCCCTGAGGAGTCACTGGTGATTAACATCCTTCTGCCACTGTAACCTGTCGGTGACAGTCCCCCTTCCCCATCTCTGGGAAGGCACAGTGATGCTGTCAGAGTGACACTCCTGACTGACACCTGCCTACTCAGCTCCTTTAACCCAAGCAAGCCCTGGGACTGCTGCCTGCCTGGGGAAAGCTTTGGGGACGTGATGCCCTCGCCAGCTTTGCTGGTGCTCCCAGTTTGTGCCACTCAGGCTCTTTCCCCACTCCTGCCTGGGGGTGACCCTGCTCTTTACCAAGCCCTCAGAGTAGCAGCAGTCCTCAAAAGCCAGGACATGGCAGCGTGTGGGTTCAGTCCTCTGGTCATTCACCCTTGCAGTGGATCTGGGCACCTGGTAATGGCTCTCCCAGCCCCAGGTAAGTCACCTCCCTTCTGCAGACACGCTCCAAGGGGATGTGAAACAAGTGATGACAGATGGCTTCAGAGCAGAGAGCATA
Source organism: Sylvia atricapilla (assembly GCF_009819655.1). Lineage (NCBI taxonomy): Eukaryota > Metazoa > Chordata > Aves > Passeriformes > Sylviidae > Sylvia > Sylvia atricapilla. The sequence continues at coordinate 12,100,070 of NC_089156.1, forward strand.
TATTCAAGATCTGCTTCCTGTGAACTGGATGACTAATCTGAGATCAAGTATCAGCTCTGGTACCAGGAGCTACTGCCAGAACAGGGGGCTCCTTCTCCCCAGCAGAAGCAGAGGGATGCAGGCTGCTGGGCCAGCAGGAGACAGGCAATGCCCTGGGTCTGGGCTTGCTACCTTAATCCCAAACCAAACAAAGGAATCTGGATGCATTCGTTAGCTGGCTGGATTCATTAATTGGATGCATAACAGCGTCTCACCAAACTCTGCTCATCTCCTGAATTGGCACATGGTGCTCAAGGTCCTTCACACCCACCCACTGCTGCCCACAGCTGCTGCAGGAGCATCTGAGAGGATGGAGCAAGTGTTTGCTCTGATGGGTTATTTACAGCCCCTGAGCACCCACTCCTGGCAGTTGTTGGACACAAGGCACCAGACAAGCCAAACCTTTGCCCTGGGCCAGGATTCAGGATCAGGTCCCCAGGGCCAAAGTGAACGTGGTCATCCTCCTTGAAGAAAGGAGGCAAAAACTGGAGCCTGAATGTCTTTAAATATCTGAATGATGGCCAGATAAAATCCCCATGGGTAACAGATTTTTTTTTTTTTTAATGCTCTCCGCTCTGCTACCAAATGAGCAATAACTCACACTGCAAGAAACTATCGCCCGCTTGCCAGCTGCTCTTCTGAAGATGGATGGTGGAGATTAAGGCCAAAGTATCTTCCTGCTGAAGAGCCTTTGGGCAGGACCCCCAGCACAGCATGCTCAGCCCTGGCAGCAGCTCCTGCTACCTCACCTGCCCCTCACAGCCTCCTCCCTGCTCCACCTGGCCTGGGCCCTCCACCCACCTCCTTTGCTCTGCTCCACTTTCTTGCCCTGGCAAGATGATCTTGCCAGAGCTATTTACAGCTGCTTTTGCCTCTGTTTTTGATAGCTACAAAAGGCAAAGCAAGGTTTAAAGGTGTTTGTAAGGCTGCACTGCTGTTTGTTGGGCTCTGCTCTTCTGCAGTCCTCACTCGTGGGACACCACTCACACCATCCCAAGTGGGGGCTCTTTGCAGACCTCTCTGAGGGGCTCCACGGAGTGGGAGCATCACAGAGCCCTGCCCTGCACACCCAGTGTGCCCCACAAACCCCAGGGCCCATGTCCAGCACCCAGGGGAGACAAGGGACCTACATGTGTGATGGACCCTCGGTAGGTGATGGGCGACTCCGGAGGGGGTCTGGATGTGGGTGTTCCTTTGGTGATGCTTCCTCCCGAGGCAGAGCTGAGGGAAGTACCTGTAGGACACAAAACCTGTGAGCTGGTGGCCAGATTTGCTGTCCAGCAGAAAACCTGCAGGGCTGAGACTACGAAGGGCAGGATTTGACCCAGTCTCTAGCAAGCTGTGGTACTGGAGGGGACACCCTCAGTGTTCAACCCCAAGCCTTGCAAAACCCTTTGTACCAAGTCTCTTGAGAAAGTCCCCCCTGAGTGAATGTGGGGTGGAGAGGAGGTAAAATATAGGTATTTCTGAGGTTATCAGCTCCCTGCTGTGGATGTGGCCAGGCAGATTTATGAGCCTGGGAGAAAGCACAGCCTGGCTCAGCCTCTCCTGATGTGATCAGAGCAGAACTGTGGTGAGATGCAGCTCAGGGTGGCTTGAGTTCATTCACAGAGATCTGTTCTGGGTTGGAGCCAGCCCACCACACTCAGGCTCCCAACTTGTCTTACTGGGGGGGTTCACAAACCAGAACATGCACTAAAAAGCAAAACCTTTACATTTACTTTCTTCTGCCTGGTTAATGGGGAAAGAAACCCGTAAGGGCTGTATTTAACCAAAATGGGGTCCCTGTCCAGCTACAGCAGCAACAAAGAAGAGCATGAAAATACCAATAAATGTAATTTAAACAGGTCTTGCTTTGTCTTAAGCAACAGATTTTCAGGTGCCTCTTGAACACAAAACGTCCACCAGAATCGATGCCTGAGGCCTTGATTTGGGGAGGTAGAGAAAAGGGACAAAGAGAACCCTTTGGCTGGGCACAATTCCAGGAGTCCAACGTGAGTTCACTGGGCAGCTGCAGCCAGTGTGGCAGCATCCAGCATCCAGCATCCCTCCCCTCCCCACAGCTGAGCCTCCTGCTCCGGGTGCTCACCCCGCAGGATGGAGCCCTCCTGGGATGGCTGCAGAACCAGACTTTCTGGCTGGCTTGCCTGGCTTCTAGGAGAAAGTTGTTCCTGCTTTACTCCAGGAAAAGGCACTGGAAAACATAAACCATGTATCAGCACAGGTGCAGGACACCAGGCCACAGTCCTTGGCTGTGCCAGCCCGGAGGCAGCACCTCCTCGGTATTTTTGCCATTCCCAGATCTTTGGGAGGGGCTTCCTCAGGGTGGTGAATACACAAACACCATCGAGAAAAGCCAGATGCTTTGCCTTGGCACTGCCCACACTGGGCCCAGAGCTGACACTGAAAACCCTGTGCTGGTTTGTAACAGAACCCACACACAGTGGGAAACAGAGCTCATATCCCTCCTCCCCAGGCTTGATCCCTCACCCATTCCCTCCCGCTGTTAAGAAAAGCTTCCAAATCTGCAGACTAAACACTTTCTTTGTTCACTTCAGGCCATTTACTCTTTATCCTACCAGTCTGGGGAGCAACAATATATTTCCTTCCTTCGATCACAGTATTAGCTGGAGAGTATTTATAGGCTGGGAAGTGTCCCTGACCGAGTTGTTGCTTTCCTACACTGCACAAATTTAGCTCCCTGTGTCTCTGCTCCCCTGATGGACTAATCCTTTCATCCTCTTAGCAGTTCTCTCTGTGCTCCCTTGCTGTGCCCTGTACTCCTCCTTTCCCCTACGCTTCTGGCAAGCTCGTTCCCTCCTGCTCTCAGAGTAGCTGTGAGAAACAACTTGTCTCCCAGTTCCTTACCCAGTTTCTTGGGATCCATGGTTAGTGGCAGGCCCATGGTGATGGAACCAACGGGGACCTTGGCGTGCTCGGGGCTGTAGGGTGTGTGGAGCTGGATGGGCAGTCCCTGTGGGGCAAGAGGAGAGGTCAGGAGCAACTGATGGTCCCTGCGAGGCATCTCCACTGCTCACATCTATCCACAGCCTACCTGGGAAATGGATCCGACGGATCTCTCCAGCACGGAGGGGTGCTTGGTGGAGGAGATGAGGGGAGGAGGGTTGGAGATGCTGGCTAGTCTCTGCAGCCCTGAGCGAGAGCTCTCATGCAGGTTCAGTGGGATGGGGTGTCCTGTGAGGAGAACACAAACTGAGTGAGACTGAGGGCAGGCAGAGCAGCTGCAGCCACAGGAGAGCCCAGGGGCACGGGAGGGAGCAGGGGCTGGATGGATGCAGTGACCTGGCCAGCTGTGAGCCTGCACCACGCTCCAAGCCACACGGTCGTTTTGGAAAGGACTGGAAGAGTTGAAATTACTGCCTTGTCCCCTCTGCAGCCAGAGGATGAGCTGTGCCCAACCTGTCTGCCCTCCAGCCAGAAAGGACAACACAGTGAGGGATAAAACCTGCCTGACTTTGCACCCACACTGCCTTGTGACACATCCCTACACCTGCCCCAGCCAGAGCTGACCACCCTGAGACCTTCAAATAGTCCAACCTGTGATCCAGGCTGTAAGCACAGCCTCTGTGCTCAGCCCTACATCAGGCAGGGCACACTCCACACAGCCAGTGGGTTTTACTTGCCTGGTGGGTTATACTGGAACAAGTGGGGCTCCGCCTGGGGAGAAGTTTTGATCACATCCCGGGGGTAGGACAGGACAGGGGGCCAGCACGAGGCAGCCATCGACTCGGCACTCAGCTTCTGAGCCTCTGCAATGGCTGAGAAATGCACGGACTTTTCTGCAAAGGACACAGAGAGAAAGTGTGTGGTCAGTGGCCAACATGAGCGAGGGGTCCCTGTGAGCACAGGCAGGGAAGCAAGAGCCAGCTCCAAGCACAGAAGATGGCTTCAGTTCAGTCCAACTTGGTCACGAGGTGAGGGTTGAATTCCCCAACAAAGCTAAAAGGAAAAAGTTCAGTGTCACTGCCTGGATTTGACAGCATTTATTTTACTCAGATTTAAAGTGCAGTGGGATGTCTGTGTCGGGGACTCTGCTGGTGCTCACTGCCTGCAGGAAGCTCCGTGGACCTGGTGCCATCCCACCTCACCCAGGAGAGATGGCATTTGGCACACAGCTAGTCACAGAGCCCAGCTCCTTGCCAGGATTTGGCCATTAGTGAATTGCTCCTGGGCAGCTCCTGCCTGTGCCCACAGCTCCACATCATCCCAGCATGGCAGGGCTGGAGGATTAATGATGCTGCTGCCAAATCCTTCCCTGAGGTTAAAGCCAAGGAGCAGCACTGTTGGCATCCCTCTGGTGCATGGGGGACAACCAGAGGGCACCAACTTGCTGCTGACCACACTGTGGTCACCACACGAGGTACCTGGACCACTACAATGCCAGCACACCAGGGACAGGCTCATGCCCACATCACGCAGAGATGTGAAACCTCAGCTGCTCTTAAAGGCTGGTTCCTGGCTATAAACCATCTGTAGGCTGTGGGAAGGGGCCAGAAATAATGGCATCAGTTTCTCAGACAGCAAGAGCATAACACACTGATGTTCTCTGAACACCTGGGGACAAGCCTGCTGCTCGAGACTGTCAAAGGCAAACGAAGATGGAGATGGGCTCTGTGGAACAACCAAATGAGGAAAGCTCACTGGTCCTCTGTGAGGCACAGGCTGTGGGCAGGAAAGCTTCCCAAAATTAGCTGGTTCAGGGCATCCTGGATACCAGGCTGGGTTCATCCTGGCTATAAAAAGGCTGATGGGAGGCCAAGAAGAGCTTAATGACGGAGGAGCTGTGCTGGGGACACCTGAACCCTGCCATGTGCTGAAAGATGCTGAGGAAAAGAGAGGCTTCATCTGCACCAGCTCTATGCCAAATGCATCCTCACGCTTGGCTAAGCAGACGGATGAGACAGCCTTTTCTGGATGGATTAGTGGCAGGTTTGGTAGGATTTGCTTGTAATCAATAAACACTTCATTTTGCACTGCCCTTCCTCCCCAGATCCACCTTTGTAACATTCACATAGCCCAGAAATTAGAAACTGGGCAGTAAACAATAGCAATCACAAATGAACCCAGCCTTTAACCATCAATTTTTGATAAAAATAGATGCTCAATCCTGCTAAGCCTAATAATAGGGCAAGTAGATTATCAGAGGCCCAATTTAATGAGGCTTTACTACATTATCGTTATTAATGCTCAGTGTACTCAGAAGCTGGGAGATTATTCTTGTCCGCTTCAGTGAGAGAAGAAATCCATTCTGGGCACACAGAGGTGTGCAGGCACTCACATCTCTGCAGCCTGGTGGGACCAGACTTGGGCGGTGGCCTCTTCTGTGTCCCCACTCAGGATCCCTTCATCCTGCCAATTCAGGGGAATCCAGGCACATCCTCCTCACTGATGGAGAGTCTCTGGCACACTCACACTCCCCGATCTTCTCCCCTTCAGCTCGGCCCCTTTCAGCTCTGCTCGTGTGGGGGCAAACAGTGCTGGGATGTCCCAGCTGAAGACGCTCCCTGACGCCAAGGCACTGTCAGCCAAGGCTATGTGCACCCTGGATGGCTCTCGGAGAGCCTCATCCTCCTCCCCTCCTCGTGGGAGCCGTCCCCTCCCCTGCAAGCCTCTCCAGCCTGTGAAATGTGGCCAGTTCCTAATTGCCCCCGCATTAGAGGGTGGCTATAACTCAGCCAGCTTTTGATAAAATAGCACTTACACGGGGAAGAGAGAGTTCCTATTACCGTTTATCAAGTCCCTGGAATGGGAGCGAAGGAGTCAGAGTTTATACGATCCGTCATCCAAATTAATGCTCTTGGCTCCCCGTCGCCTACAAAGGCCAAATGAAACACAACTAAATCAACGCAAAACACACCGCCGGCGCTCCGACCGCCGAGCGATAACCCGAGATACGCCCGACGGCAGCTCGGCGCTGGGGAAAGGGACCCGTCTGCCTGTCGCTGAGATCCAGGCAGGGCCGCCCTGCCTCTGCCCAGCCCCGTGAGCAGCAGCTCCTCTTGGAAGGCAGGGCAGTGCTGGGGAAGGTACAGGCTGGCTGGCCACCCTCCAAGGCGAATCGGCCCCAGGCAGCAGCTGCGAGGCGGCCAACGCCTCGGCCAGGATGTGTGCAGGACTCGGCTTTGAAGCGGATCCAGAGCGGCGTGAAGGATGTTGATCTCCGGAGCGGTTGCAGGAGTTCGAGTTATGGAGCCAGGGAGGAACAGGAGTACCTGCTCTGGTGGAGCCAGCCCCTTGCTGAGAGGTGGCACGGGGCTGCTCTCCAGAGGGCTCTGCAGGCTGTGCTGGACTCTCCCTTTTAACTCCAAGCCATGTGGCAGCACGATGTCTGCAGGCTGGATGCTTGCCACTTCACTGGGATGCCTCGGAGAGCGAGGGAGGGAAGGGATGCACACAGATTTGCCAGGACTATCTGGCTATCTCCCTTCTAACCCCTGACCCACAGCCAGGATGTGTTCCAAGAGACAGAGACAGAACTGAGACAGTGCCTGAGTCCATACTTGTGCTGAAACCAGGGCTTTGGAGGAGTTGATTTCTCCCCTTGAGGAGACTCATCACAAACCTGCTGCTTTATAAAAGGGAGATGCGTTCCCATCGTGAACAGGGGAGACCAGCCTAAGTCTCCCTAGGGTCCACAGGCATTCCAGACCCACTGTGGCACCCAGCACAGATGCACAACCACACAGGGCTTGGAGAGCACACAGCTGGAGCCCAAGACCTGCTGAAATGTTTGCAGGGATACAGGGAGGCATAATTACTTTCATTAACATGAAAGATTCAGAGCTGTACGGAAGAGAGAATAAAGTGCTCCATATCATTAGTGCTTCACAGAGAACAAAGCAACAAAAGATCCACCTGGATAACAGATCCTTGTGTTTGATAATGGTGCCAGCAGGCCGCAGAGTGGAGTGGGTGACTTCAACCCCCTCTTGTACCTCATACCCACTGATCTGCCTCACCTCCTCATCCTCCTGCGGCCAGGGGAAAGCTGGAGCTGCAGCACTGGGACACAGGCAATGCTCAGCTCCAGGCTGGAGTGCTGGCTGTGGCACCCAGCTCACAAGGAAGCTGAGCAGTGCAGCACCAGATCTGCACAGGAGATCAAACCTGATTACCTGCCACTGAGGGGGAAGAGCTGGAAGGGAACTGTTCCATCTGGGCAGCAAACAGGAGCACAGAGGGATAAGATCAACTGGAAATGAGGCTTCACGGGCGGCAACAGCACGACTTAGGGGAAACTCCCTTTCTTGCAAGGTGAGCAGTCACCTTCCTTGCTCATATGCAAAACATTCTGAAGGTGTGATGCACACACGGTGCTATTTATTGTTTGAAAAAACTGTGGCCAAGTGCCAGCAACCAACTCTTTTGGCAAGCACATCCTTCTGTCCAGAGGGACATGACAGCTTGAGGAATAACTGCCTGGCCTGGACACTGCAGAGCAGGCTGCTACAATCCTGGCGGCTGGACAGTGACCTAGTGCAGTGATTTTCCAGCAAAGATCACAGCCCAGGTCCAGTGCCTCCTCGGTACAGTCTTATCCACCCTCCTCTTCCATGCACAAGCAAGTGATTTTTGCAGCTGCACCCATTCCTGTTCAGGATCCAGCACTGGTGGACATTGTACCCACCCAAGACCAACTTCCCTGCTCCTGACTGTGCCACTGGTGACAGCCACTCTTCTTCCTTAACAACTGAGCCACAGGCTGGCTATGGGGGGCAGGGACACAGACTCTGAACTGGAACAGACTCTAACACTCAGATTAAAAACACATTTAGAGGATGGTCTCATCAGGACTTCCCGTCTCTCCTTAACCTTGATCCCCAGGTGCTCAGGCTAATAATGTTTCAGATGTTCTATGGTGGGAACCTCTGAATTGCTCATTAGGCAGCCAAACCACATCAGAGCTATTCCGGGGAGAAAGCACTGGGAATCTTTACAGGAACCTTTGGACTCCGAGTCACAGTATTAGCATTGATTTTAAATGAAATAATGGTCCCCGCTGTGCATTAAAAGCATTCTTTATAGAAAGCCAGCAAGGTAGAAAAGAGCCATTGTGCCCAGAGCCTTGGCATGCCTCCAGGCCCCTCTGCTCTCTGGTGAATGGCAGACTCTAATAAAGGCAATCTTCACCTCCTCGGCGCTCCACACTGCCCGGTGTTTGCTGTGGGCTCAATGAGACATCGTGTACTGTCTAATGAACATGGGAAATTAGCCCTGCCTCTCTCGTCCTGCCTCAAGATGCCATTAAAGAGCTTTCAGGGGTCGAAACAAGCTTTCACCTAAGAGGGGGAGAGCTGCTGGCTGCATACAGCTGCACCCCCCGAGTGCTCCACATGGATAAACGCACACTGACACACACACAGCCATACCTTCCTTGTCACCAACAGCGGGGCTCCGGCTCTTCCCCCTGGGACTGCTGCTGGGCTGCTGCTGCTCCTTCTCAGCCTGCTGCTGCTGGGACTGGGAGAGCTTGCTCGGGGGCATGTCCTCACGGGCAGACTCGTGGGCTTTTGTGATCTGCTGCTGGTAGAGGGCCAAGGCGTGGGGAGGCACCTGAGGCTTCGCGCTTCCACTCTGCAGAACCCCCTCTGAGAAACCTTCTGAAATCTGCAAAGCAGGAAGGGTTGGAGATGCTCATCAGGTGCTGTTGACTTCCATAACAATCTTGAAGACACCAGGAGTTATGAGAAGCCACTGCCCCACACTATCGTGGCAAGTCTGAGCAGAGACCAAACAGGATTTCATAGCTCACTAGCCACAGGAGATTAAAAAAGCCCATGACAAAGAGCATCAGCTCTGTGCTGGTGATACTACAGGAAAGAGTCAGACTCGTTCAAAACCTCTAATCTATAGTTACGTGCTTGTAGCTTTTGCCAGAAGTTACATTACAGCAGCCACATGTTAAGCTGCAATATGGGAAACTGGATCAGGAATGGGTCCCCCCTGAGCATGCAAACCCCAAAGCAGGGATTTCCTCCCTGCCCACCCTGTGCCACTGCTGCTCCAGTGCGATACCAGGATGCTTCTCACAGCCCAAGCCACTGTATCAGTACTTCCAGTACATGGGTACTGCCAATCAAAAAGAGGGACCAGGCAAAGCTCCTGGGTGAGGAAGGTGATATCCTTCAAGCACAAGATGAAGTGCAGGGCTGGGAAGGTGCACTCTTTCTTTTTAAAGCAATGGGAGGCAGCAGTCATGTGGCAGCGAGAAGCTTTTTCTGCCCAGACCTCCCACGATTTTCTGATAAAAGAGCTCAAGAGACATCCAAATGCTGCTGGCAGAGCCGCTCCAGCAGCTGGGAACACGCTCTGCACAGAGAGCACCTTGCCAGGCCGGGGGGCTCACACCGCCCAGGCACAGCTCTCTGCAGACCAGAGGCCATCCCCAGGGATGAGCACATCCCTGCAACCCTGACACACACCACGGAGCCCAGCGGGAGAGCATGCATGAGGCACAGGCTGTGCTCCCAGTCCTGGCCCTCTCCAGCAGGGTACTCACAATGGGAGGGATGGCAGCAGCTCTCTGCTTCAGCTGTTTCAGGTCCAGCGGCTTCTGCGGCGAGGAGTTGAGCCGGGTGTCGCTGGTGGTGCTGAGCAGGCTGGGCCGGGGGGACAGCAACCTGGAACCAAAACACAACATCAGCCATGGACAGGTGTGGCCCGTGGCTCCCCCACACCCTGCGCCCCTGTTTCGTGCTGCCAAACCCAGAGGACATCCTCTGCATCAGAGAGGAGCGTGCGTCAGGACCGCTGTGTCAGGAATCTGGGCTCAAAGACAACCCCCATGGGACTACATGTTCAAACAAGACCCTTATGTCTGGCTCAAGAGGCCCTTGAGCCCACTTTCCTTCATCCCAGTGCTATTTCTAGCAAATGTGCTGCTGTCCAGAATAAATCCGAGGGAAAATGGACTCCAGAGCTGGGTGTTATGGAGCAAGGTGACCAGCTCAGATTTCATTTGGACATCATGCTACCCTCCAGAGCTCACATGTAGGGCTCACCAAGGGCTGGCGAGCAGCTTCATGCTCTTCTTCAAGGACTGTCTTTTATCAAGGCGCTAAAGCCAGGGCAAACCACCACTGCAGGCAATTTGGGCCCTCGGGTCACGTGAAAGGCTGGATTTGGATGGGATTTGGTACTCAGCAGTCCAGCAGCTCTGCAGCTCTGCACCCTCACCACTCACCCTTCCCCTTGGCTGTTTGAGCTGCCTGGTAGACACTCAGCCAGCTGTGCAGAGCCCCTGTGCAAACACGGGAGTGTCCCCATGGTGCCACCAAAACAGGGTGGGATGGAGGCACGCAAAGCCCATGGGTCAAACCCTGAGCATGTCCAGCTCCTGAGCTTGTGCCAAGACCTCAGGGACCACGTCTGCCCAGGCCATCTCTGCTTTCTCTCCCTCCTGACTCCAATTTGTTGAAGCCAGTTCATAGTTTTCGAGCTTTACAGCTTGATTTGTTTATTTTAGCTGTTATTTCAGTGCTCTCTTCAGCCTATAAATTTCAAGGTCATTCCACGCTCACCCTTGGATGAATAAACAAGCGTGGCGGGGCCATGTGCAGGGAATAAACTCATCGTGGTGCTGGGACTGCCCCAGCCCTGGCTCTGCACAGTGCCCAGCATCAGAGGGGAAGGAGACCCACCTCCACACCGAGACCAGGGCTGGGCACCCAGGGGAAACCAACCAAGGGACAGCAATTTGGAACTCTTCCCTAAATAATCCCAATGACGTCTGCCTGTGGAGCCACAGAGGTGTTGTGAAGCCACACTCCTGGAAGGCTGCAATGCCCCAAAATCTGCTGAGACACAGGGCTGGGGACAAGGGCACCCAGCACTTGTTCCTGAGACCTTCACGCTGGGCTGAGCCGTGGAACTGCTACCCCAGCATCTGCTTCGTGCACTTGTTGGTGCTTGAAGAGGTACATTTAAGAGCCCTTGAAGTCCCTTTAAGCACCCTCAAGATGTTCAGGTTTCCTGAAGCCCTCCAGGATCCTGATGCTTCGGAAGCCAAAGTCAGTATTAAATTCATCAATATGCAAATTGCCTAATTTATTACGTCCCTCCCAGCAGATCTTGTGCCAGACAATGGAATGTCTGTTGGGTGCTTTGCTCTGGAAATCACCATATGAACAGTTCTTAGCATCTCTTATCCACCTGCTGCACAACTCAGCTCCTCCAAAACCCAAGGACCAGTGCCTTAAGATGACTGATGGCATTGGAAGGATGGGAAAAGAGTCAGAGCAGGAAGGGGTTGGCAGGCTCACAGCTGAGCCTCAGCAGTGTGAGAATGTCCCCACCCAGGCACAAAGCTTTGGGGATGACCGTGACACTGCATTGCCCATACTCCTTCTCCTTCTGCCATGCAGATGCATGGGGACTAATTTAACTTCCACATGATCCAACACACTGACACACGACCCAGCCAAACACGACTCCACAGCAGTTGTGCAAAGGCAGTGGCTACCAGACCTCTACAATGGGCTCCCCTCAAGCCAGAGACACGGCTCCAACATGGAACTGCCTTGGCAGAGTCCCTGCACCTATAGCTGAACCAGCAATGGGATATGCAGCACCGGTTTGGTTGGTGCAGGTGTCTCCTCACCACGTTGCAGGTCTGCAGCGGTAGCTGTGTGTGGCCTCCCTCAAATGTCCCCATCTGGTGTGACCTCCTGCTTGCAGCAGCCCTCCTGCAGCACTGGCTGCACGGAACCACAGACAACCAGCTGCCTCCTTCAGCTCGGATGAGCTCAGGCTGCGCCTCCTCAATCCTGGACATGCCTTTGCTAGCGCGAACCGCAGGAGGAGGACCAAAAAAAGGCTGCCCTAACTCTGAACCCTTTTCCTTTTCTCACTGCGGGGACACCCCAGCCACCCTCTGTCCTCTCCCGGGAGATGCCGGGGACAGCTTGATGCTTTGGCAGGCGCGGGGAAGAGCACCCACGCCCCGCTGGCGCTGGGTGGGTGTGTGAGCATCGGGTGATGCGGTGACGGGGCGGCTCACGCGGCAGCCCCGGCCCCGCTCCATCACGCTGCGGCAGCCCTCGGCCCACGGGGGAGGCAAAGGGAGCAAAGCTACAGCTGGGAAGGGCACCGAGCCCCCCAGCTCGTGCCAAAAGCTCTGAGCCAGCTGAGGATCAGCCCTATGGGTGCTCCTGGGTTGGGAAGAGCCCGATGGCAGCGCCAGCTGCAGCCTTCCCATGCCAGCAGGCTCTGCTATCGCCCGCGCCTCATCGGCACACCGGATAAGAGGAGTGGCCCGGGAGCTGCGGGACGCCTGTTTAATGTTTAATATTCCTGGAAGCTGGTAACTGTTTGACAAGCGAGATAGGAGCTGACTCAGCGTGGAGCTGTGATGGAAAAGTCGTTCCCAAGACGACTTGCTCCTCTGGTGCTGAGAAGTCGGTACAAGCCACTGCTGCCCTGATTTCGGTTGGGTTAATGTTAAACTGGAGGAGGACAGCCCTGCTGGCCTCACTCTCCCTTACTGGGAGATTTGCTCCTGCCTGGGAAGCAGGGGAGGGTGGGGAGGGGTGGTGCTGGACTCTGGCCATTGCTGAAGAGGAGCACTGCAGCCAAGAGGCCTCAGCCCTGCCATGGGGCCAGGGCCAGCAGCATCCACACCACCCCTTGGCACGGCCAGCGCTGTTCCAGCTGCTCAGCAGCGAGGGGCTGCACCCCAGAGGATGCTCCTGCACTGGCAGTGCTCATCCACTGGCTCCTGCATCAATCACAGGAGAAGCAGAGGCCATTTGGAGCAGTGGGATGCACAACAGCTCCCTCCGACTTCATCCCACCACTTTGCTCAACTGCCTTTTCAATAAGCCCATCCACGGTGCTGCACACAGCCTGGCAGCACCCATCTTGCTGCCAAACTGCTCCCTGTGAGCCTACAGAAGGTTTGCTTGCTGACACTGGATGCAGGATGCCAGCCTTCAATCCCTGCCCACCTCTGAGTCAAGGTGGGACTGATGCCCCTACACACAATGGCAGGGTGTACACAGGAGTCCTACCTGGCCCAGGAGCCATCCTAAAATTCAGTGCTACAAATATGTGTGTATTCATATATATTCTTTAAAACCTCCCCAGAAAACCCTCTCTCCCCATCTGTGAGGCTCTTGGGTGGGGAGGGCCCTGTGGGAAAAGCTGGGAGGGGAGCAGGATGTTTCTCCAAGGAGGAGGCCAGTGTTTCTCCTCCCTGTCCCAAGAGCCATCCATGAAGGGTCTGAGGCGCTCTTGGCTGCCAGGCCTAGGGGTGGGTGGAGGGCTCCAGACTGCAGTGTCTCAGGTGAAGACCCACTGGCACGGCCCCAAGAAAGCTCACACACACCACATTCTCCTGCCTTTATGGCCAGGATGCATAATTTGCCCCTACAGATCCGAGCAACATCTCTGCCAAAGGAGCAGCTCGCCCCCTCTTGCACTGGAAACGCAATCCCTGACACGACTTTTCTCCTGCCAGTGCCAACTCAGACAGAAACCATTCCCAGCTCCAGATGCTGGCAAACCAGCACAATTCCATGTCCCTGAGAGCACATCCCGCCCCACTGCGTCACCCAGATGGGCAGCTGCCACCAGCACATGCAGTGGCTCTGCACCCAACATCTGCCCACGGCCGTGTCCTAGAAGCACCCGTATGTTGGGACATCGCACTGCTTGTTGTGTCACAGCCCCTTTGGAAGCAGCAGTCAAAGGGCTGGGGGCACATGGGGACACAGCTGGGAAGTCCCTTTGCCTGGGGGAACGCCTGAGCAGTGATATTCCCAAGCAGGAGCTCACAAAGGCACCCATGGGCGCTGTGACACACAACGGAAAAGCTCATCTGGCCTTCGGGTCACGCCCTTGTCCCCCTGTCCCCCGGCTCCTACCTGCTCTTGTCCACAGCATCCTGCTCATCCATCTCGTCCGCGCTGCAGGTCGCGCTGGAGTCGCTGTCGGGGTTCACCCCGGGGCCTTTACTGCCCTTATGGCTCTCCTTCTTCTCGGCCTTGGGCGTCCCCTCGGTCCCCGCCGTCCCCGCGCTGCTGACGCCGCTTTCCACCTTCTTGTCATTCCCCTTGTCCTTCTCCTGGCTCTCTTCGCTCTCCTCCTTCTTCACCTCGCTCTTGCAGGGCTCCTCGCTCTCCTTCTCCTCCGGCTCCTCCGTTTTCACCACGTCCACCACCAGGTCCTCCGGCACCTTCTCCTCGGTGCTGGGTGGCTCGGGAGCGGTCTCCGGCGGGGGGCTGGCAGCGGGAGCAGGGTTGGCAGGGGGAGCAGGGGGAGCGTCGGGGGGTGTTGGAGCCTCTTCCCACTTGACTGCCGGTTCCGTGCCGGCGTCGCCTCCCGGCCCGGGTGGTGCCTTGGCCCCGTTTTCGCCTCCTTCTTTGGCTTCGGGCCTTGGCGAGGGAATGCTCTCGGTGTCGGAGCTGTTATTTACTGCAGCTGAGAAAAGGGAAGAAATAAAAATAAGGATCAGCCTGAGATTTTTGCTTCCCATATCGCTGCCTCCACCCCCTCCCTTGGGAAGAGAACGCCCTCGTTCCTCTGAGGGGGAGATGATCCCGGGGCTGGGAGAACTGTGCTGGGATCCCCAATCCAGAGCCTGCTAAGCAAAGGGCTCTTCTGGGGGCCTCTCTGCTTGCCCAGCACGACTATTAACCCCCACCCAAACACAAAATCACACGCCCAAAGGGCTGGAGACTGAGTGACTGGGAAGCTGGATTTTAAGGGAAAACCCTGGCTGCTGGCTGGTCTGGCAGGACAAGATCTGCTCCCTTCTCACTCTCTCACCCATGGCACACGATCAGCTGCCCCAGACCAGGTCCCTCACTGGCACCCTACTTGCTGACTTACGTCACCTGTGTCCCTGGCTCTGCCACCTCTGGAGCAGCTGGGATCATCCCAAAACACTACACGTGTTTGTTGTTATTTAAGCCACTGGTGGCAGAAGAAAGGAGGTCAGGGTCGGTGAAAGGGAAGCGCTGGCAGTGCTGCAGGACAGGTTAATTATTACATGGGAAGGCTCATTCCCAGATCTGCCACCAGTGGCTTGATATGAGCTGGAAGCACAAGTGTCCATGCACCGCTCAGAGTTAGGTGCTGCCAAGAGATTGTTTCTACAGCTGGGGAGAGGATCACTCCCTCCAAGCCTCTGCCGGACAAACACGGCCAGGGCCAGGAACACCAGGAGATTTCCACAGTCCCATCCCAGCGTGTCCCCACCGGGCAGGGCTCTCACGCTCATGCCCCAAAGGCTTCCTCACATGCATTCCTTGACTTGCCTCTCTCCACAGCAGCTCAGCCAGCTTTCAAACGCTGGTGAGAGGAGAGCCACAGAGGGACTGCGTCCTAAGAGCTGTACATCGGAGCACATCCATCTGTCCTCAGAGTGAAATTTTACCACACTCATCAGGAATCTCAGTCATCTCCACTCTTATTCACTTGCAAACAAGAAATGAGGTGTCCTGTCACCCAGCCTGGACAAGCTCACAGTGGGTTTGGCAAAACTCTTCCCAACTGCCATTTGATGCTACTGTGAATGCCATGCTGAGACATCCAACAGTGGCTCATCCCAAGCTCAGCCAAGCTCTAGACTTCCTTGCATTCCCTCCAGATGCTGAATCCATAGTCTATACCGTAATTCCCCCATGGAGTCTTTCCTCCATCCCTGGATTGGCCACACAGCCCCTGCAACTGCAAGGTTATTATCTGAGCATCCTCAAATGTCACCCTGGAGCCAGGGCCCATCTCCTGTGTAACACCACCCTGACACTTCCATGCCCATAACATTTCATCCCCCTGCCCGTGCTTTTCCACAACTCTGTATGGCATCCCAGCAGCAGAACAAGAGCCAATGTTGGAGAGTTAAGCTCAGAAGCATGTCAAGAGATCCGTCTCTAATCCCAAAATCATGTTGTTTCCTCTCAGGCACTCTTACAAAGAGCAGTAACTAACTACCTCTTACTTGGCTCCTGTGAGTCACGTATCACCTCGCACAAAGATTTACCTGGAATCTGCTTTGTAATGAGTCACTCACAAGGACAATTTGAAAAGATTTCCCATTTCAAGTCCCATTAGCCTGGGTGCTAAGGCCAGGAACCAGTGTGGTGCCAAAGTGCTGGTTATGTTATTAAATTACTTTGACAGAAGTCAAATGGGCATTGTTGGAAAATCGTGCACATTTTCTCTCAACTCCAAACTGCTGTGCTTTCTAAGCGACAAATAGCTGAAAATTGTCACTTTCATGTTGTTTCCTTTCTTTGCTTTAAGGCTGGGAGGGAGAAAAACGCTCCCTTAAAAGGGAAAGGAGGAGGAAAAGCCCCACCAAGGTGCTTCAGCCTTGCTGGTGGGAGACCACGGCTTCCCCTGCCTTTGTTCCAGTGCTGGGCTCTGGGAATTCCACTGCCCAGGAAAGCAGCAATGCCCTGATGGGACGGGTGCACACAGACCTTGGTGTGTTATCTCTCCTTGAGCCCATGATAAGCTCAATGAGAGCCCACAGTGGTGGCTAAGAGCATGCAGGGACCCACCTTCGGAGCAAAACACCAAGAAATGTGATTTACAAGATGCCCTGGGAAGCCGTGTGCTCTTGGAAAGCGCACTGATGGAAATCAGAAACCAAAGCCATCCCAAAATAGCCATCCATCCATCCAGGCACGGGAGGAGGGCAGTGATCCAGGGCACTCCTTGCAAGCGTGAAATCCAGAGGCATCCAAAACGCCCCGAGCGCCGTGAGACAGCGTCACCTCGGTGTGACTTTGGGGTGACAGACCCCTCGTAAGTGCTGACATTTGCAGTCCTGCAGAGGCGTGTGCGGTGCCTCTGCTGTGACCAGGCAGCAAATCCAGCAGAGCTGAGCACATTCCCTGCCACAGCCCTCACCTGCCTCACCTTCTGCCTCCTCTGCCATCTCCTCCTCGTTGCCACTCGTCCCCGACACCTCCATCTCCTCGTCCTCAGCTGCGGGAGGGAAGGCGGCTTCTTCGTTCTGAACAGCGGCGCCTTTTTTCTTCTTCCTCTTGGCGTTCCTTTCTTTCTCCTGAAGGAGAGGGAGAATGGTGAGAGGCAAAGCCTACGGGGAGTTATGGGAGAGCAGAGAGCCCTGATCCTGCCCAAAGCGTCATGAGGGATGCTCACACTGCCAGGGACCCCTCATCCTGGGTAAAACCCCTGAGCACAGGCTTTGGGACCAGACTTGCCTGTTCAAAGCCTGGCTGCGTGGTGTCACCTGGCCTAAAACTTGTGACTGCTCTGCAATGGCCAGCCTGGCTCCACAGGGAGCTCCAGCCTCAGCCAGCAGCGAGCATTCAGGGGAAGAATGGCACAGATACACGGACAAGGGACAAGCATGCAGAGAGAGGTCACCAGTGCAGGGCTGGCAAGAGTCCGGGGGTCATGTATCTGCTAATGACACACGTGTGATGCGTTGCTCCTGCTCTACCTCCAGCTACACAAACATGCGTGGGCCACGACTCGACGCTTATCTGCAGATAACGAAGCTGATGCCCCAGATACGGCCCAGCCAACATTTTCATGCACCTGCTTTCATGACCCCTTTGGCAGGTGCTGCCGAAGAACTTTGCCTCCCATGCCAGGACAGCTGTCACCAGTGGGCAAGCTCAGTACAGTATGGCATCCCAAAGGTGACTGCCTGGTGTCCTGGCTTGCCCTGAGACAGCCCCAACCTCCCCGGCTGGAGCACGTGCCACAGCCACGAGGGCGTGGACAGCTGCTCCCTCCTGCAGACCTAAAGGAAAAGTCTCGGCTTTGCTATTGTTTCCTGCTCTTGTTGCTTGAGTAAATATTACCAGTAGGAACAGGCTCATCATCTCCGGCTCTCCCTGCAAACCCCACATGAGTGACGTGTGTAGGACGTTTATTTACATGGATGAAAAGATAAAGCCGTGGTGGAAACGTTAACTTTGCTGCTGGATCCCTGTGCTGGGAAGAGCTGGTCCCCCCCTTCCCCCACCCCCAACTTTTCAATCCTTTAGAAAACTTCCAGATAAAACAAACAAATACAACTGCTTTTTTGCTTGGAAACGCTGCTCGCTCAAAATCTATTTTTATCAAACTGGGCAGGAGAGAGGGAGAAGAGGCACTTGAGGAGCGGCTCTGTGCAGGCGCGGGGAGGCAGCGGGAGGAACGCCAGGCTCTGTGGTTCCCTTGCCCCATCCCTGCCCTGCCGGTGGTGTCCTGGTGCTGCTGGCATTGGCGTCTCTGCCACGGCAGCGATTCAGCCCCGCACGTTCCTGGGTGAAGCAGCAGCTCCCCATCACGCTAAGGCGGTGACAAAGCGCCGACGTTACTATGGCAAAGACTTCTCTGCCTCTTACTCACGGGTCCGTGACTCAGCCGCGGGCAGGAGCAGGCTCCTCGCTGGGAATTAGCCGGGAACCAGCCTCTGCCTCAGCACCCTACTTGGCCACAGCCTGGGGCTGGCAGAGCACAGCAGTGAGCAGCGCCAGGGGCACCGTGGGTCCCTCTCCTGGCAGACCCCACTGCTGGTTTTTAGGGAAAATTATGTGAAATACAGGGCGGCAGATCCTGGCTACATCTAGAGAGGTGTTCAAGGCCACCACTTTGCATCTTATCACACCTACAGCTCCAGATTCCTTGTGCAGTCTTGCTCCTCTCTCCTTTACACCAGGTCTTTCTTGAGGAGCACCTGGGACTTGGTGCTACTCAAGGGTTCTGACTTGCCAAGGCCACTGAGGAGGTACACTGTGCACAGCAAGGACACGGACCCCTGCACCAGGGGTCACTCCATGCCTCCTCCTCCACAATGTCTTTTTGGGTCATCCTGACAAATCTAGCCTCTCCCTGCATGTGGCAGCAACAACCCAAACAGCTCCCAAACCCCGCTACCAACACGGGAATCTCCCATCAGGCTCAGCCTGTCCTAACAGCAAGACCAAGGCAAGTGAGACACACTCATTCCCCAGGAGCAGAGGCCACCAGACTGCACTCCTGAAGCAGTTCTGCTGCGCAAAGCCACCACCATCAAAAAAAGCAAGGAATTAAAAAAATGCTGCTCAGAGGAGGTCCACAGCACTTTGTCTCCAAGCAGGACCAGCTCCAGGGAAAAGCTGGCCCCTTTTTCCTGCACAAGCCAAAACAGCAGCAGTCAGTGACAATCACACCACAGACTAAGACAGTGCCTAACCTCCAGCCACTCGCAGAAGGAGCAGCTCTGAGGACACCGTGTATCCCAATGCCCTGCTTTCCTTAAATGCCAAGATTAGCCAGTGCAGTGTGCAGAAGGTCAAGGCTAAGTGACGCTGATGCCTGGGACACATCCGAGCGGCGCAGCAGCGAAGCCAAGCCAAAACACACAGCAGGGCAGATAAAGTGAAGCCTCAAGGTGGCCTGACCCTGCCCCAGCAGTAACAGGCTGCCTGTCCCAGGGTGCAGCTGACTGGTTTGGTGTCTGTCTCCCATCCCACAGTGGCCCCACAGCTCCTCAGAGTCACCTGCACAACCCTGGTGTCACACCTACCTGGAAGAGGAGGCTACAGTATTAATGAACCCCATTTGGGAAATGAACGAGATCTGCTAATTAAGTTTACTCTCACTTAGCATGAGGAGGAAAAGCAGAGCCACTGCATTTCCCTGCACATGATCAGCAATAGCTGGTGGTGGTGAGGTCAGGGAATAATCTGTGGATGTCATGGCAAAACTGCTCCACCACGTGCTTCCCTCTGCAGAGGCTGTGGCTGATACTGGCTATAGGATGAGATTTGGAGGCTCCGTTTGGTTGGGATTATATTTAGGAGTCAGGAAGGAAGGTCCATGGCAATTTAATCTCAGTTGTTCTTTCATTTTATTCAGCTTTCTGGCATCTGCTGTTGCCACAAAACAATAGAGTACAATAAATAACAGCTGAATGTTCATTGTTCTTCTCCACGACCGAATCCCACAGCCTCCAATGCTCGAAAAATAAAATGATGATGCTGATATAAACTGCAAGTGAGAGTGAGCAATTAGACTGGAGAAGTCTAGCGGCTGCCTTGGAGGGACGGATGCAGGGAAAAATGTGGTTCTGCAGAAAAACACTTCCGCGATATAATTTCTGCAACATTAAGGAGCAGAGTAAATTAATACACACCGGCTCCACTGCCAGCAAAGCTGTATGATCTTATTTCAGATTCTCCCCAGTAATGAACAATGATATCTTTCTAATGTAACTTTTTATATTCAGAGGGCTTGATGCACATTTCACAGAATATTTCATTCCAGCCTTTATATGGGTCTGGGGGTCTTTTATATAGTTTGTTTGCTTTGTTTCTAAAAACAATTCGGTGAAACATGGGAACACAGGAGTGTCTCTGTGCATAGAGAATTAATAAAAAAGAATCGCCGATGTCTTCTCTTTCTCTCATTCCTATAGACTGACTAGGATATTAAATTCCTGGGTGAGTCATTGAATGTTTTCCTGTCTTTCTTTTTACTCTTGCTGTAATAGCTTGCTTGGAAAGATTCCTGCATTGAACATTGTCCTTTGCATTTTCAAAGCACCCCTTGGGGGTTTAGCCATGTGAATTCTATTAGCCAGAAACTGGGAACCCCAGGATATGCTACAAATGAAATAATTATAATCTTTAGTGTGTCTCTGAGCAGTCCAAGCTATCTCCAGAACACCAAACAAGCCCCACTACATTCACACCCTGCACCACATGCCAGTAAAGAAGCAGCATTAGCCTCATCTGAAGGGGAAACTGAGGCACGGAGAGGTGTGCACATCTGCTTGCAGTGCTGAAGAAAACCTCTTTCAGACCCAGGCTTTCCTCACGTTGTCCTAAATCCCTGATTCTCTTTGTGGCAAAGCAAAGCAGTTTACTGCAGGTAACTGCAGAACCTGCAAGGCACAGACCCGTGTGGCCCTCTGCTCACCAGGGTGGAACAACACAATCTCACCAGAGACAAAGTATTTGCACAGCCATCAGAACTTGCATCCTGGCCAACACAGCACAGCCCCCTCCTGCTGCTGCTCCTTATCTCCCTGCGTACCAGCCACGCTCCAGACACCCAGGCATCTCCCACGCAGCAGCTCTGCCTCATCCAGACCTCCCAGGGACAGATGGGTGGACAACCCTTTCCCGTGCCACTCCACAGTCCCCACAGCTTCCACACAACGTGATAAAGGCCCCCCTCGGCTGTGGAAAGCATCCAAGCCCTTGCCAGGAAATATCCACAGTGCCCAACGCAAGGCTGGGACAGGGCTCTCACCATTTTCAGTTTGTGCTGCTGTAGGATCTCGTCCAAGTTCTGCCTCTTCTTGTAGTTGAAGTAGAAGTTTTTGCACTGCGACACAGTCTTGGAGCCCACCATCCTGGCAATGGCCGACCAGTTCCGCCCATGCTCAAGGAGACCTGCAGTTGGAGGAGGCACAGAGGAGAAAGGTTTAACACCAGATGCACTCGCACAAGGGCAGCATTATCCGCACAGGACGGGAAACCTCCTCCGTGCAAGCCAAACTACACAGGAACAATATGGTCACTAGCACCTGTCTGAATGGCTTCTAGGCCACGGGATGATCTTTGAGAGCCTGTTTTTCTTTCCAAAGGGAAAAAAAAAAAAAAGGCACTATGATGGCGGCCTCTGGAATAAAATACATCCCACAGCCGTGTCTCGGCAGTCACGAGGACGAGCGGTGCTCCCTCTCCTTTGGGATGGCTGCAGCAGGTGTTGGCACGCCCAGGAGAACTTGGGACAGCTGCTCTCAGCCCCTAACACGAAGCAAAGGCTCTTCTCACCCCCCTGTGCCCCAGTGATGATTTCAAGAGGGGTGGCAAGGCACACAGCCCTGTTAGGGAAGGGGAGGGAAGCCCAGGCAGGTAAACCCAGGTGATGTCCCTGGCTGGGAAGAGGCGTGCCAGGGGATTAGTGCTGATCACAGGTTCATGAGCAAAAGCAGCTTCCCAGGTCAGGCATCGTGCCAAGGGCTGGCAATCCTGGCCAGATGGTGCCACCCGAACATGGGGCAAACCCAGCAGGGTGGAGGAGGATGAGGAGGAGGAGGAAGGAGACAGTCAGCAGCCCGTGTTCTTGCCATCTCTGCAGGGGTATCTGGACACCCCTGGTCCTGCAGATGGAGGTAGGAGTTACGACCACAGCCCAGGGATGGCTGCAGTGGCACCTCAGGCTCCTGGAGGTGACCTGTGAAAGAACCATCCAGGCTTCCTGGGGAAGTAATGCCTTGCTGCCTGCAGTTATTCCTGCTGTGTGGCTGGTCCCTCGTGTGGTGTCTTGTGGGGCTGGAGCTGCCACCAGCCTGTGGGACACTGCCAGCCCAGCTTTCTCCTGACTGCCCGTGTGATGTCACTACCAGGCCAACAGTTCCCTAGCCTCTCCCTGCACCTTGCGTGGGCACAGGATGCAGAGTCTGTAAGTCTAGAGTTACTATACTGCCACAGAAAGATAACTTCAAGATTAAAGCCAGCAGGAAATCAACCTGCTAAGAACATCTTTTTCCTCTGCCGGGGGACTTTCTGCCAAAAGATAAAGGCACCACAGAGCCCTGTGTGGCTGGGAGCAGGCACTGACCACTGGCTCCATATCCAAGCCCCTCCCTGGCTGCTCTGACACCATGGGGCTTGGGACCACGGTGAGTCCCACACTGGGGCTCCTGGCACAGTTCTGTTTGTGCCTGGGAATGTGGCAGCTATGTCCCAGCCCTGCTGCCAGCCTCCTGCCAAGCTGCTGCCATGTGTCAGCCCGGCCCTAAAGTGCCAGCCCAACCTCTGCTTCAGCCCAACAAGGAACCCCAGGGGACAGGCTGATCTCAGCACAGCCACACGTAGCTGGGCCCAAAGGACATGGCCCCAGCCAGGATCTGCTCTGTCAGCCCATGCAAGGGGTGGGCACAGAGTGGAGGCTGAGGGCTGCACTGAATAGACGGTACCATGTACCCCTAGAGAGATGAAATCCCCCTCCCTGCTTGCCAGGTCCTGGAGAAAACCAGCAGCACCCAGCACAGCAGGAGTTAACACCCAGCTGGTGCCTGTATCCTGCCCGTCCCAGCACCAGGCTTATCAAATTGCATGTACGAGGCATCGCATGCACTGAGCACCAGAAAGGCCCCGGCGAGCCAAGAAACAAGTTTGAGGTTTAACTCTGCAACTCCCAGCCTTGCTCAGCCAAACCCACGACCTCTGTCACCCCGCTGACGGGCTGGGACTGCTTTTAAAAAATGGTAAAAAAAAAAAAATCACATCCGGCCACCAATCCTGAGGCAACGAGTGGGGCTGGAGTCCTCCCCCTGCCGTTGCTGAATGCCGCAGGGGAAAACAGGACAGTCCCCAGTGTCACAACCCATCCCCTCTGACACAACCCGCTGCCGCCGTCCAAAGCAAACAAGCAGCTCTGTCCCTCTGCTCATCACCACGCTGGTGGCCCAGCACCAAGTGTGACAGCGGGGCCAAGGCTGATTGTGTGCCCCCGGCAAAGCTGAAATCAAGACACTGGCAGGGGTGTGGATGTGCCATAAGAACGGGTGTTTTGGTAGGAAAGACGCCAGGAAGCAGGAGCCGGCACGGCAGAGCTCGGGGCTGGGGGGTTGATGGATGTCAACCTGAGTGGTCCCCAGCGTGGTGTGACCTTTAGCAGCCTCAGGCAATGCCAGCTCCTGGCTGTCCTTCCCCCTGCCCGGGCTGGCTGTGCCCCTGCTCACCGGGACACTGCTGAGGAGCCTGCAGCTGACCAGGCAGGTGGCCACTGCTTGGGAGGAGGAGGAGGAGGAGGAGGAGGAGGAAGCTGCCTGCAGCCCGTGCCCGCGGGACCGGCAGGGAGCCCCGCCACTCTTCTTCTACACGAAACCAGGGCAAAACAGCAACACCTGCTTCTGCCACGCTGTAGTTATCTGCACACTCGGGAGGGACCAGCCGAGGGACCCCCGGACGTGCCGTAAGCTCCCGGCTCTCCAGGCACCGCATCTCCATGAGCTCCTCCAGCAGAGCCACCCCCAGAGCCCGCTCCCCGTGCCCGCAGTCCCCGGCACTCCAGCCCGCCTCGGCAACACGCGGCCCTCGGTTCCGCATCGCAACTGAAACTATGACTAACCGAGTTATCAGATCCTCGGGAAGGCTGAGCTCCTCGGCTCGGGGCGGGGGCTCCGGACGCAGGGTCTGCCGCAGGCACGCAGCCACACACAACCTTGAGGTTAACCCCATCCTTCGGACCCCAACACCCGACTTACGTGCTCCGGCTCCGGCGGGCAGGGAGCACACCTGGAGTGTGCGGCGGGTGGGCTGGGAAGGACACGGCTGTCAGGGCACTTCTTCAAAGCCCCCCCGGGCACGGCAGCCCGCGGCAAAGCGCTGCGAGTGCTCCGCTCACACCCTCCCCACGCATTTCGCTTTCGCTCCCTCGCAGCAGCCGGAGACAGAGAAGAAAGCAAAGCCGGTTCCTTAAATCCTGGGGGCGAGAGGATTTCAGAGCCATGGGCGGCCGGGAGCGGCGAGCAAACGGGCACCGAGGCTGGAAACCAGGTCACAGGCGGCAGACTCCTGACCCCAATGGCAGAAGTTGGTGGGAACACATGCTCCGGCCCCAGCGCTCTTCCCTGTGCAGCGAACAGCGTTCTCCGCTCTCCTCCTGCTCGCTCGCCGGAGCGTTCCAGCCGGCTGCAGCCGCGGTTGTTAAGGTGGATGGAAGCGCCGCCAGTATTTTCTCTCCCCTACCTCATCTCCTTGCTCAGCAGCTCGGGGCTATAAGGGAGACTGTGCAGTTTTCAGGAGATGCCCGACGTTGCCAAAAAAATAATAATAATTAAAAAAAATAAAAATAAAAAAAGGCAGGAGAAAAGCGAAGGGGCGGGAGCGCGGCAGCTCCGCTCCTGCCAGCCCGGGGACGGGGAGCCGGTGCCGTCGGTATGTGGCGGAGCAGCGAGCAAGCTCTAATCTGTTCCTCTGGCTGACCCGGGGCTCGTTGCATCTGAATGTGACCTCTAGACAGAGCATTAATAACGAACGTGGCGCTGACCCAAGCTGACAAGGGGTGCGGCGCTTGGCACCCGCTCCCGCCCTCCCTCGCTCACTTTCTGTCTCCCTCGCTCTCGGCTGAATGTCAGCGGCAGGGGGAGGGATCCAGGAAAACAAAGCTTGGCTAATAGTTTTCTCCGCTCTCAAGTGAATCAAAGGCGCTTTTCTTTGGGGACGTGCGCGCCGGCGAGCGCAGTGCCGCACCGCCTCGGGACACCTCGGCCCCGCGGCTGTGCCCTGGCACAGGAGGGACGGGGAGAGGTTTGGCACCGGTGTGGCCACGGGCAGACCCGGGCCTCTGCTCCGCAAGTGGAAGCTGGAAGGAAGAGGAGCTTTTGGAGAGCCGGCTGCTCAGCAGCATCTCGGGGAACTGAGAAGAAACCTGGAAGGGGCAGGTGGGGGCTGTCGGCTGGCAGCCCCTCGGCTCTCTGCAGCCGGGGGTTTTTGGCAGAGACATCCCAAGGCTCTCCGGCATGGCTGCCCAGCTCCACCCTGGCCTTGGTGAGGGCGGAGAGAGCCCCTAAAAGGGTCCCTTCATGGGAGCTCGCGTGGATTAACAGCCCAAGGTTATAGGGGAAAAACGAAGTGATATTCCCTACGCCTGACGGTACCTGGTGTGGTCCTTCAGTACCTTTTGCGCCCACACACCCTCTTGGGAGCCAACACGGGAGGCAGTTCTGGCTACGGCACAGCCAAAATGTGCCGCAATCCTGTTCTGGAGAAAGACCAGCCCTGTGGAGTCAGCGACACCACCCAAGGCATCCCGAAAGCGTGGTCTGCATCGCTTTCCCGCACGAACCTCGGGGTGGTTTGCCGAGGCTCGGAGAAGGTGAGTAACTTCTCCAGGGCCATGGATCCGTGGGTGGCACAGCCAGGTGCACGCCAGGCTGATCCTGATGCTGTGCCAAGGGAAGCAGTGGGGATGGTGGAAGGGGGGTGAGCCCACATCCCTGCAGGTGCTGGGGTGTTGCTGGAGGGACCATGGCACAGGCAGCTGGCTCGGTGTGCTACCCACAGTAGGTGATGCCCTTCTTCCTTCAGGTGATGTTGGCACCAGCCTGTCATGCTCCCAGTGGACCTCTCACTTGGTGACTGGACACAATCATGCCTCTGATGTGTCCTACAGCTACAAGGGAGCTTGCAGCTGAACTTCCCAGCACCTTTCACACCCATCCTGCCACTCTCCTCTGCAGGGAGGCAGTGTCACAAACAAGCTGTGGGCCCCTGACCTGCAAGGAGTTGGGACCCCTGACCAACTCAGCTCTGGTGCAATGTCCCCTCTCTGCTGGCTCTGGCTGGTCTCCCTTTTGAAATGGATAATTCCTATACCACTGCATCCACCTGCTGCAAAACCTTGAGCTGCCTGGTTTTACTACTGTTCCCAAAGCCTTTCTTTTTTTGCTGTGTCCCATCCTTTGACACGAGGGGACAGTAAGCCCTCCTAGAGATGTCACCCCCTCTGGTCCAGCATGGCAGTGAGTGTACAAGGTGCAGCCACTGCTGGCAGGCCCAGCTCTCTTCTTTCACCTGGTTCAGATACTATTCCCGCTCCCTTATTGTTGAAAAAATAATACTCAAAATTAAAATGTAGGCAGCAAATTATAGTAATTACCCAGCAGTTCCTCCTGACAGGCCTTTTGTATTCCATTCACTGACACTCACTAAGCAAATCCTCGCAGTTTGCTCCTACACACTCGAGAAACATTCAGCCAACGGTGGCAGAAAGTGCAGCTCTGGGGGCAAGGTGGGCACCAGCACCACAGGCACAGTCCTGGGGGTAACACCTTGGCTGAGAGGCAGCCAAGCACCAGCCTGGGACAGCAGGGTTGGGGTTCAGCACGGTAAGTGTGGCTAATTTATGCCTTGGACACAGTTGTGCCCTCATGGCACCCGATCTGCCCCATCCTGCTGATTTTTACCACATTGCTCCGTACAGTTTGTGACGAGCAGCAGGCACACACAGCACTCTGCTATGGACACTGGGACTGCCAGGCTGGGCCCTCCTTGCTCTGAACTGCCCTTGCACCCTGCCTGGATTGGGGACACCTGAGTGGGAGAGCCCAAGGCACGTCCACTCAGAAGGACAACGTGCAGTGATGGGCACAGGCTGCAAACCAGTTTCTCCAGCCCACTATTACTACTACCAGCAGGTTTTTACAGTTGTAAATACCTCTGATGGGAGGAAGGGAAGGCTCCAGCATGAGCACAGGGGAGACAAAGGGAGGAAAGTATGGTGCTGTCAGCTCCCCAGCATCACCCAGCCAGCTCCTGCATTTCAAAGGTGATGCAGAGTGGCTGACTTTATTTTAGTTTTGTGAACAGAATGGAACTGGGGGGGAAAAAATGGTTCAGGTCAGTTTAAAACTCAGATGAATTGCTGGCAGCACTGAAAATAAGCTTTCAAAAGAGTGCCTTCAGTATCCAAGGGAATATTTTTTTATCTACCCAAAAGGAACTATATAGGAGTTTTCATGGGTTATTTAACTCTCTGTCATCAGTATTTTACATTCATGCCCAACCCTCCTCTGCCTCATCACGCTGACTCCATCCCGTGTCCTCTCCGTGTCCTCAGCGTGGGAAAAGGCATAAAGAACCCCAGGCTGGCTGTGCCCTGAGGACAAGGAGTGCAGAGCCTGGGCAAGGCACGGGAGGACCTCAGCAAGAACCTGCCACATCCACCCGCCTCTTTTCAAAGAACAAAACCACTTGTTAGACGCCACGGGGAAAACCCCGAGCTGGGCGAGAACAGGTACCAGACTTTAAAGACTAACAAAGGTCATGTCGAAACCTCCCGGTTCATCGAGTTCAGCTCCGGGGCGGTTGCGGCTGCCCTGAAGCTTTGGCACTCGTGGTGACACTTGGTGGAGGGGCTGGGGAGACAATAAACCCACTCATTGCTGAGGCTGGTGCTCACCCACTGCTGGCAGATCCCCTTCCAGCCTACCTTGAACTCCTGCCTGCGTGGGCTCATCCAGCAGGTCCCCCAAAGGCAGGAACTGCCTCAGCGTTGCCTTTTAAGGAGCAGCCTCATCCCGCTGCTGAATGCCTCTGCACCCTGCCCGGCAGCAAAGCAGTGGGTGCTGCCTGCTTCCCAGCTTGGGAAAGGACAGGGGAAAATCCTTGAGTAACTCTGGTTAAATCAAAACCTCCTGCTTTGAGGATCACAGCCGCGGCGCAAGGAGATAACATCAGAAAAAAAAACACATTCCCCCCACCGTTATCCCAATCGCTGCACATTTTGACAGACTACTGAATCGAAGTTTATTGCATAATGAAAGTGTCATTAAGCAAGAACTTTCCTCTTGCTGGGTTTTTTGTTCCTCTGTTTAAGTTTAGTAACATGGTACTCCCCTTCACCGTCTCCCCTGGCAGACACAATCCTGCTTTTTCTCCTGATTGGAAACTCCCTGTGCAGCTCTGTGACTGTGGAAGAGAGCAGGCAGCTCTGCTGTCTCTCTGTCCCAGGGCTGTTTTTCTCTCAGCTCCCTGAACACAAATGACATGGAATTTCACGCCGCACACAGGAAAGCCAGGGGTGGACAGCAGGGCTGGGCTGATCCCCTGGTAGGGAAGTGCTTGGAGCAGAGGTCACTGACTGTCCCCATCTGCCAAAACACCCTGGGATGGTAGGGCTGACTTTCCCCGGGACCCACATCTTGCTGAACTCCCTAAACCAGCCAGCTCTGTGCTTTTACTGGTACCAGTATGGAGGAGGGTGCCTTGGATGGCCGAGTCCTTACGGTGAAGAGGACTGTGCCTGTGTCTCTGAGGCCAGCCTGAGCCGGCCACCACCCCCTCTGCCCCTGCCCAGCCATGCTGGCAGCAGCCCTGCCACCACCTCCTCCAGGCTCTGAGGTTACCTCCGGAGTTTCACAGTTGCTGTGAGTCGGAAACCCCCACCACACACGTCCCTGGAAATGCCAGACACGGCCAGTTCGAAGCATTAAAGCGGCTGCTTCCTGGCACAGGGGGATTTGGCTTTTCTGTAGAAGTCTGGTGTTGCAATCTCAGTTTCCCAGGTTGTAACGAAGGGAGAAACAATCAGCCATTGGGCTTTACACCAGCAAATCTCCCGGCCTCCTCCTGGCCCCTGGGCTGGAATAGTGCTACATGCTCCCACGCTTCATCCTTCCTTCACACAGGCTTTGGCAGCTGGTGCTGAGACTCCTTAAGTGCACCTCCAGCATAAAACAAGAGGCACTTTTTAACAACCAGATGCTGATCTCCAAAATAAAGCAGTGCTCGGAAAAGATCCCTCCAACGACCCTCCCCTGCCAGCATCTGCTCACCCCATTACCTGGCCCCAGGCCAGTTTGCTTGATTAAAGTCTATCTATTAAGTTTTGTGACTATAGAGAGCCCCGTTCAGCAATGCACAGGATTGGCACTGGGTTGTAAAAGAGGGTTGGAACAGCTTAAAGGCGAGCGAGCCAAACACTTTGGGATATTCACAGGCAAAGTAATCCAAGTCCACAGCTCCCATCGGCACCTGGGCAGCCGGCGCTCCAGAACATGTAATCACCATCCCAGCAGCAGGTGCATTTTCCAAGCTGAGCCGAACCTGCTAACACGCCTATTTGCCTTTGCCATCCCCAAACGACACTCATTTCCATTTTAATTTCCCATTTACAATCCTCTCCGGGCCAGGAGAGTCGGCAGCGACGCAAGCGGGATGCACGGGCTGGGGACGTGAGCTCGACAGCCCATCAACAGGACGTGACTTTGGCAAAAAATTAAAGCAGTGAAAGAGCTGGCGCAGGAGCGGCACGAGGAGGGGAAGTGGCAAGGAGGGCTGTGCTACACTCAGCACTTTTTAAAAACGGTCTCAGCAAAGGCTCTGAATCAGCTCCAGGATGTAAAGTCACCCCACGGTGCCCACAGCCCTGGCTCTCGAGAGCTCCCCAACACGTGCCTGCCGAGTGCTGGGGGTCACCGTCCTCTCCCTGAATCCCAGAGCTGCAAACAAGGCAGACACTCTCCGTGTGCCTGGAACAGATCACACCGAGGCCATAAAGCTCCGAAGAGTGGGGTGAAACTACACCCCACGCATGCTACAGCCACCAGCAGCTCCAACACTGCAATGGACAACGTGTCCTCACCGTTTCCTACAGCCAACTCCTGCCCCGTGGGACACTCATGGCTCCAGCCACAGCCCAGCCATCCCTGCTGTTGGCACAGCTCCTGGGGCTGGAGAAGCTGAGCACACACTCCCTGCACCATTCCCTGCCTTCCCCACACGCTCCCTGAGTGGTGCTGGAATCAAACCAACAACGGGACAGGCAGGATCCAGCCCCACAGCTCAGGACCCACCACACTACACCAAAGCCAGCAGCCAGATGCTTTCTATCTCCAGTTGCTGGGTTAGCTCCAGCACAGCCGATGAAAGAAAGAAAATGAGTGTCTTACCTTTTTTAGCCGTCTCCATCTCCTCCTCGGTCCAGCGAGAGCTTTCATTCATTTCCAGGGAAGCTGGGAAGGAAAAAGGAAAGGGAACAGTCAGCTGTGAGTAGGAACAGCAAACCCAGTGAGCTCACAGGAGGTGTCCCAACACTCGAACCCTCTCCCATGCCCTGTTCCCTGGAGGCATGACAAAACCACACACAGTGCAGAAGTGCTCCCATGAGAAAGGCTGTCATGGTGTGGGCTCGTGAGGCTTTTCCACGCCACCATGTGCACCCCCAGCACAACACCCCTTCGGGATGCACCTCAGCGATGCAAAACCTCCCTTTTGGGCCTGGAAGCAAAGCCAGATGGCTTGAGAGTGGCAGCAGACTTCCTGCTGATGGTGCCACGCACCCTGGCACAAGAACAGGTACCTAAGATGGAGCTGGCTGTGGCTGTGTGCTTTGGAGGAGGCAGAGGCAGGGTGGGACCGTCAGAGACGGAGAAACAGCGTCACCTCAGCGGTGGCTTTGGCCGACTGCATCTGTCACGGGTGTTGGCCGTGTGACCACAGGCTCCCTCTGTGCCATCACTGGGCTCTTGGACAACACCTCCGAGCCACTTCCAGCAGCAGTGGGGGCCTCTCTGGAGCACTGCCCACTGAAGGGGACATGCTGCTCCAGCCAGGAGGCTGACAGGGGTGTCAGCATCTGATGCTGCCTCTCTCCTCAACTCCAAGCAGGTGCTGGGGACACCGAGGTCCTGCATAAAGCCTTCACTATGCACCAGTCCTGCTGGCAGCCTGGCACAGAGCAAACCCTACAATAACACACTGGGGTGTGAGTCAGAGACAAAAAACAACTCGGTAAGGAAACAGATTTCCGGCTCAGGCTGCCAAGGGGTTATTACTCTAAACAACAGGCAAAGCATTATTTCAACAGTGATGAGAGATGTTTTGACAGTGTCCTTTCAAAATGGAAAACAGGCTGATAGGTTCAGGATAAAGAATACAGGCAAGAAGACATGGAAGCATCTTCCAAGATGCTCTACCAGAAGCTGAGACCCTGTGGGAGGGCCGTGTGGGTTCCAATGCCCACAGCACTGGGCAGAAAGATCTCCTTCAGAGCTGGCTGAGCACGATCGCAGGTGTCACCTCCCGGAAGACAGCACAGGTCACTGCCTCCCCCAGAACCGTGTCACCCCTGGGACAGCAGCCAAGAGGGAGGGAAATCAATACCTCACCGCTTCCCCCTGGCAGCAGGCAGAGCCACAGGGCCACAACCTTTACGTAAAAACGAGTGTCCCCAACGCTGTGCAGGCCCTTGGCTCAGCTGGTGATGGCTGTTATTGTATGGTACAGAAATGCCACAGAAACGGCCCGTTTGGTTTGATTAATGGCATCGCCTGAGGTTGCAGAGTTATGAAACAGATGCCTACGGGGAGCTCCGGCACGCTGCAGTTAAACCACAATACGGTTTTGTGCTGTTTTTTTTAATGTTCAATTGGTATTTAAAATGCAATAACTTTCTTAGCCAATCTAAATTAAAACGCTATTGGAGAGACATAAAGTGAAATCAATTGCTCAGATATGTCACTGGAATTGATCCATTCCTTTTTCCCAATTTAACACGGTCTAAAGGCCTCCCTCTGTGTTCGCA
Source organism: Sylvia atricapilla (assembly GCF_009819655.1). NCBI lineage: Eukaryota > Metazoa > Chordata > Aves > Passeriformes > Sylviidae > Sylvia > Sylvia atricapilla. The sequence goes on from NC_089156.1 coordinate 12,132,125, forward strand.
GTGAAGTTTATCAAAGACTCCGAGATACCAGGATAAAAAAAATCCCATCTAAGTTACTGGCATTATCTGCTGCTTCTCTGCAGCACTGCTGAACAAGTTGGAGGGAGAGAGAGCAGGGCTCTGTTGTGCTGGGGACTATTTATATCGCCTGTATGAAAACAGAGCGCTCGCAATCAAGGCTTCAGCCAGTTGTCAGCAGAGAACAGGGAGGCGAAACACCTCCGCGTGATTTATAGCACATGGAACAGCACAAGCAAGAAACTGCAGAGCAAGGAAACCGAGAGGAGTCACCCTGCTTTTATTTTTACCTGCCTTAGGTAGCACAGCAGTAATTTGGTACTTTGACAGAGCAGAAAATATAGGAAAAGCAGCCAAATTCCTCGATGCATTGGGTTCTGTAAGTCAATACATGAGCTCGCTCCCTGGGGTGGCAACTACTGATGCTGCAGATGCCAGAGGCAGATGTGCCCAGTGTGGGGCTGTGGATGCTGCCATGAATTCCCATCTAGCCCAAGGCCAGCATGGCAGTGTGACATGGCTGTGGCCACGCTGGGGGCTGGAGCAGTGGCTGCATGCCATGGTACAAGCAGCACCCTTTGCTGCATCAGGCATGGATGGAAATGGACCAGCCCAATGCCCAAGGCCAAGGAGGAGCAGAGCCCACAGGCTGCAGCTGCTCAGGCTCCAGACAAATTTGAGAACAGAGCAGGTAGGAGAAGTGGCAGAGACCCAGGCCAGCCAGGGAGGGCAGAGCAGGGTCCTGTGCAGAGGTCGAGGGGACTGGGAAACCAGAGCAGCCCCAGAGGGAACCAGCTCCAAGTGCAGGAGGGACACAAGCCTTGCCAAAGCACTGCTGAAACCGAAGGCTTCCCTTTTTGTCTTTTGCAACACTTTCCCTCTGAGGCCTCAAAACCCATTAACACTCATCCAGGTCTGCCCAGGCTTACAAATGCCCCTACTCATCCTGGTGAACCACACTGAACAATTCACGTGGTAGCGAGAAACATCATTGCTGCTCCCCAGAAAGAAGGACTTCACAAAGGAAACCCCTCTTCCACGAGCAGGGAGCAGAGCAGGGTGACATCCCAGCACGATGGATATCCCAAAAGCCCAGCCCAGGGCGGGATTCTCCTTGTCCTGTGCCACCTACCCAGCTCTGCACTCTGCTGTGGCGTGGCTGCCTCCTCGTTGTTGGCCTCGTTGGCCATGGAGCGGGTGATGCGGCCCTTGCGCCGGCCCTGGCTGTTGGCGGTTTTGCGACCTTTGGAGGTGACAGTTTCCTTCTCATCGTTGTCTTCTCCGGATGTGTCGTCGTTCTTGTCCCTGCAAAAAACAGGGAGAGAGGGAAAAATCAAACAAACCGTTGTTTGGTTGGTTTGATTTTTTTTAGGTCGAGCAATTATTTCTCTGCACGTGTTTGGGGATTTTTCTTTTTGTTGTCGGTTTTTTTTAGGGGGGCAGGTCTGCAGCTTTTTTGCAGACGCAGGCTCTTTTCCTGGCTGGGATTGGCGGTGGGGTGATTTGTGGTGGGGTTTTTCTTTCTGCAGCTGGCTGCAGCTCCACCACCAAGCGCACGCAGAGACCTGACGGAGACAGGTTTAATACCAGACCATTCAAATTCATCCCTGCCTCCTCCTCATTTATCTTCCTGAAAGGGACCTGCTGGTAAATGTCTTTGCAGCCTAGCTATAATGAAGCCAGATGTTCTTTTAAACCAAGTATTAAGCCCATTACAGATAGCGAGCGGTCTGCGTGCCAACCTTCCCCTGCCACGGGGCTGATGCTCGGCGTGAGGGAGGCAGGGCTGGCTGGAGCTCTTCATCTGGGAGGGCTCAAGTTGACACCAAGAACACTAAAGGTGAAGTTGCCACGCTCTGCTGCGCCCCGATTGCTCCTCCGGCTCCCAGAGGCTCTCGTAACAACAAAACATGCTAGAGGATCACAGGGGCTTTGCAGATTGATTGGGTTGATATTAAAAAAAAAAACCCCAACAACTCCATATCGTGTTGTTTTCTCGGTTTGGGAGCAGCAGGGAAGAGGAATGAGGAGGAGGATCTGCCTTTCCCTCCCTGCAGAGGAGGTGAGGTGGGCACACACAGCCTGCACAGGGTCAGGCAGCTCTGGACTATGCTGCATCCCATCATCACATTCCATCACTGCATCCCCAGCCCACTGGAGCCAGGCAGGGAGGGTGGTCCTTACTTTGTCAGTTCTTCTTTGTCATTTTCTGTTTCCTGCTTGTCTTCCTCCTTCTCTCCCTCCTTCTCTTTTTCTTTCTCTTTTTCATCTTTCTCTTCTTGGCTGCTCCGGGGCATTTGCTGCTGCTGCAAAACAAAGGACATAAAATAAACCAAGCCCTCAGCGCTGAGGAGGACACAGGGCAGCACCTGGGCCAACCCAAACAACTGCTGGGAAACAATGCTGGGGGCGAGTGGCCAAGAGGAAAAAGAGCTCTCTGCAGGCAGAGGGTGCAGGCAGGGCTGGTGGAGGCCAAAAGCCTTCCAGGGAGACCAGAGGTAGTTTAGGATCAGGCATGGCTGCTGCACTCTGGCTCCTGTTCCAGGCAGTGGGACAGCCCAAGCTGCTTCCCTGGGATCAGGCAACAAGCAAGGATCTGATGTGGGGATGAGGCAGGGAGGTGAGAATTACCCTCCCGTTCTTGCCTGGCCACATGGGTGGTGATTTGCAGCCAGGGGATGCATTTTGCTGGAGCATGAAGGAGACAGGGCACCAGTGACACCCCGAGGCTCAGCAATATCAACGCTTCTGATCTTTTCCCCAAACCTCTGACACAGCCCACGGGGAATGTTTGTGGCTCTGTTTCACCAAGCAGGAATGGTGCCCTCTCTGCCCTCTCTGCAGCACCTGGCACCTTCAGCAGAGGCTCTGACCCCAACGCCACTGCTGCTGCTCAGACCAAAGGCACCATGGTACCCCAGGGAGAGACACAGTGATTATTATAGTTCTGGATTTTGTTTCAACAGCTGCAGGAAGGAGGTTGCTGGGGAGGCCTGGTTCCCCTGACCTCCCTTCCCTCTGGTGACCAGCAAACGAGAGGCATTGAATAGAGAAGTAGAAATTAGAGACGGAAATGATTTATTAAACCATCCTGCTCCTGGCTAATGCAAGGCTGCTTGCTCCAGGAAACCCACTTGGGCTCACCCAGACCCTGCCCAGCCTGCAGGGCTTCCACCACCCCTTGGGAAAGGCTTTGGTGATGTAATGGGGAGTAAAATTGCCTTAAAACGGATTTATCAGCAGAAGGTGGCTGGTCTGGCTGGCACGCAGCCATACAGCAAGTACAGATGAGGTGTCCTCATATCCCTTGTGCCAGCAGGACTGGCCTGATCCCACTCTGCAGAACTGGGAGGCTGCTTCAAACACAGGCATCCTGCAGCAGCAGCACTGGGTGCAAGCAGAGCTCTTTGACCTCATGGGCTGGTGCTAAAATCAGAAGCACGGAGCTGTCAAATGGAGCAGTTTGAAGAGAAAACTTTCAGGCCCTGGTTGAAAAAGAGTCCTTAAAACCCAGGCACAGGCATCACTGAAACCCCACAGACTTTCAGTTCCTCCCTGGACAGGGGGAGGCAGCTGTGCCATCAGGATCCTGGCACGCTTGGCCAGCCCCTGGAGCACCTCTGCACACGTGCAGAACACAACTGTAATGCATCAGCTCACACTCCTCATGCTCTGGGAATTGCTCCGTGGGATGCAAGGCTGGGAGGTCCCAGGGGAGAGAGAGTCAGGGAACAGCTGGGATGAGCACTGAGTTCCACAGATCACTAAGGCTTGGGGAACAGGCTGTTTTGTGTAGCAAGTGGCCAAGAGAAGTGTCACCCCAGTGACTGGGCACTGCCCTTGTCAGCCCCCAAACCAGGGGAGAAGGAGGAGGGCAGTGGACAAGCTGGAACAGAAGATGGGGAAACCTGCACTGGCTGCAGAGGAGCAAAGGGCATCCATCATGTGCATTTCCCCAGCACTGCCCTGAACTCTCTGACTCTGAGTCACTCCGTGGTGAACCCTGAGTGCGGGTTCAGACCAGACAGACACCCATGAGGTGAGGGCTGTGACCTCCAAGGGCTGGGCAAGCAGCAGGACAGGCTCTGCCCCAGCCCTGGCCATCACCACCCATCTGCATTTCCCTCACCAAAGGTTTGGCAAGGGAGGGGAGCCCACATGAGGTTCACAGTATTTCTACCACGCAATTGCAAATATTTTCTTTTGAGGGATGGGAGAAACCCTGCATCCCAGAGAACTCAGCTCTCCTTCAGATTTAAACCCAGTTGTGAGCACACGAGTACCTGCCCCCAGCTTCAGGCTGGAGTGTCCAGGAAAGGTTCAGCATCATCTTATGCTGTCTCTACACTTGTCTGAACTAGGGAGCTGCCAGCCTGAGCAGCCACTGCAGGTTTTCCCCAGAGAAACAGGCTGGAATGGCAATGATGCCAAGGAGCTCCCTGTACCAGCCTGCAAACACAGGAGCAGGAAGGCAGGGACAGATGAGAGTGGCTTTAGTGGCTCACACAGCAACACAGCTGCCTCCCTGCAGAGGCATCTGCCAAGCTTTGGCATGATCAGGATGTGCAAACCCCACTGGGCTGGCTTCAGTGGGCCACAGCACATCCCTCTCCTCCCAAACGATTCAAGCCCGGCCTGGGAGGACATCAAATTAAGGCTTCTCCCAGTGCAGAGGCACATCTTGATCCAAGGATGCCCTCTAGTGATTGCCCTGCTCTGGCCACGGCTGGGTGCCCAGTGCCAGGAGTGACAGCCAGGTGGGATAAGCACCCTGCACCCAGCAGGACAGACAGGACAGGCCCCACCTGTCAGCCAGCTGAAATACATAAAACGGGCAGCATCATCACCATGAGGCCACGGTGGGAAAACCGACCCAGCTCCACCCAAGGCTGTGCTCATGTCTTCATCTGAGGAAAGGCTCCCAGCCAAATGGTGATCTGAACCCTGGCAAGCCCACGGTGAAGGCTTATCTCTTGTACTAGAGCTTGGCTGCAGAGCAGAGCACCTGCCAGACACCCCAGGAAACGCCTCTGCTCACGAATGTCCCCCTCACATCATAGCCAGGGGTACGTGCTGGACTGGAAGCTGCAGGGCTGGCACCGAGCACCCAGCCCTGGGCGGGGAGTGGGCGCCCCGGGGTGCTGAACCAAGCCACTTCAGAGCTCAGCTACAAATGTCACCCGCAGACAGGACATCCCGCAGCCATCCCCCATGGCAGCTGCCCCAGCCATGCTCCAGCCCAGACCTCGGCCTGGCAGGGGAAGGGGACCGTCCCCGCTCTCGCCACGCTGCCCCCGCGCTCTGTGGGGAGGCTATTCTTAGTGCTGGACACGGACCAGCTCTGCATGAGTCAAGGGACGGGACGCCATCCCAAAGCGTGACGGGCCAGGAAATGCTTCCCCAATTACCAGCTGATGTTTCCCTCTGATTCACACCGCCCTGCCTAGAGGTGGACTGGCAGGTGGGTCAGCCCTCGGCGCAAACCCCAAAGGCCGGCACCAAAACTGCTCAGCTCCCGGCAAGCTTACACCTCTCTCCACCTCCACCTCTGCCATCCTGGGGATGAGGCACTCCACCTCCCAGGGACGTGCTCCCCACCTTGCACACGTGGGCGAAGGGACGTGCCCGAGGCCAGGTAAGATGCCTGTGGCAGAGGGCAGGGCTGTCCCTCCCTCCCAGGTCAGACGCTCTAACGCCGGACCGCCCTTCCTCCTCCTCCTCAGCATCGCTGCTGCTTGTTTTTGCTGCCGACGCATCCTGTTTATTTAAAAAAAGCCCCGGGACAAAATCGGACACGGGACGCGTGAGAGAGAGAGGCCGACCCTGCCCCAGGTCCAGGGGGACAGGCGGCCTCCTGCGCTGCTCCCTAATCACAAGCACTCTCAGCTCCGGCCCCGGTCCCGCCGGGCGCGGAGCAGGCGGAGCGGCGCAGAGCGCTGCCAGCTCTCCCTTCGGGAACAGCCACACACGCTGCCGCAGCGCCCGGCTCCCGGCCGGACCGGCACGGCTCGTCCTGCCGCGGCACGGGGAGCTCTGCTGCCAGAGAGCTCCGTCTCCTTGGGGACACGCCGGCTGCCATGTAGGAGCGGGACGGGGCAGTGCCGACCCTGCTGAGAACCGACTCGCTGCGCGTCCCGACGGCGGGACAAGCGCGGAGACAGCCCCGGCGAGGAAGAGGTGCAGCTCCTCCCACTCTGTTTACTTCCTCTGCCGAGGCACTGCCTGCTTCTGGAAGCGGGACCAGAGGGCAGGAGGAGGTGGGGGAAGCAGCTCCCCACCTTTGCCCTCCCCAGCCCCGCCGTGAGACGCTTGAGCCCGTGGCAGAGAGACGGTGAAAGGAGCCAGAAACCCTTTGGCAGCCGGCAGCGCGTCCCTCGCCTCCGAAGCGCCCCGCTCGCACTCTCCCCGGGAGCTCCGGCCCCTCGTGTGCCCCGATCACTCACCTCCCCGCTCCCCGGCTCCCGCGGGCGGCCGGTCCCCGACAGCCCCACGGCCGGCTCCCGGCCCCTGCTCACCGCCCAGCCATCCGGGCGCGCTGTGCCTTACGTTCTCCGGCTCGGAAGGCTTCCTGACGATTTGCATAGTTAAGCCGTAAACTAACCACAACATTCCTCTTATGATTTTGCAATCTGCTGGAATAACGTGGTCGCTCTAAGTCGAGCGATGAATCATCATCTATAAACCACAGCTCTCGTCACCGCGGCTCTCAGCGCTGGCTGCAGCCTGCGTGATTAATCCGCCAGGATGCCAAGCTTAACCTACGGTGCAGGGCTATTTATTTTCCAAACTTGCAAGCCTCCAGAAAACGACCGCTGCTGCCTTCCCCATCCCCTTTGTGGCGAGGTGCCCCAGGCTGTGGCAGGGGACCAGGAACAGGGACCTCCCTTATTGCCCATAGGACATCCCAGCGTTAACCACTGGGACCGTGCACCTTGCAACTGAGGCACCCACGCCCTCCTCCAGCCCCTCCTCACTCCTTGTGCCACAGCGCTCTCAAAACATGCACCAAAACACCACTTTTGCCAGCAGGAATGAGCTCATCCCTGGCAGTCCAGCTCCTGAATCAGAACTACCAGCTCCCGCCACCCCAAGGACACCACTTGCTGCTGGATATGCTAGTGGGGAACTGGGTCATGCTGCTGGTACTGAGAGAGTGCCTGTCCCTGAACCTAAATGTCACTGAGGCTGGCATCTCCTCTCTCCCACACCAGGTTTCAAGGCTGCCTGCACAGAGGATGCCATTTGGTTGCTAGCAAATGCATCATCTTCCCTGCCATCATTATGGTGCCCTGGGCTCTTACAGGAGATGGAACCACCAGCTCCCGTTTGTTCCTTAAATCAGGAGGGAGCAAGCCTGTACACCCTGGTGCAGAGGGAGCTGTGCATGCCAGGCTGAGCTGCAAGGCACACGGTTTTGGTGCCACTCAAGCTCATTCCCAGCTACTGCAGGCGGCGAGCTCCGGGTTTTTGTTTAAAGGCAGCTCTGCACCCTTGCCACAGTCTCACTGCGGCAGCGCAGGGACATGTGCCAACCCTCTCCCCAGCATGTCACACCAGAGCCTTGACAGGGACTTTGGAGGGAGCTGCATCCCACCAGTGTGAGCCCCATAGCCTCAGGCAGCTGGGAGCACCCACTCAGCTGTGCCGCCTCTCCCACGTGCAGGGCACCAGCTCTTCACTTCCCCAGTGTGTGACTTCAGATCAATGGCATTTATGATGTTCTCCAGGGCACTCAGCTGCGGAGCAGGCTCAGGCCAAGGTCACTGCACGCAATCAGGGAGTTGCAAATTAAAACCAGCTCGAGATAAGCCGAAGACAAAAGGCCAATGCTATGCTGGCCAGGAAAGCCTAGGGTTTGCTTTGCTGCCTCTCCAGGAGGCCCAGCACAGCTGCCATGGCTGTGGGCATGCATGGCTGCCTGCTGGCATCACCCTGCACATCTCACAGGGTCCTGCACTGGCACCACGGGGCAGGATGCTCCATGCTCTGTGCAGTACAGCCAGCAGGACTTGGCACTTGGCTCTTACCCCCTTCCCCAGCCCCACAGGTTCTGTGCAAGGCATCTTTGCCAGGAATGGGGCTGGCACCATATCTGTCTTTCCACCTGCTTTCAAGCTCTTCCTCTGGCAGGTCACACCAGAGAGAGCCAGGGCAGGGATTTGGACACAGAGCACCCTCAGCACACTGTTCAGGCACCCAAACTGCCCATGGAATTTCCTTCTTGCCAATGCCACAGCCGAGGCAGAAGCACCCACCTCTGAGGTTTGATATTGCACAGCCACTGCAAACACTGCTCCCTGCATGTCCTTATCACCTCCTGCTGCAGGCTGGATCCACAGCACAGGAAGGATGGCTTAGAAATACATATGTGTCATGGAACCAACCCCCAGGGCCTGGAGCCCCTGCCCCAGTGCTCTGGAACACCTCAGGCCTCGCTGCCACCCACGGCCACGCAGCCTTGGCTTCTCACAACTGCGGCACCCTCCACTCATGGGAGAAACCACAAAGCAAAACAAGCCGCTGCCAAAACAACGAGGGGAGGAAGAGGAATGTCTGCCGGCAACTCGGCTTTGATTGCTTGCGTCCCAGGGCTGGGTTTGATGCTGTTGGCTGAGGAAGCAAGTCCAAAAAATCAAACAGCCAGGCTCAGATTTCATAAGAATGACAGAGAGCACGGGGATCACTCAGCGCAGCTCAAACTGCGACAGCTCTGAGCTGGGCTGCTCCTCTACCAGCAACACACATTCATCACATGGCAGGGATGGAGAGCACCGAGGCTGTGCCCAGTGTCCCAGGACATATGGACACACCCTGTGCACACTCACCAGCACAGCTCTTGGGCACCACAGGCCACCAAACACGGCCAGTGCCAGCAGCAAAGCACTGGCAGCTGCAGCCAGGCTGCCCTGCCATGCCCTGGGAAAGCCCTGTGCCATCTCCCAGGCTGCTGGTCCTGGAGCAAGCAGGGTCCTGGGGGCACGCAGCACGTCAGGGATGAGCAGAGGGGCTGGCAGTGGGACTGGAGTGATGCTGGACCCTGCATCACTTGTCAGACCACAGGACAAGCATGTCTGGGTGCACTCACCCGAGTGTGGGCTCGTCTCAGGCAGCACTGGGAGCCTGCTGGGCTCCAGGAGGAGGAGGAACACCTCAGGCCTCGAGGTGAGGTGTTCAGGAACCGTTCAGGCAGGGCCCAGTGTGGCTCAGGCCAGCACAGCTGGCACTGCCTCCTCCCCACTGCTCGCTCCATGATACCACGGAAGCACTGAAGTGATTTTTTACAGGACCCTGCTCACCAGATCCTTCCTTGAACCACTGAGGGCTTTTCCATAAGAGGAAATGTTTCTTTTTCTGGGTCGCTGCTGAGTTTTTTAAAAAGTGATTTGATTGCTTGTGAAGGGAAAAATGACCCGAAGGGAAGAGAGCATAACGTTTGGAAGCAGCGGAGATGAGCCCCCGCTCTGTCCCAGGCAGGGAATACGTGTTTTCTCTTCCCTGTGGTTTGCTTTACCCTGCTCCCCACTGCTCCCAGCCCCTTGGCCACACACCGACCCCTCTCCAAGCCCTGCCAACAGAGGAAGGTGCCAGGTCAGCAGTTTGTGGCATGCAGAGCAGCATCCACACACGCCATGAACAACCAGGGGCAAAGCAAGCTCTGTATCCTTGTAAAAGCAGATTTCTGGGATTTTCATCCGTGCCTGCTTTAGAAAGCAATTTAGCAATGACATGACCTATTTCCCATCCGTTCCTAGTCAAACCTGGATCACAACAACAGATAAAACAACTCATCCCAAAATCCAACCTCTTCTGTGTCCTGCAGTGAAGATGCTGCAGGTCCCTCGCTGGGATCAGCAATTCCCAGCCCAGATCCCAAACCCTGCCCCAAGGAATACTCACGTGGGCAGGGGCGTGGTGGAGCACTGGCTGGGAGGATACATCCACCTGCTGCTGCAGAAACACCAGTCCCAACCTGGGGGTCACCTCACTGAAGCGACTGTTTTGTTATTGCTACCTGCAGATGGGATCAGCAGCACGGCAGAGCCCGGCTCTGAGGGCCAAAGGGTCCATCAGCAGCCTGTGCCAGGGCTGCCCCTGAGGAACGTGGCTGTGTGTCCCCTGTCTGCTGATGCCTGTCCCTGCTCTGAGCCCACGAGTCTCCCTGCTGTCCCTGCACTGTCACCAGCCCACATGGGGACCTGGGGACCGAGCAGCCACCCTCCTGTGGTAACGCATCCTGTGATTCTTTTCCCAAATATGGCCATGTTGTTCTCATTAAATCACCCCCAAAAGTGCAGCTGGGATTTCAGGAATGCAAGTTTCCATTGTGTTTGCCCGATTGTGCTGCCTGGAGGGGCGGCAGGGCTGCGGGAAAGCTGCTGCACCCTTGTGATGGGGGAACAGGCACAATGGACCTTCTAGGGCACACCTCGGGGAGCAACAGGAGTCCACACTGAAAGAACAGGTGCCAAGGGAGGGCTACAGAATCGATCTCAACTCTCTGTGTCTCACACCTCATTCACCTGACATAAATCTCTCTGGTGACTGCAGGTTTAAAGAGTGACAGCCTGCCCTGAGCACCCAAGGGACAAACACTCTGTGAGATGTTTTTCCTGTGAGGCCACACTCGAGCAGGACCAGGACCACAGGGTCTGACCAAGTTCAACTTCACACTGGTCCTGCAGTCCCAGCCTGATTTCCTGGGCCATCAGCAGCCCTGTAACACTGCAGATTTGTCCAGAAAATGAGCAAAATTAAAGCCCTTTTATATCCCAGCAGTGACATTCCACTGGCAGAAGATGAACCCATGCCCCAATACTGACATCCCTGGCACGATTCCCAACCAGGCAATCTCCATCACAGCCTGCCCCTGCTCATCCACAGATAATTTCAGTGCTGTTTTAGATACAACACTCCAGTCAGCACAGCTTTAAGTGCCTGCAGAATAATTTCTTGGTTATTTGTGGCACAAAGTTTACTGGCCACATCCAGGGCTGTGTCTGTATGATGTGCTGCATGATTAAACCAGGATTTTGTGACAAGTATTTCCCTGCTTCTGGAAGAGAAGTTGTCAAACCCTTTATCACTAATGAGGAGCTGCTCCTTGGACTGATGAAGATCAAATGGTTCCCAGAAACAAGCATCATTCCTTTCATCAGCTGCTGCGGTTACCGGAGCGGGAGCCCTTGCACAATTTACAGAGTTAGAATAGTTTGCTGAGCTCTGGACCTGATCCCTGGGGAGGGAGGAGAGGCACTGGCATGACAGCATGGCTGGAGCATAGCAAGAGATCTGCTCCTGCACTGGGGACAGGGTGCAGGGAACCCTGGAGTTGTGGGCAGGCACAATCTGTAATCCCAAACCCTTGCCAGCCCCTGCTGGTGTGACAGGGCTGCTGGTGGCCAAGGAAACCTGCTTGGCCAGGTTTTTCTGAACGCTCCAGGACCCATGGGATATCAAACCTGGCCAGATCCTGCTGGGACAGCGCTTCTGCCAAAAAAGTAAGCGGGCTGTTTATAAAAAATCTGGGTTGGGGCTGTTTATCCACGTCGGTGAGCGGAATGGTTTGTGTTTGGGGAGGGCGGGACAGACGGCGGGACGGATAATTCGATTTGGGTTTTGGCAGGGGACAGGGAAGAGGGTGGGCCTGGGAAAAGGCTGTGGGGCTTGGCAGGGGAGAGGCAGGTCACACCGTGGGTCCCCGCCCTGCCGGCACGGCTCTGGCCCCGCTCTCGCTGCAGGAAGGGGGGTCTGGGCGGCTCCACTCCCCCGGGGGACACGGAGTGAGTCCTCGAAAGTGTCGGCACTAACACACGGCCCCCGGGCCAGGGAATACGTGAGCAATGTCTGACAGCAGTCCGAGGGGCCGGCGTGACGCTCTGTCCGGCGGCTGTGTCCCTCCACCATGACTTCATCCCCCTCTGAGTCATCCCCAGGGCGGGCAGGCGGCTCCTCCAGCCGCCCATGGTCCTCCTACTGACAGACTGACCATGGTCCTGCCAACAGACTGACCATGGTCCTGCTGATGGACTGACCATGGTCCTGCTGACAGACTGACCTTCGTCCTGCCGACAGACTGACCATCCTCCTGCCGACAGACTGACCATCCTCCTGCCGACAGACTGACCATCGTCCTGCCGACAGACTGACCATCCTCCTGCTGACAGACTGACCATGGTCCTCCTGCCGACAGACTGACCATCCTCCTGCTGACAGACTGACCATCGTCCTCCTGCCGACAGACTGACCATCGTCCTGCTGACAGACTGACCATCGTCCTCCTGCTGACAGACTGACCATCGTCCTCCTGACGGACTGACCATCGTCCTCCTGCTGACAGACTGACCATCCTCCTGCTGACAGACTGACCATCATTCCTCCGACAGACTGACCATGGTCCTCCTGCCAACAGACTGACCATGGTCCTGCTGATGGACTGACCATCGTCCTCCTGCCGACAGACTGACCATCGTCCTCCTACTGACAGACTGACCATCATTCTGCCGACAGACTGACCATTGTCCCACTGCTAACAGACTGACCATCGTCCTCCTGCTAACAGACTGACCATCATCCCACTGCTGACACACTGACCATCAGCAGCTTTGCCTGGTGGAATGACCACCCACCTGCCCACCCCAGCAGTATGTGGCTTTCCCCCCTGCCCAAGAATTCACTGGCAGGAAGCATATCTGGCACGCTACAGCTGTTCCACTACCACAAGGGCAATGTTACTCCAAAATCAATGCAAATTTACTCTGGAATAAAATTCTCGCACTCCAAATGGAATAATTATGTTGAAGTAGAGTCACTTTCCTTCCAGCCCAACACTTGCGTTCCCACAGCCCGACAAAACAGCTTCCCGAAGAATGAAGCACACAGTTTTGGTGTGCCTGCTATAGAATTTAGAGGTTTCACAGAGGGACACTGAAATACCCTGAAGAGCAACTGCCACAGACCCTCAGTTGTATGAACACATCACCACAAGGATTTGTCATTACAAGCTCATGCAAATTTGTGCTTATTACTGTACACTGACTATTGGATCAGGCTGTTTTACTATGGCACAAATCCTTTTTTTTTTTTTTTTTCCCCAGCGAGAAATGACAACGAGGAAGCTACTTCTCTTCCCATCCATTCCCCTCCCTTTGCAGGGTTATACTGCCTTTTCATACACAAGCACAGAGGATTATTTTAGAAAGATCTTAATCTCAGGAGCCTCAATATGATGCATCGTGACCCCTTGGATGTGGGTACCTTCCCCTGAGCAGTGCCATGGAAGGCGGAGTGCTGGGCGCATCCTGCCTCGGAGTGGGCGGCTGCTCCGTTTTCTGACAAACTGGAAGTGGAATCATGTGAAGTCCCTGCTCTTGGCAGGAGATTTTTTAGCAGTAAGTAGCAGCTTTATGAGGAATATCCTTTGCCAGGGGACCATCAGCCAGGGAGCAGTAGGATTCTTATTTTTTAATGGACTTTTAATAAGTAGGCCACAAAGATAGTCTCGACACAGAGTTGCTTTTTTCTGTGTGTAATTATCTCCCCTTCGCTCTCAAGCTCCCTGCAGCCTCCAACAGCAAATAAGACCACCAACCTCTCTGTGAGAAAAGGAGCAAGAAACCAGCATAGGGCCACTTGAAATGCTCTTTGTATCAGATCTCATCCGCTCTCCTCTCATCTGATACAAAAACCAACCTCTCCTCCCTTCCTCTAAATTAATTAAAGCTCAGCTTTTGGTGTTTAACTGCTTGAACTTTTACCAGCAGGAAAATACGTGCTCGGAGCACAGGCAATGCTGGGAACACGATGCCATGCCTCCATGTGCTATAGGAAGGCTGTTCTAGGATTCTGTCTCCTCCCTGCACATTGCCCATCCCTGTGTGTCCTCTGTCCTTTATCCTGTCACCATCTCTAGCTGCTGAACGGGGCAGGTAATGGCAGAGCTGGCAGTGCCACGTCAGCCCAGTGCTGCTGCCCCTCAGTCACAGTCCTCACTACTCACCAGGCCACTTGGAAAACAGAATGAGAGACCTGCAGGGACCTGCACAAGGTTCCAAACAATCCAGGATCCCGTGGGAACAAGCAGGAAACAAGCAGGGTGCTGGCTGAGCCTTTGGAACAGGTTACTCCCAAATGAGCACTCCTGCAGCACAGGCAGAATTTGAGCTGCATCTCAAAAGACTCACTAAGCAAAATGCCACCAGGAGCAATCCCTCCATCCCAGCCCTCCAGGTTTGCCAGGATCTGACCTCTCCCACGACGGTCTGTGCAGTCACACACTGACCCAGCCCAGTGTGTGGAAGCAGATCCCATCAGCACAATGCCCAGGGGAGACCCTGGCTCCCTGAAGAGGTGCAAAGGAGATGCCTCACTGCTCCCACCAGCTTCTGGTAGGATTTTTAACAACATATTCATCCCTTTATTACCTTAAAATGCCACTCTAAAATGAGTCTCTCCCCAGCAGAGCCTTCCTCTGCAGCACAGACCCCAGCCCCTCAGCAGCAGCATGCCCTTCCCAAGCCTGCACCCAGGCCCTTCCAGCACTCCCCTCATGCAGTCTTGCAGGAAATGGATGCAAATACTAGAGGTATCACAGCACAAAGTGTGAGTTTCAAACCCCCCAAAGATTTCTGTGGGAGAGCTGCTCCAGGCTGAATGCAGCAGCTGCTGTTCTGCACCTCTCTCCTACTGTGAATCATGCAGCCAGTCCTTGGCTCTTAAAGCCTGTCTGAACATCCCACCTTCCACCTGAGCATCCAACAGTAATGGGAAATATTCACTGTGTCGCTCCCTCGCAGACTCAGGGGGGCTCCTCTTTCAAAATCAACGATGTTCTGGCTGAAGTCTGCTCCAGGGGAGGTGTAAATTGTTCCCTCTGGTGAGATTCCTACTTGCAAAAACAGTCCTACAGGCGATGAAGCAAGTCCCTGCCTCTAAAGGCTGGCACTGAACAAGGCTCCAAAGGGCAGCACACATCTCCACTGCTCAGGCTGGATCATGTGGAAAGCACCGTGGGAAATTCTGCAACTGGCCATGCTTTGGATAATTTCAAAACCCAAAACACAAATAGTCCCTGCTGGGTGCAGGATGGGCAGGTCTGCGGGCTGCTGGGGTAGGTAGGCCAATGCAGAGCAAAGCCTCTCTCTCACTCTCCACACTTGCTCAATTTAACATTGAAACCAGAATGAGCTGTGCTAAATGTCTCCACCGCTAACAAGAAACAAATGTGGCCTCATGTTCTAGTTGCTGTGATCTAACAAAACAGACCATGGTAAACACTATAAAAATGTACTGGAGGGAACCACCCTGTGTTTGCTGGGAGAGGGACTGGATAATCTAATAGGGCTTTATCCATCTCTAATGTCTCTGAAAAAAAGAAGGGAAAATTGGGCCCTGTCCATGACATTTGTCATGTGCTAGCTATTCTGATGTCTTAATGCTGCAGAAATCAAATTGGAGTGAGGCTACCTATCTGCTTCCCAATCAGGATCTGGGCCCAAGTGCTGCTTTTTATGGCCATGCAGCGTGAAGATCTGCTGATGTCAGTGGTGTCACAAGCCAGGCCAGTTTTTCCATCCTTATCCCCACATTATCTGGGGAGACAGTCCCTTTGTGGCCACCTCACTCTCCTTGTGACATGAATAATCACTCACTCCATGGCCCTGGGGATCTGCCAGCAGGACCTGCCTCTGCCTGAAAGCATCCATGGGGATAAAGCACCTTCCTGAAAGGTTAGCACTTATCTGTTCCTGGGTATCGTGGTATCAGCAGCAACACTGCCAAGGTCGGGTCCAGATTTGTATCTTGGCCATGGTAATGGTAAGGGGTTGACTCAGTCACCTCTTGGTGCCCTGGAATCCGCTCTGCCCTTAAACAAAGGGTTAAGGGTCTCCACTAGCTTTAGTGCCAAATCTGCCAGCTCCATAGGAGACCCCCACGGGGATCTTGGACACCCTCTGGCACTTCAGATGGATGTACTTTCCTCTGCTCAGGTGTCACCAGAAGTCACTGCCACCCAAGTCATTCTCCTTCCACAGCTATAGGAAGAGCCTTGGGCAGGCTCTGCAAAGCAGGAGCCTCACCCAGCTCCCAGCTGAGTGTCACCTGGGCTGCCTCTGCAGAGGAGAGAGACACACAGACCTCACTTGGTTCCTGCACAGAGCTCAGCCTGGCATGGCCAACCCCAGGCTACAGACACACAGCCAGGTTTTCCAGTCACTCCATTCCCTTTTATAAGCTTCTTGGATTTGTTTGTTTTTTTTTAAAGATACCGTGATCTTGGCACGGAGATGGACAAACGCCAACTGCCATTAACCAGCACGTTCTGAAAAGCTACACAGAGCACAACCACAACCCATCACAGCCTGCAAGCAACATCTCCATGTGAGGAGGGGGAAAAGCAGCATTCAGGAGGCTCAGAGAGCTCCTTGCTCAGCCTGAGAGATGACACTTCCACGCCAGCTCTTACCTGGCTCTTCCCGCGCCGCCGGTAGTTCCTTCTCACCAGGTTCTTGTAATTCTCATTCTTCTTGGTCAGGTAATAATAGAGGACACAGTCAGCCACCGTCTGCAATGACACAGGCAGGTCAGGGAACAGAAGGTCCTGTCGTCGTGTGCTGTTGGGGCACAGACCTCCAGGAGCAGCATTCAGAACTGGTCATCACCAGGTCTCCTGCTGCTCCTGAAGACCTACAGCCCAACAGCTTCCCCACATCTCCCTCCCTACGGCTTCCAGTGCAGCTGGAAAAAGGGGACAATGCACAGTGTCCTAGTAAAAAGGCTCAGCCCTGCAAAGGACAGACCAGGGCGGTCCTGCCGGCGTGCAGAGCTGGAGATGGGGTGCTGAGCAGAAATCACCCCGTGCTGGAGGCGAAGCAGGGCTGACCCCAGATGACCGTGGCAACCAGAGGCAGAAGAAGGAGCTGCCTGTCAGCCTGTGTTGCAGTTACACGAGGCACAACCTGCCACCCGACTGTCAGCTGGTGTTATTTCCACCCGCTAAGCGCGCTGGCTCGAGCACAGCGACTTTGTTGTGGCCAGACTGAGATCCCAGCGCTCAGGAGCTGCCATCCCAACTCCAGTGCTTGGCCCCACAAGCACCATCACACACTGGACACGTTAGGAACACAAGGAGTCACAGCCAGGACATATCCTGCTCCTGAACAGCACAAAGTGTGCCACGCTGGGAGAAGTCCTCTGCTGAACAAGGTGGGCATCTGAACAGCAACCTCGGGCTACCCCTTCACATACAGGATCAGTGGCTTCACAGAGAAAAATTATCCCCCAGATCCATCATGCCACAAGTCCTCAGGAGCTTGGGGCAGCTGCGTGTGCCCGGGGGTGCCCGGGGGCTGTGCTCACCCCATCCCTCTGCAAGGAGTAGAACCATTTGCAAAAACAGATTGCAACTTTTAAAGTGTTAATTGGATCTCTTTCTAATTTAGCCCTGATTATACACACACACACACGCGAACACAAAAACTTACAGTCATCTGTTCCAAGGGCTAAGATCACTATTTTTTTATAATGCAATTTAAAAATCTATTAATTCATTACATTGAGCCATACTTTGCATCTCTCTCCAACAGGATAATGGATGTGTTCTGTATCATAATTACAGCCTGATTTACAAACGAGTACAAATAAAATTAGAAGACATTTTACAGCTTGGAACACAGACTGGATTGTGAGCATCATCCAAGTCCCACCACTTTCGGCTTTATCGAGTGCAAAAGGATGAGGAGCCTGGGATCTTACAGCAACAGCAGCAGCATGAGGTGGCTGCTTGCCCTTCCTTGCTGCTTTGGACAGGAAGGTCAAGGTCTTATAAATTATTTCCCCAGCCTGAGTGATGAGGAATCAGAGAATAATTCAGGCTGGAAGTGACCTCTGCAGGCCATCCCTGAGAGGAGAGTGGTTCCCCCAGAGAGAGTGGACACTGTGTGTATGGAACGCTGCATGAGGCAGGCAGAGGATGCAAAGAACTAAAAGGAGCAGAGAAGCAGCAGCTTTTAAATGTTTTCTGCTCAGGGGAGTATTCGTGTGATGGACATAGCTGTGTTTTCCGGCTGGGTCTGTCCAGGATCTGCCCATATGGGACAAGAGACTCACTCCTCCATCAGGTCTTTTTCCCAAACCTTTCTTCCATCAGCCCAATTAACAGCAAAACCAAAAAGCCCAAGCAACACAACACACAAGGTCTAGGAAAGGCCAGGCAATTCCTGTGAGCAACCATTCCTAGACAACAAGGGGAGGTGTGTGTGCTTCCAGGGCACCCACCCGACCTGTTGGATGAAACGGGACTCAGTCCATCCTCAAAAACCTCTCTCCCCCTGAGCAAAAAGACCCCTCAGCTTTGTGCTGGGCAGCTGGGTGCCCACCCCCCGTGTGACAGCCTGGCTGGTGCAAAATGCCTGCGGGAGATGCTGGAAAGCAGCTCCCCAGGCAGATCACGGGGTGGGCTGGCCGCCCACGCGCCAGGCTGGCTGTGTTCACACCTCTCAAGGCTCTGAGCTCCCTGTCTCCCCGCAGCTGACTCAGTCCCTGTCCCTGCAGGGAGCCGGGAGGCGTCTGGACCGTGCCCGGGGCTTGGAGCCACCACCACCACCCACAGGTGCCCAGCTTCTTCTGGCAGCTCCAGCACCAACAGCCAAGGGATGGGAGGAGAGGCAGCACGATTCAGGTTAAAGCCAGGCAGGCAGGCTTACCTTCCTGTCCAGGAAGGATGCGATCAGGCCGAAGTTCTTCGGATGCTGCATGAACCTGCCGGGCGAGAGGGAGAGGGTTACTGTGGGTGCAGGCTCTGACCTCCTCACAGCCAGGCTGCCATGCCCTGTGTGCCCAGAGCAGCAAGGCCAGCTCCCAGAGGGACTCTGGGCTTTGAGAAAATATTTGTCTGCTGCTCAGCTTCCCAGAAAGATGGGAACTTTAAATTTAGCCCAGTGGGGCTGGGTTGGTTGGGAGCTTCAATGTGCAAATACTCATCATGGTGTGAGAGAGCAAAGGGGGCAGTGCCAGAGAACTGCTCAATCTCATGGCCACCCAAGCCTGTACCTAGAGCAGGACAGGGCAGGCACAGAGGGCAGGCACACTGGCCAAGGCCTCAGGATCTGGCAAGGAAAGGGCAAGGAATTGCTATCACACCCCACATCATGGCCATGGGTGGCCCCGGCGCTGAGCAGGACCCCGAGCCCTGCTGAGCTGTTGGGAGCAGCTGCAGAGGACAGGAAGGGAAACCCAAACCCCGGGAGGAAGCACAGAGCTGCCACATTGCTGAGTTGCTCAAGAGATCCCCGGTGGCACAGCAGCTCTGCTGAACGCTGCCTCATGCCCAGCAAGTGGAGGAGCTGTCAGCAAGCTCATCCCTGGCTCTGGCAGCCCGGGAGGGTACACTGCCCGCTCAGGGGAAGCTGTCCCCACTAGCAGAGATGCCTCCTGCAACAAATCCCTGTGCCTAGCTGCTGTGGAAGCCCTCGGCAGGAGGTGCTGCTGCTGGCAGCACAGTTAACCAATGCACTGCCAAAGCACAGAGAGCCTGGTGAGTGGTGACTTTGTGACAGGAGAGGTGGCCACCAGCACAGAGCCCCGAGGGGCTGAGCAGCCAGGATGAGCCACGTCCAGCACGTTCACCTCTGCCAGCTCCCAGGAGCTGAGAGCTCTGTGCCCCGGGGAAATGGATTGGAGGCAAAAGGTGGGAGAGCTGTGGTGTGGGTGTAACACGGGTAGGATATGGTGAGGAGATCCACGTCTCCAGCCCTGCCAGTGACTCCCCTGGGGCAACTGGCTGAGCTCTCTCCTGCTTTTGCTGCTCTGTCCCAATGCCAAACTTGGAGTCAAGGCACTGAGCTGAACTCAGGGAGGGCCTGAAAACTTCAGCCATGGCAGCAGGACATGGGTGTTGTCATCCACATTGATGCCATTCTTGATGCAGAGCTCCCAGATGGTTTGGGTGGCACTGCAAGATCCCTGTCACCGCAACTGGTCACCAGAACAAAAAAGAAACCAGAAATGCTAGAGGGGACAAAAAAAAAGGAAGAAAGCAAACCAGATGGGCTGCTCAGACAACCAACATGAGGGCACAGAGCCAGAGCTGGCTCCTCACTCTGCACACAGCACAAACCCAGGGCTGACCACAGGATGGGGTTTTCAAGGCCATGTTATCAATAGCACTAACACACTGTCAGGGGCAATGCAGACAACAATCCCCTCTTTTTCATGGGCCAGGCCATCTCCCCATAATGAGAGGTGGATGCTGCATTCTCACACTGCCCAGCACAACACAGCCTCAGTACCTGAGCAGCACCCTGCTCCTTCACCAGCAAACCACAGCTTCCCTGGGAGTAGGCCAGCAATGGGCTCTCAACAGAGACCTGAAATCCTGCCCAAAAGCAAATCAAATCAGGTTCTTCCTCGCGGTTATGCTCTGACAGCTAAAATAGTTCAGACCTGGAGCTTGTCAGCCTTGCAGCGCCTGCCTGTTTACTCCAAGAGCCCCTGCCAAGTGGGCTGAACAAAAGGTTGAACCAGGTTTTCCTGGTCTCAGGAGGAGGCCAGCTCTAGGTCACAATCATGGATGACACAACTCCAGTTCACCTTAAAAACCCAGGCCAGAAGCTGCAGCACAGCAGGCACGCCAGGCTGGGGGAGAGCTGGGGCAGCACTCCCTACACCACCCTCCCTACAGCTCCTGAATACCAAAATGAGCTTTGTGAGAGCCCTGAAACCCTGCTGTATTTCTGCCTCGAGCTCTGCATCACCCACGGTGATGACACAGAATCCACCGTGCACTGCAGGATGCACACACTGGGTGTGGATTCTTCCAGCCCCATTAGCCAGGCACAGCCCTGCCATTAAAGACCAAGTAATTAGCCTTTGCGTCATTTGTGGCAAGCCTGGCTGTTTGGAGTGGCACATTTTAAGGCTAATTAGCAATGAGGATTCTCCTCTATCAAAGGCTTGGAGCCGGTTTGCTTGTTTTGTTCTTTTTCGGTCCATCTTGGCAATTAATTATTTCAGCTGCAAACAGGAGGAGGAGAGATCCTGGGCACAGAGAGGCTTCCAGCACGGCTGCCCATAGGCCTGCTGGTAATCCACGGAGCCATCCCCTGAATGTCCAGAGGCCAGACTCAGTGGTGCTGCTGCTCAGGACAAAGTGCATCCAAGTACCTCCACGTCTCTCAGGTCCACAGCAGAGAGCACCATTAGAGCTCATCCCACTGGAAGCTGAACTCCAGCTCTGTTTTCACACTCACAGCACACTGGGGGCACCAAGGATACTCCAGCCCTCCATGGAAACACACCTGGATCCCCGCTGGGCTGTGGGACACAGGGGAGTCTGGATGTGAGACCAAGCTGAGCACCCACATCTCGGCTGACAGCACGGTGGTACCCAGGGAAGGAATCAGTGACTCCCCGAGTAATCTCACTTGATAGAGCCAAGCTGTTCTCAAGCACTGCTTGCAAACAGGAGAAAGCACCACAGCCAGAGCTGCACGTGTCTGATGTGGGAACGCATCCATGGAAACAGCAGCCGGTGGCAAATCCTGCAGACAGCAGGACACAGCACTGAGGAACAGGCACCAGCTGGAAGCTGCAGCCTGAGGGGGGTCTACATGAAGGGCTTGGATGTTGACAGCCCCAAAAAAACCCCCTGGACACACAGTGCCCAAAGGACAGCATGACAACCCAGAAAGGAAATGTGTATGGAGTGCCGGGTTTCCCTGGTGTTATCTTTAAACTGGCTGATACAACAGGGAATGCAGAAGCTGAAAAACTTCCTGTTCTCACCCTGCCACGAGCAGCCCTTCCCACAGCCCAGCACAGGGGCAGGAACATCCCAACCATACAGCAAGGCACAGGTTTCTGTGCAGAAGTATCACCCTGTGCCCAGGGGTAGAACAGCAACTCTGGATGTGTCCGTGGGGGACAAGCCAAGCTCAGAACGGGACAAGAGACTCACTCCTCCATCAGGTCTTTTTCTCAAACCTTTCTTCCATCAGCCCAATCAACAGCAAAACCAAAAAAGTCCAGAAATTTGGCTTGGGGAAACTGCTGCCTTAGTGTGCCGGGGCTCCAGCCGCAGCCCTGCACGGATCCTGCCCCACACTCCCCAAGGGCTGCACAGACAGAGTTTGTGTGGGCTGCACTCACTTTTCCCGGAAGGTCTCCTTCTCCTGCTCACTCCACATGTTCATCACCTGCCGGTCCTTGTAGACCTTCATGGGGTCATCCATGAGGCCGTTCATGTTGATGAATTTGATGCGCTGCTGGTCGGCATCGTAGAGCATGGGCGGGATGACGGCGAGCTGGCGCATCTGCTTCTCCAGGTTCTTTGGGGAAAGCACAGAGAACAGCTGGTCAGCACCACGGGCCCGCAGGGGACAGATGTTCCAGAGGAAAAGGACAGGAGGAGGAGCAGGAGAATTCAAAAGCAAGCACTAGACAGCTTTATTGCCGGCGTAATTGTAAATTAAACGCTGAAAGAGGCTATCGCACTCGGCCAGGAAACAATTAATCTTTCATTTTGGAATAAAAGGCTTCAAGATCCTGTGTGGAAATGTCTGACTTCAGTGAAACAGCTCCTGACCATGATGAGACCAAGTCTAAGCAGCAGTGGCACTGAGGGGAATGCTGACTCTCTCCCAGTCTCCAAAAGCCACAGGGAGGTTCAGCCCCACACCCCAACTGTGAGGGAGGTGGGCCAGCTTTGCAAAGCTTCCTGAAAGGGTGGGCAGAGGGAGGCATTATGTTTCCCTTCCACAGGAATCCTGAACTGCTCCAGGAGGTTTAAAACGTCACTGAAATGGGGCTGTCATTCCTTACTGCAACACCCTGGGACACAATCCGATGCCTTTACTCCATCCTATGGAGCACAAAGTTCATCCAAAGCCCCAGCTGCACCCCAGGACAGGACAGACTGGGCACACTGGTTTCCTTAAGTATTTGCAACAGAGAGGCCAATGTGATGTCTCATTTGTGCTGTCTTCTGGGACTGTCCCCTTGGCTGAGCTACTGGTGATCCCCTGGCACAAGATCAGCCTGTGGGGCAGAAGGGATGCTCTGGCCACCCCCCTTCAATTGCACCATCAGTCTGAGTCCTCCCTGTCACCTGGGATGTCATTGCTCAAACTTCAACCCTTGACCCAGGAAAGCCAGGTCTCAAGTGTTGCTGTTTTAATTTACAGGCAGATGCTGGTTCCTGGGAGAACAGTCATGGCCAACCCTTCCAAGAAGCTGCTGACTCTGGCCTGCCCAGTGCTGCTCTGCTTTCCTGCTCTGCCTGATCAGACCCAACCTCCTCCTCCTAAAACACATCTCTCTGCAGAGATATGGACATTTCAACACATGGGATTGCCTTCCCCGTCCTCACTAGGACACCTCCTGTTTGGACACTGGCTGCTCCAGATGTCCCCTCATGATGGGAGGTGAGCTCACAGCTGGAGCATCAACCTGGGTAACTGCAGACTGCCTCTGGTGACAGGAGAAGGCCCTGTGCAGAGCAGAGAGGATGTTGGTGGGAGCATTGCCTGCAGCTGAGGGCACAGGGCTCAGTGCTGCCACTAAACCCCACTAACCAGACCTCCTCCTTTCCAGCAATGTGCTGGGCAGGGCAGAGAGCTGGTCCTGCTGCCAGAGATGCTCCCCAGCTCTCACCTCCCTGCTCATTCCAACCTTGTGGAAGAGCTGGAAGGAGCTTGTCTCTCCTCTGAGACAAGCAAAGCAGATTTGGGGCTCAGCAGGTGGCTGTCAGGGTGGAGTTTAGCAGCACACTGCACAGGGGGATGGAGGCCATCAGCTAACACTCCACTTGGCCAGCACCTCTGCAGGGCTGTGAAATCTCCCTCTGCTTCCAAGCTCTGTGTCCCCCACGTTGTCACCTTAACTGGCTAAGGCCAAAGTGCCTGGGATCCCAGAGAGGGATCAGCAGTGGCACACAGGCAGCAAACATCCCAGCTATTGCTGGGCAATGGCTGCTCTCCCCTCCCAAACATGATCCATTCACTGCAGCTCGCCTCTGTGCCAAGAGAGTGGAACCCTTGTGAAACCAGATCCAAACGAAGCCGAGGTCACGGGGATGTTTCAAGATGAATGGAGCACTCCCAGAAGATGTGGGCCAACTGGCTCACGTACAAACCATTCATTCCATAGGATTCCCCTGTGTCAAGCCGCACAGCCCATTCAAAACAAAATGAAACAGAAAATCCCCTCCACCCAGCAGTCTGGGCACTGACCCTCTTCCCTTCCCTTTCCCCTTTCCTTTTCCTTTACCCTTCCCCTTTCCATCCTCACTTCCAGTATAAACCACAGCCAGGAGGTGTTTGTGGGGTGCCACCCAGGATGAGCAGCACGCTGGGGTTTCAGGTCCCTAAGAGACTGCCAGCTGCTGACAAACCCAACCTACTGGCCACCAGCTCCATGTTTTGCTCTGGCAGAACCATTACACAGCTCCATTACATCTCTCACATGGCTGGGAAGATGCTGATGCATATTAAATAAACCTCTGACTTTGGATCCTGTCCAGAAAGTGTTTGGCATCACGGTAATCTCCCTAACCTCAGTGGGACCTAAAGTTAGTGGGATTTGGCAAAGGACCTCACCATGAACTTCCCTTCAATCTTGTCTTGGCTTCCTCAGAGAAGACAGTGAGGGGTGCAGAGGAGGAGGAAGGAGAAGGGGGTCTCACCTCTTGTTCCGAGAGCCCGTCGATGATTTCGGACACCTCGTGCTCACTGCGTGCGGCTGACATGGAGAGCCCGCCACTGCCCCTCTGTCCTACCCTGCTGGGAAAGGCCAGTGACACACTCAGGCACTGATGCTCCATTTCACAAGCAGCAAACCACACTCAAAAGACCATTCTGACCTCCGTAACAGCCGCATCCCAACGTTCCAGCCAGGCCACCCCCTCCCACACTGTGGGAATGGAGCCTGTGTTTAGGGCTCGCAGGTCAGGAGCCTCAAACCACTTTCCTTACCTGTGTCAACTTCCTGGACTGCTAGAACACAAGGACACTTCATCCCCAACCACACTCTCCCACACATTTTCTTCTGTTCACCCCACCACAGCAATGGCACAAAGGTGTCAGTGTCAGCACCGAGCCATTAGCACCGTGCCACCACATCTGATTTGCAAATGCTGTGGGAAGTTTTAAATCAAACCCATCCATTGACATCTTTTCCTTACAGTCACCGCCACACATCCCAAAAAAATACAACTTTTCTTATTAAACAGGTAAAAAATTAAAACATTTCTCAGTACCATTTCTCCCTTTCTCTTTCAGACAAAATAAAGCCATCAGTTAGGAAGTTTGGACCCACCCAGTTGTTAGTGGGGCACAACGATGGGATGCTTGCAGAAGGGTTTAGGTTTTCTGCATATCAGGTGACCCCAGGCAAGGTGCCAGGGCTGAAATGGAAAGGACAGGGAGTTTTCAGCAAAAAGGGTGGAGAGCATGAAATCGTGTCTTCTCCTGGCAGAAAACAACATGACCTCAATTGCACTTCCAACGAGGAGAGGAAAATGGACAGGGGGTGGGAGAGACAGGGGACATCCCTTCCAGCAAGACATTTCTCTCCCTTCATATTCTCTGGTCATTCCAATAACCTCTGCAGATGTTTCTGCTCCCACCAAAGCATGTCCATGCATTAAATCACTAACATGACCAAATGCACCTGCAAGTTTTGCACATCTCAATCTGGGCACACCAATAAGGCAGGAATCTGTGCTGTCCCAGCCAGCTGGCCGGCACAGGGGAGCTACCCCTGATGTGGCCAGCTGGGAGATCAGCAAGAGAGGTGAGACAGGCAGTCACATTCCTGACATTTTTGCTCCTTTTGGCTCTGTGTTGAGCCATCCTGGGGAAAAACCAGCAAGACTCATGTCTGCTGGCTCCTCATTTTGACTAGAGAGGGAGAAACGGGACTGAGAGCCACCCCAACCCGCTCCTCCCGCCAACAAATCCCACGCCCATTCCCCAAGAAAACAAGAAAGGCTGTCTGATACCAGCTCAGCCCCTTCCTACCGCTTCTCCTCTAACCTCTGCATGCGCTCCTGCAGCTCGCGTTGCTTCCGGATCTCCGGGAATTGCTTCTCATAGTATTCCCGCACTTTGCTCTCTTTGGCACGGCGCCGGGGGTTATTCTCGATGCGCTCCACTTTTTTTTCCCAGGCCTCCATCAGCTGGTCATAGCGCTGGCAAAACTTCTGTTCCTGAAAGGGCAGAGGCACAGAGGGAGCTCAGAGACGTGCTTGGGAAAGGCGACTCCTCCAGGCTGGCCCTTGATGGCTGCTCGGGCTGAGCGTGAGTCATGTCGCTTAAAGAAATGTAATTTATTAGGACATGGACATGCTCCAGGGCCTGGGACCAACCCCAGGGTGAGTTCTCAAAACAGGCCATCAGGTACCCCCAGGCTCTTTCCTTCCAGACCAAACATATTTGGTGGAGCCACGACTCTTACACAGTGTGGCTTGGCTCTCACATCTGCTTGAGCATCCTCTGGCCAACCAAATGCTTGATTCAGCAGTAAAAGACTTGTGCTGGGGTGAGAGCCCCTGCTTCACACCTCAGGAGAGAGCAAGGTGCCTGCCTGAGGCCACTGAGCACGGAGGGACTGAAACATGGCCTTGGGAGGAGGCACAGGGGGCAGGAGAGCTGCTCCCCACCATGTGAGCAGCGTGTGCAGGGCTGTAATTCTGGAGTCACCAGTTCACTGTGCTGGGGACAGCCTGCCATGGTGCCCAAGGCCAGGCACCCCTTCCTACCCACACACACCAGCCCCAGCATTCACAGCTCTGTGCTGGCAGCTCCATGCAAGGGCCTGGCTCCCCAAAATCAAGAGCCAGGCACCCATCCCACAGCCATACAGCGTGGTGGCCTGGCCGCACACTCAGCTCCTTCACCACCCTAGAAAGCAAAAGTTCTTTTCCTGCTGCTGCTCTTCCTTTTTGGCCCACGTGACAAGGACAAGCACATCACCATTCACAACAAACCCAGGATCTGCAAAAACAGGGCACTGCAAAGGGTTTCCACACCATGTCCCCCCAGGTGACATCCTCATGGCACACCCACCCGGCCACCCACCAGGTCCAGCACTGCCCTTCTGACTGGTAGTTATGGGACAAGCCTGGTAACATTGAAATAAGATTTGCAATGCAAATGAGTCTCCTCCCATTACGCCCCAAATCTCCTCTCCCTCCTCCAGCCACTCTTGCTGGAGGAGAACACCGACACACAGGGATGGTCCATGTGGGATGACGCCTGTCTGGTCCCTGACAGCCACCACAGTGGCAGCAGAGATGGTGCCCAGCCTCAGCTGAGAGCATCTGGGGGACCAGAGGGGTTTTAGGGCTTCAGTTTGTGTCAGACAAATGCCTTCCAAGGCCCAAATCAGGATGTGAAAGCAGATGTTGCTCTAATAGCAGGCCCCGGGTCACTCCTGACCCTGACACCACTTTCCAGAATGGGTGGCTCAGCACCAGAGCACCCAGCACTACAACAGAGACACAGGAAATCCAGATTTCAAAGGAATAAACTCATCTCTTGCCACCACTTCCCCATGACCAGAAGTCTGAAGCTGCAGGGTTTCCCAGATGCACTTTGTTCTCGTCCCGTTTGCTTTTGGCCACAAAGAAAAATTGGGTGAGGTAAATAAACCCCAAACCAATGGAAATACACAGCAACCTGCAGCCCATGTCACACCAGTCCTGGCACACGGGTTTGGTTTGTCCATCCTGAACCTGGCAATAATTCAAGAACAGCAATGCATCTTTGATCTCCTTGGCCTTTTGGTGACACCTCAACAATAATGTGAGGCAGATAGAGCACCTCAGGCCCTAGAGCTGAGAAAGATAAACACCTTCCCCTGCAAATAAATCAATTCCCACTGGCATGCCTGGAGCTAGAGACTGTCCTGCCTTTCATGGATGCACAGGAGGTGCTTGGGTTTCATCAGGAGCTGAAGGAAACAACCACAAGATGAAAACGAGGAAGGAGAAGAGAAATTAAAATGCCCTAAAACCCACATGGGGTATCTCACACTTTGGGCGAGGAGCTACAGGTAACACCAACAGCCTGCGGCGGCTTGGCAGAGTCACAGCTGCTGCGTTTTCACCTCTCCCAAAGCACTGCCATCAGCCCCCTGAGAATGAGAGCTCCCACCCTGCCAGCAAATCTGCTACTCCTCCTGCTTTCAGAGCATCGCATTTGGGAAGAAGCTAAAAATACCCCGTGAGGTTTATGAAGCCGGTGCCCGGCGCTGCCAGCCCGGAGAGAGCCCAGCACGAGGGCTTGGTCTGCTGAGAAGCCTTGAGGCTTTGAAAGGTTTGTCATTCCCTGTGGGAAGGAGCCAGTGCAGGGTCCTGCATTGCCACCATCCCAGCAGAGCCACCTGGCACGGCCCTGGCTGCTTCACAGCCAGCAGGGTGGCTCTTCTTCCTCCTTTTCTTCCACTCCTTGGACCAACTCGACAAAAGCTTTATCCAGAATTCCTCTTTTAAGGAACTGGCATTTGAAGATGGAAAAAGCAACATCAACGTCACGCTGCTGGCTCCCCAGCAGCTCACACCCTGGCAGCAGGGCAGCAGTACCAAAGCTTTCCCCTCGCACAGCTCTGCCCTCCAGAGCACAGCTTCATGATGGATTGGATGAGCATGTCCTTCACTCCTCACCATGCAAACTTCAAACCCCACTGCAGCTGGGCTGCAGCATCCCCATCCAGTGCTTTTTGCTCCAGCTGGGACACACGCTCCTTGCAATCTCCTGCATCCTTCAAAAGCCAAGATTACAGGCACCTTACAGCACTGTGACCTCCTCAGATCATCACAGCTCCACCACCAGGAGAAAGCTCCTGGAACAGAAGCATCTATTCCTTCTCCAGGCTTCCTCTCAGCGGCCCTAAGCGTGTCCATTCCTGAGCACCCATCTGTGCTGGCTTTCAGCACTGGTGCCCCTCTGCTCCCCTCCCTGGCTGGGCTCAGCAGCCCCTCAGCCTCTCAATCGCAGCAGTAAGTGATAGCGAGCCAAATCGGACCTGACATGTGTAGCTAAAAATGGATGGATAGTAACGCCGCCGTAGCAGCTGAAGGCAGCTCGTGGGCTGTGCCAAGCCCCAGCCCTCCCTCAGCCCACGCTCTCACAGCTCCAGGGAACGCTGCAGCTCTCTGGAGGGGAGGAGAAGAGCGAAGGTGACGGGAGGAACCAGTCCGATTCCTGCGCAAGCCTCGCGGTTTTCTCCCCTTGGCTGATGGAGATGAACCTCTCACACCCAGAACAGCTCCCTTCACCGTTCCCTCTCTGCATCATCACCCCGATGGCAAATTAAATGTCTTCTGCTGTGCTGACCTCAGTGGAGACAGGAGGAAGCCCTGTGGATCCTCTGGGATGGGGCTCTCGGGGCTGGATCCTGTGGCGACCGAGCTCTGACCCTGCCCCAGCCAGCCCCAGGCAGCAACAATACCCCAGAAAGTAAAAGAGCCAGAAAGAAACGCTGGCGTGTGGATGGGCTTTGCTAAAAATAGGGTCTGCTACAAAATAGGCAGAAAAATAGCTAAGCATACCCATTTTGCAAACAGAATCAGCAAATGTATTCACTTTGCAAATTCAGCAACCGTATGTTGCCTATTTTGTAGAATAGGCAAAATGCTTCCCTAAACTGAAAAATCCCCTTTCAAGGACACTGAATAAACTGGCTGGCAGAAATTCACCTATTTTGCATGACAGGCGACTTTACTGCAAGTCGTATTTTAGGAACTGTGCTCTTGCAGCCTAATTAAACCTTTTCCCCCAGCTCCTTGATATTCACACAGAGCAACTCACTCTAGGTTTAGCACAGTAACCAGCCATTTCCACCAGAGAGCAGTTCCCGGGCACTTCCCTCCTGCTTCCAACAGAACCACACGATGCTTTGCAGTCCCTTTCCTGAGGAAGGGAATACTGACCCACTTCCCACCATGCAGAAGTCTTCAGCTGCAGGAGGAGAGGTGCCCAGAGCAGCACCTGGCTGCTGTACCATATCTTGATGGAGTTGTAAGCCCCCTTGACCCCTGGAAGAAGTTTTATCGTGGACATGTCTAAATGAACGTGTGTTTGGACACAAATGGGAGACACAACCATTCCTTGGGAAGGCAAAGTCTGTGGCTTTTGGAATACTGGTAGAAAACGGGCAAAAAACAAAGTATGAGAAAGGAAAAGAGTTATTAAAAATAAATTAGAAAATAATGTGATATCTGCCTCAGAAATGTATGTATTGGAAGTTACTTTTAAAGGTACAGCCTTCAAACCACTTTCCAGGCTTGTTATTTTTTTTCAATAATTCCTCCCAGTTTTGGCACTTCTGTCCAAAACCAGCCCTAAAGGCACCATTGCCAATGCAATGACACTAACAAAGCCTCTTGAGCCTGCCCAGGAGAGAGACAACGAGTCAGGAGACAGTATTTACATCTTCCTCGTGAAACGTGAAGCCCTGTGAGCTGAATCCATCCATTACTGAAAGACACTGCAAAATCCTTCCTGGTGGGAGCCATTGGCTGTTCTGGCATTTCCTCTTCTGTGCTGGGCTTTGCCTTCCAGCTCCTGCCAGGAATGACTGCAACTGTCAGCCCCAAAATGGACAAATTCTGTGAAACCCGCTTGAACTTTCTCCTCTAGTAACTGCAGACTTTGCAACAAATGTCTTTGAAGCCTCATAACCAGCCCTGCCTTGCCCCTTGCCCAACCAAGACCTGTCTCCCCAAAGGTCACTGAAACTCTCCCGCAGGCGACGCTGCCTAGAAACAAACCGGCACGGAGCTTGAATTTTGTTTTGAAACCACAAATTCCTAGAACACGGCTCTGTGGTCAGCTGGAAGGAGGCAGAGCAGCCTTCAGACCATTCACAGGACGCAGAGTCAGCTCGTTTCACACCTCTCCTCGGGTTCAATTACGCACAAAACAGACATTTATGCCGTGAATAGGCTTTCTGAGATCAATGATGGGCTCCGCTGTGATTAAGCCAACCCCACACGTGTTTGCTCGGTGGGAGGCACTTACAGAGGGAGGTGCTGCCTGCAGCAGGCTGGGGACCTTCTCCTTCACATGTTATTTTCAGCAGGAGAGATTCCACACTAATACAACAGGCAAAGTACAGAGTACCAGCACCTCTCTGCTGGAAATCAGCCTTTTCTTTCTCACATAATAAATTACGATGTTTTATACACAGAAAATAAGGTCTGAGGGAATCACTTACCCACTGTTTGCGCGCATGATTTCTCCTCTTAAAGTATAAAATTAACTTTTTCCGCATTGCCTGGTTTCTGCAAAAAAAGAAAAAAAAAAAAGACGAGATCTGATTAACGAGGCGGATAAAATACACAGCCTGGCTTTCCCCACTCCCAGAAGAGCGTGCAGCACAGTTTCCACCTTAACTTGGAATTGCATCAACTTGAGAGCAGCAAATGCTCTTATCTCAGAGCATATCTCGTATCTCGAGCCGGCTTAGAGAAAGACCAATAAACCCTCTGAGACCAGGAACTTCACCCACATCTGTTGGTAAATCAGGCTGAAAGTTGAGAACTAAATTAATACAGTCCCACTGCAAACCTTCCCCATGTTCTCAGCACCACACGTGGGCAGACGCTCAGCTCTGCATCCATCAATGGGTCAGGCTGTTCCTTCATTATTTTCATGCTGTTCTGTAAAACTCCAGTGGGTGCCCAAGAGCTGGTGGGGGGCTCAGGCCAAGCCCTGCGTGGCAGGAGGTGGCAGCCCCCAAGCAGAGACCACCAAGGACTGGCCCGTGCCCAGGCCAGCAGGGATGGGAATGTCAGCACACACATGTTCACCCCTGGGCTCTGAGGCCCTGATAAGGAGGCAGGATCACAGCAGGACATGCAGCACTTATCTCCTGATCTCTTGCTTCCTTGGAGCCGTGCCCAACAAAGCTGCAAACAACCAGCCAGGAAGAGTTCAGCCACTTGCAGAATTAGGACCTCAAGGGGGAAACCAGCCACCGCAACCCCAACCACCCCGGCGTCTGCCCAGACACCCCCTCACTTTCTTCTTCTTTCTGCTTTCTAAAGGCAGCGTGAAATAACTGCTCAAAGAGAAGCAGCACGGGAGTAGAACAGAGCTGAAAAGGCTGCAGGAACTTCCAGAGCCTGCATAAGCCCCAGAGCTGAGCTCCTGTGGTTGTTCCTGTTGCTAGTACTCACAGTAATAAAATCTCTAGGTAAAAGGTAGAGACCAGGGCAAAGGAGTTTCCTTAAGTCTTTTATCCCGATTAAAGGCAGAGCTGCAGTGTGTAATTACTGATCAGGAGCTTAGCAGTCTCATGTAGGCATGTTCTGTGGGATTTAGCTGAATGAAGAGACACCCTTGCTGCTTCCTCATTCCCCTCCTGTGTGGCTAGCAGGAAGGGAAAAACCACCCTCCTCCCCTTGTAAATCCCTCAGCATAATTAGCAGCTAACGGGATTGTTTGGGAAGGGGCAGAGGACCCAGCTCACTCAGAGAGGACTGGGGGCAGTCCTGGCTAAGTTTAGGAATGGAGAACATTGCAGAAAGCATCAACATTTTTCCCTTTTTAAACTCTCTTCTTGCTACACCAGTGAACCACGCATGGGCACTCACAGGAAGGACAGCGATCCCACAGCAAGCACTGCCCTGGGAACCACAGCTCCCTCCAGCACTTGTTGCCAGCCCCAGCTCCTCACATGCTCCTGCATCCCTTCACACCACTCACAGTGAGCTTTCCTCAGTGGGCAGCAAACCCTCCTGCAGGACCTCGTCAGACACATTTCCTTCCAAATCTTCAGCTCCTTCGCGAGGGTCACTGTGCCCAACAAACACATTCCCGTTGTTTGGCTATTCCTAATTCCAGTGGAGGCTCTGACACAAGGAAACCTTGGGGTAGTGCCAATGACCAGCACGTGTGGAATGGTCCCCAGCAAGGGGTCATGGACTGTCCCTGGGGTCAGCCCAAGCTAAATCAATCCCTGCCCTCCCCATGTCAGCCTGGGTGACATCCAGGAGCAGCACGGGGCTTTGACACGCTGGTGCTGCTGGATCTGCGGCACAAGTTCTTAGAAAAACAGGAGAGCAAATGAAGGAAATCAGCTCTACACAGCTGATGGGTTGCCTTGAGTTGTGCATCATGGCTGACCTTGAAACTGCAAATACAGGCAAAGGCTTAATGGCTCTGCAGCTGCAAAAATCAGGAATGCCTTGAAAGCCAGTGCGTGTTTACCACCACCAAGGCTGAAGTAATCAAAGAGTGAAAGGATTAAAACAACAACAAACCCCCTCTTCTCATGCCCTGAATGTTTTGCCACTTTATCTTTGCGTTTCGTTTTGTTTTGCATAAGGTCAACCTTTCAAAGGTTTAATACAATCTTGGTAAATATAAATAGGCTTCACAGTTTATCTTGCTACATGTACTGCTGTTACTTAGGAACCGTTTTGCAGCGAGGTTAATTCAGGCCACGTGTCTCCCAGGCACACGCTGTGCTCCCTGGGCACATCACAGAGCCCAGCACAAGGGGAAGGTGAGGGCTGTCTGCTGGGAGCCCGGCACGGAATACCACTCTGGAGTGGCACATGGCAAAGGCTGCCCTGCAAGGTGCCCGCTTCCTCCCTTCTCCTCCTCCTCCTCCTCTGCCTGAGCGCTGAGGTTTTTCCTGGGCACAAGGAGAAAGCGTCAGGATGGAGAACAGCACAGGGGTGAAGAAATCAGGCAGCTCCCAGGCGGCAGGGATGGGTGCTCCTTAGATAAGGCAACAGTGACTCTTGTGGGCAGTTGAAAGTATTGCTGGGCTGGCGTGTGGGAGACAAGTGAGCTCCCTGCCTTATCCTGGGCAGTGTCCCTAAGGACTGGGCAGACTGGGATGGACACAGAGCCCCCAGCTTCTGGTGGGCTGGTGTTTGGAGGCTGCCAGATGGCACATCCCCATCCTTGTGGTCAACAATTCACCTGCTGGATGGAGCCCATC